>NC_050482.2:53629428-54281918 GCF_012460135.2 Molothrus ater | reverse complement strand
AAGAAGCCGCTTCTTCGCCTCCGGGAGAATCGGCGAGCGGCAGCTTCCCAAAGGCGAAGATGCAAGCTGCAGCACACAGGCACAGTGTGGGCAGCCTTCAGACTTAGAGAAAACAGTACTTTACCACTCTCCTGCCTTTTCCATGGTTATTCTATTGGAAAAGAACGAGTTTTGGACAACTACCTTTCATTCTTGCCAAACGCTTTGCAGACCCCCGTGCAAGCTTTAGAACAAGATTTTGGATGTTTTCTTTCCTGGCAGAGTTTCTCCTTGCAAGATATGGTGGAAAAGCTTTTTGCTGAGTGTAGAGCGGCAAGACACGCAGAAGACGCAGATACGCAGCTCTCCGAAGCTAAGTGCCGGTCCCGGGCTTCTTTCGGCACAAACCGCTCTCAGGAGCTCCCTGCGCTCGCCACAATGCTCTGTGTGCGAAGAAGCCGCTTCTTCGCCTCCGGGAGAATCGGCGAGCGGCAGCTTCCCAAAGGCGAAGATGCAAGCTGCAGCACGCAGGCACAGTGTGGGCAGCCTTCAGACTTAGAGAAAACAGTACTTTACCACTCTCCTGCCTTTTCCATGGTTATTCTATTGGAAAAGAACGAGTTTTGGACAACTACCTTTCATTCTTGCCAAACGCTTTGCAGACCCCCGTGCAAGCTTTAGAACAAGATTTTGGATGTTTTCTTTCCTGGCAGAGTTTCTCCTTGCAAGATATGGCTGGAAAAGCTTTTTGCTGAGTGTAGAGCGGCAAGACACGCAGAAGACGCAGATACGCAGCTCTCCGAAGCTAAGTGCCGGTCCCGGGCTTCTTTCGGCACAAACCGCTCTCAGGAGCTCCCTGCGCTCGCCACAATGCTCTGTGTGCGAAGAAGCCGCTTCTTCGCCTCCGGGAGAATCGGCGAGCGGCAGCTTCCCAAAGGCGAAGATGCAAGCTGCAGCACACAGGCACAGTGTGGGCAGCCTTCAGACTTAGAGAAAACAGTACTTTACCACTCTCCTGCCTTTTCCATGGTTATTCTATTGGAAAAGAACGAGTTTTGGACAACTACCTTTCATTCTTGCCAAACGCTTTGCAGACCCCCGTGCAAGCTTTAGAACAAGATTTTGGATGTTTTCTTTCCTGGCAGAGTTTCTCCTTGCAAGATATGGTGGAAAAGCTTTTTGCTGAGTGTAGAGCGGCAAGACACGCAGAAGACGCAGATACGCAGCTCTCCGAAGCTAAGTGCCGGTCCCGGGCTTCTTTCGGCACAAACCGCTCTCAGGAGCTCCCTGCGCTCGCCACAATGCTCTGTGTGCGAAGAAGCCGCTTCTTCGCCTCCGGGAGAATCGGCGAGCGGCAGCTTCCCAAAGGCGAAGATGCAAGCTGCAGCACACAGGCACAGTGTGGGCAGCCTTCAGACTTAGAGAAAACAGTACTTTACCACTCTCCTGCCTTTTCCATGGTTATTCTATTGGAAAAGAACGAGTTTTGGACAACTACCTTTCATTCTTGCCAAACGCTTTGCAGACCCCCGTGCAAGCTTTAGAACAAGATTTTGGATGTTTTCTTTCCTGGCAGAGTTTCTCCTTGCAAGATATGGTGGAAAAGCTTTTTGCTGAGTGTAGAGCGGCAAGACACGCAGAAGACGCAGATACGCAGCTCTCCGAAGCTAAGTGCCGGTCCCGGGCTTCTTTCGGCACAAACCGCTCTCAGGAGCTCCCTGCGCTCGCCACAATGCTCTGTGTGCGAAGAAGCCGCTTCTTCGCCTCCGGGAGAATCGGCGAGCGGCAGCTTCCCAAAGGCGAAGATGCAAGCTGCAGCACACAGGCACAGTGTGGGCAGCATTCAGACTTAGAGAAAACAGTACTTTACCACTCTCCTGCCTTTTCCATGGTTATTCTATTGGAAAAGAACGAGTTTTGGACAACTACCTTTCATTCTTGCCAAACGCTTTGCAGACCCCCGTGCAAGCTTTAGAACAAGATTTTGGATGTTTTCTTTCCTGGCAGAGTTTCTCCTTGCAAGATATGGCTGGAAAAGCTTTTTGCTGAGTGTAGAGCGGCAAGACACGCAGAAGACGCAGATACGCAGCTCTCCGAAGCTAAGTGCCGGTCCCGGGCTTCTTTCGGCACAAACCGCTCTCAGGAGCTCCCTGCGCTCGCCACAATGCTCTGTGTGCGAAGAAGCCGCTTCTTCGCCTCCGGGAGAATCGGCGAGCGGCAGCTTCCCAAAGGCGAAGATGCAAGCTGCAGCACACAGGCACAGTGTGGGCAGCATTCAGACTTAGAGAAAACAGTACTTTACCACTCTCCTGCCTTTTCCATGGTTATTCTATTGGAAAAGAACGAGTTTTGGACAACTACCTTTCATTCTTGCCAAACGCTTTGCAGACCCCCGTGCAAGCTTTAGAACAAGATTTTGGATGTTTTCTTTCCTGGCAGAGTTTCTCCTTGCAAGATATGCTGGAAAAGCTTTTTGCTGAGTGTAGAGCGGCAAGACACGCAGAAGACGCAGATACGCAGCTCTCCGAAGCTAAGTGCCGGTCCCGGGCTTCTTTCGGCACAAACCGCTCTCAGGAGCTCCCTGCGCTCGCCACAATGCTCTGTGTGCGAAGAAGCCGCTTCTTCGCCTCCGGGAGAATCGGCGAGCGGCAGCTTCCCAAAGGCGAAGATGCAAGCTGCAGCACACAGGCACAGTGTGGGCAGCCTTCAGACTTAGAGAAAACAGTACTTTACCACTCTCCTGCCTTTTCCATGGTTATTCTATTGGAAAAGAACGAGTTTTGGACAACTACCTTTCATTCTTGCCAAACGCTTTGCAGACCCCCGTGCAAGCTTTAGAACAAGATTTTGGATGTTTTCTTTCCTGGCAGAGTTTCTCCTTGCAAGATATGGTGGAAAAGCTTTTTGCTGAGTGTAGAGCGGCAAGACACGCAGAAGACGCAGATACGCAGCTCTCCGAAGCTAAGTGCCGGTCCCGGGCTTCTTTCGGCACAAACCGCTCTCAGGAGCTCCCTGCGCTCGCCACAATGCTCTGTGTGCGAAGAAGCCGCTTCTTCGCCTCCGGGAGAATCGGCGAGCGGCAGCTTCCCAAAGGCGAAGATGCAAGCTGCAGCACACAGGCACAGTGTGGGCAGCATTCAGACTTAGAGAAAACAGTACTTTACCACTCTCCTGCCTTTTCCATGGTTATTCTATTGGAAAAGAACGAGTTTTGGCCAACTACCTTTCATTCTTGCCAAACTCTTTGCAGACCCCCGTGCAAGCTTTAGAACAAGATTTTGGATGTTTTCTTTCCTGGCAGAGTTTCTCCTTGCAAGATATGCTGGAAAAGCTTTTTGCTGAGTGTAGAGCGGCAAGACACGCAGAAGACGCAGATACGCAGCTCTCCGAAGCTAAGTGCCGGTCCCGGGCTTCTTTCGGCACAAACCGCTCTCAGGAGCTCCCTGCGCTCGCCACAATGCTCTGTGTGCGAAGAAGCCGCTTCTTCGCCTCCGGGAGAATCGGCGAGCGGCAGCTTCCCAAAGGCGAAGATGCAAGCTGCAGCACACAGGCACAGTGTGGGCAGCATTCAGACTTAGAGAAAACAGTACTTTACCACTCTCCTGCCTTTTCCATGGTTATTCTATTGGAAAAGAACGAGTTTTGGCCAACTACCTTTCATTCTTGCCAAACTCATTGCAGACCCCCGTGCAAGCTTTAGAACAAGATTTTGGTTGTTTTCTTTCCTGGCAGAGTTTCTCCTTGCAAGATATGGTGGAAAAGCTTTTTGCTGAGTGTAGAGTGGCAAGACACGCAGAAGACGCAGATACGCAGCTCTCCGAAGCTAAGTGCTAGTCCCGGGCTTCTTTCGGCACAAACCGCTCTCAGGAGCTCCCTGCGCTCGCCACAATGCTCTGTGTGCGAAGAAGCCGCTTCTTCGCCTGCGGGAGAATCGGCGAGCGGCAGCTTCGCAAAGGCGAAGATGCAAGCTGCACGCACAGGCACAGTGTGGGCAGCATTCAGACTTAGAGAAAACAGTACTTTACCACTCTCCTGCCTTTTCCATGGTTATTCTATTGGAAAAGAACGAGTTTTGGACAACTACCTTTCATTCTTGCCAAACTCTTTGCAGACCCCCGTGCAAGCTTTAGAACAAGATTTTGGATGTTTTCTTTCCTGGCAGAGTTTCTCCTTGCAAGATATGCTGGAAAAGCTTTTTGCTGAGTGTAGAGCGGCAAGACACGCAGAAGACGCAGATACGCAGCTCTCCGAAGCTAAGTGCCGGTCCCGGGCTTCTTTCGGCAGAAGCCGCTCTCAGGAGCTCCCTGCGCTCGCCACAATGCTCTGTGTGCGAAGAAGCCGCTTCTTCGCCTCCGGGAGAATCGGCGAGCGGCAGCTTCCCAAAGGCGAAGATGCAAGCTGCAGCACACAGGCACAGTGTGGGCAGCATTCAGACTTAGAGAAAACAGTACTTTACCACTGTCCTGCCTTTTCCATGGTTATTCTATTGGAAAAGAACGAGTTTTGGACAACTACCTTTCATTCTTGCCAAACTCTTTGCAGACCCCCGTGCAAGCTTTAGAACAAGATTTTGGATGTTTTCTTTCCTGGCAGAGTTTCTCCTTGCAAGATATGGTGGAAAAGCTTTTTGCTGAGTGTTGAGCGGCAAGACACGCAGAAGACGCAGATACGCAGCTCTCCGAAGCTAAGTGCCGGTCCCGGGCTTCTTTCGGCACAAACCGCTCTAGGAGCTCCCTGCGCTCGCCACAATGCTCTGTGTGCGAAGAAGCCGCTTCTTCGCCTCCAGGAGAATCGGCGAGCGGCAGCTTCCCAAAGGCGAAGATGCAAGCCTGCAGCACGCAGGCACAGTGTGGGCAGCCTTCAGACTTAGAGAAAACAGTACTTTACCACTCTCCTGCCTTTTCCATGGCTATTCTATTGGAAAAGAACGAGTTTTGGCCAACTACCTTTCATTCTTGCCAAACTCTTTGCAGACCCCCGTGCAAGCTTTAGAACAAGATTTTGGATGTTTTCTTTCCTGGCAGAGTTTCTCTTTGCAAGATATGGTGGAAAAGCTTTTTGCTGAGTGTTGAGCGGCAAGACACGCAGAAGACGCAGATACGCAGCTCTCCGAAGCTAAGTGCCGGTCCCGGGCTTCTTTCGGCACAAACCGCTCCCAGGAGCTCCCTGCGCTCGCCACAATGCTCTGTGTGCGAAGAAGCCGCTTCTTCGCCTCCGGGAGAAAATACCATGCACACAATAAAACACTTTCTCCTCGCTTTTGCCGCCCTGGGTGTACCAAAAGAGATTAAAACAGAGAATAGACCAGCCCACACTTCCTGCAAGTTGAATTAGTTCTTCAATGAATGGGGAATAGCACACAAGACCAGCATACCTGTAAACCCCACAGGACAATCCATTGTGGAAAGGACACATCAAACCCTCAAAAGCGTCCTTGATCAACAGAACCGAGACACGAGAATCACATCTCCAGTGGAAAGACTTTGCAAGGCTCTCTACGTCATCAACTTCCTGAACTGTACATCATCAGAGCCTGACCCACCAATACTTCGCCACTTTGCAAATACCACCCAAGCAAAGCTCACTGAGAAACCACCTGTGCTCATGAAGGACCCTGAAATGCACCAAATTTCTGGGCCTCACCAGTTGATTACCTGGGGTAGAGGATATGCGCGCGTGCTACTACCATCTGGTCCGAGGTGGTACCCAGGAAAAAACATAAAGCCATACCTCGGCACTGCAAACACTACTCCTGCAAACGGGGACAAGAACGCTCCTGAGGCAAACACAAGACCACCTCAAAACCAAACTCGTTCTGCCTGGTAGACGAAGACGTCGCCAAATACCCACAAACCCAAGAACAGAGCGGCCCATTACAAGACAGCACACAAAACTGAAAGCTAAACAACAGTCTGCTGCATCAAGCTATAGATAGCCTTAACACAAAAGTGTTTTCTGAACTATATGTTGTTACACTGTTTTATTGATTTAAAGAAAAAAACAAACAAACAAACAAAAAAACCCCACCCTGTTATTCCCCTCCCTAACCTTTTAAACCCCTTAAACTTCTACCCACTCCTCCTCCCTTAGTGTAGCTTAGAAATTAAAAGAAAAAGGGGGGGAGGAGGGGAACACAGAAAAGGACAAGGCAGAAAACCCTCTCATCATAAAGATAACAAATTCTGCTTATATTCCCTATCAGAAGCCCTATTCCTGCCCAAAGATGAAAAATGTCTCCATTGCCGCTGTCCTCACTGCTGCCTGGATGTTCTTCACCGTACCGCGTCCCTTCCGCTGGATTAGCCCACAGCCTAGCCATAATCTTTGGGTAACCTTAGAAAAAACATTAAAACAAGACAACATGTGCTTGTCCATGGGAAGCATTGATAATCCACTTTCCACATGTCTAGTAGGAATTCCCTTTGTAGCAGATGACTGGCCTGTCTATAACTCAGAGATCCTCCACACCACAGGTAAGAGATCCAATGTGGCTGATACTTGGGATGAGTGGACAAAAATTCTGCCAGATGCTCGAGAGGAACCCCAAGAATTAGATCTGTTGGGGTCCTCCGAGGCCACATACTTTGTCAAATTTTACTTTAGACGTCCAAAAGACAATTGGCCAGAAATTGACCAGAACAAAAACACATATCGAAAAGAGACTTCACCAATTAACAAAGTCTGTAACTCTCACGATAGGTGCAATTACACGGCTCGTGTGATTTCTGTGTCCTCTCTCCATCCCAAAGTATTACCCAAGGGAGTGTTTCTCATCTGTGGTGACAGAGTATGGGCTGGGATCCCCTCCCGACTCCAGGGAGGTCCCTGTACCCTTGGAAAACTTTCTACCCTTACTCCAAACATCACCCTGGTACACAATTGGAAAAAAGAAAGTGAATCAAAACGACAAAAAAGGTCCTGCACTGAATTTGATGAAAATTGTGATCCTAAATTATACGATTGGAACAAACCAAAAAAGATTGCTGTCTCCCTGTTCTTACCCTGGGTAGCTGCAGCTAAAGCCCTCAGTGAAATCAATCACCTTGGGTGCTGGCTCAGTAAACAAGCTAACGCTACATCTGCAGCCTTGAGTGATCTCTTAAAGGAAGAAGAAACCACAAGACAGGCTTCGCTCCAAAATCGAGCAGCAATCGACTTCCTGCTGCTTGCCCATGGACACAACTGTGAAGACTTTGAAGGGATATGCTGCTTCAACCTTTCTTCATGCTTGGAATCCATCCATGCAAACCTCCAGAAACTGAAAGATCTCGTGAAGGACTTGAAAGTAGAAAGAATCCCAGACTGGGTCAATGAACTTTTTGGGCAATGGGGATTAACAGGATGGGCTGCATCCTTGGTTAAGGGAATGTTGTTGATTCTCCTTGTAGTTGTTATTGTGTTAGCTATGTTCTCGTGCCTTGTTCACTGTTTCAAAAGAATTATAACGAACACCTTTTTTGTAAAAACAGAAAGTGGAGTTGTAGTAAACCCCATAGATTTAGGAAAAGCACCATGGAGAATATGAATAATAGGAATGCTGAAACAGCAAATGCTGTCCTCCGCCCTTAACCTATCTCTGTAACCCTATAAGGCAATGTCATGTTAACCCCTTACCATTGGTCAAGCTTGGATCCTTTCCAACCCTATAAAAGAAGCATACTGTACCCCATTAGGGGAGAAAGAAGAAGAGCAGAGACCCTTCACGGACCTCCCCAAATAAAGCCATCTCCGTGGAACAGCCTGTGCCTTCTCCTTCTCCTCTCTCTCCGTCTGCTGCAGCCTCAAGCCCGGGGCACCACTACCTAGCAAGCAAAGCTGAAATCCTAAGAGCTTGCAATCACTATAGAGCTGATAATCACCACGCTTGCCAGATGGTAGCCCCGCAGCATTGGCATGAGCGAGCGAGCTTCGGGCACCCGGTCCCTACCCAGGGACTGAGCTCCTGAGCCCTAGTGCTCTGCATTATGATAAGGCCAAATCAGAGAGGTTATTAGTGCATGGGTAAATTAACTTGAATGGCCTATCTAAATCACTGGCCACTGATTTCCTGAAGGTTTCAACAGGTCAGTTGCCCATGTTTTTCTTGGGATTCTTTTAATCTTTGCTCATGTTTTTCTTGGGATTCTTTTAACCTTTCCCCATTAGTTCAGCCTCTGCTCTCAAGCCCTTGCTGACATTTCAAGTATCTCGATAGCCTGGAAATGTGTTGTCTTTATTGATCACGTCATTATTCCCTTCAAAGGGTTGTTTGCCTCAAGTCTCATTTTTGCTGGTTTTCTGCTAGTTCATTGTCAGAGGGCAGCAGGTGTTTTGTAAGAGCAAGTACACAATCCTGTAGCTTGCTTTTCTTTTTATTTGGCCTGTCTAGAAAATAGAATGACTGAACATCTCTGACAAGATTTTCTCTGACCTTTATGTTTCACTGGAAGGGCAGATGCAAATCGTCTACCTAAAGTCTTGGCACGGAAGAAACTAGTGGTTTGCTGCTGCATATAGGTAGAAGCTTACAAAAGGAAGGCCTTGGGCTGAGGCCTGTTACTTTGGCTAAGTAGAAAAGAACTATGGGAAGGTGAGGCCGCTGAATTAGAGGTAGATCAACAAGTTCTAGAACACGCCTGTTCACAGCGTGGTGTATGGTGGTTGGTTGAATGATGTTTGTTATGGCTTAAAGCTATGTAACTAATAAAGGCCTGACTGCTTCAAAAGCCTGGGTTTTGCAATTAAGCAGCTCGCCTTTGCAGCAGCCTGGGGACTATGTGTCACTACAGACCCTCACTCCCAGTTTGCTAAGGAGGTGATCAGTAGGAATGTTGCAGATCTGCTGTGTCCATATTACCAGAATGGCAGAGAGTGAAGGGGTGGACATTTCTGGGGGTTAGTACAATGCTGCTGCATTGGTGCCAGCTTAATCGGTGTTCCATCAGAGGCATATCAGTCTAGAAGTACACCGCCCAGAGTCTTTCTAGCATGTGATGCCATTTCCTTCCTGTTGTTTTAATACCTTCCTTCAGTTGAAAAGATGATACAACCTTCACATTTTGAAGATCCTTGTTAGAAACACTATGCCAGAGGAGTCATCGCTCCCTTTTCTTCTGCCTCCTTTGTAATTTTCAGAGATTCATTTCAAATTTCTGCTAATGTCAATAAGAATACTGAGACTACTTAGCAGGGTTGACACTCTCAGCTGCTTTCCTCTTTCATACTGCTTCATACTGTATGCGACTTAATGGCCTCGTTTTGTCATCTGCATTTTGCTGTGATCCAGAGCTAAATATTCCAGGCCTGTGAACACAAAAGGAAGTCTTTGTCTTTTGCAAGAATTACCCCTTGGAGGATTTGTGTTAATTCTGATTTCTACGGTGTTAGCCCTGTTGCAGAAAAAAAGTAGATTGTACTCTTCTTGTGTACTCTCTTCTTGTGCTCTCATTCCCCCCTCTCTGCTTTGCATGCCCTAGTTAATCTACTGGTGTGACTCATTTGGCATCATCTCATAGTGCAAATTCTGCATAGTTTCATGTACTTACAAATGCCAGTTGCCAAGGAGCTCATATAACCATTCAAGGGGCAAAGAATTGTAGGGCTGCGCAACTTCAGGCGCTGAAACTGTAAGTGGTTGAAGTCATGCCATATTAAAGAGACAGAGCAAAGCAGTTGATCTAGGATTTCAGCTGGACACCTCTGAGAACAGCAGCTTGTCAGCAATGACACAGCCATCTTCCTAGCTGTATTCCAGAAAGAGAAAAGGGACACCTTCAGTGGTTAAGATGTTTGGCATGAGAAAACAGCAAGAAATGTAGCACAAAATACTTGAGCCAGATAAAGTGTGTTTTTCTAGTGAGAATTTTGCAGTTGCTCTTTCTTGTCAGTGCCTTTACTTTTCACAGAAAACTGGAGGGGGGGGGGCGTTAATTATTATTTTTCCTTTTGTTTTGTTTTGTAGGCCTCCTTCTTTCCACCTGCAATTAATTTTGCCTTTCTTTACTGGCTTCTCTTTCTTTACTTTTAGAAAGTTACATGAGGTCATCCAATGTTGTCATAAACATTCTTATACAGAAGGTACGTCTAAATGGATAAAACAATCCCACAAAAATAGAGGTTTTTTACAGTCTTCTGTGAGAACATTAGAACACAAGATATCTTTCAACTGTTTTATGCTGTATTGATTTAACTTTTAGTCCACTCATTAAAGAGTTTGGCCTTTAGCACATAGCCTTCGAAATCATCTAGCCCAATATTTTGGCTAATTTTGTTTAATTTGTAGCAAGGACTTCATTTCTTAAAGAATATTCCAGAGCAAGAGCGTCCACGGCAGAGTTATGCTGTCATAATAAAAAGCGTCGTAAATTCTGGTACAGTTTGTGCTGGTAATACGTCTAGACATGAAAGGTTTTAGATCTTTTTTTACTTTTAAATGTAACCATTATTTGAAAAAGTTAAGAGTTGGGGGTTCCCCCCCCAAATACTCCTCTCTGAAATGTTACTCAGGGATTACACATAAAAGCCCACCCTGTAAAATATGTTTCCGGATACTCTGCAGTAAGTGGAGCTTAGCAGCTGGTGATGGTAACGTGGGTTAAATGACATTCCTTCTCCAGTGATGGCAACTCTGTCTACACAGACATACTCAACAAAGGTTACAATGGCTTAGCTCCTGTCCTAAAGTTAATGTGCATTTCAAAACTTCCCAAGAAGGTGAATTCAATCTCCTTCATTGCTCTGTGCTGGAGTCCCAAGAGAATATCAGTGTGCTTTTTGCCATTTACAGCTGTCATTGCTTAGCTCTTGAACATGAGACTCCCTCAGGACTGATGAAAGTTGTCTAGTTAAGAGTGGGTCAAAGACATGGTCCTGCTCTAGAAGGAGATGAGAAGGTTTCTGCAGTCTTTGTCACCTCTACTGCTTGTGATCTCTATACAAAACCAGTGGGAAGTTTTCTGAAGGCAGTCCAGAAGCTGGCAATATGGACAGCTTAGAACTGAACACTTGCTGCACTGCTACCATGGTGATAACAGAAAGGACTTAAAAAATTAAAAAGGCAAACAAAGCAGTTGGAAGGAAAAGAACACTACCATTATTCCATTCTTCTCATATATCCTTCTTTAAATCATCATTTTCATGCAGTTTCAGGGCTTGTGTTGGTATCCCTCAAAAGGAATCTGAGACAGAGTAAGCATTTAATGGAGTAGATGTGACGAACGCAGGCCAAGTTGCCTTTTTTGACATCAAATCCCAGTTATGCTTGAGCTACCCTTTGCTTAAGGTACTTAGCTCACAAGAAGAATTTTACTCATGATTGAGTAAATTTTACTGTCACTCAGAATTTTACTGTCATGATTGGCATTGAAACTTTTCAAGGAAAGCTCTGAATAGCAATGTTTGTGTAAAAATAGTATTTTATCTCCTGTATTTGTGTGAAGCAGATAAGCCTTTTGCTGTCACCAATGTTACTTAACCTTTCATGTCATATACCTCTTCATATCCATGTTGTGCTTTAGGGTTATTAATCTACTTTAGAATTGGCATGTAGAATAGGACTACTTTTTCTTTTTGAAAGCTAATGTCATTTGACCTACATACAGCAAATAATTCATTAATTGTAAGTCTCCAGCTAGCATCTTTTATGCATGTTCTTACCTTCTAAAGAAGTAACAAAAGCACTCTCCAATACTTTACTTTCTTAAGCACACAAAATGCTTCCCTCCTTTGCAGTTGGTAACTCTAAAATGAATGACATGTCTGCAGTATTTTAACGTGTGCCATATTTAGCCAAGTAATTCAAAAGAAATAAAAAGCAGTCCCTTCAAATTGGAAATACTTTTAAATTGTTTTTGAATATACAGAACATACCCTTACCATACGCATTGCATCCAGATTTAATCGTCAGGAAAGCAAACCCTATGTTTCTGTTCGGATAGCACAGCTTTCCACAGTTTTCCACAATTGTTCTTGGCACAATTTTCTAACATGACTGTGAGCACACTTGAACGTACTTCTAAGGTACTGTAGTAAGCAGAAAAGAAGGAGAGGATGTGACTTATTTCTGGCTTCCTTTGGTTTTCCTTTTGGTTTTCTTCCTCTTGCTCTTTTTCATGTCACCTTTCTAGATACTGTGATTTAGATTTGCAGTATACGAAATATGATTTTGTCTGAAATTCTTGTAAATTCTGAAAGGAACCCAACCTGTAAATATGCATCTTTTTATGATTTGCTAGCAGCTACATGTAAAATCTCCCTGCTGATCTAAAATGCTTTTATTTGATATGCATTTTTATCACCATTCAAATGAAAAGAGAACAGTTCCTATATTCACTGCTTTTGTACTGAATTCAGTTCAATGCATAGAAATTGACCAAGACACGTGCTACAAGGGTCTTGTAAAGGCTCAAAGGTTCTCTACCTTTCTGGCAGTCTGTCTTCACACCAAGACTTGATGAGGTATTATGCTAGTATTTATTTGACAGAAAGTGATAGCAAAGCAAGCAAAATGGAGCAGCAAAAGAAGAGAGCAGCAAAAGGTACATTATCCCCTCTGTTATTTATCATTGTCGAAACAAATTTTTTCTCGCCATGTTACATAAAATACCTTAGTAGAGCTAAAGACTAGAAAAATGCAACTCTGTCCTGGATTCATTAAAAGCAAAGCTATCTGTGGGCAGAAGTGCCCAGCGTGATGCTGGGAACTCCTAGCTGGTTTCAGTAAGCTGTCTGGAGAACTGCATTTTTGGTGGACTTTACTTGCGTGTCTGTAAGGTGGGGAGTTTATGTGCGGCCTTGAGCCCTGAGAGTGCCGTGGGCACAGGGACCCATCGTGTAGCTCTCTGACCAGCCGCAGCACACTGAGGCATGATGGATTACTCCCAGAGTTCACATGGTAGAAAGGTTTTCTGCCCCCGTGAAGGACGACACTTCAATTTTCTTGCATAGACCCATTCTGTAGGTTACAATGGTACCTTGAATTCATCAAGTGCTATTTGCACAATGGCCAGGGAGCTTGGATTCTTAAGCTTTGCGTGTTTGAACTGTGTCCTGCTTCAGTAAATAGCAAAACTTCCAAGGACTGCAACAACAATAACATTGCTACCGTATTTCAAATGTTTGCCTAATAAAATGGTGATTCTTGCAATGATCGCAATGGTAATTTCAGGTACTGAAACAACAGCTCTGCTCAGGGCAATTCTGCAATTGACTTTAGCTGTTTTCCATGTGTCTCAGGTGAACTGAGACACTTCTAGATTTCAAGGAAAGGCGTTTGACAGCAGCCTCAAAAAGTCTCAGGCTGCTGGATGAAAAGGTGAAAAAAATGGGGTGAATGGGGGGAAATTTGACTTCTGGTTTATGTCATGATCAACAATCATTAGTTTAATGAGGTACCAGCATAGTCTTTCACTCTCACAGATCCCCAAAAGCTTAAACCATCCAGCAGCTTCTTCCTTGCAACAACTGCCACAGCCAAAAGCCAGGCCTGGCTGTCACCTTCTCCTCACAGCCTACAAACTCTGCCAAATGTAGTGGTGATTTTCACTTGCCTTGTCAGCTACATGGAAAAAGCACATCCTCTCAGTGTCGCCGAGTCCTTAGTGAAACCAAACAGTGGTTCACCTTCAAACAGCTCAGTGTGCCAGGACAGAAAGATTTCACTGACCTGTCCCCTTGCCTTTTCCTTGCAGCCTTTTATTTTCAGAGCACACACCGAGGCATTGCACTTTGCTTCTCAGCTGAGTGCATTGTCATATTGCTGGAGTCCCACGCGTCCTTCTCCTTCTCGCACAAACTGCTTCTGTTGAAACATGCCGATGTGATGTGCTTTCCTGCTCAGCTATTCACACTGTCACATTCTATGTCCTGCTTGCAGTCTGAATCTAAAAGGAGAAGTTTCTGGCTATATCTCACACACACAGATGTACCAGGATGAAAAGGTTGCTTGGACTTTGCCACTTATGTTCGAAAACATCCCTTCACTCCACAATCAAGAGACAGCTTTCTTTGCTTTACATCCCGCAAACTTCACACACAAACACAAACACACACACACACACACGCACACACACACACACACACACACGAGAGACCTATGCACTTACCTATTTCCCACCTTGACCTCTCTACCACTTTTCTCTTGGCCTTGCTGTGCATGCACATTTCCTGTTAAGATACCCATTGTGTTGCCTACCCCTCTCCTACATTGCCTTGCCTTTCCTACTCAATCTTGCATTTCCTTGTCATTGCTGACCATTCCTTTCTTTTCCTTTGCCTTCCTGACTCATGCATGTCCTTCCCTTGCCCTTCATACAACCCAGTGCCTTGCATTGACTTGCTCACCTATCCTTCTTTTCCTTCCTATTTCTCCAGCTCCAATCTTTCATTTCCTTCTCCTTCTAGGACTCTTATTGCGTTGCCTCCCTCTCTTTTGTGTTACCTGGCAAAGCTACCACTTGTCTTGCCTTGCCCTTGAACCTCTTCCTTGCCTTACATTACCTTGCTCATCTGTCCCCCACCTGGAATTCACCACCTCTCTTTTTGTGGAATCTCTTCAATTTGCATTGCCCTGCCTGCTTCTCCTGGGTTTCTTCAGTCTTCCACTGGCTTTTTTTCCCCAAGGCCCCAGTGTTTCAGGAGCATGTGAGAGGAAGCCTGGAGGAGGTCATCTGCAAGCACATCTATCTGTCCTGACTGCTTTCTTCTGACATCTATCCTTACATGTCTTGAATTTTGGACACAAAATTCATCTTTCACCCTTGGGCTTCAGGAGCAGAATGACAGTTCTTTTGCATACAAAGGAAAGCAGGCAACCCAAGTGTCTTGGGTGCAGATTAGAGATGGCCCATACAAGATCAAGACTGGACAGAGAGGTCTGTCCTGGCCGCTTTTGTGTACCAGCAATCTTCGAATGGACCTGCCACTTGCCTTTTTTTGGCAACCCAACAGTTTCCTTGCCTTGCCATGATGATTCTCCATTGCTTTGTATTCCCTTGCGTGCCCATGCCCCACATTTGACCTGCCTACAGTTTTCCTACAGGGCTCTGCCTTGCCCAGCCCTTCCTGTTACCATTACTTCCTATGCCCAGCCTTGTCTCTAACTTCTGGGACTTCTCTCACCTACCACTCCATTTGCTTTCCCCTCACATCTTCAGCCTTGCCAGCCTCTCCCTTGACTTGCCTACAATTGCCTACACTTGCTTTGCATTGCCTTACCTACATGGAAGGCAAGGCAAAGAGTGGTAGACAAGGCAAAGCAAAGCCAGGAAGTTATTTGTAGGTCTAGGCAAGGCAGACACAGGCAAGCAAGCAAAGCTAGGGTAGGGTAGGCTAGGAAAACTAGGCATGGTACTGGAGGCAAGGCAAAGCCAAATGATTTGAAGTGCTTTTCCCTGGGAAGTTAAAGATAAGGTGGCAATGTTGGTAGGGGGGCTGATAAGGTACCATGGGGAAGTATAGTCCAGCAAGACATTTCTGTCCTGGCTCCTTCTGTTTCCAGGTACATTACATTTGACTTAACATATAAGCAACAAAACTCAAACATAACTAAAGTACACCTCCAGCTATTCACAGAGGTCCTGGTGCTCCTTTCTGTACATTTAACAGGTCTGAAGTTACCATGCCACTGCAGTTTACTCCTTTGAATGGAGGAATAAAGGCAGTTTTTTCCCTTACATAAATGAGTGCTGCTGAAAGTTGACTATTAACTTTCTTTAGCAGTACTGCAAAGAGCCTTCCTGGGACACAAGAAGAGAGAAATCATGACACATTTTCAAGAAGATGGCAGTTTGTTTAACCACAAAAAAAATATTCTCCCTATTAAACAGAGAAATATTTTAAATACATGCATGCATACATATGTGCAAAGAATGGCTGAAATATTTGAGAAATGCCTCGTTCTGGTCGTAATGTCTCTATAAGGGGATAAACATATAAAGGCAGTGCCAAAAGGAGAATACGATGATGAAATATTTCCTAAAAGGAGGAACAACAACAAATCCAACACAGCCATGTGCATGTCATGGACCTGGCAGGGCTGATCCCTCGACAGACCACCAGGACGAGTTCTCACCCAGCAAATCCAGCCCCAGCCCTGCAGCTCCACCACTCTGGTTCTTTCCTCCTCCCGTGCTGTCAGGCAGGGGAGGGCAAAAAAAACCCCATGCTTTTTAAAGCTTAATGTCTTCTCTTCGAAACCTTTTATACCTTCATGCCTCTGTTCTTGAGCAAAACGAGTGGCAGTGGGCAGAAATGGTATTAGCCACAGAAATATGTTGCTGCAGATGCAGATTTCTAGTGATACTGAAACTTACAGAGGTTTCAGTAATTGAAGACTCAAGGAGAGTTTCATAATGATCAAAACATGGTTGTTTTATCTGTACAAAGATTCTTCTACAAATACAAATATTCATCTTAACTAATTTTTGCCCTTAGTGGTGGGATCTTTAAAATCCATTCTCTTCTGTGAATTCTTCTACTATAAAGATATAGAGCATTAAAAATCAATGAACACCTTGCAAATTTCGAAAATATTTGATGAGGGGGACACACCACAGATTACAGACTTTTCATCAGCCTCCAGAGAAATGGGATAAAGACAACCAAAAGGCAAATTATACCTGAAAAACAAATACTTTCCTCCAAACTTCAAACATTAGTAGTTTAATCCTGGTTGTATGTAGTTACCGTTAAAATTTTCTAATACTTGGATAATCAGCTTGAAAAGCTAGCTACTGGCAGCATATTTTTTGTTTGTTTTGTATTCACACTCAGTCCCAGATGTTGCAGAACATCTTATGTAAGTGGCTTTTTCTTCAGTTTGTGCTGTACACACAGTTTTTAGTCCCTGATGCAGACACTGCAGAGAGGATGAATATAAACTCTCAGGGCATTGTTTTAAAAGATACCACTAAAGCTTAAGTCATAGAGAATGCAGATAAGTAGTTCTTCATATTTCCAATGCATTATCATGTAGGAAAGATAAGGCTCCATTTGGTGGTACAAACTTCAGACTGTATTAATTATTCTCACAAAAAATCATTCACATATCTTTTTCAAGTACAGTATGGCCATAAATGGCTGATTAGCAGTGATATGAATTAAACCATTTTAATTATCCATGAACAAAAATGCAACTTGCGTTAGTAGCAGATTTCAAGTTAACTGTGTACTAAGAGAGGTGATATTCTGAAATTGCAAACTCACTGTTTAGTTTTATGGTTTCCTTATGTTTGCACCTATGTACAATATCTTTGTCCGATGTAATTTACATCCCAGGTTCAGCTCACCACCACAAAAACCAGAATATCACCTTCTCTTAGCCACAAACTCCTGCTCTTTACTGTGCCTGGTTCAGCCTGCACCTGATATAAGCTGATTTAATTACCAAGTATTTTGCTGGGCTAGAGAGTTAAATCAGCTCAGGAAAAATCTGACAGAGCCAAAGTAGGGCAGTGAAAGGAGGACTGGCTGACTGTTACAGATGGAGCCCATAAAGATTAGCTGGCTAATTTAACTGGTTAAGTCCAATACCCATAGTCAGGTCTTACGGACTCCTCTCAGTTTATCTCCACAGCTGTTTCAGTAAAGGTTATGCTTCTTGCTAGTTCCAACATCATGTTGGAATCCCATGGCCTGCTTCAGAGAGGTGACTTCCACACTGACACGGGGATGACCTGATCAAGTTGCTTTCAATGGATTGGAAAGGGGCTGTCTCTGCTGTTTGCAAGGGAGGGGATGCTGCCTTTATTCCATTCCTTTTATCACCACAGGACCCTGAATTTTTATTTAACAAAGAAAAGCACTGTGCTAAAATAGATTATTTCAATTGTTATGCACACAATTATCAAAACATTTCTAATTGCTTTATAGACCTCTGTAATTCAGCTAAGTTGCTGAAGAACTATCACCATTTGACTGTTACATCTCCCCTTTGGTATTAATTCCTGAAAGGTGATATTCAGACTACTTTTGAATGGCAGCAGTAGTTAGTGCAACTAAGGGCTTAAAAGCTCTCTTAAGTTTTTAAAGCAGAAATAAAGCTGAAATTTTCTCCAGTTTACAGCCTCCTTGTAGAGAGAATAAACTTTCTTTCTGAGAGCATAAGTACTCAGCTGCCTCATTCTTGCCTATCAGTTTTGTCCTGGGTAATAAAAATTGGCATTCATGAAAGCAAACTACATCAAGCAATCAATGCTGGTAAACTCATTACAATTCTTACTAGTCTAGCCTTTAAATTCAACAGACAAACATGGATTTATCTGGTTTTGTATTTCCTTCAAAAGCAACATTCTACACTGCATAATCATAAGGGCAAAGTAACCAATAAAATTTGAATTGCACAAAAGTTAATCGAAAATCTGTGTTGGTTTAGCACAATCAATAACAAAATTGGTTTGAATTCTTACTACTCCAGCTACCAATATTCAAAATGATTGCCACAAAGCATTACATTTTCCTGCTGCCAGTGAAATGACTGCTAAAACAGAAATGCCGGAAAAATCTTCTAATGCAGGAATTCTACAAGACAGAGATAACTACTCTGTTTATCTCTGTGTCCTTCAAATGCCTATTCACAGTCATAAAGCAACATATGTCACTCTGGGAATCTCAGAGGCACAATTAGGAAATCAAATCCTGAACTGCTTGTAGGTGAGTCTTAGAAAAAATAAACTTTCTGTGCTTAGACTCCTGAATAATGAAATTGTATTTTCAAACAAGACTACTCTTCAGAAAATAATTCTTCAACTTCACACAAATCTTCACAGAAACCTGACAGATTTTTTTACTTACAACCCTGATACTGACCTCTCATTTATTTTTCACAGTCATTCTCACATACATGTTGGAAGAGTAACCGTCCTTTTTATTTCTCATATAATTTGTGATCTGTGAGGAACAGATTAAAACTGCAAATCATATAGAAAAGTTTCATGAGCCTTTTAAAGATGTTGCAATTGAATTTTGCCTTCTTGTGCTGGTATTGGCTGGGCTAGAGTTAATTGTCTTCACAGTAGCTAGCACAGGGCTCTGTTGTGGATTTGGGATGGAGCAGTGTTGATAACTCAGGGATTTTTGGTTATTGCTGAGCAGTGCTTGCACAGAGTCAAGGCCTTTTCTGCCCCTCACACCACCCCAGCATCAAGGAGGTTGGAGGTGCACAAGAAGCTGGGAGGGGACACAGCCAGAACAGCCGACCCAAAGAACCTTCCGTGCCATATGGCACCATGCTCAGCATAGAGAGCTGGGGGAAGGGGGAGGAAGGGGAGGGAGAATGTTGGGAGTGATGGTGTTTGTTTTCCCAAGTCACTGCTGTGTGTGCTCGGGCCCTGCTGTCCTGGAGATGGCTGAACACCTGCTTGCCCATGGGGAATGGTGAATTAATTCCCCGTTTTGCTTTGCTTGCATGCGTGGCTTTTTCTTACCTATTAAACTTTTATCTCATCCCATGAGTTTTCCCACTTTTCTGATTCTCTCCCCCAGCCCAAGGGGAGGAGAGAGGAAGCTGCACAGGACTTTGTTGCCAGGTGGGGTTAAAGCACAACATTTCATTAAGAACCCAAAGATAGCCATTCTTTACTCCAATTCTTTACTACAAAGGCTCCTTCAGTTCTATAAACATTAGTTATCAGAACAGAAAGGTACAACACTGAGTTTTAAAGTTTAAAAAAAAATCTATCTGGCCCATTGTATAACTAAGGATGATAAACATATTTTTGCCAAGACTTTCAGGTACTGATAGACTAAGCTCTGTTTGTGAAATTGTCAACACAGTGAGGGCTTTCATTTTTTGTCTTGAACATTGCCGGTCAATCTCTTTCAAATACATTCCTCTCCAAGTACAAAGTTCATCGCTTGCAAATTTGCTTTTTTGGTATTCGGTGTTTTTTCCCCCCAGTCTAGAGTTAAACATGTAAGATGAAACAGGTGACTGGCACATGCAAGCCTGGGCAGACTTTTTCAGGATGGTGAGGGGGGTTGTAAGTGACTTCAAGTCACTTATTAACATAAGCTGTTAACAGCGGTGCATTGCAGAAGTTGCACAGGCTGCATTTCATGTCCCAAGCTGCAACCCCTGCCAGGGACACTGGAAGTGCATGGGAAAGGTCTCTGGAGCAGCAGGGCTCGCTTTTGGCGTGCCACAGATCGCAACTGCTCTCACACTAACCCTGCCCGGCAGGGTGGCACTGGGGCGGCGGGTCCCGAGTCCCCTCACACCACAGGCAGCTGCTGGAGCCGCCACTCCCCAGGGAGCAGGGAGGGCCGCGGGTGGATAAACAAAGGCCCCCAAGGTAGGCTAAGGAGCGCTAATAAGCTCCCGGGAGAATGGCTGCCCTGACGAGCGCCGGAAACCAGAAGACAGAAACCTGCCAACCGGCTTGACTTTTCCTCCAGAAGTACCGAGTTCCCAGAGAGGCTCGGCAGAGACCAGCCGGTTTCTCTCAAGGCGGTGTGAGGCGCTAGACGCGCAGACAGGAGTTGAGCGCCAAGGCCAGGGGCACAAGGACAACAGCGGGGCCGTGAGGCCCCGAACAGTTGGCGGGCAGGACCCAGCCAGGGCAGGGGGCGCCACGGCACACCGACAGCAGGAACTACAGCTCCCGACATGCAATGCGCAGAACGGCGCATGCGGCCCCCCGCGTTCCCGCCTCTACTCGGTGGGGTGGACAGCTGGACTCGTCAGCACCTCCCTGCCCCTGCCGGCAGCTACAGCGGCCTAGGCCTGGCTCTGCTCCCACCGCTCGGCCCAGCTGGTTATGACTCAAATAATGACTTTTAGCTCTTCTCGGCACTCGGGAGTGCCGCCGCGACCGGATGGGCATCCTGGGTGTCCCCGGAAGCGGTCGGAGGCGGTGTTTCGCGCGTTGTGCCGCCGTTAAACACCGCGCATCGTCCATTGCAGCGCCCGGCGGGGCCACGCTGGCCACGCCTCCCCACGCAAGCCATTGGCCGAGCGCCGCTCCGCCCGCCAATGGGCGCCGGCCACGCTCCGACCGCAGGAAACCGCACATGGAAAGTTACGATTGGTGGCGACAGTCGAAGGCCCCGCCTTTCAAAGCTCTCTATTGGCTGCGTGTTTGGCGTGGTGCGCTGCTATTGGGCCGAGTGGCGCGGTCCCCCCCCACCCGGGGGTTGATAAGGCGGAGGGGGAGGACCGCGGGTGCTCCAGTAGAATCGGTGGCGGCGCGGGACGGGTTCCGGATTACGGGGCAGCGGCGCCGGGCGCTCTTCTCTTGTCACTGCGGCCGCCATGAAGTCGGTCTGGGGGCTCGCTCTGGCGTGTGTGCTGCTCCTGGCCGGTGAGCGCCTGCGGGTTTCTAGAATGTTCTGGCGGAGGGGTGCCCAGGTCCCGGCCAACAGGCCCCCCCCCCCCCCCCCCCCCCCTTCCGCCCTGTTTGCTGGGGTGAGGGGGACGGAGGCCGCCGAGGGGAGGTGGTGTCTCCGGCGGGACCCCTCAGTCTGCCCCACGGGGAGGGGAAGCGATGCTCGAGCCCTCGTATGCCCTGCTGGGGCCTGGCCCTCGCCGGGGATGGGGCGGCGGGGGGAGGGGGCTGAGCCGCTCATGCACTATCACGGGCGGAGGGTAGGAGGGGGCCTCCCTCTGCCAATCTCCCGTGTCTCCAGTTGGGCTGAACTCTCCTAGGGAGGGGGATTCGAGGGGCAGCGCTGAGCCTGAAGGCGTGGGGAGGGGTAAGCGAAGAAGTTGGGCAGTGCGTAGTGTGGGGATCGGGCTCAGAACGCTGGTTTCCTTGTTTTCCCAGTGTCGGTCAGAGCCGATGAGGTGGATGTGGATGGGACTGTGGAAGATGACTTGGGCAAAAGCAGAGAAGGGTCTCGAACGGATGATGAAGTTGTTCAGAGGTTGGTACCCGGGGCGCTCTGATTTTGAAAGGGTCAATTTGAGCACCAGTAATGCCTCAGAAGTAAGGGGTGAACGCTGTTCAAAAGAGAGATCCAGTCAGCTGGGGGAAATAAAACGTTCCTGTCAAGTTCCTGTCAAGACTGTTTCCTTCTAAATAAAAATGAGCTTGAGAACTTGAATTCAGAAAAGTTCAACTTGTTTTTATCCAGTATTGATAACTGTTAATTTGGGTTTACTTGTGCACATCATAAATCATGTCAGTTAAGTGCCTGCGGATGAAATAGTTCTGTACCCATGAAATGCCTCACCCCTGTGAGGTGCACCACATGCTGAGGATTGCAGTAGCTTTAAGATTACCAGTATTATTCACTGAAATTTTATTTAAAAAGTCTTACTTGCAAGCATGAATTTTCAGTCAAGTTTTTGGATTATGGTAATGTAGTTGAGGATTGCTGCTCTTGCACTTGACTCATGTGATCATGTAATTTTGTACTGCATCAGTGATTAAGTGTTATTGCTGCTGCTTTGTGATTAAATTAGTCTTGCTGTTTGTGGATGAGACTCCTTGATAGGTTTTTCACTGTCCTAACAGAGAGGAAGAAGCTATCCAGCTAGACGGCCTAAATGCATCCCAGATCAAAGAAATTAGAGAAAAATCTGAGAAGTTTGCATTTCAAGCAGAAGTGAACAGAATGATGAAACTAATTATCAATTCTTTATATAAAAATAAGGAGGTTAGTGCCTTCGTCTTCATATCATGTTAGAATTTTGGGAGGTGTGTGTCTGTTTCTCTCCTGCCATTCCTGACTACTGGTTCCTATTTCAGATTTTCCTGCGGGAACTTATTTCAAATGCATCAGATGCTTTAGATAAGATACGGTTGATATCGTTAACTGATGAAAATGCTCTTGCTGGCAATGAGGAACTTACAGTCAAAATCAAGGTAAGAAGGATTAGATACAAATATACTTTTTAAAGAATTGATGGAGGAATGTAAAAATACACTCTATCGTTAAATTTCTTTTTTTGGCTTAATACTGATGAAAATACAAACTAGGACCACATGAGGACCCTTGCAATTAACTCTACCAAAGACTACTCCTCTTTTAGTGGTAAAGATATGTTTCTGGTTTTATCAAGAGCAGCTGAAGTATTGGATTGCTTTGAAGGAAGGTCTTCCTCATTTCTATAGTTACTGCAGATTCAGTTTATTGTAGCTCGGCATGTTTGAATAGCTGCTATGTACCACTTTTCCTTGGCACGTACTAAGAATCACAGTGAAGTCAAACTGCATTTTTGTCTTTATTTTTTTCAGTGTGATAAAGAGAAGAACATGCTTCATGTTACAGACACGGGTATTGGCATGACAAAA
This sequence comes from Molothrus ater, assembly GCF_012460135.2. Classification (NCBI taxonomy): domain Eukaryota; kingdom Metazoa; phylum Chordata; class Aves; order Passeriformes; family Icteridae; genus Molothrus; species Molothrus ater. Next base: position 54,258,729 of record NC_050482.2, on the reverse strand, counting down.
GAGGAGTTAGTTAAAAACCTGGGTACCATTGCAAAGTCTGGTACGAGTGAATTCTTAAACAAGATGACTGAAATGCAGGATGATAGCCAGTCAACATCTGAGTTAATTGGTCAGTTTGGTGTTGGCTTTTATTCTGCTTTCTTAGTAGCAGACAGAGTTATTGTCACATCAAAACACAACAATGATACTCAGCATATTTGGGAATCAGATTCAAATGAATTCTCTGTTATCAATGACCCAAGAGGGAACACCTTAGGACGTGGCACAACCATAACGTAAGTATTAAGTGTCTTTAGTCTTTAAATAAAAAAGGTTGTGTGGGTACACTTTGTTTATTGGAATATGTGAGTGACTTTAGCTTTGTGACTGATTTACTTCTTGTAATACAGCTTTATTCAGTTTAATAGAAATATGCAAATTACAAACTGCATCCAAAAAATAAATGTAGTAATGTAGTTTATGTTGTGTTAGATGAGCTAACAAAACTATGAATGTCTTAACAACAGTCAGCAAGTAATTCCAGACAGTTCAGCTCCCTTCAGGCTCATTCAGTCACTCAGCACAATTCTGGCCTGGCAAAACCTATACAGGGGCTGTAGAGCTTTGCTTGGAATCTGGCTGCTGTTTATATATCAGTGAGGCTGGTCTGATGCAAAGTTCAAACTGGAGGTAGTTTGCTAATGCTATTCTCTTTGCTTTCATGAGTAGGTAAATTTGTTTGGTCTGGATTTAGAGGATGTCTTTCCAGAGGAGGCACTGGGTGTAAAAAAGTTGATCTTGATGCTCTAGTTTGAAGTAAGGCCCATGAGGGTGCATCAAGATCCTGATAAGTATCAATATGATTTGATGTTTTCATTTAAACTTTTGAATATTGTGTTCTGCCTCAGTCAGTGAAAGCAATTGCTGGTTGAGTAAGAATTGTGTTTTTTAAGAGCTACTTGGAGTTGAACAAATAAAAAAAGCTCACTCGCATAAATCTGAATTGCTACGGCTGCAGCAAAAATCAGATTGTTCTGAGCTGGGACCCACAAGGATCATCAAGTCCAGCTCTTAAATGAATGATCCCGTATGTGGATCAACCCTCACTCTTGGTTATTAGCACCATCCTCTGGCTCAGTTGGTCAATCTCAGAGGCATAAGAAATGTATATTCTGCTACAAAACTGTCAAATACTTGTCCAGCACTTAAAAAGGTTTGGTTTTGTTTGGTGTTTTTTTTCTTAAGCCTTGTCTTGAAGGAGGAAGCATCTGATTACCTTGAGCTGGACACTATTAAAAATCTAGTGAAGAAATACTCCCAGTTCATAAACTTCCCCATATATGTGTGGAGCAGCAAGGTAAGTGTATTTAACTGAGCATTGTTCAGTATAAGGTTTGGCTAAGATCTTCATGGCTAGATCTTTCATGAAGGCTGAGGGCCTGCCATAGAGCTGCTTCTTGTGCAGTTTCTAAAACTCTTCTCTTCCTGACTCTTTTGGCTACTATAAGGGGGTTTTCTCGTTGGTTTTTTTTTTTTTCCAAATGCTAGTCTGTTGCTAAAATCACAGACTTGATAGGAACTTGGTTTTATTCTGACTCAAACAACTTTACCAAAGAAAAAATATTGCTAATTAATAATAAGGATCTTTGTTCCACTGGCTTTGGTAGATGGAAGCTCTGTTAAGTTTTCAAGCAGAGCCATAGCCAGATACCCTTCTATAGGAAACAAGGCAGTGTCTTAGATTTTAAGCTTGTTGTGATGTTTTCTTAGTGTAGCACCAACTTAAAATCCACCAAGTCTCTGATAAGCATTATCTGTAAAGCGTTGAGAAACTTAAATTTGAGTGTGGTGATCTCCCAGTGTATTGAAGGAAAGTATGTATTAATGAAAAAGTAACTGAAAAATATTAGCTGTAGAAAAGTTTGCTACAGACAAATAGCAGAAATCAGGCTAGTGCTGTGAAAGATTAAACTGTTTGAGAGAATACTACAACATACCTGGTAGGAAGTCAAGGTCTTAAAATCTCCACCTGTGGTTGTCTCTTTAGACAGAGACTGTTGAAGAACCCATTGAAGAGGAGGAAGCAAAGGAAAAAGAAGAAGAAGCAGATGATGAAGCAGCAGTTGAAGAAGAGGAGGAGGAAAAGAAACCAAAAACTAAGAAGGTGAGCTTTGTTAGCCTTGGTGTCCTGTAACTCACGTCAGATAGCAATTTTCCTAGGTAGTCTTGCAGAGGTGCATTTCAGTAGTGTGTGCTTTCTAGGAGCAAATCCTTTTAAAGTGAGATAGGAGAGAAGGTTTTAAATGAAACCGACTAGGTAGAAGTCAGGCAGATGATTGGCAGTAGCCTTGTGAAGCTGTGGTCACAGCTAATTATAAGTACTTGCATGAATCGCTGGAAATGGTAGTAGAATTCTGTAACCTGATGCTGTTGATGAGTTTAAATTTAACATACTCTGCTGGGAAGATTTTTCCAGAGTGACATTAGAACAGAAGTGCTGGTGCTTAGTGAATGTGTTAAATGAAGGTGGAACACACTACATTGTAGACTAAAGGTTTGTTCCCATGTGTTGCACTAGTGTGTATGCTTAAAATGAGAATGTCCAGGTCATTGCATAATTTTGTAAATGAGAGCATGTTTGGGATTTTTACATGCCATTTTATGTTTTGCTTCAGTGGAGTACTTTAATTGGCCTAACCTGAAGTAAAGAATGAGTCTTTTTAATACTATTGTGTTTATTTACCTAGGTTGAAAAGACTGTCTGGGATTGGGAACTCATGAATGACATAAAACCAATCTGGCAGAGACCATCTAAAGAAGTTGAAGAAGATGAATACAAAGCTTTTTACAAAACCTTTTCCAAGGTAAGCTCTGGGCCTCAAGAGAATTCCAAAGCAAGAGGCTTGCTATAGTATCTCTTGCTATGTAAATAGAACTAAGTGCTTATAGAATGGGTTATTTCAGCAGAATTAATTAGTTGTCATTAGTAGATGGAACTGCAGAGAGCTTGGGAGGTATAACATCTCAGTCAGGATTTAATCTTTTTTCCAGAGAGAAGATACTGCCATCCAAGTATTGATTAGTCTAGATTTGGAAAGTATTATGTTGCAGCTCATGGGGAGCTTACTGATGTGTTTAAATGTTACAGGGAAATTTGTATTTAGTCTGAGAGTTGTGGTGTTTGTTGCATGTGGTGGAAGAAAGAAGGAGACAGTTTCTTAGAAGTGTTGTCTTTGTATCATACACTGTATCTTAACTGTGGTGTGATGATAACACTATTGGTTTTTGTCTTGTTGGTAACTTTTTAGTGACTACCTTATTAAAATCCAGCAAAACTTGAAAGCTCTCCAGAGGGTTACTTAGGAAAGTTTTTTTTACATGAGTAACTCTGCTCTTGTAACTTAAACTTCTGTCTCCATGATAGACTCTAGCAAAGCATAGCTACATGGATTAGTTGTAAAATAATTGCACTTATTTGCCAAACTCTTGAAAGTGTTCTCTCTTCACAGGAACATGATGACCCGATGGCATACATCCACTTCACTGCTGAAGGGGAAGTAACTTTCAAATCCATCTTGTTTGTTCCTAATTCTGCTCCACGTGGACTGTTTGATGAATATGGATCCAAAAAAAGTGATTTTATTAAGGTAGGACAGAAAAGTGTGTGGGTATGGTTTTGTGGAAAAGCAAAAAAACCCTAAAGTAAACTTGGGTGCTTTCTGCTCTTGTAATTTAGCTGTATGTTCGAAGAGTGTTCATCACTGATGACTTCCATGACATGATGCCCAAGTATCTTAACTTTGTTAAGGGTGTTGTAAGTATTATAAATATTACTTTAATTTATTTTTTAGCTTCAGATACTGCCAGACATACTGAAAATTTTGTTTCTTAATTAGGTGGATTCTGATGATCTTCCTTTGAATGTATCCCGTGAGACACTTCAGCAGCATAAATTGTTAAAGGTAAGCTAATTGGTTTTAAATTCCTTCATTGTAAGCACAACAGCAGCAAGGTTTAGGAGACTTAGCAGCTTGATGAATTTTGTTGCATGGCTATGAAATTAATGTGAAGGAAACTCATTTATTGCTGTTTACAGATTACTTGTCTACTTCAGATGAGGGATACAAAGTGGAATTTGTATTGAAGTAAGGTTGCATTGAGGGCTATTCAAAATACTTATTGTTGTAACTCAGTGTTGCTGCTTTTTTTTAGGTGATCAGAAAGAAACTTGTTCGCAAAACTCTTGATATGATCAAGAAAATTGCAGAGGAAAAATACAACGACACATTCTGGAAAGAGTTTGGCACTAATGTGAAGCTTGGTGTTATTGAGGATCACTCCAATCGTACCCGGCTCGCTAAACTTCTGCGCTTCCAGTCGTCTCATCATGAAAGTAACCTCACGAGCCTTGATCAGTATGTAGAAAGAATGAAAGAGAAGCAAGACAAAATCTATTTCATGGCTGGTGCCAGCAGAAAGGAGGTGTGTAAGAGTGAAAGAAAGAGGGAAGGAGTACAGTATATTATAGTTTGTCATTTTAGTACCATAGATGTTGTGAATTGTCTATTTACTGTAAATCTGGAGACTCCTTGTTTATGTTACTACTGCAGTATTTGCCAGATAGTTGTACAGGTTTTTGTAGCTGCTATTAGAAATGCAATTAAACTGATATCTTAAATGTTTTCGTCCTAGGCTGAGTCCTCACCATTTGTTGAGCGTCTGCTGAAAAAGGGCTATGAAGTGATCTATCTGACTGAACCTGTAGATGAATACTGTATTCAGGCTTTGCCAGAGTTCGATGGCAAGAGGTTTCAGAATGTAGCAAAAGAAGGAGTTAAGTTTGAAGAAAGTGAAAAGTCTAAAGAGAGTCGGGAAGCCTTGGAAAAGGAATTTGAGCCCCTCTTAAATTGGATGAAAGACAAAGCTCTCAAAGACAAGGTAATATATTGTGTTATATGTAGTGATTATTTTTATTTGTCATACTTGCTACAGCATACCTTGCAGATTATTTGAGCACAGACTTGACAGTAGCTTCTCTGTCTTGATGGGTGAATCTTCATGGATAACATCTTTATTCAGGAAGATAATGAGTTAGAATGTCACCCTAGACATTTTTCAGAGATTCTTGAATTGACAGGGAAGTGCAAGTTACTTACTTTATTAGGAATAAGCTATTAGCTCTGAGAACTAACATTAGGGTGTTTTGGGGTTTTTCTTTACAGATTGAGAAAGCTGTGCTATCTCAACGTTTAACCCAATCTCCATGTGCTCTTGTGGCTAGTCAGTATGGATGGTCTGGTAACATGGAAAGAATCATGAAGGCTCAAGCTTACCAGACTGGGAAGGATATATCTACAAAGTAAGCTTCCAGCGCTGTAGCAGCAGACAAGAAATTGCTTGGTGTGCTCAGTAACAAGCTTCTGCCCAGTTCAAATGATCCTGGGTGTTTTTAAGGTCATTTTACAACCAAGTTAGTCTCCATTATAGCCTTAAATTGTTATTTTCAAGCCCGGTATGTAAAACTGCTGGGTGAGCAAGACTCATCGGTGGCATTTGGTATCTGCCATTTGTTGGCAAAAGAAGATGAACTTAGTAACTTGAATGCTTTTTATAGTTGCACCAGTATTAAAGGAGGGGGGATTTCACTTGTTACTGTGACTGTAACCAGTGTATGTAGATTTAAAGATATCATTGGGTCCTGTACTTAGTGCTGTAATTTCTCTTCTCAGTTATTATGCCAGCCAAAAGAAGACATTTGAAATTAACCCCAGGCATCCACTGATTAAGGACATGCTGAGGAGGGTCAAGGTAAATAAATACAGTAGTGAAACATTGGCTGACTTGGCTGCATACAACCTGCTTTAACAGGTCTCTCTTGATTTTCTGGTGTTCTTCCATGTTAGGAAAATGAAGATGACAAAACTCTTTCAGATCTTGCCGTGGTATTGTTTGAAACTGCAACTCTGAGATCAGGATATATGTTGCCAGACACTAAGGAATACGGGGACAGAATAGAAAGGATGCTTCGTTTGAGTTTAAACATTGACCTGGATGCAAAGGTTAGTTTGTCTTCTACTTGGACTGATAATTGACCTACTGTTGCTCCATCTTAAAAAGTGCAGCTGCTTCATTCATTCACTTGCATAAAATGAAATTTATCCAGCTTCCTGCAGTTAAGTGGGCCACCAAAAGTCCAGCTATGAATCTGTACTTAAAGCTCATGTTCTCCTTTCCTTGCTCTTCTTTGTAGCTGCTTGAGATTCTCCTATTTCATTATGCTTCTTAAGCATATTCCTGTCCTTAGTTAAGTGCTGGTTCTACAGGAGTAAACTAGGCACCCAGGCCTTTGGCTCCTGTCTCTCTAATGGAGAAATTCCTAAGTGGGTACAAGTAATACAGGTTCTCATAATGCTGTGCAAGAACTTCTGGCTGTTTTGCTGGAGTAGAGCAGTGCTAAACAGATTTTACTTTTTCTTTCAGGTAGCTGGTGGCAAATGTTAGGAAATAATAGTGAATACTTCCATAGCCTGTATTTAGCTAGTGCACACCTAATTAAAAAACCTAAGCAAGTAAAGCAAATTGATTGTGACCTTTGTGTACAGGTGGATGAGGAATCTGAAGAGCCTGAAGATGCAGATGAGGAGGCAGAGCAGGATGAAGAGGAACTGGATGCTGATGCTGAGGACAGTGATACACAGAAGGTAGGGTCTCAGGTTTGATGCTTTCTTGCCAATATTTATGTCCACCTTCATCTGTGGGTGCTACCTGGCAATAAAGTTCACTTTGCCTTTCATGACACTAGATTTTAGTGTCAGGTGTTCCAGGCTTTTCTTGGAGGGGGAAGAAAACTGCAGAACAAATTTATTATTAAACTGTATTTTGAAAAGATGAGACTGAGGTATGTTCAAAGCTGGAGCTGAATTAAGCTTTAGAGATTGTAACAGTGCCCTGTGGCAAGAAAAGGGTAGCAAATCCTCTAGTAAAGATAATTATCCATGGTATTTCCACAGCTTGTGGGCAAAAACATGAACAATTGTTTGTAATTGTGTAATTTGAAATGCTTATAATACAGGCTTGGAACAACATTCCAGACAACACCATTGCAAAGTTGCTATGAGGTCCCAACTGGGCCTGCTTTCTTGGGTTGCTTTTGGAAGAGACCTGCAAGATGATATCCTGTGACTAGTGCAAATATATAGCTTACAGCAATGTAATTTCCTACTATAAAATGTAAGATTAGGTAAGAATAAATTTGAGAAACAGTATTTATTGTATTATACCTACTTAATTTTTATGCGACTGCTGTTAGGTTTGCATAGCAGGATAATATAATGTGCAGTGACAGTAATACAAATTTCTCTTCTTCTGGGGCAGTTCTTGTAACCTTTTTCCACTTTCCAAAAGTAATATTCTGATTCTCTTTTTTGTCTTCACAGGAATCCACAGATGTGAAAGATGAACTGTAAACTGCACTCAACTACTGTCCTGCATTGGAGGGTTAGGAGGGAATGTGAATTAGATTGTTTTGTTTTTTTCCACTGTAAAATGTTGAGGGGTGGTATGGGCTTTTAAGGGTAAAGGAGGTCTTTTTTTTTTTTAAGTTCACTTTTCTAAAAACATTCCTCATGAATGTAAATTTGTATTATTTAACTGATGTGGTGTAAAATCTTGTCATGTACAAAATAAAATGTTCCCAAACACCACCAACTCTAAATTTATACATAGCCAGCTCATCTTGTGGGCTGGCAGAAAGAAATGAAGGTATGGTCCTGGGTGTTCAGGTCCTCTGTGCAAACAGGCTGTTTCTTGGCAATCCTTGGGCCTTCCCATGCTGGCACAGCCACACCTACTTGTAGCATCTGCCTGTGGCTGGGATTTACATTTACAAACCTGCTGTGCTGCTTAGCCAAATACACGTGTAGCTGAGAGCTGTACTGAACTTGCTAATTGAAATAAGACTTTGAGTTAGGTATCTCCTGCAGGCCTGAGAAAGAGGAGATTGGGTGTTTAAAAATAGCATTGTAAATGAAGCTGACAGCTTGTGCTGGACTCTGACTTGGCTCCATAGGATGGGCAACAGGAGCTTTACAAAAGAGGGGAGGAAAAAACATTAACTTACTATGTGGACAAGTACCACCAGAACTGTCTTACTACCTATGAGCTGGTACCATCCTCCATGGCACTTGGAAACCCTGCCTTTGACTTGTGTAGCTACAGCAGTTCTGTTTTCTACAAGCTTTTTTAAAGGTGGAAGTTCTTTCCACATACTCTTAATGCTGTTACTCCTAAATGTTTTCACTCTTGTTCTTGGTCTCTTATGGCAAAGCACTTTAGTTACTTAATGTTACTGAAGCTAAATCTGGTTAGTTTTAGACATGTTGAGCTTCCAATCATGTTAGCTTTATGTAGTGGTTGGATGAAGCACTACATAATTTTTTCACTAGTGCCTCTACTTGAAAACATCTTCACAGACTTGGTAGAAAATGTTTACAGTGAGGATTTGGGGGATTTTTTTTTTCCTTCCTCTGTGGAAGAAGGCTGTAGGAGTGGTGCTTCTGCACAGTGATTCTACTTAAGAACCAATCTTTTCTGTTTTGTTAACAGAACTTCTTAGAAGTTAAAAGTTTCTGCAGTCTGAAGCAAAAAAAGCTTTCTTACTAGGTGAGGGCACTAAACACTGACCTGAAGCATTTGCTTTCCATTTACTAGGCTTCTATACTGTCCAAAATATGCCATGTATGAGTGTGATTGTTGTGTCAGGATTTTAGAGTTGAATTGAAGTCTGAGATGTCAAGGAAAGGGAGCTTAGTTTGGGGGTTCTCAAGGGAGTCTGGGGGGGGGGGGGGGTGGGGGGCTCTGGTTTCTGCTCACTACAGTGGTATCCTAGAGAAAAGCCTTTTGTTACTGGCCCAGCCTGAGTGGTCTAACACGAGTTTCAGCAGCTGGCACTGTCAGTTTTAGAAGCAGCCTTTGGCACTGTTCCTAAACGGCAGAAAGGGCATATCCCCTTACTTTACCAGTGAAACTTTGTGCTCTGTAGCAATCAACCTCCTAGAGTATCACTTACTTTCAGTGATACACTCAGAAATGTATCATTACTACCTCCATCTCTCCATTTGACTTCTGAGTTAACAAAGGTTGCTCCCACCTCCTGTATGATTCGGAAGTTTAATTTGCCTAACAAACTAAAGGAGAAGGGTGGCCTCCTCCAGTATTTTTAATCTGTAAGTTACTTGTAGATTTAAGCAAACCTAGTTCTGTTGTATAGCTGAAATTCTCATTTCTTTGGTTGGTTTGAGGGTGACAAAACTGATTAAATTTCAGAAATAAAGAAGCATACTTGAGAGTTATGCTTTCTGCTTCTTCATATACTTCAGCTGAGAATATCATGTGCAACACAGCTGTGGTCCAGCAGCTTTCTCTACACCCTCCTGTGACAAGTGTTTGCTATTAATAAGCACAAAATGCACTTGTAAGTTGCCTTTTTTTTTTGTCAGCTCTGAAGCAAAATGGTGGCAGTAGTGGAAGTGTCAGTCAGCACTGTTTCTTTCAGTGCTGCAGTTATGCTGATTCTGGGGCTGTCACCTCTGCTGTTAAAACTTGGTGCATTGTCAGCTTTGCTATTCCGAGATAAGCACTAATGAGGACATTTCCCTCAGTGCTAGAAAAGGCAGAGCTCCCTGTTGCTCAGTTTTGAGTAGCAGCAGGATACACTTAGAAATCTAAGCCTAATTAGCAGAAGCTTCCCTCTGCAGCCTTAAGATCTGAAAAACCTTTAGAAAATAGAGAAAAATGCATCTTGCATGTCAGAAATCAACAACATAAGAGGTGATCATCTGACAAAGTGTGAGTAACAGTGCAAGGGCTGGTGAATGCTGGCTTGTTAAAGGGATCATCAAAAACTGCTGTTCATGGTCCAGTTAGAACAGAAACAAAATACTGAACTGTCCCATTTTCTCTTCAATAAACTTTACCTTCTGCTGAACTAGAAGGTTGACAATCTCAGCTTTGTTTAGGTGCAGTAAAGGAAAAAGTCTTTTCACTGGAAGTCGATCTATTAAGATTTTTTCATTGATAGATTTTGTTTGGGCTTAACATCTGTGTTTTACCAGAGCCTCTCTCTCACTGCCTGCTGTCATTAATAAAGATGCCTGAGAGGATGTGACTTAGTTATATAAAAAGTGTACACATGGGCACACAAGAGCAGGAGAGGAGCTCATCCCACCAATAGCTGTAAAACTTGGTGAGAGCAGACACACAGACATGCATAAGAACTATAAACCTTTTTTCCTAGGAAAACCACTCCAGCTTACGTAGGCATAAATAAAATAATAGCTTCATAGCAAGAACTGATGTAAATGTAGCACTTACTGTGATAATTTCTGGATCTCTCTGCTCTAACAAGACTTCCAAGTACTTTGGCAGTAGGAATTAGGGAGCTTTTTGTTTCCTTACCAGGTAATTTGTCAGACTGTGTTTTTACAAGTTAAACTTAAGTGACAACTGAGGATGAAGCCTGTGCTTTGTCCTGGCACCTTTCTCAAGTAAAACAATCCCAAAGTTTCCAAGCTCTATGTACCATTCAAAACTGGGTTGTTGAGCCACCTTCACAGGATGGTGACTGAATCTTCAACTTCCTGGTGCAAAAGTGTTGTGGTGATTCTATTTCCAAACAGAAAGGTAAACCTGCACTTTCAGAGTTTTGCATATTTACAGCTATCAAAAGCAGCCACAGGCAGATGAAGATGCCCAAATGGAGCACAAACAAATCTGATTTCAGTGTAATCTGCCCCATTTTAACTGAGATGACCAAACGGTAAGATTCCAGCCTTACAGTGGACCAAAGCAGATTTCCTGTCAGTGAAACGCATCTGTGTCATGGTTTGATGCCTTATTCTGAAGTATACTTAAAATGTAATCCAGATTTATGAACTCACAAGCATTTTGGCACACAACTGATGGGACTTTTACCAACAGCATTCACTGTAAGTTTGTTTTTAATGCTGTCTGCAACTCTGCTCAAAGGAAAGCAAAGACATGACAGGAGCACAGTATTTCACATATGTATTTCTGGAACTTAAACAGTTGGATAAATATTTTATCAGTTCTAGTTTTCACAACAAAAATAAACTCTGGTCAGTGTTGTGAAGTCTGAACTTCGCTTGATCTTTCTTTTAGACCCAACAGTTCAGTTCTCAGTTCTCCAGGCTTAGGAGGTATTTCAGGTATGCTCTATTAAAAACAGAGAAAGACATCAGTGTTGTGACAGAGAAAAAACTAAACTCCCAAAACAGTAAATGAGCTTACTCTGGAAGAGCATGACAGCTAAACTGTGATTTTACCACCCTCTTTTTCTGAGCAGAATATAATTCCTACATGCAAAACACCTTAAGAATTATTACCTTTTTGAAACTTGACTTATTTTTTAGTAATAAAATACAATTTGGAAAAAAAAAAGATAAAAGGAAGAACAGACAGTTTGTTTTAAAGGAACAAAGCTTATTTTTGCCATTAAAGTGAGTTTGGTAAAGATGTTCTAGCACAGCTGAAGTTTCCTCACATACTCTTGGTGATAGAAGAAAATGTTTCACTGCTTCTACTGCCCTGATTTAGAAATAAGGCACTGAAACTGGAGTTAAAATTTTAAAAAGGTACCAGATAACATGACATTTCAAGAACTGCACCTCCTCAAAATTCATGCTACTTAAGAGATATAGATAATTTGATCACTGAATAAATATGTCAATTTGCCAGTAATGAAGGCTACAGTAGAGACTACTAAAACACAGAAATTCTGATGTATTTATCAATGACTGAAGCATCATTGCTTCAATTTTGAGCTGACAGCTCAAGCATGGTAATTTTTTAAAACTTGTTTCCCATTTGAAAGTAGCCCAGAGAATTAAAAAACCCAAGAAGAATATGTGAGCAGGAGGATGAGAGAAAGCTTTCAAGTCCGACCTCCAGGAGGCTAAACTAAACCATTACTACTCCTAGTGGATGATCTCATTTAGAGTTTAATTCTGTGACTGCCATTTTTACATCCTCATCTGTCATAATTTCTAAAGTTAACTTTTGGTCACCTTCATTTCCATTACTGGAGGAAATAAAGTCTATTTTAAATCTAGTACAGCCCCTTCTTGACACTTTTGCACACTCTTTTCAAAACCCAGCTTCCCACAGCAGAGACCCCTTCTCGACACATGGTAGTATTATGTCCACAGTGTCACAGTCACAGCATTGTTAAGAGTTGGAAGATCATCCTCTGGAGATCATCCAGTCCTAGCCTCCTTTCAAGCAGGGTCACCTAGAGCAGATCACACACGAATGTGTTCAGGTGGGTTGGATTATGTCTAGGGAGCGAGACTCCATGACCTCCGTGGGCAGGCTGTTCCAGTGCTCTACCATCCTCAATGGAAAGAAGTTCTTCCTCATATTAAGGTGGAACTCCTTATCGTTTAGTTTATGGCCCTTGCTCCTCATCCTGTCGCTGGTCATCACTGAAAACAGTCTGTCACCACCCTCTTGGCACCCACCTCTGAGGTATTTATAAGCATTAATGAGATCCCCTCTCAATCATCTCTCCCAAGAGACGCTGCAGACCCTGCATCATCTTCGTGACCCTTCACTGGACCCGTTCCAGCAGCTCCTTGTCTTTCTTGTACTGAGGAGCCCAGAACCGGCCACAATGAAATCCTGGTGGCCTCGCCAATGCCTCTGTAGAGGCTGATCTCTGCCCACCGCCAGGCCAGAGACCTTTCTGAGGCACAGCCTCTCCAGCAGACCCTCCATCCCGCACACACGCTACCAGCGAACAGGACCCTCCCAGCACTTACAAGGTCAGGCCTGTAGTACCTGTGCACGACCTCAGCCCCCGCGAACATGGCCAGCATGCTGGCCGCCAGCGCCCGCAGGTAGGTGGGCCACGACGCGCCGGCGGGCATGGCTGCGGGGGCGGGCCCTGTGCACGGACCGCGCCGGACGTGCGTCATCCCCGCTGCCGCCGGGAGGGGAAGGGAACCGGGAAGAGGGTGCGAAGGGCTGCCCTTACCGGGGAGCATTGCGTCAAGCGGGGTGAGTCACGACATACCACCCACACCTCGGCTCGGCCGCCGGCAGCCCCCTCATGCCCCCGGCCCGGGGCGGCCGCGGCCCCGCCCTGCGCCCCCATTGGCCGGTGTGGTCACGTGAGCGGGGCGCCCGGCTGGTCGTTGGGATCGTGGGGGGAGCCGGCGGCGGTGACCCCGGCGACAGCGACGGGGCTGTCGGGCACGCCCGGCATGGAGGGCCCGGAGCTGGGCAGGTACCGGCGGGCCCCCGCAGCCGCTCTCGGGCCTCGCGGTGGGGATCACCCATTGTCCTTCTCCTCCTTCCCCGCATCCCACGGGAAGCTGGGGCCGCGCTGTGACGGCCGCCTCCCTCCTTGGGCACAAAGAGGGAGGGAAGGCGCTCCCGGGGCTCTGAGGCTCCCGGGCCCGCGGCTGGGGGAGCGCGGAGGCCGTAGGGAGCGTGGGCGCGATCGTGTCTCTGTCCCGAAGGGGATTTGAAAATTACTTAATACCTGGTTTTGTTGCAGTGAGCATATATTTTTCTTTTACCTTTTTCTTTTTTTCCTTTGTTTTTAGCGTGAACGGAAGGGGGGGGCGCAGGGAGAGGAAAAAAATAATGAACTGAAGGGAGGGGAGAGGAACAAATCACTTTTAGTATCACTTTTCATGGTGATACTAAAAGTACTTAATTAAATGTTCTATAATATGTATATATCATTACAAAAAAATATTTCTGAACCCACGCAAGAAATCTGGCCTAAAGTATATACAAATCTGAAAATCAGTTTTTTTCGGTTCGTTAACTGTACAAGTATTTTATATAAAATGGAACTCTTCTAGCAGAGGGTTTAAAGTATTCCCTGTACTCAGAAAATCTCCTATAGCTTCGTTAGGCAACTTCCCTGGAATCTGACAGATGTATGTTCATATTTATTCTCCTTGTTTCAGGATAGATATCTGGGTTAAAATTAGTGTCTTGATCACAAGACTGTGGGTTTCTTAAAAACTCAGTGTGTAGTAAGGAATGCTCCCTTCTTTTGAGAAATTTTAAATCAAAATCATTTAGATTGGATAAGACCTCTAAAATCGTTGAATCCAGCCATTAACACAGCACTGCCAAGTCCACCACTAAACCCTGTCCATAAATTTACACATCTACAACATATTTTAAATACCTCCAGTGTGGTGACTCTGGGCAGTTCCCTGGGCAGCCTATTCCAATAGTTGACAAGCCTTTCCATGAAGAAATTTGTCCTAATATCCAATCTAAACCTCCCCTGGCACAATATGAGGTCATTTCCCCTTGTCTTGTCACTTGTTGCTTGAGACCAACCCAGCTTCAACCTCTTTTCAGGTGGTTGTGGAGAGTGATAAGGTCACCCCTAAATTTCCTTTTCTTTAGGGTAAACACCCCCAGCTCCCTCAGCTGCTCCAGACCTTTCCCCAGATCTGTTGCCTTTCTCTGGGCATGCTCCAGCACCTTCCTGTAGTGAAAGGCCCAAAACTGAACACAGGGCCCAAGATGTGACCTCAGCAGTGCCAAGTCCAGGGGGACAATCCCTGCCCTGGTCCCGCTGGCCATGCTATTGCTAACACAGGATGCCATTGACCTTCTTGGACAAATATCTCTATATCTAAAAATTATTTGGTGTTTTTAATTATAGCTCTGAGATGATAAAATTATTTCCTGGAAATCTACTGTTTACCAAGTCCTTGCTATGTATTTATGAGGCAGTAGAAGCTATAGACAAGAAGGTGGCTGTGTAGGTAGAAGGGAGTGACAGAATAAAGTAGAAATGGGTGTGAGGGTTGTATATGCCTAATAAATATGTGGAGAGAGAGAACTGTCTATGGAAAAATGTCTTTATGCATAGGATCTCTGTGTATGTGAATATACATATTCATGTATATGGAATATATATATTCCATGTGGAATAAGTGCAATACTTGTGTTGGGATCCAGTGTGTGATAGCAGGACAACATCTGCCACTCAGCTTGTTAAAGCTGTTTAATAATCTGCATAGTGACAAATCCTGTGTGTATTCTTAATGCTTTATAGCCCTGAATGATTCATCCATTCTGTGTCTTATCAGATCAAGCAACTGACACCACATAAAAAAGATCTAAAATTTAGGGAACTGGAAGCCCAGAGAGCTTTAGTTCAACATGCGTTATAAATTGTTGGTCTGTTTGATAGACAGTTTGCTTTGGAAATGTGTGCTATGGTGATTTGACCAAAAAAAAAAAAAAAAAAAGATAAAAGCTCTATTCTTCCCTTACAAATGCTGTGTTAATTCCACATCATAGCAATTACAAGAGAACTGTGCTGTTAATGTTGGAGTTAACTGATACCAGCTAAGCAGCCAGACTGCTTTGATGTTGTGGGTTAACAGAGTCATCAGAGAATGTAAGTGCAGTACATGCCAGCCTTGATAAAGTTTGACCTTTACATTCTGTTTGGTACATCGGTAAGTTTCTAAATTGTTGATAAATTATTTCTTTCTTTCTTCCTCTCTAAGATACTACGCATATCTTCAGCAAGCTCAAGCATTTTACTCGTTTCCATTCCATCAGATGATGACTGCAGTGCCCAACATGGAAATGATGACTGAGCAGCCAACTCTAGAGGGCATTCCAGACCCAAACATTGCTCAGGAGCCTCCAAAAGGTAGCTTGATTGGGTTGTGTGAGTGAGCTGAATCAATCGCTCTCACGTGATTGATTGGGAAAAAAATATTGCTCTTAAATTGCTTCCTTGGACCTATTGGATTTCCTTTCCTTGGAAGTATTGATTAATTGTATTCTTTAAGAAACATGTTCTAACAGACAATTAAAAAGAGAGGAAGTAAATGCATGTGAATGTATGCACATAGTTCAGTCTCACATAATTATCTTGTTCCAAGAAAAGCAGATTTTTTTTCAATAGGTAAATGCATTATCTTAGCTGAAGTAATGGGTTTTAGCATTGTGTTAGAGAAGGTTTTTTTAAGATTCTGGCTTCAAAATACCTATGTTTTTTTAACTTTCTGCAAGAGAAGTACAGTATAATTTATTTGAAATATTTTTGTTTGAATGGTTGCTTAGTTTGTGTAGTAATCACAGGTAGGGAATTGGTTACTAGGAATTGTTTTGTATAGTGTGGCTTATTTAAACAAAGACTAACTGTTGGAAAGTGACACTGTTCTACAGCTCAACATTATTAATGAATACAGAGAGAGAGAGAGAGAGAGAGCAATCTCTGGGTGGTCATGTCATGGCCGGTGCCTGTGCTGTCTGAATCTCTAAACTTTTAAGAGCCAGAAGATGAGAAAGCTTCAGGTGTGTTGCTTAAGTTAATGAATTTTGAAGGTAAATTTACCTCTTTGCTTTCTCTCTGTGTCCATACATTTAGCTGAGTCTATTTGAATATCCACACTGCAACATGGGAAATGTACAAAAAGAGTATTTATTGTGTGTTTCAGAAGTTAAAAAAGGGGGAAGGAAAAGAAAAGCCAAAGCAACTGAGCCAAAGCAACCCAAAAAGCCTGCTGTTAAAAAAGAAAAACCAGCCAAGTCAAAAGGCAAACAAGAAAAGATCACAGATACTTTTAAAGTCAAAAGAAAAGTGGACCGTTTTAATGGTGTATCTGAAGCTGAACTTCTGACCAAGACTTTGCCTGATATTTTGACCTTTGATCTGGATATTGTAATAGTGAGTAATTCAATTTCAAGATTAGGTAGAAAAGTCTTGTATTTACTTGTTATGATTTACATTCTTTCTGCTTACTCATCTATATTGCTTATATGGCAAAATCTTGCAAGATAAAGTACATAAACTGTTTCCTGTGTGTAGAGCCTGCTTTGCATTTTATGTTAAAACTTAGTCCTAATTTCTGAGGAATCTAAGGCTCATGTTTAGTACAGATTCATGAGAGCTCATAACATGGTGCTTTATTTCCTGGAAGCTCTGCACCCTCTGAGCTGCTCTTTTGACCTTGGACATCTAAATGAGGCACTGCTGCAAAATTGTCAGGTTTTTTAAATAGTGATGGAAGGTGCCATTAATACATTTTTGTTTATTAACAGTAATTTTGTGAGAATTAAATAAGCATCCTTACTGTTACTTGATTAGATTCTTGACTAGCAAGCCATACTGTCATTGTTAAAATGGACTGGTATCTTTGTAGATTGGCATAAACCCTGGCCTGATGGCAGCTTACAAAGGACATCATTACCCAGGACCTGGAAACCATTTTTGTACGTTTTTGTTTTTCTTTCTTCTTTTAGCATTTGCAGAACTTTGTTAGAACTTGTGGCATTTTAATTAAACTAGTTTGGTTTTTATTTTTCTCCTGGATTTTGGTTTGTTGGTTTTTGGGTATTTTTTCTTCAGAGAGGGATTTTTATATGCTAAATATGAGTTCAAGACAGCGAGTTCTGTCAGAGAGGCCCAGTGAAAGGAGAAGCAATGGCAAATTGTCAAAGAAAGCTGACACATAGTATTTGCCACACTCTTTCCCCCAAATCCATATTTGTCACTGCTTAAATGAATCACAAAATCTAAAGCTCTGTACTGAGCTTCTAGAATAAAAGACTGGTTTGCCTGATCATGATAAGGAATTCCTGTTCACTGGGGCCTTTGGAGGAGGTAAAGTAATATGGCTATTTTAAATCTTTCGGATAGGTCAGTAGTCTTCCCAAATTAACTGATACTTTGTTAAAATAGATTCTTCCTTTAGCATTCCAGTACTGCAGCAGTCAAGTGGAATTTTTTGACTCTGTTTTCTTTTCCTTGGAAAAAGGTAAATGCATATCTGTCTTCCTACTTCACAGGGAAGTGTCTGTTCATGTCTGGTCTAAGTAATGAACAGCTGAACCACATGGATGACCACACCTTGCCACATAAGTATGGAATTGGATTTACAAACATGGTTGAAAGGACAACACCTGGAAGCAAAGACCTCTCCAGGTAAGACAATAAAAGGAAATATCAGGCTTGTTAATGAATTAATAGTTGTGATTATAATTTTGAGTATTTTGTCTTTTAGCAAAGAGTTTCGGGAAGGAGGGAGAATTCTGATGCAGAAGCTACAAAAGTATAAACCTCGTATAGCAGCTTTTAATGGAAAATGTGAGGAACTTATACTTTTAAATGAATTTTTTTCTGCCAGTAGCTTTTTTTTTTTCACTTATCCTATATTTTCATTTTAGGTATTTATGAAATTTTTAGTAAAGAAGTTTTTGGAATTAAAGTTAAGAACTTGGAATTTGGGCTGCAGCCACACAAAGTGCCAGATACAGAAACTGTAAGTATTGAGACTGAGAAACAAAACTAGGGCACTCCATATTGATTATTTAAAAATTAATGAAATCTCAGGCTTTGCACACACTTGGGATTATACCAGTTTGACCAGAGTACAAGAGGTGTGAAAGGTTTTTACTTAGAGAAGGGGGAGTAATGCAGTTTTTGGACACATCTTTAATGCAGCTTCTTCAGCCTTGCAGACTTCTTTTGAGAAATGGCTTGTTATGGTTCGTAGGTTGGTGCATTCTCTGAGGACTGCGTAAAATACAAGTAATATGTGCCTGCTTTTATGATAATTTTCATCTGATCCCCTGTGTCCAATTCCGTGGGTATTTGTATTACTGGATTTTGATACTGACCGTGACCATACAGTGCCATAGTGGGGGAGAAAGAACAGCAAATCCATCCTTATGCTACTGCACATGACCCTTCAGCATTGCTGGATCTGGGCATGCCCAAGCTCTTCTGTCAGACTGGGTCTCCTTAACTTCCTGCAGTTTGAAGTTAAATTGGGTGCTTAAGATAAAACAAGCAATTTGATGAAGAGTGCATTAGTCATAGAACTCTAGTGCTGGAAAATATCTCAAGAGACCAGCTATGTATTATTAATAATTGGATTGTTTAATGTGTTCTTATAAACAAGTTAAAGCAAAGGCGATTACACTGCTTGCCAAGGTAGCTTATTCTAAAGCTTCATTACCTTGTCAGTTCAAAAGTTTGGATTGTTTTTCTTCTTATTTTTATCCTCAATTACTAGTGCTGCAAGTTTCAGCTGCCTTTCTGTAAAGGTGGAAGTGTTGCCATTAGAGCGTGAAAAATCATTGGATATAAGTATTTGCTCCTTAGGTAGCTCTTAAGGACTTCTACAATAGATGTATTTGTAAGAAAAATAATCCCCTTTACTGGTACTTGTTCATGAAGACTGAATGGTAATAGAAGTATTGAATACAGTTTGTTTTTCTTGAACTAACTTGATATCTTTAGTTAGGGCTGTAGGCAGAGGTAGAAACACTGAAGCTGGCTCCAACCACACTTAACAACAATTTCACACCCTGGCGTACATCATGCAGATGCACTTTGTCAATAAGCCAGGCTAATTAACCTGTGGTGCTTCCCTCACTGCTTTGGGATCTTTGCATGCTATCATGTACTCCTCTATGCCCTGGCTCAGAGCTCTGCTTGTTAAGGGAGTTCTAGAGTGTGCTCTGCTCTCTTGTAACACACATGTTGTTGCTTCTCCTGCAGCACATAAATAACTGGTGAAAATTGTGCTCACTTAGCAGCTGGTAATCAGCCCTGTCTTCAGGGCAAGACAGATGGCTGGCCAAGAAAAATGAAAACTCATTTTAGCCCCTTCCACAACCACCTGTGGCATTAGTTGAAGTTTGTACAAATAGTTAGAACAGTTAAATTGTTCTGAATGCACTAAGTATTAACTCATAGCTCGGGGATCAGTAATGCTTTTTTTCTTGGTCTTTGTCTCAAGCTCTGCTACGTTATGCCATCTTCCAGTGCAAGATGTGCTCAGTTTCCTCGGGCACAAGATAAAGTCCATTATTACATTAAGCTGAAAGACTTAAGGGATCAACTGAAAGGCATCGCACCCAACATGGAGGTCCAGGAAGTGCAGTACACATTTGACTTGCAACTTGCACAAGGTATTGTTTTTATTTTGTTAACACTTCATTAAAACGTAATGTAGTGTACAATACTAGCAGTTTCCCAAGCAGAAAGAAATAAAGAATTTTTTAATGGGGAGATGTGATTCACTAAACTGTGTGGTATGGAATTATAGATTCCATTCTCTGTAGTAGAGCCTACATTTTTTAAGGGGAGCAGGTAGAATCTTGTAGAATTTGTGGCTTTTCCGATAAAAGTCCTCTTTGATAGTTTTTATTCTAAATATTAATGCTTGAGCTGTTCTGTTTGTGCAGAGGATGCTAAAAAGATGGCTGTCAAAGAAGAAAAGTATGACCCAGGCTATGAAGCAGCGTATGGAGGAGCTTACTGTGACCGTGCGCTGTATGACACTGACCAGTGCAGCTTGTCTTCAAATGAAACTGGTAAAGTGCTTGGGGCATTCAGTCTGCAGCCATTGCTGGGGAACAAAGAGCCCATGGTGTCAACTGCCTTTAAAAATTGTGTGATTTTTGTTTGTTCAGCAGGATGCAATCCACAGTACTGCAAAGGGTTGTCCTTCAGTGAGGTTCCTAATGGACAGTGGATGACACAGTCCTTTGCAGACCAGATTCCAGAGTTCAATGCTGGCATGACACAGGAAGAAGAGGGAAGCAGCGTGTAGGAGCTGTTTCTTCTCGGCTATGCACACATGCTGCAGTTTTAATGCAGTGATCAAGATTGGTACCTCAGTTCTCCAACTGAAGCATCTCAATAGTATTTTATTTCCCCTAGTTATTTTATTGTAGTCCAAAGTAAGTGTGTGGTAGGCTGAAATCAATGAACTAGATAATTTTAAGGAACTGTCCAAACTTTTTAAAAAAAGTTAGCCCTTTTTTGTATATGAGTTTTATATTTAACGTATACCATTTCTTCCAGTTTTGACAAATTGCTTTCTCATTTGTGAAGATTTCTTTGGGGTGTTAATTTTATTCCATAAATGGCAACATGGTAGGAACAGCAGCAGTATACTTTTTACTGATGCCTCAATATTTGGGTATCTCTTAATACTTTTATATCCAGAGGGGAAAATGGAAAATGTACCCTTACCTTGTGTGAAGCAGTGTTTTTAATCATGCACAGTTATGGAAATGGTGCTTTTTAAGCCTGCCTTTTACCGTCTTAAAAAGTGTAGAAAGTAGTGTTCTGCAGCTATGGGTGCTGTCTTCTGGGTGGAATGAGAGAGCTCTTGTCTGTTCAGTGAGTGTACCATAATTGAGGATGAAGGGAGTGAAGACATCATCTCAAGTCACAACACTGGGGAGGAAAACTTGTGTCACACAGGACAGGGCCTAAATATTCTAGCTGAGCTCTCTTAGGATAAGGTTTTTCTACCACTCCATCTCTTTCCCCCTTAAATTCCAATGTAAGGAACTAGAATTGCTTTTAAAAAAAAAGCAAAAACAAAGAGCGGTGGTAGTTCTTGAATTCTGTGGTATTAAACTCCATCATTTCCAAAAAGTTAGTCCCTTTGCCTGACCTTTAGCAGGAGACAATCCCTTTGAATAAGACAGAGAAGTGAAAGACTGCTTTCTCTTTAAAAGTCATGTACAGCTATGTTATTTACATCATGTACAATTAGCACTGGGTGAAATAGCTTTTCAGTTTAGCAGTTTTTAACATTAAGCTCTCTTCAATCTGTTCTACCTCTTAGAGGGTGTTCCCTTTATTCCACTTAAAAACACTGAATTGAATACAGGGACAGCTGTTCCATGAATAAGAAGTTGTCTGTAGAAACTATAACTCTCTTCTGAGGAACTTACCTAAATGTTAAATAATTTTGGCCAATATTAGTGAATGAGAAAAATAAAATTAATCCTGGTGCCTAACTCGTCTTCTTTCCCTCTTTTATCATGTGAGGAAAAGATGAAGTAAAAGCAATAAGCTGATCAAAACACTAAAGTTTTGATGATCTTATGACATTTGGTGCTTCACATACTTGAAAACAGACACAAACACTCCATGCTGGTCAGAGATTCCTGTACCAGTGTGATTTATCCTCTCTTCACAGCTAGTGACAGTTGTCAGTTGTGTGTAACTGGTTAATGTAGGTTCTAATCCTGCTGTAACACCTCTTACAGAGATCACACACTGTCAGCCTGTTGTGAGGCAGCCGTGTTTACAGTTTCTTCCAAAATTATGTGGGTTAATTCTGAGAATCTTCAATCAAGCGAGTGTGCATTATTATTCTGATTGTGTTTATTAGTTGCAGCAAAAAGCTATTCCGCATATTGTCAGAAAGGTATAGGACTTGTCTGTTATTTAAAGTGTACTGAATCATGTATTGCTGTTTACATGGATGTTTTCGTGCAGGTGCTTGAAGTATCTTGCATCAGGGATTTGTTTAAATTTAGTTTTATTTTCAATAAATTAGAAGCATGAAATTAGCACTGCTGCATATGTAGCACAGTAGGATGTAACTCCTGAAAGGCTATCCTGTTTGATTGGAAGGGAAAGGTCTCTTCCTTAATGGAATCACCCACTTGGTTATCTCGGTATAAAATACAGTTGAGTGTACAATGACCATTCCACTAAATACTGCAGTTCTGTGTCCTTCCTCAAAACTGGTGCTCTTTTTGTTACAGTGATACAGAAGTTCTTAATTTGTCTTAAGTCTATCAATGTTTCACAATAAAATCGGGAATTGTACTTCAGTGTATTGGAATGTATTTTGCATCTTGGTAAGTGCACTACAGGATCTGTTATACACAGAGATGCCACAAAACAGTCACCCCACAACAGAACACAGTAACATCTGCCCAGGCTTTCAATTCAGGCTGTTTAATGTGGGCTAGATAACTAAACACTTCTTGTACATAACACCGCAGCTATCTCCTGTGTAGATTTTTTCCTATTAGAAGACACTGGAATCTTACTTAGAAAGACCTTAAATTAAAGCACTCTTTCTGACACTGAATTTCACCTCTGTAAGTGTTTAATGAAAATACTTCTTTGTCAAATACATATGTTTCCTCCCCTTACGTGAAAGTCAAGATAATCTGAACTGTGTATTGGTCACTCCAGCCTCCCTCAGCTGCCATAAGCACAGAAAACTGATGGTCAGTTATTCATATTTTTAACAAATACTTTGTTTTCTAAAATCAACCAATCATACAACATGTTGCATCTCAAACTATTAAATGCGTCCCATACACTATGTTATGCAGTATTTCAGTATCAGCTGTCAGGACGAGTTAATTTGAACTTCCCTGAGGGGTCAGGAATAAACCAGTTTTCCCAGAGATCAGTGTGGACACTGGGGTAGTCCCAAGGTTTGTATCTCCCATTCCAGTGAAGTAATTTAGCTTCTTGAAGAAATTGTTCTGAGTAACGGGCATCAGGACTCCAACCTGCATGGGTAGATTAAAAAAAAAAAAAAAATTAAAATGCAATTTTTGATAATGGAAGACACTGTAGAGTGAGTCAAATTCAGGTGACTTTTTTCAGAAATCTGATTGGTATGCTTTCATGTTAGTTTACAACTAGTTGTATGATACAGCAGCTTTTTTCAGCTTGATGCCTCATACTGTATCAGCAAAATCTCTCAGCAAGTTTTCTCTCTCAACACTTTTAACATCTTGGCATAGCTGGGATTAAAAACAAAGTGAAATCTATTCATTTTACCATACCAGCTAAGCCATTATGTTTTTCCTAGGGTAATTCACCACTCCCTAGGTGAAAGGTAACTACATCCTCCAAAATGTGGACAACAAACACTGCCAGGTCTCCCCTTTTCTTCTACTGCACCTGACTGTTTTTCAGTCTCACTATATTCAGGTATTTCATGTTCTTTCCATGTAAGTGGCACATGAGGTAAAGTCACCTAAGGTCTTGCACTGGAATCTCACAAACTCATCTTAGTTCCAAGTTGCAAACAGTGAGAAATTCAACTTACCAAGATGCCTTATGTGCCACATAGGATTAATAGAGGAATATTTTCCATGAAATACAATCAGCATTGGGGAGGTTGCCACACCTCCCCCAAGGGTACTGCTATAGAGGTTTTCCCTGCAAAAGGAAACATAAAAGAATATGTTCAAAACCCCAAGGAATCTTTAGTACAAAAGGCAGATTAAAAATAAGTATCTGGCAAGAAGGAAATACTCCTCCTTCTTTAAGCTAGCCTCAGGAAGGGAAGATCATTCAGTGGCTTCATCCTAGGTCACCCAAAATGAGAACAACATGTTCTCAATGTCCCTCAGGATTAAGTGTGGTTTGTGATTGAACACAAGACTAAAATTCCAAGTGGCCATTTTCAGATGGAATTGGCCATTTTCACTTGGAATTGGTCAGATTTAAACAGATGGAAATGCTGGAACACAAGTTACTTCACTTGACAAGAGCTCAAAAGAAAGACTGCTTGGAGTTAAAAAAAAATGTAAGAGCTTTTAAATGGAAAGTAAAACTGTAAAACAAGTATTAAAAGTAAAGTGTGAAGCTAGATTTCTACACATACTCTACATTTCTTTGCATCCACTTTTCCAATTGCTGTGTGATTCGTTGATGTTTCCATTCAGTCATGTTACCAACAATTACTCCAGGATTAAAGGAGCAGGTGCTGGGGCTGATGCCAAGATCTCTAATGGCTTGCTTTCTGTAGTCCAGGAATCCCATGTATGTATTCTAAGAAATAAAAAAAGTATGTTGATCCCCTATGAATCTCTGTAAAGATACCTGTAAATGCACCTCACTCTCACTGAGAAGGAGATTAAATATGCTTTTCCCAAGATATGTTTCTAGATGGTGGTTACCTGTCATTAGTTCTGTATGACAAGGCTGTAAGGCAGGATACTTCCAGATATTAAATTACTTTTTCCACAATATTGTACCATGGAAGTTTGATAAGCCTTTTCTCTTGTTATGTTTGTCTTTTGGTAGCCCACATTAAATCATGCAGCATCACAATTGTACCAGTACAAAAAGTCCTTAATTACCTGTACTATTACAAAGCTATCTATATCTATATATATAAAACTTTCACTTTGGGGAAAACACATAAAATCATCTTACCTTTATGGGCAAACAAATTCGTTATTAGAATTCCAGAATGGCATCTTACCTGCATCCCTACACTTCTAACAATTTCATGTGTAGAAGGCAGATCACAATCATCTGAAAAAGCTGCTGCATGTCCAGGAGCTAACTTAGTATCGTAGAGTTCCTGGATGTCACCTGATTACAGAAAGGTCACAAGCATGAGACAACACCCACTGCACTGCTGCAGAGCTGATAGGATAACATCAGCTCTGATATCTTATAAACACACCAGTTTTAAGGATAGCCCCTATTGAATTTTGTAATATGGTGTCCTAGGGTGACTTTATGATGCTTTTATCCCCAATCATGTGTTCTGTTCATGCTGGATATTCTATTCTGTGCCTTCAAAACTGGCTCTCAGAGTAAAGGCAGGGAGAAGAAGTACAAAGTTTTTGTTATCAGCCTCACTCACTCACTCCTCCACATTAGGCTGGACTGTTGATATCTGCGCACGGATGAGGCAGAACATGGTGCTCTTTTTGCTTTTTAGTTAGTTAGTTTAGCTAGCTGAGGCAGTCTGAGCTTTCCCTGGACTGCTTTTCTTTCCCTCTTCTTGGAACCATTCAAACCTGCTCCAGACCAGGACCCGGGAAAACATCAAGAACACTTTCCAGCCTGCCGGGATCCACTCTGCAGCCTTTTCCAGCCCCAGAGGGACTGATAACAGAGCAACCATCCACTGGAGAGACTTTCTGAATTTGTCGTCTCTTCAGAGCAGTGAATGAGTTTCATCACCCAGTATTGTTCATTTTGTGTGCTGGGGAGTGCTTTGCCTGTTAAATGAACAGGTTCTTTCCAGTTCTCTCTGAGGAATCCTTCCTGAACCAGTTGGGGGGAGGGGCCCCCTTTGGAGGTTTTCTCCCAAATTTGCTCTAAACCAGGACATATGGGACCATTTCCAAATTTGCATTTGGATACCTAAGGTCTATCTTTAGATAGTATCATTGGCATTCAATACATTCATATTGTTGTCCAAAATCAGCTACAGAAGAAGCCAACAGGACTGTTAAAAAGCCTGGTTACAAACTTATGCATTCATAGACTTTCTCTATGGAGAGGGAGGGCAAAGGCAATTTTTCTGAGCCTCTTCAAGTCCCACAAAAGTTCCACTTCAGTGTTTTGCACAGATGAGGTTTTTTCTGTTGTTATGGTGTACTTATCTCCTAGGAAGATACCTGGATTCCCAGCAATGGCTGATTGAGATGTGTCTGTCAGTTGACCGTCCCTGCTGGCTTCACAGCCTACCCAGCTCCTTTTTGGTGGAGGGAAACATTGCAATGCCTGGCACCTCATTCATCACCTGACTGTCAGGTACCCAAGATGTGCCAGGATAGTTTCAAGGCAGGTGGGAAGCAGAACACTCCCACAGCAATCAAGTGATCCTGCATCCCAACCCCTTACAGCTTCCAGTTTTACTTTTGCTTTTATCTCTTTTAGTTTTTGTACTGCTGGTCTTCTGCCAGGTCAAACAGCTGAATCAGCTCCTTCTGCAGCTGCACAACTGCAGCTTACATAAAAGGAGCTGTATGGGGACAGGAAAGGCCACTTGGTCAGCAGCAGCCTACCATGAGGTTTGATGTGAAACTACACCTTTATCCTGCAGCTCCACAATTATCATCAGCTCACACCCTCAGGGAAAGGGAGAGCCCTGTGCTGGTGAACACAAGTGCAGGGAGGGGTGACGTGGGAGTGGCTGGCTCAGCTGGAGCTGCTCTTGAAACTGGAGTCTAAATGAAGACCTGGAACCTTTCAAAGAGTTAAATATTGCTGCTGCCCATTGATGACAGATAGAACAACAAAACCAAAAAAAAGCAGAGATTGCCACTGGAAACGCCTGTATTGGAGAACTGTGATAGGAAGTCTATGGCAAGTTAAAATGAGACAGAACAGAGTAGTTGTCTTTTACAAAGCAGCAAATAGTGACCCCTTTAAGTGCAGGTTGTCTGAAATCTGCCTCTAGAGAGACAAAACTATAAAAAGGTGCAGAAAAGCAGTGGAGAATTATACTTTTGCCATGTGCAAATTCACTGGTCTTAGTGTTCTTACAGCAAAGACTAATAAAGGCCCAAAAATTTATTGTAGCTATACTCATTCCTTCCAAAGGAAATTTTGCTTAGTTGCCCACCAGGGTTAAAGCACAACACTCTGGTTAAAAAGTGCTTTAAAGTTACAAGAAAATATAATAAAACAAATATGAAGACAACAGCTCTACAGAGAAAAAACCCCAATGACTTGGAAACAGAACAGAAAAAACTCACAGGAAATTAATCTTAAAAAGATATCAAAAGAGATCACTTAGATGATAAGAAAAAAATAAAATATTTTTTCAGCATTTGAATGCCTTCTAAGTGCTCCCATTTGACTAGGAAGTCTGAAATCTTTGTGATTCTGCAAATTGCTTTACATTCTGAGCTGAAGATGCTCAAAACCATATTTTGAGTGTTTGGAGCTTCCATCCACTTTTCGACTAAATTTCTCTTGCTCTCAAGAACAGCAATTCTGGATAAGGAATTGGTAGCACTTGTGGGAATTTAAATACCAGAAAGAAATGCATGTCACACACTTAATAGACATTGCAGCTTCTGAGTGAAATCTATGGTATCTTCTAGCAATTGACCAGAATCAATTAAAATGAAACCCACATACAATTTTGATCAAAATTATTCAAAATATATGCAGGTAAGTTCTTCCTCAAACTTTCATTTAAACAAACAGATTATTTGTAGTTTCCCCAACACTCCTAGCAGCTGCCCCAGTTTCTATCTCATAATTCCAAATGGCTGTAAAAGCTGCAATAACTTGGATTTTAATTCTGTTAGAAACTGGTTTTTAACAGCTTACCTTGAACAATGACATCATCATCCAAATATATTACTTTCTCATGCTTTTGGATAAGCAAAGGAAGATAAAATCGAACAAAGTTCAGCTATTAAAGAGAAAGAAAAGGTAAAGATTAAATGGTAAAGCTGCTTATTGCAGCAGTCTCAGGCTTCTGTCTCTATTAAGTCAGTTGGAATTTCTCTCTTTATTGAGCACTAATCAGTGACCATTTGCTTCTTCTCCCATAGCTTTACTGCTATCTCAAATCTGGTATTATTACTATTATTGCTGTTATTACTTATCCACTGTGGCCCTAACCATGCAAGTCAAATATGTTGCTTCCTCACAGAATCCTTTAGGCTGCAAGGGGCCTTTCGAGATCCTCTTGTTCAACCCCCTTGAGTGGACTCAGCTGCAGCAGGCTGACAGGGACCATGCCCAGTTGGGTTCTGAATATGTTCACAGATGGAGACCCAACAGTCTCTCTGGGCAACCTGAGACTTTTAAACTCATGCTTTAAAAAGCCTTTTCTTTAGCTCAGAGGGAATTTCATGTTATTTGTGCCCATTGTCTCTTGTTGCTCCCATCAAGTATTTACACACATTGATAAGACCCTCCTGAACCTTCTCTTCTCCGGACTGAAACAGCCTCAACTCTTTCAGCCTCCCATATAAAAGATGCTTCAGCCTCTTAATCATCTTTGACTCGCCCCAGTAAGCTCATATCTTTCTTATACTGGTGGACTCAGAACTGGGCACGGCACTTTCAGATGCAGCCTCACCAGTGCAGAGCAGAGTGGAAGGAGCACCTTTCTGGACCTGCTGCCAATGTTCTTCCTAGTGCATTTTTACAGCATACATCACATCAAACATTTAAAAACTTAATAGTACCATCAATTCACTCTAAAGGAATTATTTGACTAGTGACAGAGACATGGGATAACTTCTACAACAGCAATGAAGAACAGAGCAGAGGGAAAGGGGACTGAGAATGTAAGAACAACCATAAGAATTCAGATAATTTTACCCAGCCCCTGCCTTCAGAGTGGTCCTAACTGGATGCTCAGTGAAAAATAAAAATAGAGCAAGCACGCAGAATAGTTGCTCCCTGTATTCTCCTAGCTTTCAACTATTTTCAGCTCAAGGGATTTTCTGATCTAGGTGTGATCTAAATATGAACTTCGATCCTAACTGAACGTCTGTACATTTTTACATCCACCAGACCTTTCAGCAAGGAATTCTACAGATGCAGTAATCATTGCATGAAAAGTGTGCAACATCTCTTGTTTATGCTGTCACTCTGACTAATTTCATCTCATGGTCATTGGCTCTTGCATTGGAAGAGACATATATGCACACCTCCTCCATGAAATGGAACAGATCTAGGACATTTTTAAGCCCATAATAAGTATTAAAAACCTCAATAATTTATTATGTGGTGTTCATTGACTCACAGGCTGCAGTAGCTCAGGACGTGATGCATCTTGTCTGATTTTTCCTTTTAGTACCATAGGATTGAATTCCACAACCTTAAATTTAATTTCTTTCAGTTTAGAATTTTCAATCCATTTTCTGTGATGGAAAGAAAATAAATAATAAAGGAAATATCAAGTACATGGCAAGTACTTCCAGCATTAAATTCACAGACATTTAGGAGAATAATAAGAGACCTTAAAATCTCACTTGATCTATTCTGTCCCAAGACAGAATCCCTTATGTCTACAGCTATTGCACATAGTCCTTTGTTAAACTTGTTCTTAAAATAGAAAAAATCCCCACAAAACCTCAATAAAACAAACACCCCATACCACTCCCCAAACCAGAGACTCCATATGTAGCCCAAACAAGTAATCTTTCACCATTACTTCCAATAAACAATATTCTTCTAAGTTTTTTTGCTATAATTAAAGATTATAATTTCTTACCCTATCTATAGTGCTTTTAAAGCTGAGGTAGTCTTCACCCTTTCACAGCTTTATGTTCTTTCAGATGACTTCTACATCACCTCCTAATTATGTTTTCTTTAGACTAAACTAATTTTCTTTTCATCTTTTTGTCAGATTTTTTTATCACCACTATTTATTTTCTCTCCTAACACAAAGTGCGGGTACAAAGGGGACAGAAGTGAAGTAGCCAGAGGTGAGAACTGCTAAGAAATGTTTTAGTTTGCATTCACAACTTGGTCCTCTTCAAGACAATGTTTGCAAATTTGAATGCTGAAACAAAATGAACTGAAACTTCATGAAATTACATTCATTGAAATGTCAGGATATAATTTCCTTTCATGAAATGAAGAATTCTTAGTTATGAAGGAAAATAAATAACAAATCAAGGAATGAAATGAAATGAAGAGACATGAAATATAATTAAATGAAAAAAGAAGAAAACTATGTAATGAAGTGAAACAAGTGAAAGGGAATAGAATGAAATGAAGTGCATTGAAAAGAGATGAAACCTCAAGAAATTATATTCATTGAAATATTGAGATTTCATTTCCTTTCATGAAATGAGGAATTTTCATTTCAGGAAGGGAAATAAAATGAGAAAAGATGGATTAAAGCAAAAAGGATAGAAAGGAAAGGAAAATATACTGCAGTAAAATTGAGGAGAAGAAAATTCTGAAATTAAGTGAAAACAATTAAATTGAATGGAATGAAGTGCTGTGAATGAACTGAAATTTAATGAGATGAATATTCATTGAAATCCTGAGGTTTCATTTCCTGTTGTGAAAGAATTCTTATTTCATGATAGGAAATGACATGAGAAATTAAGGAACGAAGTGAAATGGAAAGAAAGTCATCACAGTACTTTTTGGTCCTCCTTTTAGAACTTTAATACATCATCAACAGAAATTAGCTTTGAACAGCAAGTTTTTTCTACTCTGAAGACTCAGCACCAGAAGAGAGGTAAGTGCAGTGGCACAAAGTGGGATTGTGACAAGCCGGCAGTGTATCCTTACCTCACTACAGATTCTTCTGCAGCCTAACTATCAAAACCTAAGAACAGGCATGGCATGGTCTGGTTATTTCACACCTCTTTGCATGAGTCAGTGCCTTGTGGAGGACAAAGTGGTCCTTTTTCCATCACATACAGAATCCTGGGGGTTGCTCCCAATACTACTAGATTTCCCTGAAAAGTCCTCTGAAGTCCAAAAGTGGTTATGCCTGTACTAGGAGGAACAACAACATGGCTCTAACTACAGCCCAAAACAAAGCAAGGCTGGTGTGTACCGAATGTGTGGGATGGTTGTCCTCAGCCCAATGATGTAGAATAAAACATTGGCCTCTGTGTTGCTGTAGATGCTGCTGATTGCTGCTACAGCTGCACCCATCCTGCCTGCAGCAGCGCAGATCACCACTGGGATTTCTTCCTCCATTTCCTCAGGGTTCTCCAAATCCACTACAAGAAACAAACCCATTTTGTTTGACCCACAATCAGATCTGAGTCACAAAAATGAGTAAGTACTACCATAAGCAGTGGAATCATTCTATCACCACTCCATTTTTCCTTACCACATCCTACACACATTCCCATCTCGCAAGGCACACAGCTTGAGCTGTTGCTAATCCAGAACCAGTTGCAGGCTGACTGGACTGTTGGATGCCTCCAAATAGAATAAATAAAAGAGTTCTCAGAATCTTCTACTCAGCAGGGGCAAAATTTAGCCTGTCCTTCATGTAGCTGCTTATTCATATGAAATCTGGAGAGGTTTGAATACCTTTGAGACTTCTACTTATCAGTTATATTTAGTGCAAATTGAACAATAGGTTCCAAAATTATCAAAGGAAGGAGCTAAGTCAAAGAGACAGTGTAATTGCATGAGCTCCACTTTGGCAAGCTGGCTTGAAAGGAAGAGTGCAAAAATTTATACCAGCAGGAAGTTGCTAATGATATAAGGGAAAAAACCCTAAACTACACTGAATCAGGTCACATTCCTGCTAAAGATTTATATCCCTGATTAGCACTGATTAACTTACAGAACTTAAACAGATATAACTGTATTGACTAAAACATAACAATTACAGTCATAACAACCCCAACAAAAATATATTGAAAATAAATGATTTATATCAAGATAGAGTTTGTTTACCTTGGCAGCAGTGAGTCAGCTCTTTATATAGATACTATATAAATAGCTTACTACATTTAATACTAGTCCAACATAATTAACCTAGCAGGTTTTTGTCACTATAAAAATTTCAGCTAAAACTTCTGCTGTAAATATGAAGATTTTATGGTCTATCTGAAATGAATAATCAAGCCAAGAACATTCCCAAAGAGGCAGGGCATGATCAAAGTTTATTACCACTTGACAACTCCAATCTGTTCAGCTCAAGTAAGGATATACTCCAGCATCCATCTACGTCAGTGACAGCTGGATAAAAACTTAATCAGAATTACAACTTTTAGTCATCAATATCAATCTCCTATAATTTTATTCAAGTAATTCAGAAGCAAAATGCTTTTCATTATAGACTATAAGCAACAGTGTGAGTAGTTCATCTACTGCAGGACATTCAGTAAGGTGAAAAGTGCTGTTCAAGTTAAAACATGAGGAATACAAAACAGGAACATAAATGAAACTGAAGTGAGAGTCACTTACCTGTTTCATTTCTTAATGCCAAGGGCACTTGGTGAACTTTGCTATACAAAATAGCGCACACGGTTAAGACAAGAAGTAACAGTAAGATCTGGTTAACTGAAACAAGAGGGAGAATGTGTTAACAATCACTATAACAGCTAATTCCCAAGTATCTGACTAAGGAAAAAAAACCCCAATTTGCAACCAGTACAGGTGATAGAAAAATTTGATAACCTGTATCTGTTGTGTTTTTCTCATGTTGTTTGATCAACCTAAAAACTTGAAACATTAGATAATTCTCCCTTATTAAAATAACCCCCAACAATCTGATTTTCATGGTTAATTTGCTCACTAAATCATAAGAGTCACAATATATTTGGGTTATCCATACTAGAAAATTCACATATTTCTGAATTTAACCAGGAGCTCAGAACAGTTTTTTTCCTGGCTAGTCTGTTGTCTGTTTACACTCACTTAATGAGTTAATTCTTTTTATGTAGCCCTTCCATTCTGTTATGCTTCCCTGATGAAACTTCAGACACAGGAGAATTTTTATATCTATTTCAATGTTCAGATCATGAAGGTGTATTTGAGCAAAACCCTAAAAATTCTAGAAAAACAAACCCACCGTGCTAGTGAAACCAGGAATGTTTCAAAATATTTGAAAATACTTATTTTGACAGGGTAATTTAAATCAATAAAATCAAAGCAAGGCAAATACCTGACTGTATGTTCTGTTTCATAGTTCCTAGAAGACTGTCTTGTACAAGTTTAAGTCATTCAACACAAACCAAGCATGTGCAGGTGTTGGGACAGTTCACCAAGCATAATAGGGAAGGAATACATTACCCTCATCAAAATGGGTGTTCTTTGTTTCAGACTACTTTGTTACTTTCGTACCATCATAAAATGTATTTAAGATGTTCAAAAGAGCAAAGGGAACAGAGTTTTGATCTATTTTAATCA
Organism: Molothrus ater; assembly: GCF_012460135.2. Lineage (NCBI taxonomy): Eukaryota > Metazoa > Chordata > Aves > Passeriformes > Icteridae > Molothrus > Molothrus ater. Next base: position 54,225,335 of record NC_050482.2, on the reverse strand, counting down.
AAATGGCCAACTGGCCACAACTGGGCACAAGACTAGACTGAAATTGGTAAACCAAACCTGCACTAATTTAAACAGCTGAGGCAAAAGCCCACTGACTTCTGAGAAATTTCAGGCACATATATAAATGCAGAAGTCCATTTTGAGTCACTGACCCTTACAGCTGATGAGAACCCCAAAATTCTGGGGGTAACACCTCAATATTGAGTATGAACAGCATTAATGTGCAGAGCTCTGTAAAATTCAGCTTCAGTGCCCTGGGCAGAATTCACATGAAAACAGCAGCTACTTGCAGTATTGGTGAGAAATTTCACAATCTCCAGTCTCATGAAGTAAAGCAGTAAGTAATTTTAAATTAATTTGAATTATGGCGGTAGTTATATGACACAGTTAACAGGAAAAGACTTATCTGCATACTTAAAGTTAAGCATAATTTAGCAATACCAGAACTATAAATTTGTACGCAACTCTGAAAACGGTTGCATAAGAAATGGGATTTGATATTTCTGTCCTCTTTTAAAAAATACATCTTTCAAATGTTTTTAATCTCTCTTACCTTTCTTTAAAAGAGCCATGTGTCCTGTTGGATAAGAACTGTGATTTATGGTAAACTAAAATAAAAAATAATTAAAAGAAAAAAAATAAAAGTGAGAAATTTCATTAATGCCAGAAGCGTATTCTTGTTAGTTATATAAAGGTCTAGGGTTTGGATTATCAAATTTTACTATGGAACTGGTAAAAGTAAAATGGCAATTAATCTCTGTAAATACCTTTTGTTTTTGAACAAATACTAGCTTTATGGGTTTGAAATATTTTTATTAATAATTTAGCAACTAATAGGTTTTGAAAAACATTTTCATAAATCCCATATGATCATCTACATCAGTAGGTGGTTTTTAGTACATTTTAAGATACTGTGCAAAGAAGTATTTAAACATCCACTAATGCAATTTATAAATATATTTATCTCTGATTTCACCTCCAACATAGTAACTATAGCAAATACTAATGTCTTGCTGGAGTATGCATTCCCAAACATATGGGAACCTTATACCAGGGCAGTGTCTTCTAGACCCTCAAAAAATTTCAGAACAATAGTGCAAATATTTTCTTACAGATGTATTCTTCCAGTGGGTGTAGTGAGCTTGTATTTATGCACATTTTTTGTGATGCTGAACAAAGGGAGGTATCCTTCCCTAAAACTGTGCTTCTAGTCCAGGCCTGAGAGCAGCCATGTCTGAGAAGACAGAACATAATCCCTAAAGTACAGGATTATGAGAAATACAACATTCATTTGAATTCTGGACCCAAAACTACTGGTTATGAAAGAAAATACAAAGCACATAACCAAAATAACAACAACCAACAGTAAAAAACAGCACCAGAAGTTGGATGGGAGAGAAAAATCTAACTGTGTGATCCAACCTTTACACTATGTAGGGATAGAACAGAATTTTTCCTGCTTCCACACCTACAGATATGGACACAGTACAGCACAGATTAAGATAGGTTCTATGCACACACAAAAGTGAAGTTTATTCTAGCTCCTTGACAAATCAGACAGAACAGCAAGAATTCTTGAAATCTGAGTCACAAAACTGACCACTTCCCATTGCTTAGTGCTCAACTTCAGGCAGAATATTAAATTAGTCTTTACTTTGACCAACAAGTTAAATAACAACAATAACAACAAATATATATATATATGAAATTTAAGATGTGCCATTGTTTACAAACCACTTATATTCAAATTTATTTAAGTCAGCTAATGGCTAAATTGCAGTGAGAAAGGAGTACTCTGGAAGTTCTTCCACATCTGCACTACTTAGCTACATTCCAGGAGACCATTCTCTTCATGTGGCATTAATTTACACAGAGGAAATCAAGCTTATCTGTCAGAAAAAAACACAGCTGAGAAAACCTTTCTCTCATGCATTACACAGAAGTATTACTTTCTTTTACACTTAAAAACTTTACTCATTTAGGTAAGCAGAGGGACAACAGAACCTGCTATGCTCTTGGACTAATTTTCTAACCCCACTTCAGCTGATCACAATCTTCCCCTGATTTCCACGGAGCTACCTTTGAATTAGCATTTGTAACAGTAGCCACAAATAATCCTGATGATCACTGCAAGATGAAAGCTGCACAGCCACAGCTTCATGTTATCTCCAGAAACTATTAAATCCACATAAACTGAACCATGTTTTAAACTTTAAAATCCAAAGACAGACTCTCACACAAGTCTGAATTCTACAACTCCAGCATTCCTAAGCCCCTGAAACACCAATTAATTACCTACTGATTTTTAAGGAAAGACAGGTATATTTGTTCCCCTGCAAATATTTACTCATTTACTGTAGACATTATTTCCTGGAACCTGGCAGTCCCTAACTCAGCTGCCAAATCCTATAACAAAACAAGGGGCTGCAGAAGGCCAAGCTCAAAAACAGTGACATTACTGATCAGATATTTCCTGCTTAATTAGTCTTTTTACCTCTTCAAAGCAGCACAGTATTTGGGACTCTTCTCTCCTGAAGCGCTGTGTAGTTATTTACTTGGATCCTAGATAGCCCACAGCCATAAGCACTCTTGCCAAAGCGTCCTCGACCACCATCCTCCTTTGAAGTCACCCACAAAAGGGCCTTACAGGGCACAGTAATAGTTTTACGATTTGATTCCTTTTTCAAACTCTTCAAAGTTTACTTTGGAGTTGTGCTGGTTTTCTTTCCCTTCTCTGCTGCTGAGGAATAGTGCAGAGTCCAGACGCTGCGCTGGAGGAATGAGAGCACATAAACCACTTCCAGATGTGCAGAGTGATGATACAGCCCCAGATCTCGCAAACTTGCCTCCGAGATTCAGCTAGCAGATTGCAAACAAATCCCATAAGACAAAAAGTCTTAAAGGGCTGGGGGAAAGAGAAGGAAACAACCCCTTCCAGAAGTCACTTCCAAAATCTAGCTGCAAGTTATGTTTTTAGTCATTATTTATGGTAAATGTGAACAGAAAACTAGTGTGCCAGAGCCAGACTACAACATGCCAAAGTCTAACAGAAAGCCAAATGTGGCAGTGTGTTTTATGAGTTCTATAGTTATTTCAATTGCAACAGTTAGTGTTCAATGTTAATTAAGAAAAATGGTTTGATCCTTGTACCCCCGTTTCATCCCCTCATAATGATTTTTCCCAGTTGTTTACCCCTAAATTTTCCTGCCACTTAGTTGCCCCTTAACATGCCTGTTTCCCTGCTCCTCCCTTCCTTCCCTTGTATGGACCTGTCAATCCAAGTTGCGCTATCCCCTTCCCTTGTCCATTGTAGTGTGTTTTTATACTTTGTAATACTTTGAAGTAGTTTTGTTTTTGTATCCCCATATTTTTCCCAAATGGTTTATCCCAGACTGTACCCACTTCCCTTTACCTGTGTAATCCCTCTTCCTTGCTGAGATCATCCCCAAACCCCCACCCTGGCTGTCAATCACTCAGCATCCCATCCCTTCCATCTAGAAGCTTCAGTCCAGGACGGCAAGTGATTAGCCAGAGGCTAGGGGTCAGCCCCCCAAGCCTTGCCCTTTTTGCTGTCCTAAATGTCTATCCCCCAATATCCATCCCTTAGGGTCACTTTTTGGTTAGTAAAATGTTATCTACTTTCGGTTTCCACCTCCCTTTAAATGTAACCTTGGCACATGTCCCGGGGCTCTCAGCAGGAGGCCCCCTAAGGTGCAGGAGCTCCCCAGAGCTCCTGAATGAAACCTTGGATTAACCCCTGCTAAGAGTCAGCCCTTTACTGATGTCTCTAGTGTCTCTTCTGCTGCAAAGGTGACTAGCCTAGGTGCCCTCAGTACCCTCAGGACACAGGAGAGTGTCTCCCCGCTGTCAGCCGTGTCGGGGCTGCTCCCCCCCCGCACACCCCCGGTGTCTGCCGACTCGGGACTGGCCAAGGGTTCCTGAGAGACTCCCAGAGGGACAGAGACAGTCCATCAACCTAGATCCACCCCTTTTGTTCCCGAATGTTCAATGTCAATTACCCTGGTTCTAACTGTTGATTTGTCCTAGAGGCTTCTCCCCTCCCCCATGTTAATCCCATTGATCTTGTTAGATCCCATGCTCCTCCCCAGGTGTTCTCGCATTGGTTAAGTGATGCTCCCACCCCCTAAAGTAGCCTCCTTTAAAAACTCTAGCCGGACCACTATTCCCTTATCACTCCTCCCTGACCCATCCTCTGAATAAAGCTTCATTGGACTGCATACGAGTGTCCTCTCCTTCGTCTCTTTACCTTGGGATCCTAGTGGTATCTTGTTGCAGTGTCGCTACACCCACTGCCACCTGAAAGGCCTTGGTAGAAGCTCAGGGGCAGCCTCTCGTGTGTGTCCCTCCGGTCACAGGGAGCTTGCTAGCCAGCATTCCAATGCTCCGTGACCACAGGACAGCCACAGCCAACTGTTGGCAGAGTTCTTGAGAGTTAAAAGCTAAGGGAAACTTGAAAAAGTCAACTCTAAACATGCATTTTGACTTGAATCATCCCATTTCCTAATCTTTTAGCATTTAATCCACAGGTTTGATTTAGATTCAAAAGGATCTTGGATCAAGGTAACCAGCACATGGTGATATCCTGTCCTAAGCTCTTCTGGAATGCTTTTGCAGTTTGCTTTCTACAGCACTTCTTTTATTTGAATTCTCTCTCTCTCTTCTAGGAATGAACTTTCTAAATGATAAACCACTGTTTTGTAACAAGAATTTAATGACTACTGAAAGGAATAACAACAAACATCTTCAACTCTAAACTATTTTTTGTATTTTTATCATGAGGCAGTGCCAGATTTATGAGTAGTAGTCAATAAAGGTCTTAAAAATCTTAACTGTTTTAAATGACAATTGCTCGATTTGCAGGAGCCAAAAATGTGGGATTTCAACTATGTGCTTCAAACATGCCCAAACTGTATTATCTATGTCTGATTTTGTACATGACTCTATCTTCTGCTTGAACAAAAATTAAATGAAGAGTTATACATACAGATATATGCTTTGTGCAGATGGCCACAACTATTAGTATTTTGTTGTGCTATTTAAGTTGTATTAAGCTCATGTTCACCAAAATCCACCCATGTTTTTTTCACCTTCCCTTCCTTTCTATGTGAATCTGAACAGATCTAAGCAGCAGTCATATGAGCCTGCAGAACTGGGAATGGCTGCTTCACGTGGCAGAACCCTCTGGATTGCTGGCAATGCAGTAACACCTTCACAGAATCACAGAAACAGGTTGGAAAAGCATTCTGAAACCATCAAGTCCAAACTACAACCAAGCACCACCTTGTCAACTAGACCATGGCAGTAAGTTCCACATCCAGTTCTTCCTCAAACACCTCCACCACATCCCTGGGCAGCCCATTCTAATGTCTAATCACTCTTTCCATGAGGAAATTCCTCCTAATGTCCAACCTCAATTACATATCTCAGCATCATCATTTACTGCGTAGAACTGAACAATGAGAAGAGACTTTTAGCACCAGATACACCTTCTTTGGATTCCCCTCAGCATCATACGTTTATATTCTTATAAAACACTCCCCTCACACAGGAAAGAGCAGCTTCTCTCCTGCAGAACGAGACCTTCGAATTCACTCAGATCACCCACTGCTAGCTGTAGAACCAAAACCTCGGTTGCTAATCTCAACCTTCGGTGTTTAAACAGGAACTCATTTCTTTCTCGCCGCACACCTCGCAAGAAGCAGCATTGCCTCGCCTACCACTAGCCAGTTAAAAATAAATAAATAAATAAAAAAGAAAACGTTTCTGAGGGCTTGGCGGCAAAGGGGGTACCCCAAGCAGAGGAGTCCACGCCGCCCCCGTGGTGCCCGAGAGCCCCTCGGGCGGCGTACGCTGCAGGCATGGGGCCCCATCACAGGGCTCCCGCCGGAGCACGGCCGGGCCCGGAGGCGCCGCAGGAGCGGAGGGGGCCGTGCCGAGCCGGGGCCGCGGCGGAGGCGGCCGCGGGGCGGGACACGGACCCGCCACCCTCACGTCAGCACTCCCCCTTCCCCGGCGGGCTGCCCCAGCCGCGCAGTGCGTTGTGGGAACGACACTGAGATGGCGGCGGCCGCCGCCGGGCTGAACTGGAGGCGGGTGTCCTCCTTCACGGGGCCGGTGCCACGCTCCCGCCACGGGCACCGCGCGGTCGCCATCCGAGAGTTGCTCATCATCTTCGGCGGCGGCAACGAGGGCATCGCCGACGAGCTGCACGTCTACAACACGGGTGCGCGGGGCGGGGCCCCGCCGCGGGGGAGACAGCGGCGGGGCTGTCCCATCTGCGACCACAGGTGGCACCGAGCTCTGCACGGCGCCGGGGCTCCCCCCCCAAGGCTTCCCGCCGTCCCCCGGCACTGCCCGCGGGGGGCCTGGCCGAGGGGGCGGCGGCCGCCGGGCTGAGGAGCTGCCCGGAGCCGAAATGGCGGGGCGGAAAATATGCTTGGGCCAGGGGTCTTCCGTGGGGTAGTGCTGCGTCCTGGCTGGCGCTGCGGGGTTGGTGCTCCTTGCTTGGGGAAAAGCGACCAGGAGGATCGCGGCTGCTCTGCTGTCCCCGGCCGTCGCTCAGGGATGCGGAGTCTCTCTTTCCTGGCAGGTCGCGGCTGAATGGCGGCAGGCGGGATTAGTCCCTACGAGTGTCCGGATCCCCCTCCTTCCCTCTGGTGGCGGCAGCTCACAAGAGCCGAATGCCCTGGAATGGGAATCTTGTTTGGAAAAGTGAACGTGTTGGCATCGGGAGCCGTTCCAAACAGGAAGCTGCCCAAGACCGATTTTATTTGTGAAAGATCAGATGCCCAAATAGTTACTGTACTGAATGGTGGATGAGGCTGGAAAACTTGTGTGTAATTTCAGGGCTTGGGCCGAGACGGGGGAGTTCAGTGACTGATCTGTGCTTCTCAGTCAGACAGTGTTGGCTGCTTGAGGTTTTTCCAGGCAGATTTTTTCTGGATACCTTCAAGATATACTATGCTTGAATCAGATTTCTGACGGGAGAACGAAAAAAATCTCTTAACCTTTCTGTTCTGACAAGTAATCCAAAGAAAACTCTTAACATAGTTATGCCATCAGAACAGAGGTTCTGACGAGTGCCTTTTGAGTAAGTCTTATAATGACTTGGTTTTTTTCTTCCCAGACTTTCTGCTTAAAGTGTTTCCCCTTTGCAGCAGTGACAAAAAGCATCATGACTTAGTTGCTCCAGTTTCTGGATGAGTGCTTGGCCCAAACTGACATTTTTTGTTCTGGGGTTAAGATGCAGGGTTATGACCTGAACTGCCCGAGTGTGGGATATCATCCATGGCCCTTGCTGTGCATGTGATGATTTTTGAGGAGCTGGCACACACTGAGAGCATCTTAATCCCCTGCAGCAACGTTCACTGGAAGCTTCTAATTTCCTACTTCTCCTCTTTGTGCTCATAAAATGTGTAGGAAAAAGAAGACATTGTCCCCTGTAATTCTTAAATTTCAGAACAGTTTAGGCACCACTATGCTGCTGCTGGATCAGACAGTCTCAATTGCTTTTTCTCGACTCTGTGCCTCTCCTCTCCCACTCTGTGGATATTAAAATGAGTCTCAGAACAGTGTAATTAGTTTTTGAATAGGGCTATTAAGTCCAGGCACCGTGCCATGCTGCTGTAGCTCTAATAATTCTGTTTCTAGAGCTAGCTCCCTCTGAGTTAGTGTGGTTATCTCTTTTGTGTGGAACTGCAGTTGTGTTCCTCATTAGCCTCTATTCTTGGCAAGTGACTGACTTAGTTACAGTGACCTCATGGGCTCATTCATATACTAGGTAACACTGGTTTGATAGAGGTGTTTGCTTTTCTTGTTATTAAAGAAAATAAGAATTAATTTAAAACTTAGTGTGAAGCAAATAACCGTAGTTATACATGTTTCAGTGTTTTAAATGTTTTTCTAATCTATTTTTCTGGGTTTTGGCTTTTTATTTCCTACTATAGTTACGAATCAATGGTTCCTTCCTGCTGTTAGGGGAGATATTCCTCCAGGCTGTGCAGCACATGGATTTGTTTGTGATGGTACCAGAATACTAGTTTTTGGAGGAATGGTTGAATATGGAAGATATAGCAATGATTTATATGAATTGCAGGTAGGAAATGTATGAGTATGTTTTGATTTTCAGGACTACTATTTTATCTGTTTATGAAGAAACGCATTTTATTTTACCAACTGCAGAGGAAAGTTAGATGATCTTTGCTCTTTGGAAGATTTTTTCCATCTTAAGAATCTAAAGTTTATTCTAAATAACTTTGAAATAGAGACTTTCATCTAGTCTAAATAAAGTATAATATATTCAATATTTTATTAAGGTTAGCTCTTACATATCCCTTTTAATGAATGTCCTAAGAAAAGCTCAGCATTCCCTTAAAATAATTCAGAAAATACATAAGTGTTAATATTATATGAATTCTCTTTGTTATGAGAGACTATCAATGAAATTATTTTAAAATTTTTTTTTTGTCTTCAAGGCAAGTCGATGGCTCTGGAAAAAAGTAAAACCTCAAGCTCCTTCAAATGGATCACCACCTTGTCCTCGGCTTGGCCACAGCTTTTCTTTGTACGGTAACAAGTGCTATTTATTTGGTGGCCTGGCAAATGAAAGTGAAGATTCAAATAATAATGTTCCCAGGTATGCTGATTTGTCTTTGAATTTAAAGGCTTTAAAAACAAATTACTTGTTTTGACAGCTTTGAAAAGGAACATTCTAGGCAGGCTGTCCTGCACACCAGGTGCTCAAAGTTGGATTATTTGTGCAGTGAAGGGGTTACATGCGAAGAAGGTTAAGTATTCCTTTTGCTGATCCCACAATATGGAACACTGAGTGACAGCTCTGACACTTTTGTAGGGCAACCTGAGTAGGCTTTTGTATTTCTCCTGGTATTTTGGGTGATGTTTCTAAGAATGGCTTGTTTGTTAGAATTACCTCAATCAGCAGAGTCTCATGAGTCATCAGGGACTTAGATGGATGTTTCTTCTGTATTGTTGTGAAAAACAGTTATAAATTCATCTGGAAATTTTTTACTATAACAGCTGAAGTTGCTATTATTGTAAGAAACTGTGCTATAATGCTGAAGTTTTATATCGACATTCACCTGCAGCTCAGAGCACTTATATCCACTGAGCTATAAACTGGCAATTTCAAGCTCAGTAAACAAAAGGTATCTGGTGTGAATGCCAAGATTCAAAGACCATTATCTAAAAACAACTTGCTAATAGATTCAGCAACAAATAGCTAATTGTGTATTGGCCAGCCTGAAGACACAAGAAAACAACAGCTTCTTTTCACCTTCATTGCTCTAAGAGTTGCAGAAATTTCTAATACCTCTTGTCATGTATTTCCCCCTGCTTTGCAGTTTATTGTGTGTCCATATGTAGCAATTTTTGCAATAAATGTTGTTTTCATGTTTCTTTTATGTAATACAGTGTATCAAATAAGAGAGCATGTTTTCTCAGAGGCAACAAGTTATAACTGTTCATTTTTTTTAAAATCCATTTTGAATTCAGTTTTGGCACTGCCCACAATGCATCAAATGTTTTGAGTTTAGAACTCTGCACCCTCCCAAGACAGAAGTTTGTAATACCTGGAAGTGGTCAGGGTTTAAAGTGCACTTGATGTCATGCTTATAAGTGAGTTTTTCATACTTTGACAATAATACTCTAGATATTTAAATGATTTCTATGAATTGGAGCTGCAACATGGGTCTGGTGTGGTCGGCTGGAGTATTCCTGTAACCAAAGGAATCTTGCCATCTCCCCGAGAATCTCACACAGCCATAGTGTACTGCAGAAAAGATGTGGGAAGCCCGAAGATGTATATTTTTGGAGGCATGTGCGGCTGTCGGCTTAATGATCTCTGGGAACTTGACATAGGTGAGTTGGTTTGCCAGCAGAAGTCAGTGCTTACTGGCTGAGGGGAAAAATTACAGTATAGAATGGTTAATGGCAGGCTGTGGTGCAGATATTATTGAGACTGACACCATAGTGTTAACCTTTTGTAATATTTGGAATTAAATAGATTTTTTGCATATATTATCCTCACTGATTATGAGTACTACATGACACAGTTACCATAGTCTTTAAAACACTCTAAAGAAACCAAGTTGAATAACCATAATGAAACCATAATTTATGTTTTTGATAAACACTTAGTTTGTCAGTATTTCCCGTGTTTTTTTAAAAAGAAGTTTCCAAGTGCTTGTTATTGCACCCTTTTTCTAAAAATAGCCATCTTAAGAAGGTGAAATTTAGCTTTGCTGAGTATTAGAGGTAGGTTCCCTCCTAAAATCCAGGTAGTGAAATATGTAGCAACAAGATTTTTTTTTTTTTTTTTTTTTGAGAATTTTATTCTCTTTCTTTTAGAAACCATGACCTGGTCAAGACCAGAAACCAAAGGGACAGTACCACTTCCTCGCAGTCTCCATACGGCCAATGTAATAGGAAACAAGTATGTCTGTTGTTAAAAGCTCAACTCTAGAAAGGTACACCTAGTAGGGGAATGATGATGCTTATCCACTGCTGTATACTCAGTATAAACATCAGCCCTGTAGAATAGTTTTCTTCTGCTGTTTCAGTTACACTATTAACTCAAGGGTAGCAATCCATCAGTGTTTCCATCCAGCAGGACAATCTGCCCAAGCCACCAGCAGCTTTCTGGGCTTCTTGGAGCACCTTTGTGCATTCTGGGGCAGCCTCAGCTGTGCTTGAGCTCTGTCAGGAGTAAGCTTCAGTGCCGCTATGTGTGTGACACAGATTAGGTAGCTATACAAAAAAATTTCTCAAAGAGTAAAACTAGTTCCAGGCAAAACTATTCCCCACTTTTTCTGCAGTCTGTCCCTCATTACTCTGCTTCTTGCCAATATGGTTTGTTTTGGCAGGTAGCATTGATAAAATGGATTTTAAAACATGGGTTTCAGTCCGTTTTGTATCAATTTACAAGCTGGCATGAGGAGAAAGAGGCAAGGAAGTAAAGAAGTATGAAAGCTTTATATCTTCTGATCCAACAGCTTAGCTTTTTATTATTTACTTAAAATGTCAGTAGTTTGTAGCCTGCATTGTATTTTTAAATTTTAGTATCTGAATTATATCAAAATTTAATATGATGCCAGTCATCTTATTTTAGCCTGACTTACTAAGGGCTCTGCAGTAAAGGATTGTAGAAATTCTGTTTACGTGTGGTATTTTTGGAGAACATTAGCAGTTTGATGGTTTGCTAAACGTTACAGTATTAACTGCTGTTTCTAGAAAGTTGTTTGAGAAGTTTCTGGGACTTTTTTGTGTGGTTGGGTTTTTCAATCAGTCAGCTTACTCAGAAATTTCAGGAGGTAGATGTCCACAACAGTACTTCATAAAGACAGTAGATATAAATAAAATTTGCTGTGAACGAGAATGGTAACACACTGGAAATTTTTCTTTTTGTCCTAGTTTGAAAGAGCACATGCAGCACATCTAGCTGTTAATTGGTGTTTCTTTTATTTTCTTTTTCTCTCTTCACTCTTTTTCTGTATTTCAGAATGTATGTTTTTGGTGGATGGGTTCCACAGTCAGCAGGAGGTGAAATTTCTGCTCCTGATGGTGAATGGAAATGCACCGGTTCCTTTTCTTACCTTAATTTGGGTTAGTGTTTCTGCCTTTCTGGAAGTGGGTATTTTGAATTAATATTTTCTTAACAGAGTAGAGTAACTATTTTGAAGATGTTGAGAAAAGTTTAGGATACATAGTTGTAATCCTGGCTGACTAAAAAAGTTGCCAATTTTTTGCACATTACTTGAAAATAAATATTTTAATTATTATTTTTCTTTGAAGATTTAGCAGGTTTGCTTTTACAAATCTTTGTTAATACAACTTTAATGCTAAGTAATGTAAATATTCCTTCATTTATAGAAGAACACAGGAGACAGATTCTGAAATGAGGTTTTTCTAAGCATGTTAGTACTATCCCTGAATTGTCAACTTCTGATCTATTTGCCTGAGAGAGATAACCAGAGGTCAGAATTCAGCCTGTATGAATTGATTTTATCTTGCACACTAATTGGAAAGTGACCTTCTCTTCATAATATTTCCATTTTAAATGCAGCTGTCTATAAAAAAGAAAGGTGATTTATTTTCATTTTTTTTCTGAGCAGTTAAGTGTTAACATCTTTATTTCTTGTTTTGGAGAACATCTAGAAACTAAATGCTTTGAGTTTCATTTACTAGATACCACAGAATGGATAGGTCTGATCTCAGATTGCCAGGAGGACAAAAGTAACTTGTTACCAGGGCCAAGAGCAGGACACTGTGCTGTAACTATTGGCACTCGTCTGTATATCTGGAGTGGTAGAGATGGTTACAGAAAAGCTTGGAACAATCAAGTTTGCTGCAAAGATCTTTGGTACCTTGATACTGGTGAGTCAGAAATAAATAAGAGACTTGTACTATGTTCTGTGTTTTATTAACATATGGAAATCTTGCATGACTGATGAGCAAACTTTAAGAGTATTTACATTTTAAAATTTGTTTTTAAATCATGCTTTACTGCTGGTTGTTTAAAGGCTATTACTTAAAATAAAAAAAAATTAGGAAGGCTTGTTTAAAGCCTCTGAAAAAAAATATGTGCTAAATTCTACACTGCATGCCATAGTCAGTTGATACAAGATGCTAAAGGCTGTTTTGCCTAATCTCAGGGTTCCTGGCCTCTTTTTAGTGATCTTTTCTGCTACTACTTACTTTTTTCACCAAATCCCATCTCTCGGGATCATTGCTGCTGCTGCTGTTTCCTCATCTCTTGGACTGCAAAAAGATACTCTTCAATCTAAGAAAGGACCAAATTGTTCCTAGGGATGAAGGGGATTCTGGAGACTAATCACTCAGTAGCTGCATTGATAGCAGGACACTGAGTCAGGAGAGAGGGAATTAGAATAGAACTTTTTTTTTCCTGTTTCATTTTTCCCTCAGAAAATGAAAAATAGCGGAGGAGGGGTGTACTTGGGACTGCAGCCTGGTCAGGCATAGAGGCACGTGAGAGGAGCAAGCCGTTGGCTAGTCATGTCCAGGTTACAGCCTGTGCAGAAGAATTTAGAGTAAAAGCTCACTTCAGCTACACAGAGCAAGCAAAAAGGAAGAGGAATTATTTGTGAATTAGAGGAATATGTAAAGCTTTAGGAGCCAAAGAGCTACCTGCAGCATTTCAGGAAAACACAAGGATCTGCTGTCTCTGTAATCCCTACAGTGATGTAGCTACAACTTAAAGGCCTACTGGCAGCTACAAAGACACTTTGTAATTCTCTGTCTTGACTTGCCCCCTTTGACAGTGGTTTCTTGTTGAATATATGTTCGTATATATTGTACATCAGTGAAAAAGGAGCAACTGATTTTACTTGCAATATGCAACTATTTAATAAACTGGTAGGGGAAGGCAATTTCTAACATGCCATCTGTGTTTTATTGGTTTCCTGTAGAGAGACCTCTAGCACCATCACAGGTACAGCTGATCAGAGCTACAACCAACTCTTTTCAATTGAAGTGGGATGAAGTACCTACAGTTGAAGGATATCTTCTTCAATTACATGCTGACTCACCAGTGCCACTGGTGGCTGGAACTCCTGGTACTGGCGTTCCTGAGACATCAGTGCTGAATTCACAAGGTAGCAGTCAGATGACATTACACTAATGCTTGTGCGCAGGCAGACTGGAGGGTTGCATAAGTAATAAATATGAGTTCGTTTTATAAAGAACCATTCTGTGAGAGAGAGACCCTGTTTCTTTGGTTATTCTCCAAATGCCTGCATCATAATTATGGCAAACTCCCCTTTCACTTGTTTCTGTTGGTTTTGGCCAGCTATCTGAATTACGAAGATATTTGTAGAATGCTAGGCACAAGTTGAGAAAGGAAACAGTGTGGAAGGGATTTTATCTGACTATTTAGCCATACAGTTTCATTTCAGACTTACAATAAGGTTTTCCTTCAGGCAACTTTGGCCTCCCTTTTTCTTACTGAAATATGTTAAAACCATCATAATATTAAGTTTTGCAGAACTGATGGGAATTTGCTTTTGTTTACCTGCAAGGTGGCTGTTCTCTCCATCAGAGTCCACAATCAGTGCCTAGCATCCCTTATGCAGAAATGAAGGTGGATCATCCCAGCCAAACAAATAATCTCATTCCTAATAATGTAAGTATAAGCTGGAAAATGCTTCAATGTCAAAACAGTGTGGCAAGGTAGTGAACTGCCAGAACATTTCTCAGTTTCAAAACTCCCTGCATACTTTTTCAGTCTTGGCAAACAAAACAAAAAGAAAGACACCTGCTGAAGTAGTTGTCTGTTTTCTTACATCCTTCTTGCTTTTATGATTGAGATACAATCTTTCAAGACCTCTTCTTGTTAATGCAGGAGGGAATTGCAACTGTATTGTCTTCCACAGTGCCGACTCTGAGTCTGACACCAACAGGAATACTATTCATTCTCAGAATGCTGGTGACATTAATGTTGGAAGCAAAAAGAATAAGGCATATTCCTTCTTTGTTAGGCTAGTTTAGTTTTATGCTAGTCTGCTTATTTGTAAGTTCCTACAGCAAGTTAAATCTAGTTATTATCTGTGGTGTGCAGTTATACATGTTCCTCTGTTCCACCAATTTAACAGAAATAGTGAGGACAAACTCTGGCTAAAGGATCTCATTTTTAGAACTTTGGACCATTTCTTAGTTGTGTAAAGTCTGAGATCTGTATGGGATCCATAATGTATTCCTGGAGAAAACACATGTAGAAACACAATAAATTTCACTAAGAGTAGAAATATCTCAAGTACATGTCAGGAAAGCGAAGGTTGAAAGCCTCTATAATTGTGATTTTCCCCATTGCCCAAAGTCCCCCCAGTAGACTAAATATACACAGCAATGAAATGCCATGTAATGATATAATTTAGTGTGAGTCTTCCAAGTCAACTCAGTGTTTGAGTCTTTGTTTTATAATGACTAAGATAAGAATTGAGAGATTGATTTCTTGGTCTAATTTAAAGTACTAGAAGGAATTATTGGAGGAGTTTATATTGTTGTTTATGAGCAAGCATTTTCATGCCATGTTTGCAGTTGAAATTTCCGAACTTTGCATTGTAACATTAACAAATGTGTTGTTTTGGTTAGGTCCAAGTTGCCCTTTCATCCAGTTCAAAAGTAGAAGGAAAAGAAAAGGTTGCAGCACCTGAAAACAAGGTTACACAGGAGACTATGAAAAACCACACAGATGCTACAGGATTCAAAGAATCAAATGCCCCTTCTCTTTTGCCTGTTTGTACTTCTTCAAGTAAGATGACTATAAGAAAAAAAATAGAGGAAAAAAAAAGTGAGAGTTAAAATTCATCTCAAAAATATAAAATAAGATTGTTTCTGTTTTGTAGTTTAAAATTATTTATGAGTCCTTTGTAGTTTAGAAACCCAACTTGTGTTAGTTATTACTGAACATAGTTTTTTAGAAGATACAAAGAAAATTGAAATCTTAACTTGTTTGAAGTGTTGCAAGGTACAGGAAATTCTCAATATATTCAATATTATGATGGACAATCTGTCTAAACATAAATAGCCATTTTTAGCATCAAGTAAAAAGGGACAGATGACATTTTACAACATTATGGTGATAGTAACTCCAAACTCCAACACTGTGTCTCTTTTAGCTATTGGCTGATGCAAAATTTCAGGCAGTGTAGAGACAAGCATGTTTGTCTCTGACTGTAGAGGAAGTAAAAGATGGCAAGGCTCTGATTTATGCATGTCACTGAAGTGCTTTAAGTTCAGTGTAGTGAATCCAGGCTTAATCACCTGATCTGTTTATATTTGATCTCAATGTATTTTATAGGTAGTTGGATTTTTATTTTCTTTACAGTGTAATTTAATTAAATGAGGAAATGTTGGTTCTGATTGCTAAGTGAGAAACAGATTTCTACAGAGGTTAATCTTAAATTGATTTTTAGAAATCTGTGATACTGATTTGTGTGGATGCTTTATTTTAGTAGGGTTTTTTTCCCCAAATTAACTTTTTTTGTGACCAAATACATAAAAAACAGCAAATTTAAAATAACTGTTAACATGCACCTATTTATGACTGTGGAGACAGACTCCTGTTAATTTATAAACCTAAAGGAAGCATTAGCAATCAATATAATCAGATCTGTTCTAACCTAATTTTGAGCTAAACTCAGGCTTTATATGAAACTAAATCCTTTAGATCAAGTTGAGATTTGGTGTGTTATCAATATTGAATTCTCGCTAATGTTTTCTTCTTTTTTAAGGTGCTCAGACATCAGCAAATGTAGCTGAATTACATGACTTGGACAAACAAAGTGTAAATCCTGATGCTTCTGTATCCAGTACTGTCTCCAGCACACAAACTATGGTAACCCAGCAGGCTGTTAAAACTGAATCATCAAGTACAAATGGGGCAGTTGTTAAAGATGAAACTTCACTAACAACATTCAATTCAAAATCTGAAGGTTTGAAATGTGTTTCACATACTGTATTTTGAGCCATATATTTCTAAGGCCATCAGGGTTCCTATAGTGTGGTGGGATTCCTGTCTTGAATAGTATCTGGGATGTAGATAGGGCTTTGGGCATTGAAGACCTTGTGCAGCCTGGATTTATACATCTTTTAAAATCAGGATTTTCCTTCTATGCATTTGTAAATCACCCTGTTTCCTTTAAGTGACAAATCTTCATTTATGCAGAGGTCCATTTTCTAAATATCAGTGGTAGCCTGTTTTGCTGCTCATTGCACATTTATTTTCATTTAGTGCTTGTTCTGTTTAGTCAGCAAAAGACTAAAATGGTAACCTTGGATGATTTTGACTTTAAGCACCTGACCATCTCTAATAAATGTGGCCAGCTCACTGCTGGTCTAATGTGCTGGCCTCTTCACAGTCTGCTGGAAATAACCAAAATAAGCAGCAATGCAGAACATAAACGGGTAGTTTTTCAAGTTTTGT
Organism: Molothrus ater; assembly: GCF_012460135.2. Lineage (NCBI taxonomy): Eukaryota > Metazoa > Chordata > Aves > Passeriformes > Icteridae > Molothrus > Molothrus ater. The sequence goes on along the minus strand of NC_050482.2, from coordinate 54,208,357 downwards.
TTTTGATAAATATCCACAGGCAGTGCTTGTTATTGAGTGCTAACTAAAGAACTGTATTCTCATATTGATGTTGTGTGATTTTTACCAAGCATTATTGTAATTTAAGAGCAGAACCCAGGAACACAAGTATAGAATACTAACACTCCCATGTGTTACTCATGTGCCTAATCTTTTCTTTAAAGATTCCATTTTAAATTTAATGAATGCTCTGCTCCCATTTGTTAGGGTTGTTTACAGTTTAACTGCTTATGTTCAGAATTCAAGCTGTATCGATGCCAGAAAAAATGCAATCAAATTAAGAATTCACACTTAGACTATTCATACAATGTCCCCAGTATGTGCTTCAATCTGGTATTTAGATTATTTGTTCACAAATATTTTATATCGATTTCATAATGCTGTCACTTTTTACGATTTTCTGAGTCCTGCCTTCTGTTTGTATTATCTGTAGCACCTCCAGTGCCAGACTTTCAGAATTGTTCTGTAAATTTGATAGAAGCCAAAATTAGTTTGTGTTATAAATAGAACTGCATGCAAAAGAAGTCTGAGACATTCTTGTGCAACAAATATTTGTAAATGGCTATTGAGGTCAGCTTTCATACTCTGTGGGTTTTGTATTAAATTTTTTCTATTGCTTATGTTTTTAAGATTTCATGTTTTGTTTTTAGCTGCTGAAACTGCTTATGTCACGCCTTCAACAAGGGTCAGTACTGGACAGAGAAATGATTCACACTCTTCTGTAAGTCTGAAAAAGTATTATCAAATTGCTTTACCTATTGTTCTGTTGATTAGTTGTAAGGGCTCTTCTGTTTTCCTTTAATTATATTTTTGAAAGAAAAGCAGTGTTTATTTTGAGCTTGGAGTGAATAATACAGGGGTAAACATTTCTGTTGTAAAACTAATTGCATTTTGTGGGTTAGATATGAATCTAAGTAGCAGTTGTGTAGTTGGGAGGAGATCCAAGTTCATGTTTCAGCTGTTGAATTGTTTTCATCAACTGGCACAGTGGAATGGTCTCTGCTGCATGATGTGCAAATATAAAAACTTTTCCTGTATGCACAACTGAATTTAGAATGAAGTATGTATTAAATCAGACTAGTGTTAGCTGCTGAGTCTATAGATTTGAAACGTAACTGAACTGACATCTTGATGTTTTTCCCTAGAGGAGATGGGGACTGACTATGCAAGCTGTAAATACTGCCTGAAAAAGTAAATGCTTCCTATTTCACCTGCTTACAACTTAATACACAAGTTGCCACTGTTGCCACCAAAGGTGCCACTGTTGCCACCAAAAGCGAGGAACTAAGGATGGGGAGAAGCAGCTGCTACCAAAGGGGGGGGGGGGCGGTGCTTTTGCCAAGAGCAGCTGCAGCTCCTGCCCCACTTCCATGCTAGCAGGATCATGGCCTGTCTGTGCTGGGCACCTGACTGTGCAAGTGCTCTCCCTGGTGTCTGGAGACCAGCAAGAAAACCAGTTTGTCTTACTGGGTCAGTCAGGAGCAGTTTGCATGCCCTCCATCCCCACGGCCCCATGCCACAGCAGAGGGCTGTTCTCAGGTTAGGTGAGTTCCGCAGTGCCTGAGAAAGAGCACGTGTGGGGCTGAGCTACAGCTGAGCCCTAGGGGGAGCTGCTGATGTTGGACCACCTTGGGAAACTTGACCTCTGAGAGAAAGTCAAGACCTTCTCTCAACTACATGCTGCTACAGACACCTAGTTCTACAGATTTAAGCTTCTTCCCTGCCCCATTCAGAATATCAGATGCGACATCCCAGCTGTTACTTTTTAAATGATAGACTGTGTCTGAGTAAATGTATAAGAACCAGTTGGTTTTGCACAGTATTTTAATAATACATGCATATTCATTTGAAGTATAAGAAAGTAATACTGGTATAAAAGGGGGTTGTCTCTTACATATACTAGAGCCTTGACATTTTTTTCCATGGCATTGAAGTGTGGGTAATCTACATGATGTGTTCTTCAAATACTAGAGAGCTCCCCAGAGGCTGCCAGCACCGGTGAAAACCAGGGACCGCCAGTGGTATGATGTGGGAATTTTTAAGAACAACAGTGCTGTGGTGAGCCAGTTCTACTTGCTGCCAGAGGAAACACTGAACATCAATAGCAAGGTAGCTGCTGCTTCTCTGATATAACTTGCATATACCTGTTTCAGAATTTGTTGCTTATATAGTTCACAACAAAATATGGGATTTTCTAATACTGCAGCAGAATCTGGTGCTTGTAGGAGTTGTATTTTATGACCAGTATTTCTTCATGTATTTTTCTCACCTTTTTTTTACTATTTCCTAAACTAGATTAATTTCTTTTGTTATTTATGTATGATAATACAAAATATCTTATTTTGCTATTGCTTGTTCTTTTTTTATTTCTTGCCTTAGAAAACAATTTTAAACTTATAAATTTTCAAGCCAGTAAAATTCTTAAAAACTAAAACCCCCACAATTTCTTAATATGTTATTTCAGTCCAGCATTGAAATGTTTCAGTTTCTTCTCTATTCCCAGAATCTTTGCATAAAAATTTTAAAGATACTAGTAAGACATAGGCTAGACTGTTTAAAAAAAGTAGATCTGGAACTGTAGTGGTTTTTCTATTAGATCTTTTTAACTTACTATTTGGTACATGTAAGTGGATACATGAAAATTATGAGTGTGAAACTCACAAAAGTGTAACAGTTTTGACAGTAAAAGTGTAAATTAGTGATGTCCTCATTAACTAGAAACAAAAATTGTGTCTTCTTGAGACAGAAACAAAAAAAAACCGGAATCCTTCCTTTGCAAGCACTTCACTATAAATATTCTATGTCTTAGTTTTAAAGAGCACAGTACATTGTACAGTGTTTACATTAATTGTGGTTCTTTTACATTATTCAGTAGGAAAATGGTTCCACTGTAAGGATCAGTGATGCATCAATGCATATTTTAATAATGGAAGTATGGTAGCACATAATGTTTCAGAAAGCTGTTTGTTACTAACTTACTGGGTATTTCCTTAAAAACATTTTGATTACCTACAAATTGTACTGCAGCTCCTAATGTTAGAAATAACTGCTTTTGAAATAAAAATATTTTTTAGGACGGAAGATTATTTTAATTAAATCATAACTTATGTAGTTGTAAATGCTACTTTGTTTTAACTTTCCTGAGTAAAAATAACCACAAGGCACAGTTTAATTTAAATGACTGAAAAAATGGGATATCGTTTGGTCTAGACATGTAGTCTTACTTTGCATATTACATCAGCTCTTTTGATGTGAAATACTGTGTCAGTCAAAACCTTTTCATAAATTCTGATGTAAGTACAGCAGTATTAAATAGATTTCAGTTTCAATTAAACTTTATTAATCTCAGCTTAACACTTTTTAGGCTAATTGTGTTTATAATATTTGAAAAATTACCAAAAATGTTGCTTTATTTTCAGATGGAAGGTGCAGATGTACCAGACTACAGATTACTTAAGAAACAAGATCTGTTTCCAGGCACAGTGTACAGATTCAGAGTTGCTGCAATTAATGGCTGTGGTGTTGGGCCTTTCAGTAAGATCAGTGAATTCAAGACATGCATTCCAGGTTTTCCTGGAGCTCCTTCAACAGTCAAAATCACCAAGGTGAGAAATAGAGGTAATTCTGATTCTGGTTCTGATGTGTGAAATTCTCGTCACCAGTGTAATCTCAGAGCTCTTAGTTATAGTTAGTTTTATTTTTAAGTTAAAATTGTCATACAAAATAGTGTCCAAAGCTTACTTAGTTAACTCAGCTCAATATTTCTTTAAGAAATTTGCTAAAAAGAATTCTTTTAAGAGCTAATTATAGTTTCCCCATGATTTTCTAGTCTTGGATCATTAAATCTATAGGGGTTTACCACACTTCTTAAAAAAAAAATCAAAAGACATCTTATCTCCAGAGTGGTGATGATAGGTTAGAATTTTCACATAATCTTTAGAATTTGGGGGTTTTTTGCATTGTTTAGATATTTATGGTTAGCTATATACTATCATATGTTTCTCTCTTTCTTCAGAGTGTAGACTGTATTCATCTTTCTTGGGAGCCTCCTGCTTCACCCTCTGGAAATATTTTAGAATATTCTGCCTACTTAGCCATCCGTTCCACGCAACTACAGGAAAATCCAAGTCAACTTGTATTTATGAGGATATACTGTGGTCTTAAAACATCTTGCATAGTGACTGCTGCCCAGCTTTCCAATGCCCACGTGGATTACACCTCCCGGCCTGCCATAGTGTTCAGGATTTCAGCCAAGAATGAGAGAGGCTACGGCCCAGCCACGCAGGTTCGGTGGCTCCAAGGTAAAGTCACTGTCACGCACAGCATTTGAGTGGAGCAGGAGCTGTGCATTTCTTCCAGAACCAACACAGCACTGCATGTGAACTGCTTGAAATGTTCGTTTGTTCCTTATGGGAGTTTTGTGCAATTCTAGATGTTGCTTCTGAATAATTCTGTATAATTCACTTCAGCTCAGAAGTTTTTCAGTCTAATAAGAAGCAATCCAGTTATGTGCATCGTGTAGATGACATACAGTGTTATCAGGGTTTTTTTCAGTCTTTTCACCTTCCTGAATGGAAAAAAAATTCCATCAGGTGATATCAGGTGCATTTTTGTGATGCATATACACTTTAAAATCTGTGTTACAGCCAGAAAAGGTTTTGTCAACTTGTCCCTGGGCTTGAATTTGTACAGGTTCATGATGATTTGGGGATGGGAATGGATCCACTGAAACTAAAATTAGTGTTAGCGTGGTCAGTTTTGGCCTGCCTTATAAGTAAGCCAATATGGGGTCTCAAGTTTTGCCAGTTTCTCATCCTGCTCCTTCCCGTTTCTGGCTTAGCTTTGTTGGGAGCTGGCTTTGCTCAGTAAGAGGTACTGTGGGCACAAAGGAAGGTAGAAAGGGCAGAGTGCCCATCCCCTTGGGCAGCAAGGAACTGTGGTGGGGGGGTAGCTGATCTCAGCTGCTGGGCTGGGACCCACCTGTTGAATGCTCCACTGCTTGGTTTCTAATATGTCCTTTTCTAAGATGGGGAGTAACAATGAAGAAGTTGTCTTCTGTGATGTTCAGTATTTCAGTGCTGTTTTAACACTTCATTTGGCAGGGGTTTTGACCATTATCTATATCCTACAACTCTGAAATAGTGTTTGTTTGAAAATGTTTGAGTGTGTACACCATGTGAAATTATGAAACATTTAACAATGTCTCCTTTGCTTTGCAGATATGAAAACATCAGGCTCCAAGTAGAAATGACTTAATAAATCTCAATTTTTGAATGTAGTGTTTAATGTAACTCCTGTACTATTTGTAAATGCTACAAATATTTTATTTTTGCATTGTTTTTATCTTAAAAATATATAACCTTTTTTACGTTTGACACATCGATGTTGTAGAACCCTGCTCAGGTATGAGTATAGTATAGAAAATATATCCAAGATGGTGGGGTGGAGGATTGCTCTCTGTCCAGCAGCTCTTTTCAGTAGTGATAAGTAAAAATGTAAAGAACACAGAGTTTCAAATCAAAAATGAATAAAAGAATTGGCACAAGTAGTAGTGTTTGAGGTAGAGTCCCCGGGATTGCTACAGATCTTGCATAGATAATTCATAAGATTTGGGATATGAGCAAATTCTGTTTGGTTTCCATTCCCTATATCACATTCTTCATTCTGGTGCCTGAGTACAAGGCAAAAATTTCCAGTTATTATATAGTAACTTAAAATGTATAAATATTTTAATATATACTTTTTTTGTAAAGAAATGATTTTTTCTACTCTTTGTAACAAATATCTTAATCTTGAAAAATATCCCCTGAAAATTTAAAAGGAAAAAGATAAACTTACCCATTGCCCTTATTACAAAAAACATAAATTCATTGTAAATGCACTACTATTACTTAAAATTATCATTTTGTAGCTGTACAAATCTTAAACTTGTAAATACCAGTGTTTACAAGAGACCTTTCTGGTCTTGTATTAAAACATCCATGAGTTGTTTTTTTTTTAATCCATATGCTTTGCTTTTAGCATATGCTTGCTTTTTGCACTAATAATAACTTACCTCATTCCTGTGTTAGTAATCACTTGTGTTGCTTCCATAATGTTTCTGTAAAACTTCAATGTGAAAATTTTAACCAAAGTTTAGAATACATGGTAAGCAATTTTGCACACATTATATGGCAACTTTCAACATATTTATTCCAGTTAATCTTAAGTGCTTGTTTGCTTTACCAATATATTCTACCAATCAAGTTCAGTATCTCCCTTTTACTATGCATCATTTTACATTAACTAGCTAGCTGATAAAATCAACAAGCATTACTTCTGGGAATAGGTTGATCCATTCCTATGGGAAAAGAGAAAAATTGTTCACAGTAGTAAAATAAAGGTAAACATTTTAAATGCTATTTATGTATCTGTATATAAAACTATGTTTACCAAAGCTGAGTTGGACAAGGTCACTAGGTGAATAGATTGAGGCACCTAAATAAGATTTATTTTAAAATAAAATCTAAATTATTTACTGTGCAATGAAGTTTATACTTTGCACTTTAATTTTGCCCCAAATGCCAAAATATTATACATCAAGGTAGAATTTCTTGCCTCTTCCAGTAAAATTTGTCTTAAGAACATTTGTAAATATATAAACTAAAATCAATTATGTGCCTGGTTTGGTGGGAGAAGTATCACTAAAATAGTAGAGATTTAGCAGCTCAAGTCTCCCAGAGCAGATATAACAGCCAAGTGTTGGCTGCCCTGAGAATCAGGGTTATAATGAAGTGCTGGTACAGCCTTAATTATCGCAATGCATCACATGCTCCAATAGCATCAAGAAAGTGCTAGGGACCATAAATGGCTATAATAGTGTTAATTGTGGCACAGGAGTAACACATGTGGTTTGACTCCAGAGAAGAATCATGTTTTTATGACAATGACAGATCCCAGTTTCACTTTAAACAGTGTTTATAATATGAATGTATAGGACTTTTCCTGAAGTTAACTGGCTTTAAGATATTTGTGTTTTAATGGCCCATTTTGTCAGGTAGGATCTCACTACCAATACTGTCTGATAACAAAAGTACCATACAAATGAACTGTCTACTAGAAGAATAGAACTTGGTTTTTCTTATTAGTACTGTGAAAGAAGCCTTTAGAGAAAATACTTGTGGCTTTGATTTTGTTGGTTGATAGCTGTGATTGTAGAGTTGTTATTTAAGAATAAAACCTGTTGGGTGTGTCTGGGTGGAGTTTTTTTGCACTTGGTTTCACATGCTTTGCACAATTTCTTTTTTCAGTGGGTGTGTCATGACTACCAAAGGGTAAAACTGTGGCGTTTTCGATGAAAGTATAAGTTCCTTGTGAGTGTGCTTTTTTTCAGCTGACTTGACATAAGATGTCACTTTTTCTTTTTTGTCCACTGAAATTGTGGTACACACTGTAAAATACACTTTTTGGTCTGTTTTTAGAACTGTATTTATAATGTCTAAATCCCACTTGTTTGCCTATCAACTAGATATCAGACAAATATTGATTGTTTGATTTTAAAGTTTAGAAGATTGTTGACACCAGCTCTTTGAGACTCCATGTTATCCATTTATTTCAGATACTGCTAAAGGACATGCAACAGAAGCTGAAATCTAGCAGATTACTATATCGGTATTGTAGAAATGTCTAGGTTTGCTGAACTTCTTAGGGAAGTTGTGACTGTGTAAGCATAGAACAGTTGTCCCTGTTATGGCAGGCACTGCTACAACTTCATCTCCAGAATATTCTTGTGAAAGTGGAAATGAAGTGAAGAATAACTTACACTTTGTGTTTCCAAAGTAATTATAGCAATACCTTTGAATGCAGTTTGGAGTAGAGCGCATGTTCATGCCGTAAACTCTGAAGATGTAGTAAGTATTACTGTTGTTATCTGATTATTTCAGGATAGCGAATTTGACGTGAACTTAATCTTACAGCCTGTTACTTCATGACCTCTACAAGGAAATTGACATTTTGTACAATACAAGTTGATTAGTCTTATTTTGAAGCATTGTTTGTTCTTTGTAATAAAGTGGTTGTCCTATCAAACACATTGTAAATACTGAAGTGTGTCTGTTTTTTCAGAGGTGTATGTGTACAAACTTGGAATTTCTGATGCAGAGAGTCAATTTCTCAAATTGGGGAAGAGGGTTTAATGATAAGCACTGTCATAGTACTATTACTCTTCCATAAATATGGTCTCCTAAGTTAATTCTTGGTTATGTAATGAGCTTTTCTCCCTAGTTGAGGTTCTCCAGTATCCCTGCCCCACCTTCTACAGTTGCTGTGCACTCACCATTACTTTACTCCCTTCCATGCCTTTGTGCCTTGCAGGCTGTGGCCTTCTGAACTGAAATTCTGACATTACTTCCCCTGTCTATACAGGGGTCACTGTTGCTGACAATGAGTTTCAAAGAGTTTGGTGTTGCTTTGTTGCAGTTTGTTAAAAAGATGTGTGAGCACAAAGTCTGCTCAGAAGGCTCCTACTAAGGATTTGAATTGTGTTCATGTCCGCAAGAAGTGTGGGAGCAGAGAGGAGCAAATGAACTGAAAGGTCTACTGGATTGTTTCTAGATCTCCTTAAGAGACTTCACATGATAAACTGCTAAAAGCTGTCTGCTCCAGATTGATTCCTTCTTTGTGTTCCTAGCTATTATAATAATGGTTGTTGTCTTCTTATTTATGATGCTTGCATTAGTGGAAAACAAATGGGAAGGCCTAAAACATCAGTGAAGAATCCTCTTGTGCTGTTTTCTTTCTGTTAATAAGATTTTAAGAGTAGGAGTTATTTTCTCTCAGAGGCAAATTTGAATTTGCTGTATGAATTTATCTTAAAAACAACTCTGATTTATTTATTTTTTCTTTGCAGCATTATTTGGTCCCTAGGATATTTTTATAATATTTCTAGTGAGCTAAACATCAGGGCTTTTATTCTGTGGCTTCCAGTTCTGACACTGAAGGATTTCCAGATTCTCAGGACAGGGGTTGAGCACTGACTGCTGGCACTGTATGGGCAATGGGTTCCTCCTTCTGTTAATAATAGTGAAATCTTCATTTTGAAGTGTTTGCCGTTGGTCTGGAAGTGGAGATCCCTTTTATTAGAATTTCAACAAGTCAGATTAAAGTATCAGGAAGATGAGCTTAAAATAATTCCTCTTGATCCATAGAGGCTTTAAGATACTGCACCTCCAGCACTTTCCCCAGAGAGGAAATCCCTGTGATGTGGGGCAGGTGGGGGTAGGGTGGGCATCCAGCTGAATCCCAGCATGAATGATTGGTGGTGGGGCTCAGCCAGAGAATGTCTAGCACCTGCAGCCCCTGGAAGGGGAGTTAGGACGGCAGGAAGGCCCAAGAGATCCATGCGAGCTACTGGGCCCCTTGGTCTTACTCACTCCTTATACGTGCCTCATGCTAAGTGGTGAAAATCTGGCATCTATAAATGTGGTCAACTTCAACTGGGTCTGTTCCCTACATCCTTCAAAATCCTGAAGTATTTAATGTATTTGTTGGGTTTACAGTCCTGACAGGAACAACAAAAATATCTCTCAGATTGGGAGTGGGCATAGTTTGCTGTCATTGGTTTTGTTTTGGGGTTGGGTTTTTTTTTTTAGTTTTTTTTTTTGTTTGCTTGTTTTTGGGGTTCTGTTTGTTTGGTTTGGTTTTTGGTGGTTGTTTGGTTTTTTTTGAGGGGATTCTTGCCTCTAACAAGCATCTGCTTTTAATATCTGATGTGATTGCTAAGTTGGTACAGCAGCTCCTTAAAATGAAAACTTAGGCTTGGATGTGGTAGCTTCAAAGAGAAAAAGAGATGAAGCATTTCAATGTGTCCTAGCATTCAGAGTTATTTCTGTATCTGTTGAAATTATAAAATATTGTTGTCCACACATGGAAGTTATCAATATACAGTTATTTCAAAGCAATTCTTAAAAGAGGCACACTGGCTATATGCTTTTTTCAAAGGTTCAAAACCTTTTAGGAGGTCCAAAATGTTGGTTTATTTGCATCCTCTTCTTTTTTTTCTTTCCATTCACTCATTTAAATGTTTAACTGCCTTTTAGAGTAACCATCACTCTTGCACGCAGTGCTGGTAATTCTCTTTTAACAAAAAGTTATTAGGTTCAAGCAGTTATCTTGTACCTTTAAGCAGTATTAACAAATATCCCAAACTCTTCTTTTTAGCAGCAGTTTCCTAATTTTTTCTTCATTGTATTTTGCCTGCGTAGGAAAGAGACTTTATATGTTGACTTTAAATGCTGTCTGCTCCAGAAGGAAACTGTTTAGAGTCTGGGAGCAGCTCTTTGAAATTACTGTCTTGAAAAAGAAAACCTGAAATATCAATCTAACAGCTTGAGGTTTCAGCTACTTATATTTCAGCCATCTGAAGCAACATGAGAGCTGTCAAGCCAGACGACACAAAATGGCCAGGTTTTGTCAATATTTCTTCTTGTGTGTACAGAACTTGGTCCCACTGCATCTACTCCAGAAACATTTTGTATGAGTTTCAGCTGCTTGGCTTGTGAAACGTGGCTGTTGCTTGTGGTTTTGGATAGAGTGAGAGCAGACTCATCCTCTACTGCAGCCCTCCCCAGGCTCCAGTCTCCACATTCTTATCGCACAGTGCTGGAGCCTGTTTCCTTGTAGCAGAAATGCACTCCAGCTGGCTGGAGGTGAGATTTCTGATCCTTCCCCTTCTCCCCCAGTGCTTAGCTTTTCCTGTCAGCTGGCTCCTGGCATCTGCCTGTTCACCAGGTTGCTTTTCCCAGGATGTTACACTGCACAGGGAGCTCAGGTGTCTGGTGGGTTTAGATTTCCTGGCTGGGGCCAAGGAAGAGTTGAACAGTGCAGAAACAAACTTGTGCATCCCAGCATCCTTTTTCTGTGTCATGCTGCCCTTGACAGTGTTGGGACATGGGCTCTGCTGTGCTGGACTGTCTTCTTCCAGGGTGCAGAGAGTAGAAATAGCATATACTGTTGCAAATGTTTTGGCTGCAGTTGCATTTTGAGTGACACAGCCCTTGCACATAAACTGAGTCTTGGTTCTGTTGTTGGAGGTGGTTTTATTTGCTGTTCATGTTGCTGTAAGGGTAAGTATCAGGCACACACACATTAAATTAGCAGCCCAAAGGCTGCTCCTCTGCCCAGCAGACTTAAACCCTCAATTCTTTCACACATAAGCAAATCAGGTGCCATTGCTCTGATAAATGGGCCTTCTAGCCTGGCATGCTGCAGTAAAATATTCCAGGAAATGAGCCTAGAAATTTGCCTGGAAGATTTCTTAAAGCAGGGTAGCTGACTCCTTCAGACCTGCTGTGCACTGCATCACTCTGGCCCTGCCTCCACAGCCATCCTTGGGAACTTGGGTTTAATAAACTCAGTGCAGCTGGCACCAATTTGAAGACTATTGTACATAGCAGCAAACTGCCCTCCCTCCCAAGAGCACGTGGCCTTGAATGTCACTGCAAGCTGAACTGGCAGTTTCCAGGGAGCTTCCCATTCAATTTTTACATCCTGAGGGTCAGAGGTAACATTGCAGTCCATTACCACACCAATTTCACAAATCAATAGGTAAACAAATATATCAACATTTGGTTGCTTAAATGTATTTTTCAGCCTTTGAAAGGTTGAAAGTGAGAATTATTTTGCCACAACAGCATATCTGATTTTCAAAGAGGAAAAATTAGTTGGTATTTTCAACTAGGTCCATGTCTTAGAGTGTACCACATCCAAAAGGCATCCTCCCACAACTGCTCTTTTCAGCAAACCAGCAACAGGGGAAAAATAAGAGGAACCATTAGATCAAACTTCTTTTTATAGGACTGCATATATAGTTTCCTTATAGCATTACTTGTCTTAAAATCTACATCCAGCTTTGGAGGTTTTTTCACCTACAAATACAAGAAAATTCACTACTAGTTTCAGTGAAAAACTTCCTTTCTTCTATTTGGTACAAATCAAACCCCAAAAACATCAACCCTGCACCATTTGGTAATACAGTGACTTAAAGGCAAGTTGTCTTACTGCTGTAAATGTAACTGAGGCAGCGAGCCTCCGTGATTTACCTGGACCATTAATCACATTCAGAGCTCTGCAAAATGAGGAATATTATAGCTATAAGCAAAGCTGCTGCCAACCCTTATCATGACAGCAAGGTGCTAGGAAAAACACTAGTCCTTGGCTCTGCCCCTTGCTTTGCACTGAGCAATCTCTTCTGTGTGTGCAGTTGCCCATATGCTTCCTCTCCTGCCAAGGCTAGAGAGAAATCACCTCTCCATGCCTACAACATGTTCATGAGCATCATCCTCAAATTCCACAATAGGAACCATCCCATAGCATTCACAGTGATCCAAAGTGCAGTTCAAGGAAGATAGCTCTTTAAAGAATAGCCCATATAATTCAGGCTGATTTTTAGTTACAGGCATATAAACATGGGGCAGTAGGTATTTAGGACGTACCACCTCATGCCAGAACTCCATCTGTGTTCTTGCTGTACCATCCAGCCACATATTTTAGCATTCAGCAGAGATCAGAAGGAGGGAATAAATAAAACAGTTAACCATGCATGTGTATGTCAACAAGACTGGGAAAGGCAGAGCCTCAGTTCCCATTTTGCCTGTAATGAAAATTGGATATAGAAGAACATCATCTAAATCAGCTTTTCTCACAACTGCATTTGGACTAGAGATAACAGCATTTCTGTGCTTTTAAAGATACCAAACACACCCTATAAAGAAATACCAGAAGGATCAAGTTACACAAAAATGCATTTTTCAAAAAATTACTGTGGTAAAACTTGCTTGTCTTGTGAAAAGGCACCTAAAAAGTCACTGTTCTTGGAAAAAGATTTTTGAACATCACTGCTTTTCAAGCAGCCTTTCTCCAAGTCTTAACATACGCTGCCACAGCTGTCTCAAACTCAAGCTCAGTTTGGGGGTATCTTAGTTCAAAAAAACATTCAGAGGACTAAAGACAGGAGTGTTGTAGAAGCAGGTGAGATGTAGCAAGAATGGTCATTCTTGGTTCAGGTCTTAGCTACTTGTAAATTGTAAACACCCAAACAGAGCAAAATGAGAACACAGATTTGTTGAACAAATATAAAGAATGCACTGGTTGTGCTGCTGCTAATAAAATTAGGCAAGTATTTCTTCAGACCACATTTTTTTTTATTTGGCGTACCATGGCTACCCTGCAAAATTTTATTAGGAGAAAGGTTTCAGAGAGACATGGAACAAAGTGCTGTACTATTACTTTTACTGCTGTGGTTTCAGGAAGAGAATGAGAAGTTATGCAGTTTTGTCCCTGGCCCTCAAAGGGAGAAGAAAGAAAAAGGAAAAACTAAGTATCAGCTTCATTGCTCACATGATGGAATACAAACTACAAACTTAACACACGTCAACCTAAACTCACAGCAGAGAGGGGAGCCTGAAAAATGTTGCTTGTTTCAAGTGTGTGGGATCACCTCAAAATGCCAAATCTTTCCTAGCTTCTCCTTAGTTGGTATCACAGCTTTTTTCCATTGCAAATCTGGGAACAGCAAGAAGAGGCTATGCTGGCCTGAAATAAATGGAATAGAAACAGAAGGGGCTCTTGCAGGGATTGTGTTATTCAGTTTTACATTTAATGAGAAACTCCATTTGTTCATAGCTGCTGAAGAACAATAGGCTCCCACAAAGCCCAGAACATCCTGCAGACTGCCCTGAATACACTGGATTGCCTCCAGAGGCTCTGCCAGCAGGATGCTGACTGGTAGGAAACACTGCTCAAATCTGCAAATGAAGTTTTTGTTTAGCTAAAGAGCTGGGATATCTTAGGTTATGTCAATTTCCCAATATTGAACTATTACATTTCTTTTTTTTTTTTTTTTTTTTTTTTAAGAAAAGACAAAACCAGCAAGAAATCATATGACAAGAGTTTCAAGGTGTGGTTTGCCTAAATTAATAACAGGTATGTGGAAGGATAATAAATATATTACATTTCAGTCCACTGGAAACAGTAAAAATACGGAAGGTCCCAAAATCCAGTCTGAGTAAATTATTACTAAAACCCTCATCCCTACCCTAATAGGCTAAGACATGGCAACAAAATTACCCATCCAATTATTAAAGAAACAGCAACATTACCAAGAACAGCTCACTAAATATACAGAACTACATTACCTAGGTAGAGTTTATTGCAAAACCAAGAAAGAGACAGCAAACCTGAAGTCTGTCTTCCATTTCAGATTTGTATCACTTATTCAGCTGTCAGCCACTCATGCCCATACACACCCACACAACATGCAGCCCAGACACAGAAAGTCACTACCACTTTTGAGTTGCCACAGGCTCACAAGAAATGTTAAAACATTTCAGCAAAAAGTTAAAATGAGATCTTTTACCACAAGGACTATAAAATCCCCCCTACCCTTGGATTTCTAAGTTTGGGATTCTAAAAACCATACATAAAAAGGAGGAGTTATTTCAATAGCAGAAAGACTACCTTAAAAGTATCAAAGTAAGTTGAACGAGAATTAATGCAACTGAAAAAAATTTAAAAAAAGAAAACCTGCATTGCACAGTCAGTGCTTTCATTGACACTGTTGATAAGCTCTAAACCTCTAAATGTAGTAGAGCATTCATTGGTTTTGATTAACCTTTAATTCAGAAGTTACATTAGAAAAAACAATTGTAGCAATGCTTTTGAGCTGCTAGTTTCATGAGGAAAAAGTCCCTTTCAAAATCTCAATAAATAAGCTGACGTGTCAGGTTAGTTGAGGTTGTCATGCAAGACAAGTTACATAACCAAGACTAACTCAATCTTTATAATAAAGGCAACTTGCATTCAAAAATGAACTTTACCCTTACAATTTTATTCAAAGGGTAAGCATGAATTAACCCAGCTGTTTACCTGAATTACAAAAGTAACATGATTCAATATGAAAATAAGAAACTGTCTACAAATCTCTGACAGTAATAAATTGCAATATACAATGCATACAGGAGTTATACAGAGCAACAAACTCTTGTACAAAACAAAAATACTTTAATACCTTTAAAATCCAATTATTTCTTTAAAATCATCATGAAAAAGATTTGAGTCAGAACTCACACCTCAATTAGTCAAGCTTCTGGTAGCTACATTACAGCTATTTAATATACAAAGAGATAAATCTCTTCACCAGTCATTAAAACTGCCTCTTCGTTAGAGTTGCACAGGTTTTCCGTCTCATGTTCCCAGATGGAAAATTTTCTTCAAAATCATGAGAACTGAATTTGTTGAACACCAGAGATCTAGAGAAAGAAAATGCAAGCTTACATTCCACTGCACATTTTCTGAAGCTGCAGAGCAGTTCACAGCAAGCAGCCATGAATTCTCAGTGTTGGAATGGCATGACAGCCACCACCAAAGGACTATATAAAATTAATTCTCATCTTTCAGAACAGAGCAGCTGAACGAGTGTTTGGATTTTAGCAGCAGAAGGGAGAGTAGGGGACAAGATACAGGATCATACCTGTTGATATGATGTTGTGTAGACCATAACATTCTGCTGTTGGCCATCTGTGGTTATTAAGCCTGCTGGCAACTGGTTAGCTGAAAGAAAGAGCATTTTAAAAACATTAGGCAGGAATGCTTGATATACAGAGCCTTATTTGATGTGTCTGTCACCATTAAATAATTGTGGTCCACTCCAGGTCTACAGAGCCATTAATCTCCTGAGTTACCATCCTACACTGGTAAATTCACACTTGTTACCAAGTGTTACAGGTGAACAAGTTTATTCCCATTCAGAAGAAATACATAAAATCCAACTTGATTTTGTTCTGAGAGTAAGCAGAATGTCCAAACCTGCACACAGGCAAATGGAGTGGAGCTCACCACCCTGGCCACTGAAAAGGCCATCTCCAGTGCTCAGTATCCCAACAAGCCTGAAGAATTCAGTTGGCTTTGTTTAAACACAAAGTTAGCACTTGAGCATAGCCATGGGGGAGGAACTCAATTAAATCATTGTGCTGCTTTATAAATTGGGATCCATCAGGGACTCCATAATACAGCTCCATGGAAGGCAGAAGAGAGGAACAGGAACAGGCAATGACAAAAATAAAAGGCACTGCTAGAGCCTGACATTGTAGTGGTGGACTTCAGCACGTCCTTCAGGGCACACAGAAGAGCTCTGATTTCACACAGGAAAGAGGAGGCCAACAAAAAGAGTAAAAAGTACTTCTGAGATACCAAGAGAAAACACAGGGAGTGATGCTCCTAGGTAGACCTTCACAAACATGTATGTTGAGCTCTCGCGCTCAGAGTAGATGCCTTACAACTCCTATTTGAAAGCAAAGCAGCACAATGATTTATACTGTAGGTTGTCACTCTAGCACATTTTCCCCTAGGACACAAATAATAAGGTTTTGTTCATGTTGTTACTAAATATAAACAAGATGTATAACCAATACAAAATTCTGAAAGCACGGCATAATCCTAACAGTTTTCATTTGAAAGCTGATGTTTGAGGGTTTTGTAATTAGATTTTTGGTTAGTTGGTTGGGGTTGTTTTTATTTTTTTTCCTTCCTCTTTCATTGAACAAAATTTCAATTGCTTCAGTTTCAGGCTGAGAGATGCATGAAGATTAGTGAGAGTGGCTCTGGCAGGTCCAAAATTTACTGCCCTTCAATATGCACATTCCACATCCAACACAGCTTAATGGAGAGACCCCGACCTGGCCCTGGCATGAGGCCACCACAAAGAGCTGAGGGTTATGCCACAGAAGCACAGCTATCACTGCTACTGCTGCAGTGACACCATCATTCATTCCAGACAGAGCTATAGCTGCCCCTGTGAAGGGAAAAACCTGCAGCACTTGACATGATCAGTTATTTAACATAATTTTTTTTTTACTTTTCTTTAATACTGCAACAGCTCCTTTGCATCCTTAATCCTGCCAGGACATTTCTAAAGTTGCTCTTTTCAAGTCACAGCAACCTAAAGTTTTTTCATAGAGCACTCTGAGTCTCCTAGGTCTGGAAGTTAAGAATCTAAATCTAAATATTAGAAGGGACCCTTGCAATATTTAGATTTAGATTCTTAATTTCCAGCCAGTTTTATAAGCTCCTCTTCCAGGCTAGAAGAGACCCAACAAGACTGCATTGTTTTATGCAGCCAAAGTCAAACTGAGAGCGAAGTGTATTTCCAATCCTGAATAGGTCATTTTAGCCCTCAGGCTTTGAATTTTTGCTAGTTTGGTGGTTTACCAGTGATTTTATCACATACTTAAAAACCTAAAGCTTGTCAGTAGATAGGACTAGAGCTGTCCTTTCTAATTCGTCTTCTATCAGGTTCAACATTACCAGCCCATAACATTTAAAAGCTAAGGTGGAGACTACATGCAAGAATCAGCACAAACAAAATCAGTGTAAATTCCAAAAAACTGTCAGGCTTTAATCCACAGTAAAAGGAAGAAAATTACATTGAATGCTACACCCCACACCTTCTAGCTGCCAATCTGTGCATTCTTTTGAATGTAAGAAATATTAAGATCTTTAGAATTAGACAAAGATGATTTTCTTCTCTGCCTCATTTCTCAAAGATGAGCTCCTCAAGTCAGTTTTACTTTTTTCCCCCAAGAGTCTTGCAAGTAGAATGGATGGGGCCTAAATATGTAGCTACTGGGGGAAAAGGAAAAAAACTGCTTGCACCTTTCATTACAACCTGTGTTTAAGTGTATACAAGGACTAATATATGCATTTATAAATTTTTCACAATTAACATGAGCTATTACTAGTCCAGGATATATTCCTCAAGTAAGAATGCTGCCAGAAGTGCTGTATTTACAAAAGCTGTAGTAAGAACATAATAAATTAAAAAGTACTACTCACTAAATGCTTCTTCTGTGAGCTCCTCACTTAGACCATCTGCAGTTGTAACTGTTCCCCCAATTCCCTTTTCTCCTTTCATTGCCTAAGAAGAGAGAGCACAAAAAAAGCAGAAAAAAGCTTCAGATTTTTTCAAAGCCCCAGGAACTCTAGCCAAGGTTTGAAACTTGCAGAAGAGTCACAGTGCAACAGCTGGAGCTTGAAATCCCAAGAATTGTAAAACTCTATGGGATTTGAGAGTGTGCATATTACGTGAGTGTTTTTCATCTTAACCATACTCCTGAAACAAAAACTTGTGAAACTAGGACTGTGTGGTTTTAAAAAATGGCTTTTCACCTTCTGCAGAAAGTTCAAAATCTGTGGTAATCCAGAAGGAGAATTTACAAGAAATCACAGATTCTCACCTACCAAGAATGTGCAACATTTGCTTACCAACCACACACAAGCACCATCACCATAAACTAAGAGCTGACATTTAAAATCAAGATGTGGAATTTCTTCTCCCACATCAAGGACTACAGCCAGAAAGGATATCAGCATAGAAAGCCAAGGCCCTAAGTCATCTGCATGCAGTTTTACAAGTTTGAAGTTTGATGCTCTATGCTGTTACATAAGAATGTCTAGAAAAATAATGTGGGCATAAAAAAAGATTCTCTGCAACTGCTTGCTGCAGACAAAATACTCAATTACAAAACTGAAGTATTTCACCCTGAAGATAACCTTGCTGGAAGGGAGATTTAAAACTGATGAGCAAAGCTGTTTAACCCATCCATGCAATTAAAACCCAGTCTAACTACTCTGCTATCACAGTATCTATAATCTGCAAAAATGATCAATTAAGAATGAAAGTATCACAGACCCACTTCAGACTTATTCGGTAAGAACTGGAACTAGTTAGGCAATACTTCCCTTTTTAAAAGCACATACAGCCCTATCACAGCATGTGCAACTGCTACACAGAACTGGAAAAAGCACACAGCACTACTCCAACTTTACATTACACCTCCTGTTACTCAGTTATTCAGCAAATGACCTTCTGGGAAAGGGAAGCTTCAAGTGCTGTCAGCAAAACAAATATGGTTAGCAAGTCTGAACTAAAAAAATCTTTGGTTTACAAAACAAAGAAACTCAGAAGAGCATCCTTATCTACTGGTCTGGCAATTTAGACAGGAGGAGGCAGACCAGAGAAAAAAAACCCAAGCAGAAGCAACTTCCTTTTTTCAAAAAGGTCTAAACTGCTGAAAGGAATAAAGTCACTTTCTGCTACAGTAGGGATAAATTAAATTAACTGTTTGGATCACATATCTAGCATGTACTGCATATCAAAAGCAAACTGAGGGACAGGCTAAAATAATAATTTAAAAAACCCCATTGAAGCAGATAGTTTTCCATGTGAATCATTATTCCAAAATGAGAAAACAGCTTTTTTCTTTTGCAGACCTGAAGTCCAGACAAATAATAGGCGTTAGGCCAGTTCCTCAGAGGATGCAGTCAGTACATACTGACTGAACCCAAAGATCAAATTAAACATTCTTAATAGGCACCTTAAAGAGCAGAGCAATTTACTACCACAAATGTATTAGAGAATTTATTCAGTTGAAAGCTTTAAGTACTCTGAATCAGCAAGTCTAATCAAAATGCTTACTTCCTCCTTTTTCTGTTGACATCCTCTGGGAGTCAAGAGTCCTCTGGAATGCTTTTAAACATTACATTACTCCCTAACCAAGAGCTGTGAGATACTGTGCAAGTTAGCCATTGTACAGTTACAACAACAGAGAGCTAAGGATAAATGCAACCAGGTTAAATAAATGAGCAAATACCCATATATACCAACCTCTCTGAATTTTTGAAGGTATAACTTCAAAGGTTCAACATAGCTATCAAACCCCAAGGTAGACATGGCAAAGAGAATATCCTCTCCATTGATGGTCTTTCTTTTCTCTTGGTGACACCTCTCACTTGCTTCTGATGTTATAAAGCTGATGAATTCACTTACACACTCTTGTACACATTCCTTTGCATCCTTAGCAATCTAGTAAGGAAAAAAGTATTATAAAATTATTAATAAAGACAGAAGACTTTAAAAAACTCACCACTAACCTCCCAAAGAGTACATCAGATAATAGAGGAAACATCCCAAAGCCCAATGATAATACCCATTTAGGCAACACCTGCACAGCAAACCACTGGATGTCCTCACTCCTCTACATAAGACCAGCTGCAATGTGATTTTACCCATGTTTTACTATTTCAAGCAGCACAGCCAACTGCCAGGATCTCCTGAAGTCCTAAGTTCTATACAAGCTCTTACACCCAGATGCTTCTTGCTTTGCTTACCTGTGTCTCTTCAAACCTGTTCATCACAATGTCACAGCCCACTTCCTCTTCTTATTAAGACACCTGGTAGCTCCAACCTCAGTCCATCACATTCCCACAAATTCAGCACTGACAAGTATTTTTATCCTGCCTAGATTCAAGGACTAGAATATACATGTAGCAGCAAGCCTTTCTAATGCTTTATTATAAATTTACCAAATATATATATATATATATATATATGTATGCTCTGGTATAAATTTACCAAATGAGAATTCAAATGAAGCAACATATGCCCCTGGCAAGAATGAAGTAAGTAAATTTGATTACAGTTTTCAGCTGGACAAAAGTAATTTACCTGACTTAAAATTACAGCAAGTATTACTCATGATTACTCGGGGGGAAGCTGACAAGAATCAATAAGAAGATTATAATAATTAAGATTCTTCACATGAAAAGAACCTAAAAAATTGAAGCAGTAACTGTGTGCAGAGTCTTCACTAGCTCCTCCGATATTTTCAGACATGTAGGGTGAGATTTTCAGAAGTCATCAGTCAGCAGCTTCCATTGCAGTTTTTTACAAAAAACCATCCTTATTTTTCAAGATAGCTCCACATCCCATATGCTAAATTCTAAAGAAAAATCTCATCTTGATCACTAAAAATTTATGACAATATGAACTAGGGTACAGTTTTTCACAGCAAAGTTATAAATGTAACATCCAGATCTCCAGAAAGCCCTGAACACTATGAAAATACAAGCAGATGCGAGTAAATTATGTCTTGCTTCTATTTAGAGTGATCTCCAAAGAGATCAGTTTTAGCTGGAGGAAATGTTACTGTGGCTGGAATTGTATTGGAATACAATAGAGAAACAGCAAATCATAGGAGCCCTGCAAAGATTTAAGATAAACCAGTAGAATGATGAAGTACTTATACAATCATCAGCTCAGCAGAATGGATTAAAAAATCTATTCTTAGAAGTAAGAAATAAACAAGGCTCTCAATATCTAGCCTTATCTGCTCCATGATATAAAGCAGACTTCTTATGTCACTTTGGCATTTGGGTATGCAAATATTCGGGCGATGGAAGGCTAACCATTCTCTTCCCTTCAGGATGAGCACTGAATTTCTATTTCAGCCAAAATTATTCACTTATTCCAAATCTTGTGCACCTCAATGAAAGCAGACTAAATCTCTCAGGAGAATTGCATAGAAAATATTCTTAGTGATTGGCTTGGTCTCAATCACTTCCTGCTCCTGGGGCTTTTTTCGCTTTCCTTTTTTAACGCTTTTCTTCAATAAACCAGCATCACTCGGAAAAATATGTTGTTCTAATCAGCTCAAGTTCACTGAGAGGAAGGAGTAAAACTCATTAACACACTGTCTTTACCAGACAACAGTATTACCTTTCCTGTTTGGGGTATGGCATTTTTCATTATCCTTGCCACATTTGCAATTGGAAGATATATATCTTGTTCTCTGAAACTCTCTTTTGAACCATTTGTATCTTCATGATCATTCATGCTGTCTTCTGTGTCTAATGAAATGAAGAAAAGTTAACAGAAATTATATTTGATAGACAACAGGCAATAATTCAGTTTAAAATCTTATACTGAAGGATGAAGACCTTTGAAAACACAATGTGTTAACATCATAGAAATAATTTTAAAAATAGATGCAACATCAGGGTACCTTTATAAAGATAGCATTTAATCACATTATGCACAGAAGTGTACATGGCTGCTGATCAACAACCATTATTAATGCCATGCCAAAATACAAACTGCTTCCTATAACATAATTTTTTTTGAAATCCCCCTAAAGTCTCTGTACCAACATCAAAAAATCCAACTCCCCCCTTCAGATTGTAGAAAATGCTTTATACAGTGAGGCATTACAAAATCAATGGCAAATTCTTAGCCTGAGAAAAGATAGCAGAGAATGATATAAGAACTGGAAGAAAATTTATGTATACACACATATGCAGAGAAATAGTAGCATTTGCTCTCTCACTTCTTACCATCGTGAGGTTGTATGACATAGTGACTGCCACCAATGTAATCTCCAGCAATTCCTAACTGAGACGCATCTGTTGTGGAGCTGTCACCATCCATCTACAACCAGAAGAAGGAAACCTTTCAGGTGCGATTGTTACATCACTAAGTACAGCTATTACTCAAACCCAGCACAAACTATGAGATCACTTTATACAAAGCATAAATATTTTGCTATTTGCTATTGCATCCCCACTGTCATTAATGAGTTGTACTGACAGTGGAAATAGTTCAACTGTTTTGTGTGGAAATAGTTCAACTGTTTTGTGAGGCTTTTCAAAAAACTCGGCCAGAGGCACAGGCCATGACAGAATCATTTGGTTTATGTAGCACATAGCTCCTGTGAAAGTCTGACCAGAATGTGCAAGGTGTCTTGAACAACCCTCAAAACCTACACCAGCCCCTGTTCACTGAATGCTTTACCTATTAGTTCCTACACAGAATGCATCCTTCACTCACCTTTACTCTTCGTGTTGGTTTGTCAAGCCCACTGACAAACTTCTAGCCAGACCGCGGGACCAGCTCTGCATCCTCATCCTCCCTGAGACACCAGTTACTCCTATGTGCTTTCTGAGTCACATTTTAGCATTCCCTGGTCCTGCCCTGCCTCACTCTCTGGGCATCCTTTGGTGCTCTTCTCTCATGGTTCTGATGTGGTGGCCAACAAGAAGACTTCTTCATGAGGGTTTGGAGATGGGGGCAGTCACAGTTTAATAGGTAGCTTAAATGCCAGGAGAAAAAGGGAAGCCAAAAGAGCCTGTGCTTCCCTCCTTCTTACTGACAAGCTACACACATGGCCCCTGGAGAGACAGAGCCCAGCTGACTTCACTCATTGACCCCACACCCACTGTGTGGGTACCTTGGTGTCTTTGAAGGATCTCATGGTTGTTGTCAGTGAGACCACAGAGCTCACTTTTTTGCATATCCATGAAGAGGGAGAGAAGGGAGGGAGAGAGGGAGAAGCAATGTTGTGATTTTTTTACATCTACCCAGAAATATGAGCATTTAACCTCTCGCTAATCTGCACTTTGCTTGTGGCCACAGGGCTGAGTTTCACTTTGAAACCTTCCAGTAATGTCTGGTGTTACATTTGGCCAGAAATGCACAAATAATGCGAGCGCTGCTCACATTCCAACAATAGCTGGACAGAGCCTTAGGAGCTGTTCAAGAGAAAAAGACTATTCCAGCTCTTCTTCATTGAACAGAATATTACACACACTTCTATAAAGAATTTCAGGTCCCTTTTGCTGGGTTTTTGCAAAGCAAAAGAAGCTTCACTTCTTACACAGTAGCTCTACCCAAAGGAAGGGCAGTATTTTGGGCATTAACCTTCCATGTGCCAACCTTAACATAAATTCACTTTATCCACATTTTGCAGATTCTTTGTTGGGAGATTTAACTTTGCTTTTCAATCTCCCAAAGGGTCTGCAGTTTGCTTTCTCAGCTTACTGTAATGACAATGCAAGGATATCACAATCCTGCATGTCATTATCACCAAAACTGACATCACACATCATTAAGAGAATTGTGCCTCCCTCTCCCTTCTGCACTTTGAAAGAATTAAAATTGCAGTCTGGTAAATCCCAAAAGCTACCTCCAAAATTATGTTAGTTTTCTGGTAGTCTTCGCAGTTTTGGCTCTCTGATCCCTGATGGAATTTAATTTAGGATCTCAATCTTTACCAGCCCCAATACAAGGTATTTTTAATACCTTGATCTTTCTTTCCCTCTCTTTTTTCAATCTTCTGTGAAACATTTCTTCTAAATTATTTCCTTCCTCCTGGGTTGCAATATTCTTCAAATTTCTGCCATGATGTGATAACTAACTGGTTTCTGCTCACCTCTCCTGCAGGCTACTCCATCTGAATCTTTATTGCCAAGACCCAGCAACACTAAGAAATCATCTTACTTTCATTAGCCCAGCTTGCTTTCAAAAGACAATTCCTGCTTGAATCTCTTTCAAACCTGTGCTGCATCTACAGACATTTTGGTCATATTAAACTAATGCATCCTCAAGGTAATACCTTTGCTTCTATTTTTTTCTGTGCACATATTTCCAGATCTACTTACAGGATGTATTATTTCATAATTATTGGGCATTTGTGTGGACATTTATCAGCACTATGAATCTAAAATAGTGATTAGCAAAATTGACAGGAAACGGCTTGCAACAGAAAAAGACAGATCTGACTCAGATAAAGAAAAGAGGTACTGACAGCTTAACATCAACTGAAATTACTTCTGTTGGTATTACTTGAAGAAAGATTTTTAGCTGCCAGGACAACCTTGGGACAGGAGATTAGGGACAGCACTAACACCCTTCTGCATAATGCTTAGCATAACCAGGTCCTGATCCAGGCCCACAGGATAATTCATGTTGGAAGTGGCTGTGGGAGGTCTCTACTCCAGCCCCTGCTAAAAGCAGGGTCAGCTCCGAGCTCAGAGCAGAGCACTCAAAGTTTTTTCCAGCCACATCTTGAAGGCCACCACAGACAGAGCTGGCCCAGCTGCCCCACATGCCTCCTCCAGCTGACCATACCATGAGGGAAGGAGGGGATCTCAGCACATTACTTCAATCGAAGTAAGTTGATGGAAGAATTTCAGCCAGAGTTGTCATTCAATTCAAATCTAGATCCAGGCATCTGAATATAGCAACTGTAATTAATGTGCCATCCAAGTCACTCTACAAGTATTTCTTTGTGCCCGATGGATGACAAACACGACCTTGCAGGAAAATGTGGCCACAGCTATCCCGGCCATCTCATAACAAACAGTTATATGCTCACACATTACAGTTTTAATTTCAGATGTTCAAAACTCCAGTCAATCCCCACACTATCTGATTGTCAAGCTCAGGACAAGTTCTGTAACACATACAGCAATGTTCAGAAAATGAGAAAACAATCTTCTCCCTACACTGTTGCTAATTAATCCCCCTCCTTTAAACAAACAAACAAAAACCCCAAACAACCAATAAAACACCTCCAAAACCATGACACAAACTAAATTCTGTGTCCGTGAAGTTGCTCTGGAAAAGGCAGCAGTGCAATATAGCATAGAAACAACACCTCGCCTACACTAACTGCAGTCACTAGGAGACTAAAAAGGCCAACAGTTCTTATATTGGCCCATTTAGTAGGAAGATCTGCTACTTTAGATGGAAGTAGATGCTAGAACAGGCAAAATCCTGGGAGATCTAATCCTAAAAGGTTCAGGTGGGCAAGAATTTTCCTCTCAGATTTTGCTTTAGATTGCCAAATTGTTACAACTTGCTTTAAGGAGAAGTAGCCATTTGCAGATTATACATCACATTTGCATGGCAGTTTCAGCCTGCAAACATTGCAGTGCTTCTTAATACAAGAGCATCTCCTACCTCTGTGTGGCTGCCAAATTGCACGAGGGAGGGCTTCCAACACCTCAGTCCTCCAGCAGCAAGTGCAGTGCATAGCTGCAGGAAGCAATTACTACAGGTTGTACATTATCCTCAGTTTCCAGTGCTAGGAAGACACTGAAGCTCCTCCATGGATACACATGGACTGAATAAAGACTGAGAGCTAAGCACATCAGAAGTGACATGTCAGTCTCTAAAATGACCATGCCACTATCTGATTTTATCAATAACCAGGGAGAGTAAACAAGTACAGGACATAAACATTCAGCACTACACCGCAAAATTAAAATCTGAATACAGAGCAGCAGCACAATGCTTTCTGTTAATGGTTTTCTGTTTGTTTTTTCTCTCTCTAATAATAAAAGAATATTACTAAGGATATATAAACTACTTGATGCATGGAAATCAACCAAAGAAATATGTTATAAGAGAAAATTTCAAGAGCATCAAAGAAGGTTCAGTGATAAGATGCACATGAATGAACACACAGGTCTACACTGACATTTGTTATAAATATTCTTGAGGATGCTTAAAAAAAATTTGCTCCTGTCAGCTGCTCATAACTCAGACCGTTCCTATAATATGTCTGTACTAAACTAATAAAACATCAGTATCTCAAAGTAAATCTTGCATCCTGTTTAATCTTATAAGCTCCCTTATGAGTGCAGTCAATATCAGTGGCTCAGCTAAATTATAACTAAAGAAGAATACAAACCCAAGCCTGCTAGCACTGAGAAGAAGGGACTAAAACTTAGATCAGTATAAAAGGAAAAACAAAGAAGAAAAAAGAAATTTGAAGAAACATGATTTTTGTTTTCACAACGAGGAAGTTATATGGCAATGACTTACAAACTGCCCTCTTGAAGGGAAACCAAAGGCCTCTTGTGATTTCATGTGGTATTTATCCACCGTCTCCCAAAACTGTTACCCTATGAGAGGGGCAGTGGAAAATGATATGCGATGAACTGAAGCACTTGGTACAGATTCCATGCAGTCATGTCTGCCAAAGAAGCAGGACAGAAACAATAACTAAAGCTGTAGGTAGTAACCACATCATTCATTTTGCCACACTTTGTCACAAGAGATGTAAAGCTGTGAATCAGTTAATAACAGCAGAAACACAAAGTTTTATTTGAGCTTTCTGCACCCTTGCCTGTTAAGCAGAAAGATTTTTCCATTAAAAATGCACCTTTAATTTCCTTTTATTTTTCAGTGACTTCTGGGGATCCTAATTTCCCACTGAATTCCCACCTGCAGATATTTAAGAAATACCAACTGGTGAATGCATTCACAGGACACTGTTTCAGCAGACACATAAAAATATAATGCTAAATGCCTTTGCACATAGAACAAAACCAGATGCTGCATTCTCTCTCCGTCTCAGACTTCTCTAATCCCTTACATTCAGTGTTTCCCCCCACAGCAGAGCAACACTGAGAAAAGCAGATTGATGCTGAGAGGACTACAGTGTCACCAAAGCTCATTAGCATCTGGGCTGTACCAGAATCCTTCCCCTAGCCCATGGGGAGGAAACATTCTCTTATGAAATCCAAAGAGGGTATTGCCACCTTTACACCTTCCCACTCCATGTAACAGTCTATCAACTTTATGTCTTATCTTAAAAGCTCCAGTGCCACTGACCACAGGCCCCCATCACATGGATCCAGCTCTGCTAGAGAAGCTGGTGACTCCTTCCCAGGCTGGCTAATATCCACAAGCACTGTTAGCTCCAATATATATGGCTGGACTAAAACCTCATGCATTTTCACATCAAGAAGGAGAGGGTCAGTGATACAGAGCAAGCAGGAGAAATCGAGTTTCCACACTTTCTCTTTTTTGGCAGTAGAAGAGAGAAGCTGGAGGAGAAAATAAACAAGATGAGCAGAGGAATGGAGGCAGTTTAATTGCTTTTGCAGAAGCTGGAAAAAGAAAGCAGTGCTGAACACACCAGCACCTCCTTCCTTCAGCAACCTGACGGAAATCCCCGTATTACCTTTCAATAGTAAATTTTTGATACTTTTCTAATATTTTTTTGTAAAAAACTAAGCTTATCTGTTTATTAAAGCAGCAATCCATAAATCCTGTCTTTTTCCTTTTAGAAGTTTGATAACATTTATAAGTAGGTAATTTTTCCTTTGTTGAGGTAGTAACTCAAGTATGCCAAGCAGCTTTTTTCCTCTAAAGCAACAGGGCAAGTAAGAGTTTTACAAAACTAGTTCAGACCAGACTGAACTAGCTTCAGACCAGACTATTTTTTGGCCAAAACTCTTGAATTTGCTGACACTTGCTTTTATTCTACCAATGTTATTTACCCATATTGTTTAGTATGCATATATATAGTAATGTTTTGCTCTTTTTACAAGCATCCTGACACTAAAACATCAATTTCCAAATACTAAGTTTCTTCAAAACACTACTGCAAAACTCTGTACTAAGTCAAGTTTCTTTCTAAGCAAAATTTTAAAGGTGGAGCACCATTAGACATATATTTGAAAGCACTAAAGGAAGAACCTTGCAAATCTTTTTTAAATGTTGACAAAAGAAGGTATCAGACTTTCAAAGTTTCAGTGTTTAATGTTTCATATCTTGACATTATCTTAAACATTACTTTTCATTCAATTTCTGAACATTGCCTCCCTTCATCTAATTATTACCACAAATAAGAGTTAAGCTTTGAACTGTGTGGAGGTCAAATCCTGAAGTCTAAAGAGTAATACCCAGTGCTTCTAACTTCTCCCAATATAATGCCATAGCTGTAAATCCCAACAGCCAAGACTGTGTACAACCACCTGCTCAATGCATAGCGCAAAAGCAACTCACACAGACCTCAGAAAGGTTCAGATCGAGCCATCTTGGGTGTCCTAGAGAACTGGAGATGGAGCTTGCCTTTACATTGCAACTGTCATGCCACAGGCCACATAAGCAAAGAAAAAAAGAAAGCAACCACTAGCTTATTGTTTAGGAACAGTATGCTAATGATTATATATAGATACCATTTCTCCATTCCTGCAAGCCAATTAAAGCCAGACACTGAATACTGCCCAAAGTGGCACTTGCCATTTTCCTTTTTCCAACCATTTTGCCAGAGCCGCTTTTGAGAAAGCTGAATTCTTTTCTTTCATTGACAATAACTGCCATCTACCAAGTTGCCAAGGAAAAGTTATTACATGTAATAGAGCCGATGAATGGGCTGAAATACAGCTTTCTGTGTTCCTCATTGCCTAAAAATGTCCAGATCATTGTTATCATTAATTTTGCCATCCCAAAACCAACCCAACCACACTAGGTAGCTTTTACCTGACAGCTCTTTTCAGAACACATCTTTTTGGTTAAGCCTCAAAGAAATTGGTAAAGCTAAAACTGATTTTCTACTGCTGTTGTACTCCAGAATATATATCATAGCTGCAGAAACATTACTAGAACACATGAATTTTTGTAGTTTTCCAGTATGATTGTCTATAGGATTGTTGTCAATACGTCGACAGTACTCTTCAGGATCACCAACTACATAATTTCTGGAGGCAGCACAGTGGCTAACACACGTAGGTATGCCCAAGAACACCTCCCACACACCGAAAAGTTATGTAGACATATAATGGCAGGGTCCCGTCTCTCTCCCATCTGTCATGTGTGTCACAGGACAGCCACCCAGCTGCCTCTGCGCCACTGCAAGCTGATCGATCCCATTTCCTGATTTCATGCCCTTCAATGATGCAAACGCAGTTAGCGCTGGGGCACGGGGGGGAGGGAGGGGACGGGGAGGGACGGAGACGACGACGACACCTTCCTACTTACACCAACGGCCTCTGAGCCTTCCTGGTACCCAGGTCACATCTGTTCGAGAGGTAACTCGTGCCTTTGTAAACAAGGGGTCACGATAGACAAGACGACGAGTCCTCAGTTAATCAGCAACTTTATTGTTGATCACCCTGGCTGTGATTTCCGCGCTGCCCGCACCTGCCCAGGGGCGGCCAGGCGCCTCTGCCGGGCCCCCGTGCAGCACACCAAGGCCTCACATTCCCGCCCGCAATGCCAGCCAGGTACTGGCACCACATCCCAGAGCCTCACCCTATGCTCCTCATCCTGCAAATACCGCCAAATCTTTCAAGAAATTTCGGTCCCGACAACGGCGCGGGGGGTACCGGGAGCGGCTGTAGCGCCGCTACCCGGCTCAAGGCCCGGCTAGGGACCGTGGGCGTGGTGGGGGTCACGGCCCCTCGCTCCCGCGGCGAGGGGAGGGGGCTCGGTGGGCGGACACAAAAGAGCGCCGAGCCCGCTCCGCGCGGCGTGGTTGCCACAAAGCTGCGGCCCCGGGGCGCAGCGAGCGCGGCTGGCGCGGAGACGGAGGGATGGCGGGAGGCCGCACGCCCCGCGAGTACCCGCCGCTTCTCAGCCAGCGGTGAGGGGTATCGGCCGGCCGCGGGGCAGCTCCGCCTGCTGCCTCCGCCCCTGCCCTAGGCCGCAAAATGAAGCCGTAGCGGGGAGGGCCCCGCGGAGAGAGCGGGACAGCGGCGGGGGCAGCCGCCCCGCCGCCCCTGCCAACACCCCCCTCCCTGCTTGCCCGCCCGTTCCGCTCCCCTCCCCGCCCGCCCACCCACCCACCCCGCTCGGCTCCCCGGCCCCGCGGCCCCGGCCGCATAAAGCGACGCGCGGCCGGTGCGGGGCCCGGGGCGGCAGCCCCGCACTTCCTGGTGCCCGCGGCGGCGGCGTGGCGGCAGCGCCGGGGCCCGGGGAGAGAGACGGACATTTCATTCGAGCCTGCAGTGCAACCGGTTACCAATCATTGGCCGGAGCCAGGCACAAACCTCCAGTGCGGCCCTGGTTGGCTCCCTCCGCAAATCGGCTGTTTGGTTGGACGGAAAATGGCTGCGAAGGAACCAGTCCCAGCGCGGAGCCTCGCTTCCCGCAGCCGGGCTGCCCTCCCTCCGCGCCGCCTCCCCGCCACTCGTGTCGGCTCTTCCCTCAGCACGCCCCCTCCCGCCGGGCAGACCCTGCCCGCCTCCTTTATGGAGCGTCTGGGCCGGGGGGCGCCGATCTCGCCCCCCCCTGCGCGGGGCTGGGGCACAGCGGCGGCCGTGGCTGCCACAGAGGGCTGTCCCTGCCACAGGGCTCGGTCCCGCAGGGCTGCTGCTGGCGATTGTATAGAGGGGCCTCTGACCAGGGGCAGCTCGTCCTGCGGCGTCGGTCTCACAGAATCACAAATGGGTCAGGCTGGAAGGGACCACAGTGTGACAGCTGGTCCAACCTCCCTGCTCAAGCAGGGTTATCCTGGAGCACAAGCACAGGATTGCATCCAGGCAGTTCTGAAATATCTGCAGTGAGGGAGACTGCAGTCTCCCTGGGCTACCTGTTCCAGTGTGTAGTCCCCACATAGTAAAGGATGTCTTCCTTATGTTCAGGTGGAGCTTTCTGTGCATCAGTTTCTGCCCATTGTCACTTGTTCTACTTGCTTGTTACCATCAAAAATGCCTGGCTTTATCCTGCGACCCCGTCCCTCCAGATACTGATGGACATTGATGAGTTCCCCTCTCAGTCATCTCTTCTTGAGGCTGAACAGGCCCAGCTCCTCCAGCCTTTCCTCATAAAAGAGATGCTCCAGTCCCCCAGTCATCCTTGTTGTCCTGGGAGATGGGGGCTGGGGGAGAGTGACCAGCTGTGTCCCACTGGCCTTGTCCCTGGCCTCACGCCCCTGTTGCCTCACCAGCCTGGTCCCTGTTGTCAGCAAGGCAGGCACCATTGTTGTGAGAATTCCTTAGATCTATTCTAATCTGTCTTCCACCTGCATCAAGATTTACCAGTTGAGAGAAGAACAGGTTATCTCCCCAGTGACTTCCTACATTTTGTGCAGCCTGAAAAAGAGGAGGGATGGCTCACGGAACCGAGGTCCAACCAACCATTTGGTGGAATAGAACCTTGGGTGAGGGGATCTGTGGGTGTGTATTACTTTCCCCTTTCCTCCCAAAAAAGTAAAATTTCACTGGAAACCAAAAAGGATCCTTTCCCCCTGGTGATACAGGGCTTAAAGAGAACATTTTTCTTCCACTTTTAGGCTTTGTTTTGAAGAAATACAGGCTGCTGAGTGAAGATATTAGTTGGACTGACTTCTCCACTGAGATTTATAAACCTCTCTTGTGAAGCATTTGTATGAAACACTTCATAATCCACCAGTCCCTCCATTAATTAGAATCACAAAGGGCCAAAAAGCAGCCAAATCCACACATATGCCACCAACATGTGTGTGTGCAATCTCTCAATGGAGGTAATAAGAATATTTT
The DNA here is from genome assembly GCF_012460135.2 of Molothrus ater. Taxonomy (NCBI): domain Eukaryota; kingdom Metazoa; phylum Chordata; class Aves; order Passeriformes; family Icteridae; genus Molothrus; species Molothrus ater. The sequence goes on along the minus strand of NC_050482.2, from coordinate 54,176,440 downwards.
TGGTTTGTGCAATTCTTAATAACCGTCATTATTTTAAGGTCTTAAGTATTTTAACTAAACTAGTATGAAACTCACATTTCACAGTAGCTTCTACTAGCATCCTCTTCTGGTTAATATCTGATAAATACAGTACACACCTTTCCTAACTCTCTTCTGGTACCGGGGTTTACACAAAGCAAACTCATTTCCACATGGTTTCACACAACAACATTAGTTTCATGTGCTTTGATATATCATAAAGATTTCAATTCACTCCAAATGTTCATGTGTTTGGATTGTTTTGAGTTTAAATTGAAACATCAAGCAAGAAGAATTTTGCATGGCTATGGGTTTTTACTGCAAATGCTATATGCAGCTTAATGCTGCCTCATGGGTACTGTGAGCAGTAATTAGTAATTTTTTTTCTTTTTAAATGCCCAGAAGATGTTAAGTAATGCAAGAATATTCACTAAGTTTGGGACCTTAGGGGATGCATTTTCCCCTTTATCTATTTTATAGCTTGTGTTCACTAAGTACAATGCTGTGACAATACACTATTAATCTGTGCACTCTTAAGATCTTTGGGTGGATTTTGTCATGTCAACCCAGAATTTCACAAGTGATTAGAAAGACGAATGCTGACCAGTGTGCAGGATTTCAGGGCACAGAGTAGGGAGTGCCCTTTTTTTGAGCTGCTAGTTTCTAGTTTTGAATCTTCTTGAAAACACAGCCCTCAAATTTTTCTACTGCATTTTTTTTCAAATTTGAAATGAAAATATTTTTTATCCTGTGGTTTTTGTACTGATATTTATCAATGTTGTGTTGATAGAAAAACTACTTAACCTCTTCTACTCAGCACTTTTCTTTAGGACAGCATAATGGGAACAAGTGTTCACTGTTACTGGTGACAGAACAGCACTCAGTGGTTAAACTTGTCAGCCAGCTGGAGCCAGGGAATCCAAGATAGCATTTCCATTTACAAACATTTTATTTTGTGTTCCTCCATTAGTAACAATTCCTGTCACACACACATTTATTTTGTGCTCCTCCATTAGTAAAAATTTTTATCACACACTTGTAACTCAGTCTTCGATTGGTTTGTTATTTTATTCCTATGCTAAGTATATTCTCAAGCTCCATATTTTGTAAGGCAGTGATCTACTTCCTGAAATTGTCATTCTGTGCCTAAAATTTTCAGTGAGGAAATAAAAATCTTCGGATATTTTCTGTTCTACTTAGTAGGTGTTAGCTAAGGTGAGCAAGTATGTTTCTTTATACCAGAACAGACATATCAGCTTGTTCCAGAATGTGCCTTACTTGTGTTGTGGACTCTGACACTTGGGAAAATAAGCGCTTGAAATAAGAAATTCTGATTTTTGTAGAAATAGCATTAGATGTAGGGTGGGTGAGTTGTTCATCTAACTTTCTCCAGAGTTCTCAAAACTGTGAAATTCTTAGTGTAATAGACTGGAAATAGGTCTGTCATCAAACTGTGAATTCCATGGGGCATCAGGAACTGGTATTCATACTTCATAGTGATCATTCTAATGTTCATTGTCTTCCTTGTTTTTGTCGGTTGGAAAATTCTTATTTGTATTCAACGATCCTAAATAAAAGATGCTTGAAACTACAGAGCTAAGCAATGCTATCTGAAAAAGATGAAATGTGGAAATCCAGAAGAAATTAGTTACAGGTAATTAACCAAGTCAGAGTGGGATGAAACCAGGTGGAATTTTAAAAGTTCAAGACATTTTTATTTTTCTAATGACCAGTAGCTTGCTGTTGTGTTGAAAAATTCTTTTGCTAATTAGACATGCCTTCCTTTTAGATAGTGTTCCTCCTTTAACAGTAAAATTTTTGCTACACTTGGAAGGAGCTGTATGCTCAGGTGGCCTTTGTGCTTTGTGATCCCCACAGCTCTGAAGGGGAGACATGTACAGCATCTGCACTGTGCCAGTGCGCCTGAGAGGCAGATCCAGAAGAGTAGCTAGCTTTGATGCTCATGCCACAAGTACCAAAGGATGTGTTTATTCACAGCAGACTGGTGTCCACCAAAGAGGGGGCTGGGAAGGTGCAATTCTGAAATTACTACATCCCATTTAGGAAGTATGGTCCAAAGAGCGAAGTGCAAGCTTGGATGCAATTTCCCAGGCCTATTGCATGCTTCTTGTATGACCTTGGGAAATTACTGTAAATCCAAGCCATCAGCTTTCAATTGAGACATGCATAAATGTCTGTGAAAGTCTGAATTTTAATAATATTGTGCCTCAATTCCCCATCTGCTAATTTAGTAGCAGTATAATTTTCCTGTCTTGAGCTGAACTGTGAATGGCTCAGATACTGGGAAAGCAGGGGAGGTTGGAGTACCAGAGGTAAGAAATGACAAGCGAAACTATTTTTTTGAAGGCTTCTTGAGATCAAGCTGCTATATGCCAATCCCTAAGGAAAGTTGAACTAATTTTTGAGCCTTTTCATCACTACTGCTCAACTGTCTTTCCTTCACAGGATGCACAGAAATGTAGTTTGTTGACACATATTCCACTGAGTAAATTTTATTAAAATTGACCAACGTTTCAAAATTTATTGGGGGAGCTAAGACAGATAGGCTGTACCTAATGCCTAAATCTTGTTCCTTTAGAAAAAAGAAAAACCAACTTACTGTTTTCACCAGTGGAATGGGTAGTCAAGCAAATAGATGCAAAGATACAGCTTGAAGCTTAGGTTTGCTAGTTAATTTCAGCCCAGTGGGGTTAAATGTGGCTGGAGGCAATCCTTTGAAAGGTAGCTGGAATAGCACTGACTTATAATCAGGTAATTTATATGTTAAGACATGTCTGAAACATCAAGTATAGACATTCCACACAAGCAATAGGAACTTCAAAGTACACATGCAAGATAGAACCACTTGAAGGACTAGAAGAGATCTTGGCAGAAACTTTTAACTTGTCCATGAGTATTACAGCAACAAGTGGAGGTGAAACTATAACAATATCCCCTCTTCTTTGTTTTCAAGAAAGGAATGACACTATTTTGTGATGCAGTCTGAGAAGAGGTCACTTTTCAACTGCACCATTACAACCTCCTGGATAAAACCATTAGCATTGGTTTTGTCTCTTCTCAAAACACAGAACAGAAAAAAAATCAATGCTTATTTTGAATAGCAAAGGTTGAAGTAATTTAGCTTTTTCAAACCTTATGACAAGTAATATAAAGTATAAAATGAAAAAGCTAAGTAGCTCTGGTAAAACTTCAAATTAATTTTTCATAACTATATTTATTACACATTTGCAAGGGTCATTCACATGGATTTGTTTGATATCACTAGCATTCAGCTGCATTCTATGGTTATGTTTTAGATTTTCTCCCCATTACATGTGGGATTGAAATTTCTCAGTGATACAAATATGGTGAAAGATGTCTTATTTAATCCTATTCGGAAGAGAACAAGCAGCTGCTTAATGGCTATGCAGTGAAATCCTACATCTCCCAGGGGTGGGGAAGCTGGGTTCCATTACAGCTCTGTTTTGGGTACTGCAGAGGGAGCACAGAAGGCATGTCAGATGAAGATGGGAAGTAAGGAAATGTGGACTTTTGCTCAGTCCAGTTCTGATTATAAAGTTACAGTTATGAAAGCCCTGAGGCTGTCAGCATTGACATAGTGGGTTTACAGAGCAGGAGCCCTGGTGGCCTACAGAACTAAGCTTTTCTCTGGATCATGAAAATTTTCTTACATAATGCCCATGTTTTCACATTGTGTCCATGTGGTTGAATTGCAAGGTTTGAGCACTTGGTTTTCTTGGCATGTGCCATGGTTTAACCCCAGTCAGCAAATTCCACACAGTTGTTCACTCAGTCCCCCTCACCTCAAGTGGGAGGAGAATCTGAACAAAAAAGTAAACCTCATGGATTGAAATCAGTACAATTTAATGATTAAAATAAAATGCTATGATACTAGTAGTAGTAGTAGTAAAGAAGAGGAGAGAGAGGAATAAAACTCCAGAGAAACAAGTGATGTGCAACACACTTGCACACTACCCACTGACCAGTGCCTAGGCTGACCCCAAGCAGTCATCAGCAGCTTCTGGATAACTGCCCATAGTTTATTTACTAAACATGGCATTCTGTGGTATGAATTATCCCTTTGGCAAAGCTGGGGCAGCTGTCCTCACTATGTGCTTTCCCCAGCTCCTTGTACCCCTGCTAACTGGCACAGCTTGGGAAGACAAATAGTCCTTGATTTAGAGTAAAACACAATTTAGTAACAACTAAAACATCAATATATTATCAATAATATTCTAATACTAAATCTAAAACACTGTGCCAGCTACTAGGGAAAAAAACTAACTCGTTCTCAGCCAAACCCAGCATGAATGGAAGAATTCAGGACTTTCCTAGAGGTATCAGAGGTTTCCAGAGGCTATGGCATTTGTCAGTATTTGTAGTTTCCTTCTTGTAGATATGGGGCCCTAAACTGCACTGCTTCAAAGGCCTGTGTACATTACCATTCTGTCAGCAGCATGATGAAAATAAAACTCTTCTCTTTTACTTAGTCACACAGGGAACATCTTACCCATGGCCCTGAACTCTCACTAACATACTGACGGACACCATTGCATTTGCAGTGTAGGCAGAGACATAAATGACTTCTGTCAGCTTAAACATGAAAGCTGAAATTCTTTTCTCTTGAACTTGTCCAGACTAAGGACTGGATATAGGGTCACTCTTTGAACTGCCTTTCTTCAGAAGGATGGGTTAACTCCTGGATATGCCTATCTTTCTGTGTTGGCTGCAGAAGGATCTTAGATCCAGAGCTTATACAAGAGGCCAAACTTTGAGGTGAGATCTGGAGGTAAGAAAATGAATCTAAGCTTGCAAAAATGACCTGTGGCATTTCAATTACATTAATATTTGTCTCTGATGATGGAGATAGGAATGTGACAAGAACACACTGAGATCATGCAGCAACAGCCAGATTTTATTGTTGGTCGCCTTTTATAGGGGCTTCAAATTTCCACTGGGCAATGATATGGATGCATTCCATTTGTGGTTCAGAGGGCTTGGCTGAGGTCCCCTGTTTGAATTGAAATCTGACCTATAAGTACTGTGCCCAGGGGCTTGTTTACTTCCACTCTCTGATAAGCCAGGCTGGTTGAGTTGGTGTCAGTTATGCCAAATTATCTGGGAGGCTATAGACCAGCTATGACTGTTACGCTTCCCCCTTTCTGTTTTAAAAAATGCAAAGTGTTCTTCGTCATTCGTCTACAGGTGCCTTGCAGACAGGATGACAAGACAGCATGATTGATGCCTTAGGCTTTAGCTTTTATATTTTTGATATCCTTTACTGCTTTAGTGTGTAGTTCTGAGCTTCAAATTAAGGGATGATAAGCTCTCTTCACAGAGTAGCTGCACAAAAAAATTCCTTTCCTAGCTTGGGACCAAGGACAACCGATCCAAGTTTCAGGCCCAAGAGCATAAACAATGGTGGAGTGAAGAGAGAAAAACAAGGCTGGGACGTCATAACCAAAAGCTATAATTGGACAATTAACTCAAATATGCGAATGGACCATAACTTATAAAAGTGAGAGATACCTCATGACTAGTCATCTATTTTGTGACCATTTTGGGTTCATCTTTGGCGTAACCCTGGCTGGGCTCTTGTGCTACCCAAGGTGTATCCATTGAGACCTTCTAATACTGCGGAGGATCAGTAACGGGACATCATGCCATGATCAATATGATCAAGTGAAGCCAATTTATTACAAAAAGCAAACTATATATATATTCAGAGACATTATCAGAGACATTATATTGTTCTCTATTGTTCACGCCTCAAGCTAATACGTGATTGGTTAAATCCTTTTTACGCACACATTTTAATATTTCAGTTAATTTTAGTTAGTCTTTCTTCTGCATGTGTCTTGCTATGGTTTTCTCGTCTGCCTTTGTATCCTGAACTGTCTGCTTTGCGCGTGTTCTTCTCCTTTCATGTCCTTTAAGGGCATGGTGACCTTACTCGGTTTCTATTAAGGCTGGATTGTGCATATGTTGCATATGTCCATTGTCCTGCAAAAAAAAACTCTCAACAATTCCCCTGTCTTTTTGCACAAGCCAGACTGAATTAATAGTACATACAGTTATTCTTTGCACACACTGTAATAAGCAGGGTACAATAAGCAAAATTACTAAAATAATGCAAAAAACCATAATGCCAAAGCGAACTAAGTCTTTAAGCCACCCAGTAATGCCCAAGATTTTAGCCACTCATTAAAAGGGTTATTAACAACTGTAAGTTTCTTCGTGTTTTCTTTAAGTTGCAAAAGTTTCTTTTGAATTGATTCAGAGTGATCAGAGAAGTTCATGCAACACATCCCTTCAAAATCTTTACACCCATTCCCTTGTGTGAGGAATAAAAAATCTATGGCAGCCCTATTTTGCAACACAGCATGGCGTATGCTATCAGCATCAGTGGTGAGTTCATCTAACACTGTGGATGTGATATTAATTTGTTTCCCTGCCCAACACACTAGTCGGCTTAATTGTGTGAGAGCCTGTGTGGAGGCTACTCCTGGCATGAAAAATTATGCCAATATAACTGATGGTGAGTCCCATAATTGTACCTCATCTCTACATTCAGGGCCCAGCTGATGCACACTACATCTTGAACGCTGGCACTTGTGACTGATGTTAAGCATCTGGTGGATGTTAGGGGCAAATAATGTTAGTTTGCAGAAATAACATGGTCCTTCCAACGCTTTCTGGGGCACTGCAGGCCAGGCTCTATCGCCGCAAATGAGGAAAACCCCAGGAAGTAGCATTTTAGCTGCACCTTGCTCTGTTGGTAAAGGCCTTATCCAATTGTTACAATAGTCTGTGGTATTGTAGTACCATGAGGAACCAGGGGATATCCAAGTGCTATCATTTTTTTGGTCATCCCTCTTTTATGCTAAACAAATCTGAGCCTACAGAATAATACCCAAAAAATAGACAGTAATTGCCTGACATAGAAGCCAGGTTGTCTAGCTCCTATGGCTTCATGCCGGTGATATTCAATCCCTGGACAATTGTAAAAGCTTTTGCTCCCAGGGAGTTCATTGAAATTCCAAAAGTGTCGCACCAATTTGCAGACATTGGTCCACCCTGGATATTCCACCATTGGAGCATGCACCAACTTGACCAAGCCTCATTTAAATTTTTGTGCACTGTGGCTTTAGTCCAAGGTCCAAATTCTTCCATAGAATCTAATGGAAATCCAATTAAACAAGTACGAAATAGATCAGAAGGTGTAGCCAATGATAAGCAAATTGATTCCTGCCCTGTTTGATTAGCCCATGTAACCCACATGTTTGTTTGCTGATCAGTGTTAGGCAATCCCTGTGTTTTTCCTATTACCGTAATGATTATCATCACTATTATTTGCAGGACAATTGCCATTGTCGCCACATTTGCTGATCACATCTATGCTTTAGCCAATATTCTTTGGCCTCATCCCACTGACTGTCAGAAACGTGATGCTATGTGGCACTGCTATTTCTCTCCCACACTCTGCAGCTGTAATCTGACTTTGCAATACGATTTGATTTGCTATTCCCCGTTTTGCCAATTGAAATTGAATCCAAAGCAAACTTTGCTGATCCTGTGTTTCAGTAAGGGCTAAATTCTGGTTAAAATTCCAACGCTGTAAAAATATCCCTCTAAGGAGCTCAGGGGGAGGTTGTCTTCTATGACTAGGCCCTAAAAATATTTCTAGTGTGCGCTCAACATTAAGCATATTAAATATACTAAAACATCTATTCCAAGCTAAATTAGTAGAGCTAAATTTTTGCTTTTTCCTGTGAGCTATAAGGAGATTATTTTCCTGACGGACTTGTCGCCACCACTTCAGTTTGCATTTAACACACTGGACCCTGATCCATGGTTTGCAAAAAAAACCATCAACAGAACAAGCTTGTTCAATTTGGTTTAAGACCTGTATTGGAAGTGGTGGTGGTAAGCTGTCATTACTGGTTACCATAACCCCAGGTCCAGGTTGTTGGCCCACATCTGTTAATAGCTGTGGAAAAAAGTTCAACTGTTGTTCAACCATCAGGTGCTGGACTATCGGGTTCAGTTGCATCTGGAGTCAGTGCTGTCACCGATGTTCTGCTTCTGGACAGAGCATTAGCTGGCAGGTTTGACTTTAGGTAAGGTTTCACCCACTTAGCTGGAATCCAGCGAATTCCCTTATCTGTAAGTAAGCACTTGTAACCTCTTCCCATTAATTTCACTGTTGCTGGCCCATCTCACATCCCTATTTCTGGGCTTTTAAACATGACTTGAATACCATTAGGCAATTCCTCACTTGGCCTACGTATGAGGGCATGATGCACAAGAATAGGTGGTTCATCCCTATCTCCTGTTGTTCTGAGATAATTAAGTACAAAGATAGCCTTAGGTGTCCTTTCTTCCAGGGATCTATCATTCTCCCTTTTTGTTTTTGCAGCATGCCCTTGAACATCTAATGGGCACACTCAATAATTGCCTGACCTGTAGGGTTGTGTGAAATACCAGAATCATGTTGGATACCCCACAAATTACAGAAATGTTGAAACTTTAAAGAACAATAAGCAGGGCCGTTATTCATCTTGATGGCTATAGGGATTCCCAACACTGCAAAGCAATTGTACAAATGTTTCTCAACATGACATGCTGTTTCACCTGTTAAAGGGGTAGCCCATATAACACAAAAGTATCAATACAAACATGCACGAATTTCTTCTGGCCAAATTCTGCTGCATGTATTACATCCATTTGCCATAATTGCAAAGGCTGGGTACCTCTTGAGTTAACACCAGTGCCTAAGCCAATGCCACCCCTTTGACAATCTGGGCAGGATCATACAATGCCAGTGGCATCAGTAAGAGGGGTACCTAATTGTTTAACCAACATCTTTGCAGATTGATGTAAAAAGGCATGAGAAGTTTTTGCTTGTTGAAATTTATTGGAAGTTGGCATTGGCCAGACAAATGGCTACCAACAGATTGGCTCAAGTGTTACCTTCAGACAGACCAGGGAGATTTTGATGACTGCGAACATGAGTAATGAAACACTCTTGTTGGTGTTGGTTCAAATTTCTCAGTAGTCAGCTTAAAAGTGGATACAGGTGTTTGTTATTAACTTCCTTAACTACCACCCTTTTGAGGCATTGTACACAGCCAACCATGTAAAGTGAATCAGAAACAATGTTAATAGCCTAATCATTCCAGTTCTCAAAGGCCCAAATAACTGCCTTCAACTCCAAGGTTTGCAATGTATCTCCTACTTCCCCAGGAATTATATGCTGATTCCATGAACCCTTTTGCTGCCACATACAAGCAGCCCTTTTAGACCGTTTGCCTGCATCAATAAAAATTCTTAGTCCTAGTACCAGACTAACTCAGATCGCCATGATCTGTCCTCCAGCCACTGCTAAAAAGGCTGTGTAATGATTATAACCTTTAGTTGACTTAACATATCCCTACCAATTAAACCTAACAAATTTCTGGGAGTCTGCATGACATAGGGTCTTGCTGTTATATTCACTCCATCTGGGAAAGTAAAGGTAATTACCTCCCTGCTTAATCGAGATGCTTGGGTTCCACCAATCCCTGCAATTCCCAAAACAGGATTGACTACTGGCCAATTTTTGGGCCATATAGTGCTTGGTTGATTGGTATCAATTGTGAGTCTCTTGGTAATAGAATTACTGTTGGGATGTGTAAAGGTTACCTGCTTATGTGGTTTACCTCTTGTAATGTCCATTGCCCAATAAATTTCTGGGTTACCTGTGGAACCAAAATTGCCTGTTCCCCACTCCTTCAATCCTGTACAGGGAAAACAAGACTTAAAAGGAACAAACTGAGAAATTTGTGATCCTTTAGGGATAGATACAGGAGGGAAAAATGTCCTAACCATAATTTTGATAAACCCTTGATAGTCTACATCAATAACCCCGGGAATTATATCCAATCCCCTTTTGCTTGCAGATGACCTTCCTAACAGGAAAGCACTAAGCACACCTGCCAGAGGTCCCTTTACATTAGTCTCTACCAGATGTACTGCAGAGTCAGTAATGGTAATGTCTACTGTGGTTTCCACATCCATTCTGGTGCTTCCAGGAGTTGCAGATTGGAGAAAGTCCTCCAGAGGTTTGAGCTACCCATGCAGCTCGTTTTGCAACATGTCTAAAATCTGCTGAGTCTTGTCATTAGTGTTGTCAAAGGAAAGCATCTTAAACAGCTTCTGCTATTTTTCTGGATCCAGGTCAGGATGATCATAAATAGCTCTATGCAAGTGGTCTATGAATTTATTGAAGTCCTCATTTCCCCCTTGACATATCTGTCTAAAAGCCTGAGTATGCAGCCCATCAGGAAATGCAAGGATCGAGTTGTATGCAAGTTGTTGGCTTAAATGCAAAACTTCATCAATACTTTGGGCTTGGACAGTTGTTGTGGACCAGGGACCTTCTCCTAATAACTGTTGTGCTGTAATTCCTAACAATGTGTCCCCCTGAGCCCGATGTCTTGCTTCCTCTTTTTTACATGCCCCTTCCCAATTCTTATAGAACTGAATCTGCTGGTGAGGAGGCATGATTAACCTAACCAAAGTTTGAACATCAGCTGGCATAAAGATATCTGCTGTAAAAATGAATTGTAATAACGATTGTGCTAATTGAGATTTTAAGCCATATTGTGTAACGGCACTTTTCAATTTTTCTAATATCTTCCAGTCAAATGGCTCCCAACCTCGCCCTGTGGCTTGGGTTAGCACAGGGAAGGCTTCTATAGTACTAGGGGAGAATGTCCCCTCAACTGTTGCCTCAGTAATAACTCCTTTCCTCTTTCTTTTTGGTGCTGTTTCTATTTCGGGATTTAGCTCTAACTCCCAAACTTCCATGGTTGAGGGGGGTATCTGCCTCCCCCTCCACTCCTCAAGAGCCCTTTCAGAGCTCAAAATAGCTGGCAGCTCCCTCCTTTCAAAAGAATAGTCCTTTTGGGGAGCAACTCGATCGCTTTGTTGAATTACTAACTTCTGCGAATTGTCTACCAAAGCTTTTAATTCCTTGTCTACTGAGGCAGATCCTGAATCTGTCTTTTCTTCTTCAGCCTCATCTTCAGATGATGAGTGCATTATTTCTAAAACTTCACCATCAGCTGCCCCCTTTTCCTGAATACTTTTATTCTTGGGTTTGCAGCTGGAACCTCCAAGGGAGGCTGCTTCCTGACTCTGTTTCTCATCTGAGAGTCCTGAGGTTCTGAGTTCCTCTTTGGTTATTGGAACCAGGCTACAGGGTCCTGGGCAGTGCGAAGGAATGTCTAATGTAGTTGAAAATAACTTGCTAGCAGGAAATGCCTGTGGCTCAGGATCAGAGTTTGGGGAAAAAGCAATGCAAGCTGCTGCAGCAGCTTTCTTTTCCGCCTTCATCGCCCATAATACCTTTACGATGTTTTTCCACAGGTTAGTCTATTTAGATGCCTCTTTAGCCTCTCATCTTCCCAAAGAAATACAGTCCCACAACATGCCGCCCATGGCTTCCCATGTTGATACCTCAAAAGGGATCTGCTCTCCTGGTATGAAGTTTCGTTCCCATGCCCAGTAAATAAGTCCCTTCAGAGTGGAAGCATCATATTTCTGCCCTCTCTTAGAGAGGATATGTTGAAGGAATTTCTGGACCCTATCTCTTTCATGGTTCAACCCCATTCCTCCCCGGCCGCTCACCTGATCAGGGTGAGAACAATTCTTCTTCAATTGCAGATTCTTTTTCCACCTTTGCTTCTCGACGGGAAAGTGAGGATACTTTTGACTGGCTTCTCCACCTCCCGAAGGTTGTCACTGTACCCCTCACAGCAGTGAAATAGCCGTCTTTGGGTCCCTCATTTGGGCACCTAAATATGTGGAGGATCAGTAACAGGACATCACACCATGACCAATATGATCACGTGAAGCCAATTTATTACAAAAAGCAAACTATATTTCTACTGTTCTCTATTGTTCACGCCTCAAGCTAATACGTGATTGGTTAAATCGTTTTTACATGCACATTTTAATATTTCAGTTAATTTTAATTAGTCTTTCTTCTACATGTGTCTTGCTATGGTTTTCTCATCTGCCTTTGCATCCTGAACTGTCTGCTTTTGGGCGTGTTCTTCTCCTTTCATGTCATTTAAGGGCATGGTGACCTTACTCAGTTTCTATTAAGGCTGGATTGTGCATATGTTACATATGTCCATTGTCCTGCAAAAAGCTCTCAACAACCTACTTTATTCTTTAACTCTGTCTAGCCTCTGTTCTAGGGCAGCTTTCACAAGGCATCATGATGACACCAATGATTTCACCCAACTCAACATGCCTAGCCTCTCCCAGCCAGTGATGCATACCATAAATGGTTGAAGTTGTAACATTCTTTCCCAGGAGCTGTCAGGGGGATTACCAATGATACAAGTTCTCAAAACAGCATGCCGCAGGCTTATTACTTGGAAGTTACAAACTTACAACATAACTCTACAAACAGGAAACATTTCAACTTTAGAACGTAGGAAAACCAACAAATAGGAGAAACAATCTGTCTCACTTCAGGTCTGTGGTCCATATCCTTAAAGAGATAAAATCTCCAAGTCCTCATATCTTTAAATATATATAATCCTTGTAATAATCCTTGTGTCAAGTGATTTAGGGTATAGATAGCACCAGGCATCCCCCCTTTTTATGTCTAAAAAGCATACCTTTTAAAGTGCCATGTGGGGAATACCAGTGTGTAACACACCCCAGAGCTGTAGGAGTAATTTTGTGTTTAGTGAGGTATACAACTGCTTTTGAAATTACCATTTACCAAACCAATTCAAAATTATCAAAGGAAACATCCCATGTCTTAGGTTTTACAGGTCACAATCTTGCTACATGATTAATACGGACACATCCTTTTGTTTGTAATGTCCTTAAAATATTTGATTCTCAAGGTATTTGAACAAAGTCACAAGTGAACCATGCTGAGTCATTGACTGTAAGAGATGATACACTGCAGGTTTTCTAGAAGTTAGAGGAATTGGTATTAATTTAACATAATCTTTGTGATTTGTAGAGGTGGTGAACATACCACTGTTCTACAGTGAGACTTCTTGATTATAAGTGACACTGGGTAATTCTGATTTTTGTATGCACTGGTTTTACGAAACATCTAAAAAGTGGAATTAAATTTTTTCTGTTACTTCAGTGGATCTTCACCAGAGCAATGTAAGACCATTTTCTTAATGAAAGGAAATATGATTAAAACATAATTGCAAAAGAATAAGCAAAACAAAGCACTGTGAATGATTAACAGGACTGCAAGGGGTTTTTAAATTTGATTTTTCTCAAATTGCCTGAATTGCCAGCTGGTAGTCCTCATGTAATGAAACATTGAGATGGTTTGTTAGAATAGGGTTCCTTCCCTAAGCTTGTTCAGCAAATTAGTTTAATAGCTGTATTTCTGAAGCCATAATGATCCATGAATGCCTGCAACAATTATTATCCTCATTATTATAATAATTTTTGCTGTTACAGATAGCCATATTGAAGACATAATTTCTAAAGTTACAGTGGTCATTCTCATAAGTTCAGAGAGGTATTTCCACTTAATAGTCTTAAGTTTAGGGGTTTTTTCTGTGTTTGAAACCCCAGCTGACACTGGAGATATCATTGCAGAGTAAAAGAGTAATACAGAAACACAAATAGTCATTGCTGAAGTCCTCTGAGCAAAAAATTGGGGACAGGGAGGCAGTGCCTCAAACATCAAGACTCAAAGTTATTATCCTGTTCTCTTGCTTCCCTTTATTTTGATCCTTTGTGGCTGCTCATTATTCCTTTTGTGGCAGAGTACTGAAGTAGACATGACACACTGTACACTGGGGAACACTGAGGACTTATGCAGAGCCACAGAGGAACCCGTGGTCACTAAGATTAAGAGTTCCTTGGTCTACAACATTCATTTCATTGTCATGTGTTGGTGGGACAGCATCCTTCACGCTCGCTCAGCCACAGATCCCAGCAGTCAACCAGTGCAACTGAAAAGAAGACTCATCCAGCAAAACTGTCAATGGTTAGGTTTGCATAATTTTAAAACCTTTTGAACAAGTGCAAGTGTTTACTGTAAGCAAGAATACTGACCAGGTAAATTGCCTTGTTTGATGTAATGTCACACGTTTCTTTCCAAGTGAAGTGTTTTGTTGGGTTTGTGTGGCTGGGTTTTGGTAATGGGAGGTTACAAGGATGATCTCTGTGAGATGCCAGAAGCTTTCCCTCTAAGAAGGGAAAAAAGTTATTGTATAGATGTAATTTCCTCTGCAGACAGAGAAAAGAGGAGTAAGAATATGTGAGAGGAGCAACTCTGGAGATGGTAAGGTCAGTAGACAAGGAGGGGGACGAATCTCAGCTGGAGCTGAGATTCCCCTGCAGGCTGTGGTGCAGCCCATGGTGAAATAGGCTGTCCCCCTGCAACACATGGGGTCCATGGGGATGCAAGGATCCACCTGCAGCCCATGGAGGAGACCCATGCTGGAACAGGTGCCCCAGGCAGGGCTATGAACACTTGGAAAACCCCTGCTGGAGAAGGCTCCAGGCAGGACCTGCAAATCTGTGGACTCCATACTGGAACAGGTTTCTGGTAGGAGTTGTGACCCTGTGAGGGACCCAGGCTGCAGCAGGCTGTGTCTGAAGGACTGCACCCTGTGGAAGAGTGACCCACATTGCAGCAATTAATGGAGAACCACTGTCCATGGGATGAACTCATGTTGGACAAGTTCATGTGGGATGGACAACTATCTCCTGTGGGAGGGACCCCATGCTGGAGCAGGGAAACAATGTTTCTCCCTGAGCAGCAGCAGAGACAACCTGGGATGAACTGATCATAACCTCCACTCCCTGTCTCCTTGCGCTGCTGGGGGAGAGGAGGTAGAGCTGGGAAGGAGAGAGGGCTGGGGGGAAGGTGTTTTTAAGACTCATTTTACTTCTCACTATCCTGCTCTGGGTTTGTTAGTAATACATTCAGTTAATATCCCCAATTCAAGTCTGTTTTGCCTGTAATGGTATTTGGTGAGTGATCTCTCCCAGACTCTATCTCAACCCATGAACCTTCTGTTATATTTTTTTCTCCCCTGTCCACTTGTGGAAGAGAGGGACAGAAGAGCTTTGGTGGGTACCTGGTATCCAGCCAGGGTCAAACCACTAGGAGAGTGAAGAAAGTTCATATTGACTGACAACAACAGTGGACATTTGTGTACAGGCTTGATAGCAATTTAAAGGGTTAAGGCTTTCATCTTGCTTTGGCTTCTCAGCTGATTCCAGCAGTCCTTGGCAGATGTTCCTCTTGCCACATATTTGAGTGTAAGCCACCAGAATGGGGCCACAGCCTTGGCAGCACTGTAAGGTAATGGTAGCAAATAATGGCCCAAGCCCAGACAGGAGCACTGTGACCAGCCTCACGCAGGTAACCTTCCAGTTACGGCATCTCTTCTATCTATGCATTTCTCAGCACGAGCCATTAATTCTGAGGGGAAACGCTCTCCCAGAACGTCTCCGAACGCCCTTGTCTCGCCAACACCCCACAGCCCGCAGGAAAGAGGGCTCGCTCGGGAGCGCAGGGCCTGGGCCCGCCCGGACCCCGCCACGGGCCGCGCCAGCCCCTGGCTGTGCCCGCCAGCATCCGTCTCCATCGCAACCGGGCCGCGCTGGGG
Organism: Molothrus ater; assembly: GCF_012460135.2. NCBI lineage: Eukaryota > Metazoa > Chordata > Aves > Passeriformes > Icteridae > Molothrus > Molothrus ater. The sequence goes on along the minus strand of NC_050482.2, from coordinate 54,160,739 downwards.
CGCCGGGTCTGAGTGAGTGGCCGCGGCCGCCAGGGGGCGCCGCCGCGGACGGGGCGGCGATCCGGGCCCATCCCGTCCCGTCCCGTCCTACCCTATCCCATCCCAGCCCGTCCCGTCCCGTCCCGTCCCGTCCCGTCCCGTCCCGTCCCGTCCCGTCTCCTGCTGTCCGGCCGCGCCATGGGCAGCACCTTGCGGAAGAGCCAGGACGTGCGGCAGGCGCCCGGCGGCGCGCCCCCGGAGCGGCGGCGCCCGGCAGGTAGGTAGCAGGCGGCTGCCGGCGGACAGCGCCCGCCCAGCAGCGCTTCGCACCTGGCGGGCTCCCAGCGCAGTGGGGCGGGAGGGCTGCCGGAGGGACCGGCTCAGGTTTCCCTGTGAAATATCCGGCAAGGCGGAGTTGGGGCTCCTTCCCTGGCTGGCGGCCGGGCGCCCCGCGGGGGTACCACGCTGCAGAACAACTTTGCTGTGCCTTCAGCGGGGTGACCGCGGGTCCCTCGCGGGTGCTGGGGAGCTGTTCCCTAACACGGACTCTGCCGCCCGGCTGTCCCCTGAGTGACTTTATCGGGCGGGCTATGCGCATCGTCCCTCTCACGGTAGATGAAAACTATTCTGGGTGTGGGACCCCGTCCCCAGGAACTGCCACAGTGTGGCTTGAAGGATGTCTGTGCTGAGGAGGGAATGAGATTTGGAGTTAGGAACACCATTTGGAGTTAGATGTGAGTTAAATGGCCCTCTGGTCCATGGATATGATTTCTGCCTACCAGGATTGAGGCATCTTACCACGATAGAATGGGGAAATTTGTGTTTCAGCTGACTGCTCTGTACCTCGTCAGAGTCAGAGCTTCAGGCTGAGATCCTCCATGGGCATAGCATTAACCGTGCTCTCATTGGGACTATAAAACCCGATGAAAGAAGCTAAATAATGGGCTTGAAGTAGTGAATGCCTGAAAATGAGCCTATGCTTACATCTGGTGCTGAGCAGCAGTTCTGCCTAAATGAGCTTGTATTACTATAGAAGTGTTCTCAGCTCTACCACATCCCTGGGAGAGGGGACTGTTTTTAAACATGCTCTTACACTTGCAATAATTTGAGGACATGAACACGAAACCACCTTAGGAGCTTTAAGGTGTTACATGATATTTTAAGTCTTAGTATGCAGCATGGAAATTGTCAAAACCTTGACAAACAAAAAGTAAAGATGCCTGTGCACTAAGAATTTGCATAAGGCACACCAGAAGCTGGCAAATACAAAGATGACATTTGTAACTTTGTAACAGTTAAAACTCTTGAAATAGGCTTATTGTTATGGCTCCATATTGCTTAGATCTTTCAATCATACCAACATAAAATCCTTCAATCTGAACATTGGAAGCACTAGATGGTCCTTGATCCTAAGACGAGGAATGGGGAAGAAAAAAAATAAAAGCAAACAAAAAACAACCTCTCAAAGCACTGTCTAGAGAGTCCTGTTGTCCTTGTACTTTCAGGGCACAGTTGTGACCTGAGAGCAGTTCCCTTACCTAATGCTGCCACTACCATGTTATGATTTTAGAAGTACCTAATTTAGTTTTAAATCTGATACTGGAATCTGTGCAGATCTGGTAGCATGGAGTCTGGGGCAGAGTGAGCTGCTCTAGAGTTACACCCAGACCTGGTTTCTCCGGCCAACAATCTATCTGCTGGCATAAACTCAGAAATGAAACCTGAATCTCAATGAGCATTTTCAGCATTGTGAAGCTGACTCATTTAGGCTAAATGACTTAAAAGAACATGTTGTTTGGACTTTGGTTTATATGTTCTGCTGTATCTTTGGTTTTTCAGTTTAAGATGTTACTACTCCCTGTTGCCTATTCTACAACTCTGGCAGCATCTTAAAGTAATTCTCCAGGAAGGTTGGTTTAAACTGTGAGACAAAGTTTATATTTCAGTATCAAGGCAGATTTGCTTCTGGGATAGTTGTTTATGAGTAAATTATTATCTGAAACCCAATGTCCACTTCCTAAAGGAACACATCAAAGTTTTTAGTGTCCAAGGTTTTTTGTTTTTAGGACAAGAGATGAGAAGAGTTTTGGGTTCTGTTGAAGGACTTACACAGAAAACTAAAGCAAAATAATTTACAGAAATTTGAACAGAGATACATAATTTACATGCAACTGGAAACATAATCCAAATATACTAATTACTCGTTGTTTAACTGACTCTGAAACATGAACAATCTAAAATTAACCCCTTTCTATAGGTGGTCATGCCATGTAGGAGAGTTGTTTTAATATCTATATATTTCCCTTGGACAAAGCATATTTAAACTTATGTGTGTAGTAGGAGAAAGAAATTAGCTTGTTGATAGCTGTAATAATTTCTTCTTTGTTCTCTGGATTTTTTCTCACCTTTCCATCTTTTATCAATGTCAATATTAGATTCAGTTATTAATTCACTGTAAGATCTAAAAATGTTAAAAAAATAAACAGTAGCAAGCTGGCAATAAGCACAACTGGCAAAAAAAATAGTGCCCAGCACAGGAAAAAGTAAAAATGTTAAGACGAGGTGCTTATATATAGGTTGCATAACAAAGGTCTTAAATACATTCCCTTGTCCTTACCTTGTGCTTTCAAAAAGGTTATTCTCAATCTTCAAATGGTATTTGAAGATACTTCAGTATCTTGAGTATACTTCAACAATTGCATTTTGCTTGAGTATACTTCAACAATTGCATTTTGCAGGTGCAGTATTTATGACATTTTGTGAGTGTAAAGGTATGAAAATTAGAAGTAACAGAGAAGACAGTGCTTTTCCTGATACATTTGTTAAATTATCTCCACACTTACTTAATTTTCTGTATTATAAACAGCCACTTTACTGCAGAAAGGATTAAGGACTAAATTCAAAGCTGTACAATAAGGGACTAAAATTACACATCTCAGAATTAAGATAGCCTGGGTTGCAGCTTTTGCTTTATAAGACATATTGTTTGTTTCTGTGGGACTCTAACTTGTTATAATGTCAAGTGCTGCTTTTTTTCCATCCCAGACTGTCATAGTTGAATATTACGAGGGGCTGTGTTTTAGTTTGGTTCGACTTTGTTGTATGTTGAAGATGCTCGGCTTCTTTCGGGACTGGGCACTCAGGACACACTCACTGTGGGCCTGGAAAGTAGACTGGGAATGAAATTTGGGCTGGATTCTACAAAGTCAGTTTAAAAGGTAGTTTTAGCATAATTGTTCCTAATTTTTAGTGCTAATATGAGAGCCTCTGCAGCATAACTGTGAGATGGAGTGACAGGGAATCCACTTTGGTGGTCCTAGTTCTGTGCTGTAGTACAAACACCAGTGGTAATTAGGTCATGTTGACATTTACATGTGGTGAGCGTCACAGTAATGAGGCTCCAAATATTTTACTTTTGCAGTATTTCCTGGAAATGTGTTGACCATATAATTTACATGTGCATTGCTCAGGTGACAACAATAGATGTGTCATAGCACTCTTTGTGCAAAAAAGTAGAGTGAACTCAAATCCTGGATGTGGCTTATTGGATGTCCATGTATTTCCTCTACCCTTGTTAATAATTATGCCGTGCCCTTGATTTCTGCTGTGAACAGAAACTGTGCTTGGCCTTCAACAATGTATGGTATTCACCTCCTTTTTCCAGTCCTTTTTTATGGTATCTCTATTTTCAAAACTTTGGAGGTAGAACGCCATTGCTTGTTCCTGTTTGAAGGTTGTTCCTCCATTAAGCCCATCTCAGTTACCCTTTGGTAGGGTGTCTTGTTTCTGTTTTGATTGTGCTTGTAGAAAACAAACCAAATAACAGAAAAAATTGTGCACTGGGGCTTACTTAGTATACTGAATTGCTAAACTATTCTCTTTTTTCTTTACCACTGTTATCTCCAGAGGATATCTTATCTACATCGACTCCCTTGTTTTTGATACCTGTTTTTTTATACCTGTCTGTTGTCATGCAGCTGCCTTCCAGTTTATAGCTCAACTCATGTATTTCCTGGTGTTTTTTTCCATTGCTTTTTCATTTTTCCCCCATTCATACTTTTAAATAACTTCCTTTTTGAATGTGCTGTGACATTTTAGGTCTTCCTTGCATAACCATCCCCTAACTTGCTTGGTTATATCTGATGCCCTGTCTTTTTCCTTATCTTCATTTTGGTTTTACCTTCTGTTTTTCCTCCAAAAAGTTCACAAGTTCACAGCTGTTGCTTTCCATAGCATATTGCCTTTCCTATATAAACTCTTTGTGCCATGTAGTATTGGGTATGTAAAGGGATTCTTTTATGATAAACTCCATGGAATTGTGTGATCCCCACAACTCTATCTGACCCAGCACTGTGTTTTGCATAAAAGAGATACAAATGCAAAGAGAGGAAGTAAGTAGAGCATGCAAATACTTTTATTTCCATAGAAAATAGTAGTGATGTAGTCTAGTGTAGTCCTAGCTTTTCTTAAGAAGCTGCTAATGGACTGGTTTTACTGAGTGAATGGAGATGCCATCTCATTCTATCTTCTGTTCTAGCGAAGTTGCCTGTTTTGCTTGTTGAGTCAGATGCTCAAGGAGGAAAGAGCTGTTTGACATGGTCACCTCTCTTGTGTCCTGGCATTGCATCCCCAGCATGGTGGGAAGGAAACTCCTAATTTCCTTATCTCCTCTGCTGTTGGCACAGCCTGACACAAAGCAAGCACTTCTCAGTAGCAGGCTGGCTTCTCTGGCTCACAGGTATAGGGTATTTCTTGTTTTCCAGCCTTGTTTTCCTTCACAATCATTCCCAGCCAGACCTTTGTCAGGGCCATGTGCATAGGGTTGGTTTGCCGGATTGCTTTGGCGGCAGGAGAGTTCAGAGGGCAGTGAGTGACCTGTTAGGCTGTGCTGCTTCCCTCTCCTCACAGAAATTCTGTGTCATTGTTTGCTGAGCTGCTACAAAAAGGATTAAATGGTTCCACTCAAATCCTTTTTTTTTCAAAGATAAAAAAATTTATTACTCTGGATTCAAATATCTGGGTTTTTTTCCTCACCTCTTAAAAAAGTCCCACTTGTGGGGGGAAATAAATCACATATTTCTGAGCCAAGTACCGAGGTACTTTTCGTGTTGTTGTACCTGCCTTAAACTTCATGCCCTTACTGTACGATTACCTGCAAAGAGCTTGTTTTCCTTTAATTGTGTTCAATTTTAATAACTGGTTTGTTGGACAAAAAAGCCTGATTGTGTGTGAGTTGTTTTCCACCATTTTTTGTTCTCTATGACTCAAATGCAAGCCTGATTTCAAAGAAATGAATGTGTGAATAAATAAATGGCTTTAGTTGTGGTAGAAACAATAAAGGCATGGCCATTGGCAGTAGGGACTAATGAATGGCACCAGCACCAGGAGAACCTGTTCCATCCCTGCTGAGTACTGTTTTACCTCTCTGGCCTCAGGTGCCACACTTATTCAAGTGAGGCTGGTGATGCTTCCTCCTTGTGTCAAAGAGTTATTTATTTACTGACCAGGAATTAAAAAGAAGGTAGCATGAGAATATTAATCACAGTTTGTGGGAACCACAGGTTTGTGTTGGCCCAGGAATTTCAAAAAGAAAAGTCAGGAAGCTCAGCCCTTTCAGGTCCTTCCAAATAAAGGGTGAGCCAGTATGAATGGCACTGTGAGCATGATACACTTTACAGGTAGTTATATCTGAACCCAGCTTCCTTTGGTTTTGATTTAGATTAGATAAAGCATTAACTAATATGAGTGAATCTCAAAGCAACTGTGACTTTTGAAGGAAATAGACAAAAATCTGTGCTAAAATTACTGGTACTGTAAGGTGATATTTTCCATTAAAATGGCATATAAATTGTTATATGAGATATTGTAGCTTTTACCACAGCTCCAGAGGCAGACAAGTTTTGTATTAAGATTTTCATATCCTGCTTAGTTTAGTTCACAATGAAATAAAATTGAAGATGAAAGTGGTCCGAGATACATAATTAATGTAAGATTGGTTGCCTTTTACTGAGAAGAGAATCTGAAAGTTACTTTTGTTAAATTTGTACAGCTTGTTCTGTTAAAGCCAACAGAGTTTGTATTGTAGATGTTCTGGAAATACTTGAGGTCAGCATGTGATGCTATGCTTGCAGAAAACATCCCTATTAGTGCTAATTAGAGCAACCTGGCTAATTCTTGTATGGTTTACTGTAAACAATGACATAAGGAATGAGGAATGGCTGAAGACTTTCAAGGGTAAGTACCCACTGCCTGATACTGCTGAGAAACTTCTGTGGGTGAGAGCACTAGTAGGAAAGTCTGTAAGAAAGCCCAAGTCTTGTTGGAGTGGGATTTTAAGTTCCATAATTATTATGGCAGAAACATGTCTTGTAGGACTTCATAGCAAACCAAGAAATATAATGATGTCCCTGTTAAAATCCCTAAAGTAATATACTTTTTCATAAAGCAGTTGGACTTTGTGATAGCTGCATGAATATTCAGAAAAGCAAAAGGAAAACAAAAGCCTGGAAGTAGGAATTACTTCTTTTGGTAGGAACTAGAAACTGAGACCAGTTTTAGGAACCCTGTCTTCAGACTAACTGGATGAGACAGATTATAAATTTGAGTGGATGATTATTAGAGAAGGGGATGTTTGAGTGTTGAGTGTTTTGCCCTAGGTTCTTGGATGGAAAGGTGGTGGATTGCAGCCCTCCAAACACAGTGCTGACCTATCTTGAGTGGAAAACTGATTGGAGGATGTTGTTGAGTCAGTCCCCAGATGTTAATTGGAAAATTAACCTGAAAGGGTGAATTTTGTCACTTAATCCCATTTTTGAGTGGGAACTTTTCTGCTGGGTATAGAGAGCTTTGATTCAGGCTCTCCAATTGATGTCACTTGAAAGTTTGTCTTTCCTTTGATCTGGTGTTCATCATTCCTCTGTCAGTGTTTCTTCTTTGGTTGGTCTTGGTTTTGTAATTCCTGTCCTGCTATGCCTATGCAGAAGTTAGATTAACAGTTATCAGTAGATTTTTACTGTCCTTTGAGAATACTGTGCTCTGGGGCTTTCTGCTGTTTTCTGCCTTTTTCATATATTAACTGCATTTGTTTGGCTGAGAATGATGAGGGTTTTTTTCTCTTCTGGCTTAGAGCACTCAACACTTAGGTTGGAAAGTTCCCTGAAGAAAGTTTGTATCTAAATGTTTTCCCACTTACGGAATTTACTTTAAATGCTTTTTGTACTCAAATAGTTGTGGTAAAAACAAAGAATTTATATTTTCATGAAGGAAATAGGTGTTTTGGAGTAGTACTATGTACCACTGTCAGGACTCTGCTAACAGAAATCTGACCAAGTAGAATCCTTCTTCATAGAGCTTCAACTAGTTGCAAAGTTCAGTTATTCCACATTATGCCTTGATGTTGATCCAAGTCAAGCAGTCCCTTATTTAAATGGAAGGAGTTTTAAGCTCTTAGATATGAAAAGGACATGAACAAAAATAGAATTAAAATTCAAGGGCTTTGCAGCAACATACTGGATAAATATAAGCAATAACATAGTTCAGAGAATTTCTCATTTCTAAGGAAAATGCACTTTACTCTTTTGATTGTCAAATGTTAAAGCTTGATGGATTTTGGATTTGAGAGCCCAGCAGACAGCTCAGTCCCACTCATCCCTCCATGGTGGGATGGGGAGAAAATTGGAAGAGTGAAGGTGAGAAAACTCATAACTGGGACAAAGACAATTTAGTAGGTAAAGCAAATGACACCATGCCAGCAAGGCTGCAGGCTTCCATTTCCTCTCAGTTTTGTCAGTTCAGCTGATTGCAAGGCAGCTTCTCAGTGTGCATTCGTGGTATGATCCAGGCTGGAGGTGTATCTTTTAAGGGCTTGGGGATTTTCCCTGGTAATCTGAATGATATAATGGCTCTGTTGCCGTCACTACCAAATGTTTGAGTTTGCTCATTAGGGGAGGTAGTGATCTGTGAGGATAGTGCAGAAATGAGCATATCTAGAAGAAGGAAAACATGAAAATTTCTCAAACTACAAAGATAACTTGAACATAAGGTAAATACTCATTGTCATATGAAATAGCCTGTACTTCCCAAATGCCTGAGGATAGGGCTGTAAAGCAATTTATGTGCTTGCTCAGAAACATTTCAAATTTAGAGGTGTCTTCTGAACTCCTGGAGTAGAGACAACTATTTTTTAAAATTATTGTTCATTAAAATGTGAAGTTTGTTCTTGTTGGTAATGCTCTTTTCTGTGATACAGAAACTCTAGGTAAATCAGTGGAGACTTTTGCCTTGAAGCCCCACCTCTAGACCTCTAGAGTGAGTTGTTGAAAGGCAAGTGCTTTCCATGGGAGCCCATGTCCTGCCTCTGCAGCTGGTGGGATCACTGGATCACTTTTGCAGGGTAAGGCAATTCTTATCCTGGAGCAGTTTTGCTTACCAAGCTTGTGCAGGCTGTTGGGTTGGGCTGGTCCTGTTCCCACCTGATCAAAGCCTTCTGAAACCAATCATGCCTTTTTTCTTTCTAGCCAGAAGTTACACAACAAACAGTCAAAAGTTCAGAGGCCTCAGTGCTAGGGAGGACTTTGGTTTGTGAGGAAGCTCCCTCCCAGTAAGGATGGATATGGGTTGAAAACACCACAGTTGTTTCACTGCATTTTTTTTTATCTCCCCAGGTAAGGTTTTTTCTGGTTTAACAAGTTCTGAGAAAACCTGGCAGTTTTGCCACTACCAGCAAGAGGTGTAGCTGCCTCCTCTTACTCTCTACTGGTCTGGTCATGCCTTTGTCCTGGCACCAGCAGGGGTGATCACAGGATTGTTCCCTGAGCTGGCTGAGCTTGTTCGACTGGTGGGAAACTGTCCACAACTTTTCTTCTCCTGGGTTAGTTTTCTCCTAGGTTAATGAGTTTATTTAGCTCATGCACGGGTCTGAAGTCTGCCAGAACTGGTGCCAAGTATGCAGACACAAAGAAGGAAAAAACAGTATGGTGAAAGAGAATAGACTTGTCCTCCTTTTTTTAGTATTGGTTGATTATATTAATTCACCCCATACCAAGGAGCACTTGGCAGGTCATAGGAAAGGTGCCACCTCACCAGCCACCACCTCCTAGATTGGTATTAAAAAACCAAAAGTTGGTGGTTTTGCAGGGCAAGAGCCTCACTGGGCTTCCCTACTACAGACTTGTTAAATAATGCTGATACGTACCTCACCACCGCATCTCGGAGGGTTATCCAGAGCAGATCAATGGTTCAGGTTCTCTTTAGCAGTCTCACTCTGAAAAAAATGTGTCTGCTGACTTGTTTTTGGAAAGTATTGATTATTCACCAGGACTTTGGGTTATCACAACTGCTGTTAACAGGTGGAATTTTATGGAGAGCAAGCTGGTGACACACAGAGCACTTCCTGCTTTGTCATGCTGCCTGTGGCAGGTTGCCCAAACCAACAAGGGAGAGGCCCCCAGAAGCAGAGCCAGCCAGCATACAAACTCTTTCAAGTCTTTGCCAGGGGCTAGGATGCCTTTGGGTTTTGGGGCTATTGCTAAAACTTGGTACCTCTGGCACGGATCTACCTGAAAATAATTAGAGATATTTATACAAGTGCCCGTGTTGGCTAATGTCTAGATTTTATCTCACTGAAGCTACAGTTTTAGGTGAACATTCCTGAGATTGTTCAAACTTGCAGGAACAAAATATTTCTTCTGTTGCTTTGGATACACACAGGTCTGTAGCTTTAATATAATATAGCAAAGCAAAAATTTATCTTTTGTGAAGGCTGTTCAAACCCTGTGTTCTTGCTTTTCTTTTTTTACATGTGTGTATTCCCCAATTAGAACAGGAAAAGCAGTATCCATCATTAATATTACTGTTAGGAGTTCTGATCTTTAAACCCCTTTGCCAACATCACCAAAGTACTCTTCCCAATATCTTTGTGAGATAAAGGAATTTTAGCAACAAGTTCCAGAGAAGAAGTCAGAAATTACAAGATTACAGACCAGTTTTCAATGACTGCCTTTTTTCATTTGTGTGTATGTGAATGTTTTTCAGGTTTGTGGGCTCAATGCCCAAGGAATGTATACATAGCATTCAGTATGGCTGTTTCTCTAAGTATGGACACATGTCAGGGTTTGCTAATTAATGCTGGTTGTACAGTGCAAAGTATGTATGTGATTAAGTACAAACAACTGTGTACTAACCCATTTATTAGAAATTAAGCATAACGTAATTCAGGGTTATGTGGAGGAAGGCAGAGCTGATAATTCATTCCAATCCACTTTTTTCTTTTCCAATGCCACATCAAATAAAGTTTCACTGTGTGTAAATATGTTTTTTTTTTCTTTTCACTAATATGCTTAAACTTCTATATTGAGTATACATACATACATACATATATATATATATATATATATATATATATATATATATATAAGCACTCTGTTATGACCAGTGGGAACACTGATCTTTCCCAGCCTTTTTATCAATACATTGAACTGAAAGAAGTTTCCAGGCAATTAATTGCAGGAGAAAACTAAAAACTTTTAATTAAATTTAAAAAGTACGAGACTTTACGTGTCACTTTCTAGGCAAGAAAGAGAAAAATTATCATGTTCTTTTAAGACTGAAGTTTCAGGCTTAGCCACAGGAAATATGATTTCCTTGCTTTGATGCAATCATGTTGTTAGATTTGCCAAAAGTACTGAAATCTCAGCCAACTCTTGTTTGGGATTTTATTCAGCAGGAAAATATTGCAAGTCATCCTAGCGTTGCAAATGAGTCATGAGTCACCTTAGGAAACTCTCCCCTGGGACAGACATGCCACAGATGAGGAAGTGATGAAGCTGCCAGGCCACTCCCCCAGATAATTTCTCTCGAGGAGCACAGCCCTCATAAAGGACATCTCTCCAGACACTATGTTATTTTATCCTTGATTTCACAGGGGGAGCCCCGAAACTGCAAGAAGGGCAGCGCGAAGCAGCAGCAGAAACTTCCCAGCCAGTTGTTTCAGCACGGGAGAAGCAAACAGGAGATCATGAGAGAACTTTAAAGGTAGGGGGAGGTACATTTCAAAGTCTGTAATTTTTGACATTGAAAAATAATCAGCGTGTAGAATTTATTGTAAAATCTGTAGTTCATGGGTAAGAGTAGGGATGATCTGTTCTCAGGATGGGATCATGGTCATGAAGTAGTTCCCCCAGTAAGAGGGATGTAGAGCTTGTCAAGAGCCTGGCTGCTTTGGAGCAGGGTTTGGGAGGAAGAGGGGAAGCTTGTAATCTACTTTGTCTAATCTAAGCTTTTAATATATTTTCATGAAGAGCTATTATGAAGAATTAATGAGAAATGAACCAAAGACTAGGAAATAAAAACTGAAGTTTCATAATCCATGTGAAAACAAAGCATTTTTAAAAGGAGAAAAAAAAAAGTAGCATGATAAAAGTAGTGATCTAAGCAAATGAGTATTTGGTGTGGTTTCCTTCTGTTCATCATCAAGATACCATTCTTGGTAGCTGGGTCTGATGACTGTGGGGGAGTTAGTCTCCCCTTATGCTTCACACTGTCCTGTTTTCACTAAGCTAGCAAGGTGTGCTTTGAAAAGGCACCCTTTCTCTGATTTTATATCTCTAAATACAAATGAAGTGAAGCTGCATATCACAGTACAATACATGCTCCTCTGCTCTTAATGTGGTAGGAAGTTTGATCCTGGCTAATGGCAGTGTTAGAAAAATAGAAAAAAGGGAATCAAGTGCAAAGCAGGTTCAGTGGCAGGGGTGGTGGAGCAGCAGGAGAAGAGGAAGGAGAATGAGGTATTTTTGGATGTCTTCACAGCAGCCTCAGGTGTTTTCTAGGTTTTGTGTCTACTGTTAACATGCTGCCTGGGGTTATGAAATACTACTAGAATCTAACTTTGTGCAGACAGATACACAGCCTGAATTTCTCCTGGCATTGCTGTGTAATTCATCTAAGCAAGAGGGGATTTTTGTCAGTGGGATGGCTGCACTGGCAGCAGTCAGTAGAGTTGACATAGTTATAGAGGACTAATCAAACCTCAGAGGAGGGCAATGGAAAGGGAATAACCTCAGAGGAAGGCAACAGTAGAATGGGTTGAGTACAAAAGGCTGTTTAATGCAAAACAAAATCAGAATGAAAAGACAAGGGAAACTTCTTTGGGCTCTTCTCTTTCCTTTGATTTGCCACAACTATTCCAGTAGTACCAAATCAATTCCTACCAAGCTAGACAGACAGAAACACATATTTGTAAAGTGGCAAAGTATGGGTTTCTTAGTTGATGGGTTGGGTCTTAAAAGTTTTTTCATTACTTTAGCTGATGCTCACTGATTTACATCAGCTAAGGAATCTGATTTTTACTCACTCCAGGTCTTGTCCTGCAATTTGAGAGGCATTGAGAATGTTGCCAGAACTCCAAAGGCTTGAAGGTCTGAAGCCCTAATAAATTGGAGTTTCACAAATTAAGTATGAAGGCTCATTTTAGAAAGTGTATATGAAGAGAATGCCATTTTCGTGCCAAATGCATTTTAGGACTAATGGGTAGTTTTTCTGTGGTAGTGATTTCTGTGATTAAAAAAAATAAGTCTTTTGTGAAACCATAGTGGTCACGCTTGATCCATTTAATGCCAAAGCTGTGCTAAACCAAAGAGATGATAAACACTGGCATATTACAAAAACAGATTTCAGACATGGTTTTCTTCATTCAGTTCTGTTCATTCTGTTAGTAAGGCTGGTAATTTTTGAGGATTAGTACAGTGCTGCATAGGATTGTTGTATTTTCCTACAAACATATGCAGGAGGAGGGGAAAAACACTAATTAGGGAAGTCCAGGGCAGATGAAAAGAATAAAATAATTAATGGAATGCTTGTGTCAGCACTTATGTATCCTGGTGTACAGTACAAGGAGGCTCTAGGGTTGCATTGTTGTGGGAAACTAAGTTCTGCAAGGAAGCCCAAGTGTTCCAATGAACAAGAAAATATATAGTTCAGTATCTGACAGGTATAGAGCTATTCATAGATGGATTAGAAAAATTAATTAAAAAACTAATTAAAAGCAGAGGTCAGAAAATTCTGATGCAATTATGTTCTCTTATCACAATATTTGCAACTGAAAATACTAATTTATGAACACTGCAGGTAATGTTTCAATATTCCCTAATACTTTTTGTTTTTTCTGTTCAGGCACATACGGAAGAAGAAAATCCTCGGAAGACAATGGAAGTGAATGGGTTTATGCTGGTGCCAGATTCCTATGACTATGATCTCATTGTCATCGGTGGAGGCTCAGGAGGTCTGGCAGCTGCCAAGGTATGAGGAGGAAAATACCCACTTATACTTTCCTTGTAAGTAGGGGGTGACATCCCCAGTGTCTTGGATTTGGTATCTTTAACACTGTAGGGGCATAACACTTTTGTCTGATCCATGAAATTTCTTTCACTATTTCACTTTTTCACCATTTTGGTTAGTGCCAATTATTCAATATACCTTTCTTTATGTTCTGAAGAAGGAAAACATGGTATACTCCTTAATATTCCCTAAAACTCCTTACTAGAATGAAACTTGGTCCCCATTTATGGGAGATGATGCTGCTGGAAAACAGCAGGTAGATATCTTAATAGTGTTTTAGTAGTTTAATTTAAACTCAACTCAACAATGAAAAGGTTCTATTCAAAATTAACATCAGGAGGTATCTACTTTTGTATAGAAGTAGTATCTTTTCAGACATAGTTGTGTATCTTTTAATTCTTGGCAATGGGGGAGATTCTGTGATTTTTGAGCTTACATAGTTGCATAAATGGAGATTTTGCCCATACTTAAGCTACGGTCTCACCCTTCCTTTCCAGGGTCTGGTGTTTCCTGCCTGTAGCCAGATGAATTATGGAGTTTTGTTAGGATAGTGCTATTAGAAGCATATCTACAATTAAAAAAAATTTAAAAAAGCTGGTACAAAATACACCAGCTGTTAGAGCTGTCATAATCCCAAATATTTTAAACTTGAAGAAATTTAGTGTAAGTTAGTAGCTCTCCTTTACATCAGTAGTCAGGCACATTGTGTTTCTTCTCTCTATGGTAGGATTAGCTATTTAGAGTGAATTGAGCATTCCTGTGAATAAAATTACTTTGTTGTTCAAGACCTGGAGCTGGATTATTCCTCCATTTGGGACTATTTCTTTTGTTCTCGAGAAGTGGAGGAGGTCATGCACAGTGAAAGAAAATAAGGAGAAAATATTTCAGAATAGTGTTGGATTCACAGTGAACCCTGGTCCCTTAGAAGTACTTCTGTTATAATGGAAATGTGCAGGGATGAGTGATGGATTGTAGATCCATCTATTTTCGTAGTTTACTGCTTTCCTATTGATAGGGGCACTGTTGTCATGGTGTAGGATTGAGGACTGAAGGAAAGATCTATGAAAGTTCTGAGTACCACAAAGAGAAGCAAGTCCTGGTTTTCAGAGGATGGAGATGTTCTGGGTCAGGAGAGAGTAACCAGAGTAAAATAGACTTTGCAGTAATGCAAAAAGAGTTTGCAGTAATAAGAAGCCAGCAGTTGAAATTTCTATAAGAAGACTAACTGACACAGTGATGTTTATTGCATCATTTTTCAGTTGTAGAATAGAAAAAGTATGCAGTAGGTAAATAAACTGCCTAATTCCTTCAACTCAGTATGTGAAGTATATTGATTCTCAGTGTTCTCACCTGATTGTTTAGTAGAACAGAAGATGGTAGATCAATAAAGTCAACATCCCTATCAGTAGTAATATGTGTATTTCTAATCAGTTTAAAAAAGTTGAAGTGAAACTGTTTTACACACATAAACTTCTGACTTTTACTTAGATTGTTCAATTTTTAAAAAATAATTCACTGACAGTGCTTTAAAATAACCAAACCAAAACAGAAAAAACCCCAGCTACACAGCTCTCATACAAAGTTCCAGATACCTGCACTCAGGTTTGCAGCAGTTTACCCAGACTGGTTAGATGTGTGCTTTTCACTCTGAAACCTGCACCTTTGTGTGCACATCTTCCACTCTACATTGTGAGCTTGTTCCTTTGGAGGCCATTCTCCACAGGGAGTGCAAACACTGTCAGGCTGACTTGGTACAACTCAGCTACAGACTCAGAATGGTGCTAGGCCCCCGCTCTCAGCTCACACAGAACAGCTACCTAAGCAGCCTTGCTGCATTCCCGCAGCACTGCACTGAGCCCTGAAAGGTTTGAGAGCCTACAGGGCAGCTTTGTAGCTGTGGGCAGATCACTCAGCCCACTCAGAAGTGATTATATCTGTGTATGATCTCTGCCAGGGTGGCGATGCAATGCTGTGCTGTGTTATGTGAGCATGTAGCTAAAGGGAAGCTTGGGAATCCATGCATTCTGCTTAGCTAACCCTGGTTAAGGCTCTTTGGAACAGTGCTTAAGAGTTGTCATCATAAAGGAGCTTTAATGACACATCTCAGTCCCTAAGTGCCTTTCTGAGGAACTTTCTCAGAGGTGCTGCTAATGGATAGGAATTAGCTTCTTGGCCAGCCTAGATCTTTATTGGAAGTGGAAATCCAGTACAACAATATTTTCTGAAGGTGTCTACAGCCTGTGTTATTTGTAGTGTGATTTGCATTTTGCATGAAGTAAGACTCATTTAAAATTGAAATTCTGATTGTCAAATATTTGGATTAACAAGTATTACCGGTAACAGAATGCTGAAGGCTGTCCAGCTCCTCCCAAACCAAACCTAAGGCCAGCTCATATAGTTGTTACTGCTCACACGTCTAAGAATTCATCATATAATGCCAGCATAGTTGTGGCTACTCCAAGTAGCAAAATTATTTTGCTTCATCTCATGGGATAGTTCTCAGTATCATTTACAGGCATTAATTGTAGATTTGCTAGTGAAACTTAGGGGGAATATAGGATCATAGAGTCATTAAGGTTGTCATGCTTGGCCATGTGACTGGTTGTGTCATTTTCTGATGTGTTTTCCAACAAATGCTGGAGAAACCATCTTTGAAGGGAAAACTGGATTAATTAGGAGTTTGTTAAGTAGGTTAAAAGTAAATGGGTATGTTGGGAAATAGTCTGAACAAAGTGACAAGATGGAGGAGTGAAGAGCAGGTTGAACTCACAGTCTCCTGTGTATCAGCTGGTGCCATGTTGTTTTGTAGTAGGATGAATGCCTTTTTTTGCCTTTCAGCTTCTTTTTCCTACTGAATGCACAGGTGAATTCAGAAGATTAATGACTGTCTGCTCCCTTGAAAATCATTCACTGTTACTTAATTAAAAGTCACAAAGTTTTCAGCAATGCATGATGTTATTGTCTGCTTCAAGTTTAATTTCTCATATTTAGAAATGTGTCTTATTTAATTTGTTTTGCAGGAGGCTGCCAAATATGAAAAGAAAGTGATGGTGCTGGACTTTGTCATGCCTACACCTCAGGGAAGCTCGTGGGGTAAATTTCTCTTCATTGCAATCCTGTTATAAAGGAGCTTTGCTCAGAGACTCTTATTTTCATGCTTGAAATCTGCTACACTGATGTGAAAATCACATTCTGTTCCTTTCTCTCAGGTCTTGGAGGAACATGTGTAAATGTGGGCTGTATACCTAAAAAATTGATGCACCAGGCAGCTTTACTGGGACAAGCCTTGCAAGATTCACGCAAATTTGGGTGGCAGTTTACAGAAGAAGGTAAAGAAGGACACTTTTTCCAGTTTTGTCATTTGCACTGAAAATCCTGAGGTGCTTCATAATCAGGTGCATGTTGCACTGCAGCATATGCTGGCTTTGACAATGTGAGGCAACTTTGGAGAGCTTACACATAAATTGAAGTGCTTTTCAAGTCTAAAGCCATGGGGCTTATTGCCTCCATTGCCTCCATCTGTTTGTTAGTAGCTCCTGATCACGTTAGTAGTTGATGAGACTGTTGGATGAAAAAAAACAATAAGGTGCTCCTCCATTTCTGAATGTACCACGACATCTAAGGGAATACACCAGAATGTTGACTGACAGAAACTTCTTATAGTTACAAGCAAGGATTTCCTTTCCGTAAGTGTCTATCACTACTGTGTAAGAAGATGGATTTTACTTTTTATAATCTCTGATGTGCATGGTTATGGGATTATGATTTATTTAGACTGCAATCCTGTATTTGAAGCATGCAGAGGCACCTCTCAGACATGCATTGTCTTCATTTGTTGAGCAATGTCACCTCTTACAGCTGTCAATATATATCTGTCAATATAAAACTGTCAATAATTCAGTAAGTCAATTTTCAATGTTTTAAGTCATACCTATTGCACTGTGACCTCTCATGTTATCTGTGCTGATGTAATTCTTTGAATTTCAGTAGCTTTACCCTGAAATAAAACAGAAGTAAGACAAACCCAGGAAGACTGGGTCATGAAAATAATCTCTTTGAGAATAGCAATTTTGCTGTGGAAAAAGAAAAACTCAGACTAAAATGTGAACCTTCTTCTTTTGTTGCTGACAGTCAAACACAACTGGATGACCATGACAGAATCTGTTCAGAATTACATTGGTTCACTGAACTGGGGCTATCGAGTTGCCCTGAGAGACAAGAAGGTCACGTATGAGAATGCATATGGAGAATTTGTCGGGCCACACACAATTAAGGTACATCATAGCCATTCTTTGCTGTGTCTTCCTGTAGTGCTGTCTGAATAGAGATAATTCTCAAATAGAATAATTTTTCCTTTGGTGGTACTGTAAAACACTCTCTTTGCACTAATACTTTGTATGCAGGCAACGAACAAAAAGGGAGTTGAGAAGCTGTACACAGCTGAGACATTTATCATTGCCACCGGTGAACGACCACGCTACCTGGGTATACCTGGAGACAAGGAATATTGCATTAGCAGGTAAAAACAGGGAGGAATACAAAGTCATTCCTTGTGTGTAAATACTTCCCCATACTGAAGAGCACAGTCTACTTGAAAGAAAACTCTGTACTTAGATATTAGGGAAAGTGGGAATAGCATAGCTGCTGATGTTATGAAGTTGGTAGGAATCTGTCTTCATGCATTGGGGCAGTCTTGAAACTCAGCACAATTTTTTTCCCAGCTACTCAGTGAAGGTAATTCAGTTTTCGAAAAACTGGATTTGAGTGTCTGGTTAATTGCTAATGCCAAGCAAAAATGTTAAAGGAAGATAAAATGTGTTTTCATATCAGAGTATCTTTTAAGTTACTTGCTGTAGAAACAGAGGTTGGAATTACAGGCTGGCAAACCTATAGCAATGAAATAAATAATTGGCACAATTCCTCTGAAACCAAAACACCAAGTGGTGTCCTTCTCTTTTAATAAGTGGTAATGAAATTAAAGATAACAGATAAAACAGCCTGTAAAGTGGTGCTTTAAAGTAGCTTCAAGATGGAGGACTCAGAAATCCCAGAGTTAGACTATGAGATTGAGGCTGTGTAATCTTCATTGAGTTCCTTGGGGTATAGGAGCTATGCTACCGCCTTTAATTGCACAATCACATTTTGTTGCATCACGCTGAGAAAAGGGACACTTATTTTAGAGTGAAATATTCACAGAATTGTACTGTCAGACTCCAAGTGTGTTAATGTGGTGCCTCCATGAGTCCTGGCTCTGTGGAGAAGCCCTAGTTTTATAGCCTAGGTCCAAAGTGTGATAGAACTGATGTAGCTTGATGAAGCAGTTGAAAGAAATGAAAAGCAGACAAAGGAGCATGTTTTCCATAATTTCATACTTCTATCTTTGCCTGTTACTGTTGTTGTGTGTATATCTGGCACTGTGTATAATGCTTCAGCAAAAGGAAAAGTCTTCAAAGCGATGATGGTATTTTATCTTAAAGCTGAACCCCTTTCACTTTTAGTTCTCAGGAGTTAAATTTGTAGCAAAATATTTAAAGCAAGATTTAGAGGGGAAATAATGTTGCCTCCGCTTGAGGCAAGGCAACCTGGATCTGGAACGGCACGGCGGCAACCCCTTTGCCACTCAGTCCAAGTACTCGCATGCACCAATATAGTGGACAGTAAATGGCATTTATTAATGGTTGGACAGGGTAATTTATAGCAGGGGTTAACGGTTAACAACACGCAGATCTAAGTAATGGTAAAGGGGAGGGGTTCTGTTTGTAACATCACGATATCCTGCGGCTGGTCCCTGATCTCCCACATTTCCCCCCCCTCTTATGACTAACCAAAAACATAGAAAGTGTAAAGGCTATAAAAACATAAAGGCTAGCCAACTGAAACGTGGTAAAAAACTCACAACTGGTAAAAACAATGAACATTTCCGTAACTCATCTCAAAGCAACTGTAAGTGTCTAACAAACAAAATGTTAACTCTTTCTAACTGATTTTTAACAAATAATGCTAACTTATTTAAAATGTAATGCCCAAAATCAATGCCAGGGGCATTGCAGCAAGAGGGCCTAATAAGGTGGGACCAAGGGCGATCAGTCATGGGGACTGACTGACTGAACCATGACTCAAAATATCCCTGCAGGACTTCTTCCTCAGTTTTTTGGCACTTTTGCAGAGGCTTCTCCCTGTTGATGCTTGGGATGAAAATCAATCAGAAAAACAAATCAATCAATCAATCAGGTAACACACATAACTGATAACACAATTGATGATCTGAAATCATACAACACTGACCTATCATCCCAGAGTCTGCAACAACCTTATGCAGAAAACCTCTGGGCTGATTGTCGATAATTCCATTCAAGTAAAGCTAGAACTTGGCCAGAGTTCGAACTCTACTTGATGGACATCACTTACATTTTAAAACAAGACTTTTAAAAACAGCAATTATGAATAGGCCATCAAACCATTATACAATTGAATTCCTCCGAAATTTTGAACCATGACTGAAAACATTTCTGTTGAGCCTCTCCCCCAGTCCTTCTCTGTGCTAGCCTTTCTTTTAGTTCGGCCATGGATTTTCTCATGACCCCGGTATGGTCTGCCGTCGGGCTGCTTGACAATTTGTCACAGCCTTCAGGAAGCAGGGCACACAGGCCGCGGGGGTGTCTAAGGATTCAGTCCTGCAAAATAAACTTCACAAGTTTTATCAGTTTTGCCCTGAAGATCTGGTTTGATTGACTTAAGCAGGCACCATTTAATTTTATCATTTTTCTTAATGGCTGCGTACCCTCGCCCTGTGAGTACCAGTCTCCAACCCTGTTCCCATTCCCCTAGTAAATTTTTAATTATGACCTGTGGGCCTTCCTCCAGTGCTCAGGTGGCCCAGTGCCTCTGGGCAGGGCTTTTTGTCTCGTCTCCCCTAGGGAACTGATTTAATGCTAGCAGAGCGGTTGCCAGGATGCACGCCTGGTCTTTTGGGGGAATGGAATTGGTAAAACCCTCTGTTTTTGCCAACACCTTTAGTTTAGCTTTTAGAGTTTGATTTGCCCGTTCAACAGTGGCCTGTCCGGTGCTATTGTATGGGATACCGTGTACTAAAGTGATGCCCCATTTTGAAACAAAGGCTTGGATCGATTTTGAGATAAAATTTGTGCCATTGTCCGTTTTGATCTGCTTCGGAATACCTAGCCATGCCATGGCCGTTAGCCAATGTTGCATGGTCGCCTTGGATTCTGTTTTTTGATGTTGTGTGGCCACGATCACTCTGCTGTAGGTGTCCACAGTCACCGCGAGCCATGCTTGGGGTCTAAGCAGCTGACATAATGTACTTTTGGTGGGAGGTCAATGTCGACAATCGCAAGCAACTGCATCCAAGGGGGTTTTGCTGCGTAAAGAATCTCTCCTCTAAATCCAGCAAGGGCTATGGCTAGGTGCTCTGATATTGTTGATGACTGTGTGGAAAGCTGTTTACTGAAGGGCACATATATCCTGGTGGGTTCAGTGCCCAAATGTCTCAGGGCGAGTTTCCTGCCTTTCATAATAAGGCTACTAAGACACTCAGCTCCTGGGGAAAAAGTGCGTGATGGTTTTCCCAAGACCACCCATTGTATTGGTTGGGCTTTGTCAGGGGGTCCTTGGGCTAGTGCTCCTACTCCCCCTTTCTTTGTAAGGTCGACATACAAATCGACCGGTGCATTCGAGTCCCATCTGGCGAGCGTGCTCATCGACATCTGACGTTCGATAAAATCAAGCGAGCTTACCGCTTCTGGTGTCAGTGTCTTTTGTTCCCGTGGATTCTTCCCTTTTAAGAGGTCGTTTAGGGGGTCCATGACCTCAGGAGGGATCAGGATGATGTTACGGAGCCACTGTAGGGATCCCACCAGCTGCTGCATGTCGTGGAGTGTCCTGACGTTTCGGCAGATTTTTATTTGGGGCGGGGTTATATATGAATCCGAGATTCCCATGCCAAAAAAGGTCACGCACGGTCCTCTTTTTATCTTTGCACTCGCAATTTCGAACCCATTTGCTTTCAAGGTCTCTGAGACTGCAGACGCTAACCGGTCTACTTGGCTCGTTGATGGTGCGGCGATCAGGATGTCGTCCATGTACTGGATAATGATCGCGGTGGAATCATTCTGCTGGACTGGCGTTAGTGCTTGGTCCACTGTGATTTGGCAAATGGCAGGGGAGTTCACCATTCCCTGAGGCAATACCCGCCACTGGAAGTGCAGGTTGGGCTGCTGGCTGTTCGGGAAGGTGATGGAAAAGGCAAACCGCTCTTTGTCTTCGTCGTGCAGGGGGATGGAGAAGAAGCAGTCTTTGATGTCGAGCACTGCATAAGGGTGTCCTCTTGGTACCATTGAATTCATCGGCAACAAAGTTTGCACAGGACCCATTGGCTGGATTTTTTTGTTTACCTCTCGTAGGTCGTGTAAGAGACGGAAACCTTCACCAGACCATTTGGGTATAACAAAGATGGGGGTGTTCCATGGGCTTGTGGAGGGTTCAATGTGGCTTCGCTGCAGCTCCCCAGTAATTAATTCAAGAAGGGCAGTCATTCGAGGCTTCGATAAGGGCCACTGCTCGACCCACACTGGGTCCAGTGATTTCCATATTAATTTGATGGGTAGTTGTGGGTATGCAGCAGTGGCCCTTAGAATAAATTTGTCATTCTGACATCCAACAAGGTTATGGCATCACTCCCTAACAAGGGTGGACATTTGGACATTACATTTGGGGAGAGGATGACGGTTCTCCCCAGTCCCCTCTCAGTGCAAAGCATTACTGCAACAAGCTGGGTGCTTTTTCGGGCCCGAGACAGCCCTCCAACCCCGCCTACCATGGGCGTTTCTTCCAACTTTGATTGTGAAGGCCAGTGTATGTTCGGAATAATGGTGACATCTGATGCCGTGTCAGCCGAAAAGGGAAGGCAGATAGCAGGGCTATCAGGGTTGTTATAGAGATGGAAAACAGCACACACTATCAGTGGGTGTCTGCCCACCTTCACAGCAAAAGCCACCCATGGGTCTCGCTCCCACGCCTTTATGGCCAGAGCCACCCAGGGGCCTCATCCCCAGGGAGCCGTTCTTGGTATTCCTGGAGTATGGATGGGTTTGGCTGGGCCATTGGCTGAGCTGTGAAGCTGACCGTGGCAGGGGGGGGGGTGGGCAGTGGGTATGGGACTCCGTGCCCCATTGACAATTGGCACAACCAGGCCACTTCATGTTCCGGGTGGGACGGGGCTGTGTGCAGCCCGGGTGCCCCCTCCCCCTCCTGTTTCCCTGATATTTGGATTTGTAATATTTAGCAATATGCCCCCTCTTTCCACATGCCCAGCATGGCCTCCTAGATTTCATCTGGCATGGGGGAACGGCTGTTGGTGGGTACCCTGACTGAGGGCAGTTCACTGCAATGTGATCTGCCTGGCCACACTTAAGGCATGCCATCATGCTAGTTATTGCAGTGTGGACAGCTGCCTGAATTGGGACTAGATGCTCCTCTTTCACGACATGCCTAATCATGTCTACAATGGTAGACCCAGGCGGTCGCGACCGTAAGATGTCCTTGGTAGCGGTATTACGCTGTTGGCGCAAGAACTCTGCTAACACAGGGCCCTTTGCATCCAATGGTAGAGTGGAGGAGTCAAGTGCTGCCTGAGGCAGTCCACAAATTGTGTGAAGCTTTCACTTTTGCTCTGCTTTATAGTAGACCGTGGCGATGGTCTGGCAATAACTTTAGAAGCAGAGGGAATAGCCTCTCTGGCAGCTTGGGTTGTTGTCATGACCTCATGGGCCCGAAGGCCCTCAGCCTGTGCCTGGGGGGGTGATCATAGTTGGGTCTGCGCCCATTAAACGTTGTATGCAGGAACCATGTAGCGGGTGGTCTACCCCAGTCACTAAGGCCAGTTGCCTTACACCATTGTCTTCCCATTCTTGTTTGAAAACAATCATCCCTGCCCCATCAAAAATTAATCTGCATGTTTGCTTGATGTCAAATGGAAGCATGTCATCCCCTCCAAAAACACTATCGATAAGAGTGGAGACCATCGCTGAATTAATCCCCCTGTCCACAATTGCTTTAACAATTGCCTGTATATCCTTGGGGTTTACTGGCGTATAGGTTCTCTGATTTCCGCCCGCCCCCCCCACTTGGATGGGAAAAGCCAGCATGGCTGATGAGGCCCACTTGGCACATGCTATTTTTATTTTCCTCCAATCAGTAAGAGGAGCTTGTTCTTTTCCTAGCTTTCCCTTGACTCAAGCAGGAGGATTGTGATGGCTACCCTTGCGTGCTCTCACTCCCTCTTCATCAGAATCGAAATCAGAATCGGGATCGGGATCGGCAATAGACCCCTTGTGGAACCACTCGTCCCAGCTCGAGTCCAACTCGGGTCCGGAGCTCAACTGACTGGAAACTTCTGGGCTCCAAGACCTTTTCGTCAGGCTTCGACCTCGCCCCTTTTTCCTAGCATTGGGCCGCTCCCTCCCTCTAGGCTCGCCCTGTCACCTGCCGGGGGAGGCTAGTTTCTTATGAAAAGAAGTTTTCATACACGCGCTCCGAGCTGCCTCAGCTCCCTCTCCGAGTCTTTCCCCTCTTTCTTGCTCACGCATGTCTGTGGTGTCCTGCAGACCTTCTCTGCCCCCGCCTACTGCACCCGCGTCCATGCTCCCCCCCCCCTAGGGTTCGCCACCCTGCGGCGCGTAAGGCGGAGGCCCCGCCCAGGCTCTGTCAGACCCTGAGGTAACGGCAGCACCCCGTGCCTCTGAGTTAACGGCAGCGCCTCATGCCTCCTCTAACAGTCCGTCCCAAAATGACTGCTTTTTTTCCTGTAGCCAGCACGCCTGGGCTCAGAAGCCACGAAGAGCGTCCCCGCGGCTGTAAATCCCCACACTCGGCAAGCTCATGATCATACGAAGTCTGCAGGGCTTTCCACATTTCCCGCTCTGGCCAAACTTTTCGCAGAGCCTGCATGACTCTTCCCCATAATTTAAGATTTCGCCCCGAGCCTGAGGAAATCGCCTCCTCGGCTAGGGCCTTGGTACATCTATTCCACCCCTCCGGGTGGAGAATATGCCCCAGCCTAATAACCCCAATTTGCAGGAGCCTCGATACTACGAGACTAAAATCTCCTGGCTCGCAGTCTATGAACTTTAAAAACGACCTTTGCGAGCGACTCCATTTCTCCTTCGCTGGTCCAGGAGCCTCCTCTCCACCGAAGTTGGTCCAGCCACTGCAGCCACTGTTCACCTGTCCAGGCGTCCCCCGTCCCCTGGGCAGTCCCAGGTTTCGGCACCACTTTGTTGCCTCCGCTTGAGGCGAGGCGACCTGGATCGGGAATGGCACGGCGGCAGCCCTTTGCCACTCGGTCCAAGTACTCTCATACACCAATGTGGTGAACGGTAAATGGCATTTATTAATGGTTGGACAGGGTCATTTATAGCAGGGGTTAACGGTTAACAACATGCAGGGGTAAGTAACGGTAAAGGGGAGGGGTTCTGTCTGCCCGTAACATCGCGATATCCTGTGGCCGGTCCCTGATCTCCCACAAAATAAACACCACCTTTTTCAACAATTTGTCCTAAATTTCTGTTAAAAAAACTCTCCACATTTTTGTGGTGATTCAGGATTTTCATACTCCTTTTTTTTTGTATGTGTACTCCTAAATATAACTTTTTCATCTGTCATACACTGATTTTGTATTGCAGATGAACTTCCAAAAAATTAAGCAGGGTGTTTTTTGTGAACAGGAAAAGGACTAAAGTTCTATTCTTACAGAAAAAAAAAATTATATAAATCTAAAGCACACTACATTTTTCTGACTGCCTCTAATTTCCTTTTTCGTTTTTTTTTTTTTTTTTTCCAGTGACGACCTTTTCTCTCTGCCTTACTGTCCAGGGAGAACCCTGGTGGTTGGAGCTTCCTATGTCGCCTTGGAGTGTGCAGGATTTCTTGCAGGCCTTGGATTAGATGTCACTGTAATGGTGAGATCCATTCTCTTAAGAGGATTTGACCAGGACATGGCAAACAGAATTGGTGAATATATGAAAGAACATGGAGTCAACTTCATTAGGGAGTTTGTGCCAATCAAGGTAGGCTCAAAGTGACTACAATTGTTTGGGATGTACCTATCATAATGTTTTAAGATGTAAATTATTTTAGTTAATACACAAGTTGAACTTTCATTACAGTATCTGCTGTGATATAGAATGGGTTAATTTTTGTTTTAAACCAACTCCATGAAACTTAATTAATTGAACTAATTAATCCTAATATGAAAATTTTGTGAGATTATGAAGTTCACTGTTTTTATCAGAATTAGTTGGGTTAGTTTATGTTACACAGAAAATGTTACACCTGCTTATCCTGGTTCTTCTTGCAGGCCCATAATTAAGCAGATACATAATTTCCTCTAAGATCAGGGCCCAGTGCATCAAAAACAATTCAGTTTTTCATTGCCAATTTTAAAATTTTCAGCCAGCAAATTCTGTTTATATGCTGAGGATTAGTGGACTATCCAGAAAAGTAAATGGTCTTTAGAAGTATCATCTGTATAATTAACTTGGCAGAGTCCTTAAATACTTGCTAAATTTTTGTTGAATTCAGTAAGAGTACTCATGGAGCTACTTACATATATTTTATAGGCACATGTGTAGGTAAATTCAAGTCGAATTTAAACCAAATTAGAAGTAATGGAAAATTGCCCTATCAAAGACTTCAGAGGGTGCTAACAGTATTTTTTTATGGTTTTTTCACAATAGTCCTTACTTATTTTGAAATAGCAAATCACATGTTAAGCAATTTCAATTAGGTGTTAAACCAGTGTGCTTTTGAGTTTAACACTTTGGGGTTTAAAATTCAGTGAAGACTGTTCATTTCCATTCTTAGCAGTATCAAGAGCAGCTTTAAAAATGCTCTTGCCAGTTCCTACTGTGGGTCTGAGCATCTCTCACAGAATGAGAGTTGCTGTAAGAAGACAAAATGGATCTTTCCAGGAACTTAGTTTTTATGCAGGTTTTTGTTGAATAAATCCCATGCTGTATGAAAAGTAGGGATGATTATCTAGGTTTTGTTGCAGACATGGCCTTTTGTAAGCCCTAATGAGAATGGGGGAATGAGAAAGAAGGAAACTGTGTTTAAAAGGAGCTAATTTCAACTAAATGGCAAACAGGCTCCTCCAGACAGATCCTGTGATAAGCAGTCCATTGCCACCATCACAAAATGCACTTCTGTGTATTTTGCCCTGTCCCGTCACTATATGTCTTTGATTTCAATGGGAATAAAATATTTGGCCCTGTTTCTGATTGAGAATATCCTTCGGCTTAAGTTGTTTGGTAGGTTTTTAGCAGGTTTTCTCATCTCTTTCAGACATTGTGTTTGAAGTTATGCATGTTGTGCTTATTAAAACCCTTTGTTGGGACTTTTGAAGGTAGAAGATGAATTATTATAAATAATGTTGCCTTTGAATAGAAGCAGTTTAGCACAGTGATCCTTTATGGTTGGTAGGATGGCACAGTTGGCTTTTCTAAATATAAAAAATGGACAGAAATAAAATCTTTATCAGAAACGTTGCTCTTTCTGCCTCTAAATATTGAACATGAAGTAGGAACAAGGGTGTTGTTGAAAAGTACCTTTTCATCTGTAGGATGAACGCTAAAATTTCCCAGAATTATGTTAAGTGTTGCATACTTACATGTCTGTTGTATGTACTGATGAGGCTTTTCTAAGACAATAGATTCCCATGGGTGGAGGAAATGATGGCAGCACTTAGAGAAAATGTCTGATGGTGTTTCCTTCCTACTTGCTTCCTCTGTCCCCAGAGGAATGAGGGCATATGTCCCCAGGTCATGTGATGGGCTTGGACAAGAACTTAACCATGAGACCACTTTTAAAAACAGAAATGAGAATTTGTTTTGTTGGTCATAAAAATAAATTCAGGGACATAAAAAAACACATTAAAATACGCAAGTAGAAATGTAAAGAATCTTTAGAGTAAGTGCCTAATTTTAGATCATGGTTAAAACTCTCTCAATGGTATTTGCTGGGAAAACATACATTGGTATATTTTTATTTGAAACTTTTTTTTTTACCCCATCCAATCCCCAAATTGTTGTAGGTTGAGCGGGTTGAGGAAGGAACTCCTGGAATACTGAAAGTTACAGCCAAATCCACAACAAGGGATCAAATAATTGAAGCGGAATACAATACTGTGAGTCCTGTCTATATGCATGAAGAATGTGAAATAGCCTTCCATTAAATGTTGATATTTTGTGGGGTGTTTTTATCCACACATTAGATTTTTTCAAATTATTTTAGTCATTACAATATGCTAATTGCACACACTCATCTGGAAATAAAAGTCCCCAAATCAATGGTTATTTTGCCTTGCCAAATCAGTTTGCATGCTTTTGAAACCTGTTTCTTAGCTTAGGGGTGTAGAAGAGCTTGGTCCTGTGGAACCAGCTGCAGGATTTTTTCCCTGTGGGATATTTGTAATAAATTATAAGTAATGATTTATAATAGCTTTCATAGTAATTAGGACATGTTTTGTAGTTAGCACAAAACAATGGTCAGTGCAGGAGTTAAACATGTCATCTCAAGACCTGTTCTTGACACATCTTCCCAAACACAGCAAATGCCCTGTGGCAAGTCAGTCAGGAAACTTCATTACACACTTAAGACAGTAAAATTGTAGTGTGCAGGCATGGTATTGTATGTTTGATTGCCTGTTTCCATCACACCTCACTCCACTCATTTTCATCAGCCTTGATGCTGAAAGGAGAAAAAAAAAATTGTGAATAGAGTATTTGCAACCACACAGAATGCATAAAGACAGGCCTTTGCCAGCCTGGGACTTCAGACTGCAAATACTGTGTGCCAGTGGCCTCGTTTACCTGTACAGTGCATCAGTCATCCCCTAAAAAGGACACACAGTGCATCTGGGAGCCAATACTGTGAGAAAGTTTAACAATGACAGCAGAGCTGTTCCACAGGATTGTAATACTGGGGTTTTTCTAGTCCATAATAGTGAAAGCTTATTAGCAAGGAAATCAATTCCATCCTTTTATTAATGAAACTTTTGGTTTCTTGTTGCTACATCATCACTGAAATGCTGTCACTCCTCATAGAAGCTGAGAGCTGTGTGTGCTGCATTTTAAGACCTTCAGCTCTAAAGATGTGGTGTGTTTGATCATCTGTAAGGCTTGAAGGAGATCTTGGGATTCCTTCAGGACAGTTCTTAGTTGTCATATGAAAAGCATTGTTAGTTATCTGGGCAGTTGTCCAAGACTACAAAGCATGTAGCAATTTTCCTTGTGATAGCAGAAGTTGGAACACGATTTGTTAAGTTAGCAGAGTTGATAGGATGGGATTTCAGCCTTGACAAATGTTCAAACAAATAATATTAAAAAAATAATATTCTTTGACAGTGGTTGACTGAGAGCCTATATAAGTAAATTATATTTTCAGTTAAAAAAATAATATTCTTTGACAGTGGTTGACTGAGAGCCTATATAAGTAAATTATATTTTCAGTTAAAAAAATACTATTTTATGATATTTTTATTTGCTTAAGCATCTCAGTTTCTTTCTTAAAGAGCCCTTTCCTTATGGAGCATTTTGAGGTCACTTGCTCTGGTAAGGATTCGGGATAATATCTTGGTTTAAAACTGTAAGGAAATAAAGAATCTGTCCCTAACTGATTGGTTTAGAATATTCTTGGAGTATTCCTCAAGGGAAAGCTATTTGCCTGTTTTTAATCTTAGCATTAATACCTGGTATTGTTAGGTCATGGTGGTAACATGGCTTGTCTTAAACTCTATGAATGTACAATGGATAACAAATATATTCACCTTACTGTGACCAAGCTTTAGATACTAATCTCTAGTATATATAGAAGATAATAGCCAAAGGAAATGCACTTTTGAGTTTTTAAAAATCAGTCATGTGCATTGCTGTTTTGCAGGTGCTGCTGGCAATTGGACGAGATCCATGCACAAGAAAAATTGGTTTGGACAAAGTCGGAGTGAATATCAATGAAAGGTAAGGACAGATGTTTGTGTACCACTCACTGCTGAGTTTGTGTCATGCGCTGTTACAATGGTAGTGGTGCAGAGACACCCAAATCTTTGAGGAAAAATTTGTCTCTTGTTTCTGTACACTTGGATGGGAGACCATGTAGCAGATAGCTGTATTTTCTCCCATGGTACTGCTACATTTGCTCTTTTGTTGCTGAAATGTCAATTTCTAATTCCTAGGAGAAAAAAGTGTCTATTTCATTCTTTCTAGATTTACAGGTCCATCTTAGCTTCTTACAGCCACAGGTTTTCTAGGATCTGTCAGTTGTTCCTTGTACTTTCTTTTTCTCATCTCCTTGCTTTTATCACCTCTTGGAACAAAAGTCTGTTAGTTCATACAGGCTTTTAGAGCAGCGAGTTTTGTTCATATTTTAATGTAAAAGCTACTATATGTTATGTTGAAAGATAAGATTCAAGTAGCATTCCTTAAACTCCCAAGTGAAATTCTTGATGTGTTTTAGGTTTTGGAGGGTTTTATTTCTTGCCTTTAAGCAACCCTTGGATACAATCTGTGTCTTCTGTAGAAGAGTATTTGATGTTAAATGTAGTGAGGTTGTTGTACCAGGGAGTGGAGCTATCAGTAACATTTTCAATATTGGTAACTAAAATATCTTGCGGGCATGTGGGTCCTCAGAGATCTTCCCTTTGAAGAGAAAACAAGGGACCATGACCCTGACCAATGCAGAGTATTTATATATGAATGCAGTAACTGATGTTGTCAAGGGGCACAATGTGATATTTCAAATAAGTGGAAATTTTGGTCCACTCAAAATTGGCAGATCCATGTTGGTTTGTAGAACAGTACACATCTTTCTGATGTCAGGACACCTATTACTAGCTTAATAGAATGAACTATAAAGATATTAGCATAAACTGTATAATTTTTAGTGAGTGCAAAATTGAGGATGTTGGATTTTTAATATGGGAATTGCTACTGGTTTCTCAAGTAACTGTGTTTTTGTGTCTGTCTCATTAGGTTTCCCTGTTACATGTGTTTCCTGTGGTGATTACTGCATTATCTCATTTATTGATGAAGTAGGAAATATTAATAATTAAAAACTTCCATTAGCTCAGTGCACTTACAGCTAAAAAGCTTGACGGCTGTTCCTTAGGTAGGGTGTGTAACACCCTACCTGTCTCTGTGTAGAAGCCTGAAGAATAAGTTTCTATAAACAGCTTCAGCCACTGGACTGAAATTTCAGTAGTGGAAAAATTGTTTTGTCCTACAAAAGGAGTGGGAAAATGTCACTTCCTGTCATTCCTGAAAGTTGCCAGTACACAGCTCAGCTGGTGGTAGAAGGTGTTTCAGGAAGAGGTTTATGCTTCACCTCAGTGATTCAGGAGATGAATTGCAACTTCTGAAGCTACCTCCTTGTCCAGTGTGTGAATTCCTGTAGTTTTGGTCAAATTTGCTGTATTTTATATTCCTGCCCGAGACTGTAAGTTTATGAATACGAATTCTTTCCTTCATACTTCACATACAAGTCTTTCTCTTAAAGCTAAGGAGCCTGCAAGGTTATTTATACCTCCAGCCTTCAAAGCAGAAGGCTGTGAAGCAGAATCTTTTTTCTTGTTAATTCCAATTGCAGAACGGGAAAAATTCCTGTCAATGATGAGGAGCAGACAAATGTTCCGTATATCTATGCTGTTGGAGATATCCTGCAGGACAAGCTGGAACTCACACCGGTGGCAATCCAGGCAGGAAGGTTGTTAGTTCGGAGGCTTTATGCTGGGACAACCACTAAGGTAAGGAACTAGTTGCCACAAAACACTGTCACTGCTCTGCTTCTAAGTGCAGAGTGCAAGTCTGCTTGCTTGTGGAAAACCCAGTAGAATTTTAAGGATTAGCTTTGATGATCATTTTAATTTTCCCCCGGCAAAGATATTACTGCAGATGTGTTTGGCTAATTGTGTAGGATGAAATGAATACCTTGTGGATTAAGCAGTAGTCTCTTTTTTTCCTATTAAGAGGGTTTAGTTTTCTCTCAAAGTATAATGATAATGAAATTAGCAGAGATCATTTCACTTGTTTTCAATTCTACTGCCTTCCTTAAAAGTCATCAGTCTTCCCCATCCTGTTAAGTGCTTTAACACCAATTCAAAGGCAGTTTGCTGAACCCACCTACGGTCCCTAAATAGAGTGGAATAGGAGTTTGTAATCTTAATTTTCAGTCTTATTTTAATGATTTTTTTTCATTTCTCATCTGTATGTTTTCAATGTAATATGCAGTCCTAATTGTAGTTGAATGTGGACACAAAGGAAGATTAGATGTACCAGTAACTCAGCACATTTATACCTGAGTAGTTGAATTAATGGATTCAGTGTTCATGTTTTGTACTAGTGCAGTTCTGGGTTTCAGCCAAGTTATGGTTGTTCAGATGGGAGTAATGTGGGTACTCATTTACACCTTATGTTTAAACCAGAAGGAAAGGAGAGTGCCTTTAAAGAACTGTTACACTGATATGGGTGCTTGTCTCACCTTCATAACCATATGGCATGACCATAAAGGTTTATCCCTTTCAGAGCCTGCTGTATTCATAACAAGTTCAGCTATCAGCCAGATTTAGAGCATGATCGAGTTGTTTGTTTTACATTGGCAGATACTGCAGTAACAGAACCCTGAATCAGTGCACAAAATGTCATTGAAATAGCCAGGCAAGGTTTAAGAAACTGTAGCAGAAGCCAAATTTTTTTATTGCTGCAATGCTATGAGTATGTCTTAATTTACATTTTATGCCAGATAAGTCTGTCAAGGTACAAAAATTGCTATACTGCCAAAGGAAGCATTCTTATTCAGTGAATCCAAGAAATGAGTAACTACTTTAAAAAAATGGGAGCGTGGCTCATACTGCCTTTGTAACAAATCTGGAGAAGGTGATTGAAATGTAATGAGGTGTTATGGATAGGTGGGGCAAGAACAGTAGTCAGCACCTTAGTTGATCCCCAGTCACAAAGGAAATTAATTAGAGTTGAAATATGTAGAAAATAAAATTGCTAGACATGAAATAGAGCTGACCGGCCTGCTAGTCTGCTATAGCAGAATGACTCATTTGGTGTATATGGGAATAGCAGTGTATGTTTGTTTATTTTGAGTCTAGTGAAAGCTTTTTACTCTGCCTCCATAACATTGTCATGGACAAAGGGATGAATTGCAGGCTGGGTAAGTGGGCAGTGAGGTGGGTTGAAAACTGGCTGAACAGACAAGCTTAAAGGCTCAGCATTCCAGAGACTAGCTGAAGGCCAGTCACTGGTGGTGTGCCACAGGCTTGGGCTTGGTTCCAGTGCTGTTTACCAGCTAAACTAATGGATCTGGATGCTGAGAACAAGTGCACGCTCAGAAAGTTTGAAGATGATACAAAACTGGGAGAAGTGACAAGTTTCCACTGTCCTCCCAGATGGTTGTACAACATGTCATTGGTACTTTGGCATCACCTAGGCCACAGCTGATGAAAAATGAGGTTTGAATGGTAGTGGTGCCCTTACAGTATCCCCAACTAAAAATAGTATGCTTCCTAGAAGTGGTTGAACAGGCAACTTTTATGTCCAGTTTGGCCTGTGATCTGGTACATTTGTTAAAGAGGGCACTGAATTTCCTTTTCCATTTAATCAATGCCTACTAATGTTTGAGTGGCTTTAAGCTGTCTTTTTTTTTTCTTGCTCTAATTAGCACCTCTGGAATGAACAAACAAAAAACTGTACCTTAATTTAAGACAATTTAAAAAAAAACAAAAGAGCTTTCAGAATTGTGAATAATCAAGCTTTTCTTGATGTGTTTCAGACTGCTGTATGCTGGTTTTATTACTGATGTTGTGTGGGTTTTCGTTTTGTTTTGAATGCCGTACAGTGTGACTATGTGAATGTTCCAACTACTGTATTTACTCCTTTGGAGTATGGAGCCTGTGGGTACTCTGAAGAGACCGCAGTGGAGAAATTTGGGGAGGAAAACATTGAGGTAAATGCCTTAATTTCACCTGGGTTTTAGTTTTCCAATTTGTAATTTAAAATAATATTAAGAGTAAATTAAAACAGCATTTTGTGCTCTGATGTAAGGACAGGAGGTGACTAGGTACATTTTTTGTCTTCCTTGGCTGTTCCTAGACATGTTATAAAAATAATCCTCAATTCCAATAGCTCTAATTGCAGGTATGTTCTATTTTTGGCAAAGAGGGGCTTAAAGGTGGAATGTTTGGTTTAAAAAAAATTAGAAAAAGGCTTTCTATGTGTCTGAAAATACTTCAGGATAATTTTAAACTGGGTATATGCTGGAAGCAATACACTGGTTTTAATGACAAAGTGGAGCTTTTGTACCTACAGCATGGCAAATTTCTTACCATAGTGATTTTTACTTTATAAAGTCAAATGTTAGCTCATTTTCCTGTTTCCTTTGACTGTACAAAGAGGTATGTGCTTAATTATACTCATGTGAGTAATCCCTTTTCATTCCCTGGGATTGCTGGTCAGGAGTGAAATTAGACAAATATAAGCACTTAGCGTCTGAGGCTGTTCTTCCAAAATGCTGTACTGACCACATTACAGAAAACATGAGGGGAGGAAATCTCACAATAAACTGAACTTTTATGTCCTGCAAATATCATCTGAGGAGCATTATTTACAGAAATAAGCAGGTAAATGGTAGTGCATGAAGTTGAGAACTTGTCCCCCTCTTAGCTGACTTTTTCTGATTTGAACTGTGGAGGAAAGTAAATAGATAAAACTCAAAATGGCAGTGTGAAAAATACTGTAAACCTGACCACAGGGCAAAGACTTAAATTCTTTTCTCCCTGCAAGTTTGTATATACCCAGGCAAATTTTTGTTATTGGGTGAAATTCTTGGTGTTATATGTGAAACACTGGACACTTTATTCTGGAAAATGCACTTTTGATTTTGAAAGCATTTTATTTTTTAAAATATGCACCCAGAAGCATTTGTGCTCTGGCTAAGTCCTCATTTAATGTATTCTGACCTCTTTATTGTGTCACCTTATTGGCTTTTGTTTTGCAAGCCTCAATAAGATTATTGAGTCAGTTGTGATTTTGTAATTTAATAAGAACATGGTGAACTGTGTAATATTCTGGAAGTGTAATATTCTTATGGCTTCTCATTTTTAAATTATTGGATGTCACTAGTACTTGGTTTATAGAGACTTCTGTCTTTGGCGTTCATTGAGGGAAAAGAGTATCATCGTGATTTCAGATGTTCTAAATGCTGTGTACATTATTTAATAATGTAATATTTTAATGTAATAATAATTTAATATTTAATGTAATAGCTCATTATTTAGGATAATTGGGCAGCTTTTGGAAGATCATGTTCTCTGCTTGGAAATTTTACAACCCTTTTTTAACCTGTGTTTTATTTCCAGGTGTACCATAGTCATTTCTGGCCACTGGAGTGGACTGTGCCATCCAGAGACAACAACAAATGCTATGCAAAGATAATTTGCAATACTCAAGATAACGTAAGTTATCCTTAATGGAAGTTATTTCCTTCCTGGGAAAAAAATATCTAAATGTTTATCATAAAACTGTTGATGACACAAGAGCTATAAATAGGTTGTTTTTAACAAATGAAAATTAATTTAAATTTGCCTACCTTTTGAAGTGTAATAAATATTTCTAGTGATGCATATTTCTGTGTATACAAAACCAACTCCCAGTAAAATACAAAATTCTGCCATTGTTATTTGTATATGATACTTCTTCCATATATGTAAAATAAGAAGTAAAGATCTTTAAGACTGTTGATTAACTTTGACAAGTGAGCAAATCAATGCATGTAAAAACGGTTAGGAATTTTATTGGTTTATTCTCTCTGCCCCAGACTTGGACATTCTCTTCTGGGAGACTCTTCTCTCTGAAACTGAGGTCTCTCAGAAACTATCACAACTTGTAACCACTCCAAATTCACATGTGTTCATAAAATTCTTGAGCTTGTTCTAACAGGATAATATATCTTCCATGCACAAATCCCATTTAGGATGATAATACCAGGATTATCCTTGGACTAGGATCAAATTTCCTGGCCGTGGAAATGTACAGTACCTGCTGAAGCAAAAGCA
The DNA here is from genome assembly GCF_012460135.2 of Molothrus ater. Lineage (NCBI taxonomy): Eukaryota > Metazoa > Chordata > Aves > Passeriformes > Icteridae > Molothrus > Molothrus ater. Next base: position 54,125,299 of record NC_050482.2, on the reverse strand, counting down.
AAACTAGTAATTGGTTAGAAGAATTGTTGTGGCCATCTCAGAATGATCATCATCTGTTCAATAAAATGTAGTTGATTTTATTAATATAAATTATTATTAAGAGTAATATTCTATTAAAATATATTCCTGTTAATATGGTGGCATATCTGTCCTATGAGAAAAAACAAAACTTACTTAACCTATATTCATCTTTCTTAGATACAGATTTTTCTTCCTGCAGTCTTTCTAAGCATCTTGTCAACATTTTGTAAAATTTGCAAACCTGTCCATCTCCTCTTTCTGGAGGAGTTTGCAGTAGTGTGGAAGGTATTTTAGAGCCTTTAGCTATGCTCTAACCCAGAGTCACTTAAGAAAATGCAAAGATTTAATGGTGGTTTAAAGTGTTTCATTAATTTATTTTCACTTCTTGTCTTGAAAAGTTGAAACGTGTTTAAACATCTAGGCGTAGTGTTGAAAGTTACCCTGGAAAAAAATAATAGTTCAGTAACTATTTAAAACTCCCATTGCCTTGGTTTCATTGCTATGGTTTTATTTTGACATATGTCAATATTTCTAAAGGAAAATTAAGATAATTCCATTTTACTTATTACCCAATTACAGCTTTTCTTATTTAAATAAACCCTGTGGTAAATCTCAGTCCTCAGATTTACTGAAAGAATAATAATCTTTCAGTAGTATTCATAATACCCAATATATGTGAGATTTAGCAGGAAGAGCAGATAACTTTTGATACTCAACTGAGCTATATCTATGCTCACCAAAAACTGATGAATTCCCTGAAGGCCACTAAAGCTCACAGCAAGTGATGTGCTAAATTTTCATGTTTCCCTCATTAAGAAATGCAGGTCAAGTCAGTACAGCTTGTTCTGCTGGATGTTTTCTGAGGATGTATGTGCAGTGTAATGTGTTCTGCAATTGAACAGGAGTATAGAGAGGAAGAGTGTGAATGGTACCTTCCTTGTAACTGGATGGGTTTTTTTGCCAGCCTCTAAGTGTATTATCTCCCACTGAAAGCCAACACTGCCACAAGAGTCATTGACAGTTCAGTTAGAATAGACTTCTTGCCATGTCTGCTTGGCCACAACTTCAGCTTGTGGTCCTTTTCTGTGAGCAACTATCAAACTGAAAATTCTTCAACAGATACAGACCCTGTAGCCACCTACCACAGGCCCTCATACTGGAAACCTTAATGCAGGGTGCTCACCTTTAGTTAGGCAAATGTTTTGTTGGCATGAATGGAATAACTCACCTGAATAAAATCTCCTGAGCTCCTAGTTGAATCTTTGGAGAGAGAGAACTAAATTACATGGCTGCACATCTGTTGGTGCTAATTATAATTCACATTTTAGTGGTCACATTAATTTGTGATACGTTTTGTGAGCTGATTAAGTTATATACTCTGAATAAGAAAGCTTTACACATTGTCTAAAGAGAACTGAATTCATGATTGTGCTTGCATTTGATTGTCTTTGGCATTTAGGAGAGAGTCATTGGCTTCCATGTCCTTGGTCCAAATGCTGGAGAGGTCACCCAAGGGTTTGCAGCTGCTATTAAATGTGGGTTGACAAAAGAACAGCTGGACAGCACCGTAGGAATTCATCCTGTCTGTGCCGAGGTTTGTATACAACGTCACCTCAAAGCCCAGCTTTCATGGCATTCTGGGGTAAGGTGTTAGAAATCTGAGTAACAGACCTCTATTAAAGAGGTCCAAATTTGCAGGAAGGCGGGGGGAGGAAAGGAGAGGAAATTATCTGGTTTTATATTTAGAATTCTAATGCTTAGGCTTAGTCTGGGATTTTTTAAATTGTTTTTTAAAAATTGTGTTCATTCGTGAAAAGTTTATGCCTTCCCTTAATCCAGTTCTCTCTCTACTGGGAAGTATAGAATTTTTATCCTACTCAGGATTATGAAGGCTTCAAATATTATTTCTGCTAAAGCTAGATCAGTTCACCCAAAATAGGCTTACAAACTAGTGCTGGGAAAGGGGACCAGTTACATGACAATTTTTCTATTAAACTCTCTCCTCTTACAGAGCTCTTCTTTATCCTGTAGACTTTCAATTCATGAAGCCACACAAATATTTCTACTTTTTATCTTGCTGTTCCTCTTTAATGAAGAGCTCAGTTTTCTCTAGCAGGTGTGGAACAGCTCCTCCCAAATGTAAATCAGAGATTGATTTTAGTAGCATTAGGACCAGTTTATATTAGCTGAGGATCCCTGAAAGCTTTTTTATGACCTGTGTAAGTAAGTAACCAGAGTCTCTGGTTGTGTTAGAAGTAAAGCAGTGCAAGGGAGCACCAGAATGCTCCTCTGCAGAAGTGACATCCACCTCTCTTCTTTCCTACTTTCTAGGTAGTTTAGTAAAAGCAACGCAATAAGGACTCCATTAATGGACTGCTAGCAATCTAAATCCTCTACAAAGCATCCACAATATATTCTGTTCCTTGTAGTACCATTTAATGGTATTCTTGGAAGCCCTTGAAGAGGGCTAGCAGGTCCTTGTCTTCCCAGGGGGCCTGTGGAGGGGGATCTCTGACGGCAGCATTCAAACCTGTGAACTCAAGTGGGGTATTAGCATATGCAGTGTGAATAGAGGATGAGAGTCATAATTTATTCTGGACATCTGAGCTGCTAAAACTGAAACTGAATAGAATGATGATTAGACATAATTCAGGGAGGTAATTTCAGATAATCAGATTTGTTTGAGTGGGGGAGGAAGAAATTGGCTCAGGAGAAATATGCTATTTAAAAGCTCCAGGAAACACTGATCATTTTTAGTGACAGTCTTCAAAAGGGTTTTTTATGCTTTTACTTAATTTAATCTCTTGAGCAGTAAATAAAAATCAAAGTGCAAGATGGCACTCTTTGATTAGAAAAATGCTTGAAAACTGGGATTTGTGAGAAATGAGCATATTGGATGAATAGCATGATGGATAATATCACTATTATCTTTGTTACATCCCTGTAAAAGTTAAAGAAAATGAAGTCTATTTGAACAGGAAGGGCCAGTGTTACAGGGTCAAGTGCTGACATCTTCACTGGCACTAGTACTAATTAATTGCTAAGTCTCTTGTGGTTTTATTGAAGAAAACCTTAAGACTGAGGGTCCCATTTTCACAGTCTATGAATTAGAGCCAGATTTTCCTTCTCTTCTTGAAGCAGCATTTTATTCTGCAGAAAACAGGAGCTCAGAATGGAATTTCTTGCAAGGTTGAGTGCAAATAACTGCAAGCACAGAACTGGTAGGACCTCAGCCCTACAGAGAATTACATCTCAGCCTCAACTGCACTGTGCTACCTGAAATTCAGGGGGGTACTATTGATCATCTGTGATGAAGAGAAATTGTGTCCTGAAAGCTGGGGTAATTCTTCCAGGTAGCTAATGATGGCTTTCCAGCCATTGGATCTAAGGTTTTGTCTTCCCTTAAGTAAAAAACAAATTCTATCTAAAATACTTGTTTCCAACAATTATCAAATTACTCCAGCTGGCTTACTAGGGAGCAGTGTTGTCCCCTCCTGCACCTGGAGCTTGCAGTCTGACCAGGAGGAAAGCAGATAAATTTTGTGCTTTTTAATCTTGGTCTTTTGAAGTGAAATAACAATAAATGAAGACTCCCATATGTTGTCAGGCTGTGGATCAGAAACGAAGTCTACAAACCCCTCTCTCAAAACACGCACTATATTTTAGATAAGTCACTGTTCTTATGCCATATATATTAGACATGCATTTGTCTTCCTGATTTGTGGATAATGCTTTATGTGCTTATAGAAAGTGGAAGAGGTTTATCATTTATTGGTGTTGTCCTCTGAAGAGCTGCTAGCAATCTTAATGCAGCAAAACTTCTACTTAAAGAAATATAAGTCTTTCTGATCCCCATTATCTTTAGATACTTCAGTGTTATTTGCATAGCTGAAACGTGTATATACTATATTCTGTGCTAAGTTTATTCTTCCTGAGGATGGCTCTGATGATAACTAATTATTGCAACATCTAGATAGCAGTGGTTTTGATTTCCATTTTTCCTTTCTATATTGTATGTATGCAAAACGATGCAATTATTTGCATAGTAAAGTACCAGTATTAAGAAGATGTTTGTAGAATTTTCCTTCCCAAATTTTACAATAATTATTTAGGAATAATATATATATATAAATATATAAATATATAAATAGAAATATATATATTTTTATATATATTTATATTTATTTATTTATTTATTTATTTATTTATTTATTTATTCTTTAATGTGACCTGAAAGCAGTAAAGACTGGAATTTTTCAAACTAGTTTTACTCAGTGTTCCCATAGCTGTTGTCAAGAGGACACAGATACCAGACGTAATGTTTTTATCAGCAATCACTTCCATGTTTCTATAATGGCTAGAAAGGCACAAAGGCAAAATTGTCTCCAAATGCCCAGGCCTTGAGTTAACTTTACTTTCCCCAACAAAGAAGTTTTCTTTGAGCCATAAAGACACTTATTCATTAGGTGTACTGGAGTCTATTATTGCTGAGCTTGTTCCCACTGTAAAAACTTAGGAGCATTAAGATCAGAGGCAGTATAAAGCCATGTGACTTCCTTAATTCTTTCTTTTCCACTGTAAAAGGAAGAACGTAAGTTAAATGAAGAGAACAGAAGTAATTTGTGTGTGCTGTTTAATGACAAGGATTTTAAAAGTAGGAATTTCATTATTTTCTTACTTTAAAAAGTGGCTCCGATTTTGAGCATCATGCCCAATTTAATCTTCCAGGAAAAAAAAAGTAAATTTAGCCATGCCAAGAATCTTCTTTCTTCTTTGTCTCAAGGTATTCACCACCCTGTCTGTGACTAAGCGTTCTGGTGAAAACACCGCTGTGAGTGGATGCTGAGGTTAAATTTCCCCATCATTGCTATTGCCAGAGACTGACTTTCATCACAGTGTCTGACTCCTGCAATTCAGAAGATTTTGGGAGAAGTTGCCCTTGGACACCTGCAGAAATGTGTAGAGCTTAACCTGGACATTCCATCATCCTAATGAGAAGAGCTCTGTGGGAGTTGGTTACTTGTGATGCCTGGCTGGCAATTAGCAACGCAATGGGAATCTGGACTGTTGAGTTGCTGATTAGCAGGGCATTTAATAAATGCCTTCATGAAGTCATAGCCTGAAGCCTGCATTGTCTGGTGGGCAGTGATGGAAGAACTGCTAGCACAGCTGGAAAACAACTGTTTTGGTTTGGCTTTATTCCTCTCTAGTTTCTTTCATGAACATTCCTTTCTAGTTCTTTCCAGAACAAAGAACTTCCCACCTCAGAAAAATTCCTCCCAAGTTCAGGTAGTTGTATCAGATAAAATAGCTCCTGTGTTCTGGATCATGACACAAATGCAAGGTCTCCTCATGAGCATACCTTTTACCAGCTCACATGCCTATAGAGGGCAAGTTCTACTTGTTTGATCATGAGGAAGAAAATAGCCTTGGAAAAAAGTTTAGTACCACCTAAAATAACATATTTCTTGCCTTCCAAACTGACTATGTTGTGACTTTTTATTTAGAGAGCCTTATTTGTGAAAACATTCTTCTCAGTGAGAAAGGAAAATAATTTATGAAGGCCTTTTGATACAGAAAGTTGTTGTGTTTCTTCACTGAAATCATGCATATAATGCAGATGTGATGATCTTAGCTCTTTCTGAAGCTTATGTGATTATAATGAATCTGATTTGGAGCTGACAGAATTCCAATGTTGAATGAATTGTCCTTCTAAGAACTCTGTGCAACTTCATTAAATTTGAGTAAATTTCTTTCTTTCCAGGTGAGCTGTCATAAGCTGCACTGTTTCAGGTCTCAACTGACCACTTTGAACACAAAAGTATTGAGATTTCCTGGAGATTAGTGAACCCTTAGGATAAAAAAAATTACGCAACCAAACAACACCCCCTCCCCAAAACAACTATCCAAACAAACCTTCCAGCCAAACTCCAAAAACCAGTAGAGAAAAATCTGTTGTGTGTAAATAGGGTCTAAAAGTTCTATTTAGTTTGATGTGTGCTATGTTTTATATTTAATTAAGAAAACAATACTTTTAAAACAGAGGTTTCAGTGAAAATACCAGGTTCTTGAATATCCCTCCTGTGTTGGATAAGCTGCATATTTACTTGTCAAGAAATGGCAAAAGTGGTTCTTTGTAATGGAGATGAATATGTTTTTTTGATCTGTTTTTCTATTTCCCTCTCTTTTAGCAGAAGGATTTCGATTACTTTTTTTAAATGGTTCTTGGGAGTTCAGTAGTGCAGTGTGAACAGGAGGTGAATTCCCCAGCCCTGTGGGCAGAATGCCTCATGCCTAAATTCCTACCTGATAACAAATTCTTGTATTTCTACTGAGATTTCTAAAATAGTGTTGTTACTTATTTTTATAAACCCATACCTAACTGAAGAATTTTTAAACGTGTTTTGTATGGTATTTGGAAGGGTCTGTGATGGTATTTTTCTGGCCAGTTTAATAAATAAATCCATTTGCACAATCAGATGCTCCTTGTGATGCCTCTTCCAAGCAGACACCAGGTGACAGCAAGGCGACTGTTTTTTCAAGGGCCAGAAGAGGGCACCGTGATAAACCCAGCTTGATTTTCCTTTGTCTTTTGCACTTTGAGGGTAGATATTTCTCTTAAAAACAGGGTTTGAGGCTGTTTCATGAACATTTGTTTTGCATGTTAAATATTTCAGAAGGACATACTTAAAAATAAAAGATAATTAGGAAACAAATCTTACACTATTTGCACCAGCTGCCATCCATGTAACTTCTGAAAACCCAGGACTGCCGGTTCCTGAGCTGCTGGGCAGTGTAGCTGCTCATATTTAAGCACAGCACATGGATATCAGCATTTTCAGGCAGGTGTCTAAGAGAGGTTCTGGAGATCAGGATCCTTTATTTCCTGGAGGGAATAAAGATATGTATGAACTTGGCTTTGCAAGGCTAGACCTACACATATGTATTCTTGGGTCGTGTCATCATTTATGATGCATGTTTCTACACTAATTGCTTACAGTTCAGTAGGTGTTGGGCTTAATTACTTCTATTTTTACTTTAAAATTGTGAGACTTTTTTTGGTAGAGTTTTTTTCCATTAATCCTCCATAAGGAAGACATTTTCAGGTGTGTATTTATGTCATCTGTGCACGATGATACCGGTATATAATATATTATCACATAAGGATTTATTAAACGCCAAAGCTAAGCATTCAGTGTTTTTTATCAAATTAAGCATACTTGGGGTAATGCATGCTTGGAAGCACATACTAGAAAATTTACTAAGCTAATCAGTATTTATGTTCTGCTTGTATTGATTTGTAAGTAATATTTTCGGATGCTCTTACATGAGGGTTAAAATCATCCTCAGATGCTACAGATACATATGTGACAGGAAATTTCACAGATTTGAATAGGGAATTTAATAGAGTTTCATTGACAGCTCCCAGAATTTTTTCTTTTTTACCCCTCTCCCCTTGATGTGAGTCGTCTGAGCAATCCTAACTTTTCTGTAAGTTTTGTATTCCAACTTGCATCCCACTTTCCCTCCTTTGAGCCCTGCTGCCTGTCCAGAACCCCAGTGCAGAAGACTCCCTTGCTGTGGAGCTGTAGGCTGGGCAGGACCCGTGCCAGACGGTGGATTTTCTGGACATGCCGTGAATGCTGGAGATTTCATGACAGGGTCTTGCTGTGCCGTGTAGGATGACCTTGCACTCATAAAGCCTGTTACTGATCCTGTCTCTGGCTGTGCCAGAAGGAACCAGATGACTGAGTCTTTTACAGGTCAAAATAGGGTATAAATATTTGTGGAAACTGTCAGCCCTGCCGAGAGTGACTGTTGCCGTTCATTTGGGGGGAGGCTCCCCAGGGAGTCCCCGGGAGGCCACCTAAGCTGTAAATTCCCTGATAGCAGCAGGCAGGCAAGGAGACTCCACGAAGCTTCTGAGGGTGCTAATTAGGTGAGGGTATATGGTGAGTCCCACCCCTGGGAGCAGCATGGTTTCTGAGGGAGAAGGGGGAAAGGGGGAGAGAGGGAGAGCCTAGGGAAAAAAGGGGCCAAGAGAGAGCAATGGGCTAAGAGGGCTCCCTTGCACAGCTTAAACAGGGAGATTCAAAGTGGGTGCAGAATAAGACTTGGGCCAATGGGATTACAGATCAGGGGAGGATCACAGGCTTTGAACAAACTGTACATTTTTGAGGGGTGAGACAGAGCATACCATTTAACTAAAATGTAACATCACAAGTGATGTTTCAGAAGCCCTTTCTCTTGGATGATCGGCTTTTCTGATTGCTCAGTTGTCCTCAGTGTGGGATGATGTGAGACTGTTCTTGTCAAGGCCTGCTTGGCCTCCAGAGAGAAATTAAACCTGAAAAGTACAAAGAAAAAACCTAGAAAGAAGGCACCAGGGGATGGATCTGCCACACCACTGGCCTCCCTTCTTCATGCACAAAATGGCAAAATGCTCCTGAAATATTTTCATCCTGTAGGCAACCATTTGTGCCTCCGGGGTTTTGGTTTGGGTGCAGCTGGTGGGGGGGTGGGAGTAGAGCAAGGGCTTTGACATCCATCAGGAAGGGCTGCCAGTGTGGAAAGGCAAAGGCACAGTGCAAGTCACATGCTGTGATGGGTATCAGAGGGCTTGGTGGTGGGGGGGGATTGGTAGGGCTGAGAGCGCTCCCAAGATTCCATGGAGCTTGGGAAATGCAGGAGGGCCTCTGCAGTGAGGGGCTGTCCTTCAGCTGGGCCCATCCTACAGGGTCCTGTGGGAGCTTGCAGATCTAATTATGTTTTCCTTTTATTTGCCAAATGCTCCTGACAAATTCTATTGTGCAGAATTTGACTTTACACATATGATTTCTTTTTCATTCAATTGTTCTTTTTATGTCTCTTTTCTAGAAGCTAGAAATCTTCCTAGTTACAGACTTGTCTGAGGGAGTTCTCCCAGTGCACTTCTGCATCTTAACATCATGAAATAAGCTGGCACCAAATGGGGTGTATATCAGGACAGAGAGGGCAGGCTTTCCTTTCCCCTTGCAAACCTCCTCTGTGACTGGCTTTCCTCAGCACCACCAGTGACTCCTGACCTGCCCCATCAAGTTGGCTGACCATCAGGTACCAACAGGGGATATTTTTTCTGCCAAGAAGGCCATGGTGTGGCCAGACTCCTTGAGTGAGCCCATTCCCTGCTGCAAATGGCCATCATGAGCCCAAAGAAGTATGCATCCCCTTCTCTAGACTGCAACAGAAGCTACTTAGGCCTATAGCGACAAATCTGCCACTAAATCCCAGATCCTTCCTTCCTCTGTATATACTTGTCTCATCAAGTGATTCTTTCCATGAAAATAGGGTTTATCCTAGGTTGGGCACAGAATAAATTGAGCTCTGCCTTTTCACCTGCTTTCAAAAATAAATGGTAACACATTTAGCCTGAAGATCTTCTTTACCTCTTAAGGTCAGTGTAAATTGACCACCATGATGAGAAGTGTGTGTATGCCAGGTAGGCAAAAGTGGTGACTCGCTTTTGGGTTTGACCCAGAGTAGCTTTTCACACTCTGGAGCTTCTGCACAATTAGATATATCTATATTGTATATATAGATATCTATATGTATATACAGATACATATACATGAACTGTGGAATGGGGCAACTTAAGGTCTTTGCAGCCATATTTTCTCTTGGGTGACACTTTGAGGTTGCTACATCATGGAAGGGAGGGACAATACAGAGAGAGAAACTGCATGACGTGAGGTGTCTCGTAGACACAACACCACAAGTGTATCTGAAAATAAAAGCTCATGACTTGTTTTAATTTCCTCTGGGGTGTGAGGGGCCACAATGGAGCTGTGTGTGGAAGAGAGCACGGCAGGTCAGCACCATGGTGCCAGTACAAGAGAGGATACAGAGAGACCACACCACCCTTATTTATGTTTTTCTTGGCTCTGCAAGCACCATTTCTTCCTTACCTCTACAGGTGCTAAAAATAACCATGCTAAATTAATGGCTTACATTCACATTAAACTGCTGAAGTAGCACTGGTCACTCCAACATGGCATGCCAAAAGGGCTGCTTATTGTACATTTAAAGCTTATGTCCTCCAGGTTTCTTTTTGGTAGCTGAAGTTGGATAAGTAATCTTGATTGTGGAGGTGTTTGCTTTTTCTTGGAGCAGTGATTTCTTGAAGGAGGGTCAGCTACAATCCAGGGAAGGTAGAAAGGTGCCCATGTCTGAGGTGAGTAGTCTCCCTGAGGGCTTCAACAATGGACTTGTGGGTTATTTCTGGAGGACATTTGATGAGCAGAACTCGTCACAGGGCTGGGATAGGTGAAGGCAGCATGTCAAAGCCCCCCCCCCCCACCATGAACACTCTGAGCAGCTCTTACTACAGGGTCAGAAGAGGAAGCAAAGCAGTGATGCTGCTAACCCCTTTGAATGTGCTATTTTAAAGAGTCTGACAGATGGGTACTGAGCCTATGTTTATTTCTCTGCTATCTGAGGTACAATGTTAAAACAATGGAAAATGTATGGGAGCCACAGCTCAGTGCTCAGACAGCTCTTGGGCTCTTTTTAATGCCTGAGGCCAATTAAAGCACAGTTGTTAGGCTGGGACACTCGATGGGAAGTATGTTGGGGTGTGTGCATGGGTGCCTTTCAATTTAGGAAGATAAAAATGAAAAATGTGTGTGAAAGCAAGAGTTAGACTCTTGACTAGTCTGAGGATGTATATATGAACCATCAGCTGTGTACACTGTGAAGTACCTTTGCAGGTGAAGTCATGGTGGAAATCAAAGCAGCCTGAAAAAAAACAGTGGGAAAGTTGCCATAAAGCACCTCAAAGTAGTGCCGGATTTAGACATGCTGCCTCCTACAAATAAGACAGAAGAAAAGCGATGCACTCGGGAAATGTGAGGTGCTACTTGATTTTCTTAGAAAAAGAGGCATGGTACCAACACCTATTTAAATGCTGTAGAGCTTTAACACTCTGAGTTGATACATATTTACTTTTGCTTTAATCTGCTTGTCTTTCTTCTTCCTTTGTTTAGTTACCACTTTTTTATTGGTTTAGACTTGTCTTGTGGGGTTCTCTCAGCACGCTTTTAGAAGGCAAACAAGGAACAAGGATTCACCATTTCTCAACATAGAACAGCTATGGCTGAAGCAGTCAAGGAAGGCTGGGGTTTTCTGCACATAACTAAGTGTAAGTCACTGTCATGGTATGTTATATTCCAAAAATACACCTATGTTGAAAAAGAAATTATTGTATGCATACAGAGAGTGGGTTAGTGAAATCTGACTGTAGTTTATGATGGAGGAAGTGGTGGAAGCTTGGGCAGGAATCCTACAGGAAACATCACTATATATTCATTATGGGTTTTCTTATATAACTTTTAACTAATCATTTTTTAGTGAAGTGGTAGACCTGAAGTTTACATGAAGGTGTTTTGCCTCTATTTTGGAGTGGTTCTGGCACTGTGCAGTTATTGCAAGATGTGTTCATACTGCTGTTTGAAGAACATTCAGTTCTCCTCCAGTGGTGCCATGAGCTGAATCAATGTCTCTGGTATGTAAAAATGGCATTATCCTGTCTAAGATACTTCAGTTGAGAGAGTTGTTAACACTGGTCCTGTATGTGAATTCTCTCATACACAGCTGCTGTGGAGTCCTCCATGTGTCTGCCCTGGTTGATGACACCAAACCCTGTGGATACAGAAGAATTACAATAATTGTTTATGAAGGGTGATTTGTACTGGAGACTGCAAGCTCAGTTACCTTCTGAGTTCACTGCTTACATAGTTCTCTGGAGAAGGGAGCTCTCCCCAGGTGGCCCTGCATTCATCTGTTTTTCAGATTGGTGGATTTTCTTTTCAGACCTTCTCCCCTTCCTTCCTGAGAGAGGATAAACCCATCAAAACAAACAAAACCAGAAGCCATCATTACCACTTAAGATGAAAAACTGCCTTTTTAATGGCTAAAATCATGAAGAGCCAAATCCCACTCTAGGGAAAATGAAGCCTTGACAGAACTGACTGCTCTGGACTGTGATATAACGATACATATTTCTATGGAGGAGGGTTTCTGTGCTTTGAATGGAGATGAGACATATCCACAGATCAGTTACTTAATCCTATTAATATAAATTGAGAGTTTTTGTTGTGATGGCACCAATCTTATTCCAGCTGCCATTAAAAGCTGTCATTCTGGTGGACAGACAAGTCAAGTTAGGAATAGCTACAGGCATTAATTTACCTCTCATGTAAGGCAAAATTATGTGTCACAACAGAGCATCATGAGAAATACTCCCCCTAAATTACCTTCCTCCTTCTCAGCCTGGACAGCATGCTCAGCCAGTGTGGCTATTCCATGTTGCCACCCAAGCCTCAGGCTCTGGAAGGCAGCTCCATTATCTCCACATGGTGCTTCCCTGTGCTGTGATCTTTCAGAGCACAGGCAGGGTGGAAGAAGAAGGCCTGGTGTGCTGCAAGTTGGAAAACTGCATCCTTCATCAGGCAAATCAACACAGTGATTTTACTCTCGCTGCATCAGATAAGGGATCTGACTCCTCCAAGTTTTGCCCTACTGTGGGTACTCAAGGCTATCACTATACTGATTTATTCCAGATTTTCTTTCAAAACTTGTCCTTGTAGGGTTTTTCAGTCTGTTGTTCCTAGTAAGAAACTGTATTTTTTAATGGACTGTAAAGACATAAAACAGTCTAGGCTCATATGACTTGTTAATTAAAGTCATAGTCAATAAGCATAAAATTGTACACAGCCACCCAAAAAGGGTGAGTGAACCAGTCTGTGCAATTCAACTTGCATTTTAAATCACATCTATTAATAACCAACTTGTTTACGGAAAACAGACCAGTAGAGCAGTTTAAAACTTTAATAAAAATTTACAGAAACTTTTTTTACTTTTCCTTACTCTTAACTCTTAACAAGTTACTCTTGGAGCACATCAAAGCTGACGTTATTAGCTTGCTTGCAAACTTCTGAAAACCACCCACAGTACCTGACTGTGGGATATTTTTCTTAAATTGGTGTGTTTCCCAGAAGAAACAGTTTCCCAGTTTAGTACAAGTCCAGAGCACTGCTGGTTATGAATATAGGCTTACGGAGAGAGTGTTCTGGCAGTAAATAGCCATTGGCTAATAAAGACAGTGTTCCACAAGCTGCATCCTCCTCTTCCTCCAGCTACGATGTGGAATTAGAGGTTCATTAACTTTTGCATGTGGAATTAAAGCTTGGTTGCAAAATTAGTTCTGTTTGAGTGTTAACATTGCAGAATGAAATCTTGTTTTATGGAGAATATATTTGTATCTGTTATAAACAATGTCGCTTTTTGAAAAGACAAAAAATAGCATTACTTCTCTAAAGTGGAAAATTATATCATTATTTGCAGTGGAAAATGTCATTGCTGTGCTGATAGCTGTTGACAGTACTTGTCGTGGCTGTGTGCTGTGATGTGCTAATTAGTCTGAAGTTCAATCAGATGGCATTTTGTGTTTTCATTTCAACTGTAAAAAAACAGTATTTGTGACATGTTGACAAGTGCGTGTTTAATTGCTCCATGGATATCTTTCCAAGCTTGTGTGTTTCCCACTTACTTTGTGGAGAAAGGTGCATAATTAGGTCTCAGCCTACAAGGTAGGTTGCTCATTATTGTATTTTCATTTCCTCTGCAGTGATAAATCGAGAATGGTGACACATGTGAAAACCCATCTTTGATGCTCAATGATACCTCAACTGGATTGCAAAGGTGGCAAGTTCTGGCTGATTTTGCAAATCAAGGACATGAGCCACCTATGATAAGAGCTTCTTTTCTTCCTCAGTCTTTTCTTCCTCAACTTCTCTCTGCCTCACTTCCATTTACAACTCTAGAACCTAAAGAAAATTATCCAAGTGAATCAGACATTTAAAATGTCACCATATATGTTGGGGACAGTCTTTAGCATTCATACTGCTACAGATTGTATCTGTTGTCTTTCTTGCTTATTTCCTTGGGACTGTGCTGATTTGTGTCATTGGTGTCAGGATCATGATGCTCAATGATGATCAAGCATTGAGCATCATGATGCTCAAACAAACAAAATATTACAATTTCTCTAACCCAGCTTAAAGGAAGTGAATTGGGCAGATGTAACTGGAAATAGAGTTGTGTTGTCTCTTAGTCCAAAATTGCTTTTCCCTGGACTCAAGGGGGTCTGGGTCTAAATACTATAGCTGTTGACTCTTCTGGTGCAAAACGTGCATCCGTGTTTAGACACTGTATTTTGTCCCTTGTAGGTGATCAGGACAGATATTTTCTCCATAGAGCTTCTAGTCTGCATATGTGCAGGCCTGGATTCAGTGACCCTGGAACTGCCTCATGGTCCTGTCGCTTACGGACCTGCCCATGGTTAGGAGGCAATTGACATAAAACTGAACACCAGTAGCACAGTTATCTACCATTTTCACTGATGCTGAAGGTTGCCATGCTGGATCCTAGTGAGGAGTGCTTTGAATAAATCTACTAACCAGGATGAGATTTAGGAGAAAAAAGCATGAAGATTACACACCCTTCTTCCCTTACAAGGATGATCTTCAGTTGCTCCTCAGATCAGGAAGAAGATGAAGATGATGGTCTTTAGGTGCATATATGCATTAGGCTGGCTTTCATAAGAATTTATTACATGCAATTGTACAGAAATTATAATTGTAATACTTGGTTTTGTTTTGGGTTTTTCTCTTTTCCAAATACATTGTATGACTTGTTTTAAAGACAGATACACAAATATCTTTCCTCTGTTAGAAAATGGTTTAAATTAAGTTGTTTGTTTGCAGGCTTGGCTAGGAGAGCCCCAAACCAGACCCAGGAGTGTTGAGGCTCATGAGAGCAGCCTGAAAGCTACCCCTGTGCGGCCTGGCTTTTTGCCCTTTCAGAAACTGTCTAGATTGTCATCATTGTCCCTTTCAAAGTGATTCATACTTGTTGATACCCTACGTGACAGAGAGAAATGATAAGGAGGTGGTAAATATCATTCTTATGGCCTTTCTTACTTGATATGGAAGAACCAAGTCCATGGTAGTAACTCATAGAACTTTCTTCTGCTCTCCTTCTCTGCGCTGCCATCCCCTCTTGGCTAGGCTTCCTGATCCCTGTGGTCTACCTGCCTGTCCCTCATATCATCCATCACAAGCAGATCTATTTGAAAAGGATACTGGTTAGTTATGGCTGTCTGAAGGTGGGTACAAGAGTGTGCCTTCTGTTTCTTGTGTTGTGTTCAGTGATAGAGGCACTTTTAGGGTAATTTTAATGTTGAATTACAGTTCTGACTTATTAATTCTTTCTATGTTGAGAATTCAGAATAGCCAAAGTGTTTGAAGGATCCATCAATCAAGCTGTTCTCTTCTCCCTCTTCCTCTTTAAGCTTATAGTTCTATGCCTTTCCTTAGCTAAACCTCTTATGATCCAAGCAAGCTGAGAAGAAAAGCAGGGGCTCATCTGAAAGGGCCAAACTTTGGGCCTGAATTTCAGTATGCCTTCCCTATAACTTGAGCTGGGGGAGGAAACGATCTGCTATTCAAGTTACAAACTTATGCAACATCACAATAAGCTTGCCAGGATCCTCCAGCAAAGAACGTGTAGCCGTGTTTTAATATTTATAGCCTGTTGTTTTGGTTTGAAAGCAAAACCAGTGAGAAACTACAAGTCAGAAATATAATTTATTAGGAATAGGTAAAAAACAAACAAAAAACCAACCAAACAAAAAAACTAACCAAAATACATGCAATAATACAAAAGAAAAACCACTGACAGAGTCAGAATACAACCTGACACCCTGCTAGTTAGGGTGCTGGTAGCAGTCCAGATGAAATGGTCTTGTTGAAGTGGTGATCCTATAGAAACCATCTGGTAGCTTTTGTCCTCTAGAAACCAGTGGGTAAGGGCAGCTTGTTGTGTCCCAAACCCCAGATTACATCCAGGTGGGGATGCTTAGCTCCTCCCCCCTGGGCAGAGCATCTCAAAATGGGTTGGTATCGTTCTGCATCATGCAGTGGGTCCTTGATTACCCATTAAACAGAAATGGCTTCTGGAGGGAGTTATCTCTGAGGCATGTGGAAAGGCATTGATGGGCCCATTAACGGGAGATAAGGAAAAAAACGATGCCCCTCCTGGTTTCAACAATTCTTGAGGATGGGAATAGAATACATCTTTGTATTGTAACCTAGAACACCTATATAAAAACAGAGGGGAAATTATTTAATTAAATACAGAGAAAAGGAGAAATAGGACATATTTCTCCTTCTCCTTTCTTTGCTAGTGTAAGGACCAGCCACTGTGGAGTGAGATATCCTCATCTGAGCCTTCTGCTTTTCTTTTGAAATGACTATAAAGTTATTCTGCTTTTCTGCCTTCAAATGCTATTTGTTTAAACATTTATTTTTGCCTCACAAGGCTAAGTCAAATTGTTTTGATATGTAGGCTCTTACTCTGGTTCTTGAGGGAAAATACACTCGTTTTCACACACTGATGTATTGGCAGCAATCCCATTATAGATATAGAAGCTATTCCCTGCTCCCCCCTGCATTGAGACAATTTTTGAGTATAATACCTAGTGGAATGAGTATCTTGCAGAAGTATTAAGAAACATGAAAATTATTACCATCACAATTGCCACAACTCTCATGTGGCATGTGAAGTTTAATGTTTTTATCTTGTTTGAAACTCTTTTACAGACTTAGTTCCCTGTCTTGTGTGTTGTGTCTTTGCACAGAAGTAATTTATTTCTCCACATACAATAAAAAGCAGGTATGTGAGGACGAGCCAGCCCAAAACTCAATCAAAGGATATAGTTACAAATATACTGTGTGTAGCCACAGCTCTCTCCATAGAGAGCAGCAGGCAAGACTTTCCCAGGCATTTTCCTGGGAAAGGTTGTGAGAAGATCAGAGAAAAGAATGAGAAACAATTCTTATCTCCACTTGCTGCACCTGTTGTGCACATGTGGAGTGTGTTATGGAGATTTGTTTACCAAAGGGTGATTTCTTAATTGGACACTGGATGGTTTGGACACTGTGTTTGGATTCATTGACCAATTGAATCTGTCTGTATCAGACTGCCGGTAAGGGGATGAGTTTCTTAATAAGTATAGTATAGTATAGTATAGTAGAATAAAGCAACTGATCAGCCTTTTGGAATCACTGAGTCAATGCTAATTATTACCCAGCTGGGGACCTGTGACGACAGCTATGGTTTTTGGCTTAGATTTTTGAAAAGGTTCCAACTGAGTGGTAATGGTTTTATCAATCAGGTTAAAATGTGGGTTATTGTTAATGAAGATAGCTGGGATCCTTTCAGCCACAGCAGTACCTGATATACCTGGTATGAATTACTGATACAAAAACTTGTACCTCAGATGAGGATTCATCTCCCCTTGCTTCAGGCATCTAAAAATGTGCTTCTAATCAAAGTTAGCCATCAAGCTCCCTTCTGCAGTTGTTGCAGAGAGAAAGGATAAGAGAGACGCCTACAAAGGACCATTCTTCCCACTTTTCTTAGATAGATGTCTTAAAAGGCAATGGTGAGTGAGATGACTTCCCTCACTCTGCTGATGCAGCTATAGGCATCTTCTCAGAATCTGAGCCAAATATAGGCTAAGTTTGATAGAAAGCACAACTGTAGCATAAGCAATCTTTGGGCTACCTGTTTCAGGCATGAACAATGTTCCAGGCTTTTGAGGCAGGATGACACTTGTACTGATCTTGTACAAAGTCACTGCTGCTTGCTACTGGGCACTGAGTGCCTCAAGCATCACTTCAGAAGGAGCTGGCCCCACCAGTGAGGGTCAGTGGCACATCCATCTGCATATTTAACTTTATTCAGGATGCTCAGAAGAGACAGTGGGGAAGGTCACAAACCTGTTCCCTGGTGTAGGAGCTGGGGAACTAACTCGTGTCTTTTGCTTTCTCTTTTTTTTTTTTTTTTTTTAATTTTATTCCCATCATCCCACCCTGCACACTTGACCAGTGTTGAATACAGCCCATCCCTTGGGGAACGTAACTTTCATTTTTAGTAGGGAAACGGTCTTGCAATCATAAAAAATTGATGGCTGTCTGAAGCAGTAGTTAATCTTGCTTGAGAACTGCATCATTAACCTACAGCACAACGTACACATTATGGACACATTTATAAATGGGAGAGAGTGTAGAATTCAGTTTCTAATTTCCTTCTTGTGGAGACTCATAAAACTCACAGGGAAAACACTGCCTCTGACATGTTGCCATGGCAAACTTCTCCGCTTCTGTAGTTCCTTCCAGAAGAAGGATTGCTCTCTGTGGCCTTGTCAATGGAGTACAGCAGAAGAGAAACCTTTCTGCTGTTCCTTTTCCAGGTGGGGCATCTCCATAGTGATGCCAGACATTGTGAGAAATCACCACGTGCAGCAGCCCAGAGCTGGGTGCAAGTGACCTGTAAGGCTCAGTGGTGTGAATAACTGGCAACTGAGGTGTGAAATGCCCAGTCTGTCAAGCTTTGGTCACCAGATGTGAGTGGACCTGGACACCCAGGAAAATACTGTTTCTCATCTTCACAAGTTTCTGAGATGCTAATCACCTGGAATGTTGAATCTCCTGTCTGACCCTCTCAGCCCTCACAGAAGGCATTTGCCAACTCCACCATCCCAGTGAAATAACTTTGTGAGTTACACCCATGATGTGACCTGAAACAATAAGTGTATCCTGGCCTCATGTGAGCTCACATCACTAATAACGGGAATAGAAGGGAACATCTAAAACAATGTTGGGTTCTCCCTGCATCACATTTACTGTAAGCAGTGGTTTAATATCTTCACCCACAGCAGTAAGCCTACAGATGAATGTCCTGGAGGACCAGGGCTCTGTCCAACTCAGGAAGACGATTTCCTACCTCAACACAGATCTATTTCCTCATGACTGTCATTGTCCCACCTATCTTCATGCTTCATTTCTTCATCAGTGAAGAAAGAGCAGTACTTTTTCCTCTGTTCACCTCTTTGTTTAGATTAAACAAATTTTATCATTTATAACTTAAGTAAACCTTATGTTAAGCTGACAAAAAATGAGTGAACCTGGACCAGTTTGCTGTAGTCAATGACTGAGACCTGCTTTTTATTATGAATGGTAAAGTTTTCTGTCAGGCATTTTAAGTTTGGACTTTTTATGAGCAACAGATAAACAAGATTTTTTCGTATATTTCAAGTGAATTACATCAGCTTTAAGAAAAAATCACCATTTCACACATCCAGGTTCTTAGATGTGTTTAGTCCGTTTCAGTAATTCAGTGGTCGAGACACAGTTAAATTTGTCTAGCTATGAATTCTCTCAGAGATGACCCTGTATCTTTGAAAGGGACTAGAAGATCACAGCTAGCAGCCTGGTTCTTGGTTACTGTCCTAGGTTGACTATATGATGCTTTTATCCCCAGTTGTCTTGTTCTGTTTATGCTGAATAATGAGTTTTGCACCTTTGAGACTTGTTCCAGAGAGTGAAGCAGGGAGAGAAGAAGCGTGCAGTCTGTTTTCAGACACTGCACTCACTCCTCCACATTCCTGCTCCTGGACTGTGCTGTCTGCAGATGGACAGACAGCGGGACAGAGCTCTCCTTTGCTTTTAGTTAGTTTAGCTAGCTGAGGCAAAGAAGTTCCCTGGACTGTGGTTTTTTTCTTTTTCCCTTTTCTTTGGACCTGTTTAAACCTGCTCTGGACTGAACACCCAGAAGAGCACCAGCAGCTCACACCTGTGGCCCGCTGGGCCTGGGCCACGGCATTTCCAGCACTGAGGGACTGATCAGAGACTGAGTGAGCTCAGCTGCAACCCGGGGAGGGGACTTTCTCAGTTTGTCATCTCTTTTGGAGTAGCAAGGGGTTTTATTGTTTAACATTGTTTAGGTTTTATTGTTTAATAAACAGGTTTTTTCCACTTTTCTCTAAGGAGGTATTTTCTCCCGGACTGGTTGGGAGGAGGGGCCGATTGAATCTGCTTACCTAGAGAAGCCCCTTTGGGGGGATCTCTCCAAAATTTGCCCTGAACCAGGACAGTTACTCCTAAATACATTGGAGTTAGGGTTGCTCAAGAGGAATCTTATAACTTAGAGAAAAAAAATGGAAAAGATTCCAGTCTGTGGCAAAAAAGGTGGTTGTGTTACAGCTGGGTACCTTAAGCAGTACAATTTGTTATATTCTGCCTGTTCTTCAGAGACAGTGACATCAGTAGAAACTGTGAAGAGTGAAAAGCAGTAGCTGAAAGCTTACTGCCAACAAACATCTTGTTGATCTGTGTGCATGTATCATTTACAAATAACCTCAGAGGTGTTTCCTGGTAAGGTGCTTGCTGTTCTCCTTATTTGAAAATGATGGCAACAGTACTCCAGTTATGTTGTGGCCTTATATGCTTTTAAAACACATAGATGTGTGGACAAAAAAAATGTTTCCAGGGTCTGTTGAGAGCTTGTAATTGAACGTGTTATTTCTCAAGCATATTTCTAAAATTTCCACTTCTCCTTGTACACTCACTATGGAAATTAATTTGGTACAGAAAGGTTATTCTTGGCAAAACAGAAATTTGTCTTTGGGACATTTCATAGTGCAACCAGTCACTAAACCAGACTTTACTGTCCCAGCAGCATATCTGTAAACAACTGGCAGTGAATAGAGATCTTAGAAATATCACTCTTCCTGGTTTTTATTTTTGTTTAGAAAGCAAAAAACCTGGAGAGATTTCTTTGCTCTGGAAAGGAGAGGACTGAAAGTTCTGGTGATGGCTGAGCTTAGCACCAGTAGGCAAATAATGAATTACATTCAGTTCTACTAATGCCCTGTGTACCAGATGTAAAGAGGCCTGCTGTTTAGCTGGTCCACTCCTAGGCTGTAGGATAAATGTATTTTCCTTACATCCCCAGCTTGCCCTCTTTATCCACTGACATATGTGTCTTAAGGGACTTACACTTAAAGAAAGAAACCTACAAGGCTGTGCCTCCCAGTAAACAGAAAGGACAGCCAAAGTGTCTGTTCCCAGCATGTGCTTGTCAGGAATATTCTGGAGTCCTGCTGTGTGGCTGAAGGTTTTGGGGACTACAATAACACAAACTAGACTGAGTCTCTCACACTGACCTGAATGACTGTGAAGAGTCCTCTCATCCTGCCCTCTTACCTTGCCTTGTCTTGGTCTGTCTTGTTTCCTTAGCTTTTAAGTGCTGCAAGGAATAATAAGTACTTTTGATCAAGTAAGTATGAACAAAGGAAATATTTTTCAATTTGTTGGAGTAATGGACGTCATGGGAGATTCCCCTTTTGGAGCAAATGTATTAAAGTTCTATAGAAGCATCAGAAATGGGCTCAGCCACTTGAAGGTTAGTGTCAAAGCTGTGCTGGGAAAGCATGTGAAGTGTCACATGAACAGAAGGAAAAGCCCTGAATGCTGTGGTTTTTCTCCCATTCATCTCTGCTTTCAAAGCAGCTGAGGACCTCTGAAGCTGGGCTTAACTGCAGCAGGCTTTGTACTCTACATCTCTGTAAGTTGTTATCCAAAATTGGCATCCCAAGGAAACTTAGAGGTTCTTGTCATGTGAGCATCTTTGGTGGCCCAGGGGCTTGCTCTATCACCATCACAGCTTGCCGTCTCTGTAGGGATGGGTCAAGTGCTTTTGGGCTCACTGTTTCCCACTGCACCCATTCTCCAGACCCTAAATAGCACAAGAAGAATAATTCCTCTTTCATGTTGGGATAGATCCTGCCATCTTTCAGCAGCAGCACAAATTCCACAATCAGATCTTGCTAGGAGTCCAGTCTTGGTCAGATCTATGACGAATGGCAACTTAAAGGGTCCTGACTGTCCAGCCTGGATATTCTCTCTCTTGTGAATAAATTTGCTCTTGGGCAGGGGAACTTTTGTATTGCAGATAAATATCTCTTATAAACTAAACTGGGATGAAGTAAAAAATAACTACTGGAGGTTTAAGAGAGCATGTCAGGATTTTGCCCTGTGAACCTTAACAAGAAAAAGGAAACTCTTACCTCACTCTGGATGGAAGCCTATTTTTCTTATTACAAATTAAATAACAATGACAGAAGTCTGACCTTTTCCATGCCAAAATCCAATTCCAAAGAAACAGAGTCACTGGAAATCTAATTTTGCCTTTGAGGCTGAATAATTATTTGATCATGCAAGTGTTGGCCAGTCAAACAGTTTACTTTCTTGCATGGCTGCTGTTCCAGTTAGGAATGTCACCTCAGAGAATAGTCAGTTTAGAGTTTCAACTGAGAAGCCATAGAGAATTTCACACATTAAAACTGGACTCACTCCCACACCTGTTTCTTCAGCAAAAGTAGGTGTCTGTATAAACACAAAGAAGCAAAGAGCTCTCGGAGGGATGGGTTTTATAAACAGCTACCTAGATTGCTGGTAATATGATAGAAATCTTTCCTTGGCAGATATTTTACATGGCATCCCTTTATAAAGCAATGTGTATTTGGGATCTACTACTACTCAAAATGTCTTGGTGACAGGATGGCAAAGCCAAGTAGCTGCAATGCTGAAGGGAGAAGGCACTTCAGGCACAAGTCAGTCCTACGGCTCTAACATAGAGGGCAGTAAGGCAGAGCATGAAGCTGGGGGCCAGGGACACCCAGTGGAGCTGGCAGCAGGAGCTGCTACTTGCTCACATCCTCCCACTGTCTCAGACCAAGTAGCAGAAACTGCACCAGCCTGGAAGAGTGCTCTGCATGGGAGCTGGGCTGTGCAGTGAAAAAGAGCCCACTGTGCTTGCGCTCTGTAGGCACTCAGCCTATCCCAAAAATGCACAGGCTTGTTTGCATCATCTCTTCTTCAAAATGTGTAACAATGGCTGAAATAGCAATCTTTTTGACTTGCCATTATGGTTTTCTGCAGTGCCAATGGAAAAGTGCAGGAAGAGATTTTATATGCATTTGACATCCTAGAGTTTTTGTTCCCAGGGGTTTTGCCAAGGGGCATTTGGAAATTTTGACAATTTGTTTGGAGTTTTGAGATGATCTTCAGTCTTGCTAGATAAAATACCATGCATTACTACTGGCCACACCTCATACATTATTTCTGTCCCAGGCATTCTGCTTAAACATCTGGAAATACTTTTCCCTGAATGATAGTGAGGTACCGGGATAGATTATCCAGGAAGACAGCATTATCTTCATTGCTGGAAAAGTATTTAAGAAACATCTAGAAAACTGTCAGTCAAGTGTGGCATATACCAAGTTCATACTTGCAAGGATCAGATCCTTTCCAGCTCTGCATGTGTGAATTCTATGTACAAAATTTCCTAGAGCAATGTGGGCATGCCCACTGTTGCATAAGCATTTGTGTTGTAGCCTCTCTGCATATAAAATATTCTCTGGCAAGGAATTCTTTTCAGAATAGCCCTCTGTATAACTTACCACATCCCTCTCAATGGCATTTTTCCATTTCTGCTGAGACAAGGGCTCATCTGTAGTTCTCAGCAAGTAGTCTATGTTATAAATACTTCCTTTCCTCCTGCCAAAAGGTAAAGGTGGAAACAGCAAACTGGTTAAGAAAGGCATTTTGTTAAGAGTGTGTTTCTCAGTATGACAACGTGGTTTGGAGAATATTCTCTTTATGAAGAGCGCTTTCTCTCAAAGGGGAATATCTCCCAGGGAGAATAAAATACTCTGGTACTCTGGTGTGGACTTCTGCCACACTCATTTCTGTGTCCAGAAGCCCCTAAATTCCAGTTGGCTGCTTTTCCTTCTACTTCTCTCTATTTGTGGCTTCTGGGCAAACCTCACTCATCTCCTCTGAGCTCAAGTTAAGTGTAGCAGAACATAAAGCTCCAGCACAGACTGGAGCCATTCCTTGTCTTATGCATCTCTTCCTGATCTCTGCAATGATCCTCTGACAAAAATGCAAACAAGAAAATGTTTTCAAAGGATTTGTGACGTCTGGGGAAAGAAAGAATTTCCAACGAGCTGCCTTCATCCCACCACCTGTCAAAACTCCTCCAAAAAGGCCACAGGGGTAATCATATTTAAATTAGTAGTAACAGAGAAGGTTTACTCCGAAATTACAGAAAATACCCTTTTTCTGTAATTCCTTTTTCGAGCAGTACATGTAGTAAGAAAGTCCTTACCTCTAAAGCAATGTCACAGTACCCGTCAAGGAGCTTGGTGTCATTATAGAGCATGACACAGTACAAAGTACCATGACTCCATCCAAGACGAGATTTATTACAGCAACATTTTGCTTTTATACTTTTTCAAGATATTTACATTCATCCAACACACACATTCACAGCCCATTGGTTATAGGAAAGAAACAAAGTTCTCAGTGGGTGACCAAGAAGCCATGTCATTCTGTGAGCCAGCTAGAGTCTGTATCTCTTAACTTTCTCTCCTTCATCACATCTCCATGGTGGCAGCCTTGGTGTCTTCCTCAGGAGAGATGTGGGGCTTTCCTTTATCTTCAGGAGGCCTTTGCTGGCTCACAAGAACAGCACGGAATGTGTCTCCTACAGGTAAGTGCCTTTGGTGGGGGGCAGCTGAAACATGATGTTGTGGGCAGTCTATTTTTGCCAAGGCCTGGTTTTAAAATTTAGGTGAGCATAAGATTATTGGTGCTGCACCGGTTTTGAGATGCTCTGGTGAGTGTATTTATCAATATAAAATTACAAAAAAGAAAAGACAGGGTAAAAGAAACTTTTACTCTAAAGCTTTATTTATACAGACAGACACATTCAATACAGCATTGTTATCCCACTGCTTTACCAGCTTCAGCCTTTGTCCAAGTGGAAGAAAGTTCTCAGGTCTTCACCGCTGCAAAATACCACTTTGGTAAAACAAGCAGACAAAGCTCCTGTATCACTAAAACAGGTAGTGGATCATTATTTTGGGCAGGAAGGAGAAGAAAACACTGGGATTATTTTTTCCCCTCTCTTTTTTCTTAGTTCAATCTTTTTGCCCAGTGATTCAGATTTCAGGAGAAGCCTTTAGGCAAATGATACTGAAGAACTGGCTCTTTTCTCCACTTCTTGGTGGTGGGACTCATGTGAGTTCATTGCAGGACGAGATGCCACTTGACTGCCATCCTCCCCTCTCAGGCTGGTTATCCCACACTGATGAATGTCCAGGAGCAGAAGGTGCCCAGCACTTCATTCCCTGCAGGCCATTCTCCTGCAGCTGTGCGGTGTCCCTACCCAAAGCCACCTAGTCACTACATAACCCCTCTCATGCCAAGAGGCCAGTGGCAGTCCAGCCATGGTTGGCTCCACCAGGAGCTTGGAGATCTGATGATGTCAAAGAATATCCTGAGTTGGAAGTGATCCACAAGGATCATCAAGTTCCAACTCCTGGCCCTGCTCAGAACAGCTCCGAGTCGCACAATGCCTGAGAGCATTCTCTAAACCCTTCTTGAACTCTGGCAGGCCTGTGGGGAGTGTTCCAGTGCCCAGCCAGATTCTGGGTGAAGAACCTTTCCCTAACATGAAATGTAGACTTCCCCTGGCATAGCCTCAGGCCATTCCCTCAAGTTCTGTCACTGGTCACCACTGAGCAGAGATCGCTGTGTGCCCTGAACTCCTCCTCATGAGGATGTTGCAGACCCTCAGTCTCCTCTTCTTCAGGCTCAACAACCCAAGCGACCTCAGCCCCTCCTCGTGCGGCTTTCCCTAGGTCGTTCCGCAGCCCCGCGGCGCTGCTTTGGGGCAATAACGCCGAAATTCCCCATTTCCCTGAGGCGCCAGGCCGGGCCGTGCCCTCCTGTGCCGCCAGGTGGCGCCGCCGCCGCGCGGGCGGGGCCCTCCCCGAGCCCCGGGAAAACAACACACCATCAAATTATTAGTTTTTAATTACCAATGAACTCTTAATTCCTATACGAAAAAGTACTAGTAAAAAAAAAAATAAAAGACAGTAAAAACTTTCCTTTATTCTGACTTACGGGTTATTTCATTTTAACTGAACATACGTGCTTTCTTTTTGTGCTAGAAAATCTTAGCTTCCACATAATCTTAGGAACTGATGCAGTGATTCAAAAAGAATATATAACACATACTTTATATATGTGTTTATATATTTTAACACGAAAAATAATTATACCTTAATTTTTGGGAAAGATGGTTAATTGGCTTTTTTTTTTTCTATCACAATAACATGCCCAGAAGATGTTTTTCTCTATGTTTTCACTGACATCTTCTTTGTATGCATCACATCAATGCATTTTTTGTGATGTGTTGTCTTTCTCTTTGTTGCTGGTGACAAAAAGGACATGTCCATAAACTTAAATTCAGTATTAAATACTTGTGCAGGCTATGTGCCACCTCCTCTGTGCCCCACTACACCTCCAAGGGTAGAAACCCTGCTGTCCCCTCTGGGGCTTGACAGTGGGAGCAACTTGGGCTTGACTCACCTCCCACTTCTCAGGGCAGCAAAATTCAATTTTGTCTGTGCCTTAATCTGTTCCAGCATCCTTACAAAGGAGGAGCAAATTGGTGTTTAGCAAAAAGCCACCCAGTTAGCTGGGATCCTGGGCCTCCCTACTGGGAGAATGTAGGGGAATTCCAGTCCCAGCAGATGAAGCTCTGTATAGGCAAGAGAGGGGGAAAGAAGTTAATTTGCAGGCCTAAGTCCTTATTTTCTATTCTAAGAGACCTAAGGGACTCTATTTTTCATTGTGGTTTTCATTATATGTAAGGCTGGCCCTGGAAACCTACAAAAATCCCAAGTGCCTTAAGGCTATAGAAACACCAGGCTATCCATCGTCTGTGGAAATCTCTTCAGTAAGCCAGATTTTGCAGCTGAAGTTCATCACTGATTTCTCCCTGAGTTGCTCTCAGGACTTCCCAGACCTAATTTGTAAACATGTAGCTCCTTGAGAGCAGAAGACAGAAGCTTAACGAAGAGTTAAATGACGGAGCAGCACAGATGTCCTTACCTAATCTATAACTAGCATAGCACCCTCTTGGGCTGCATGGGCCTTGCTGCTCTGCAGCTTTCCCTTTCCCCTCTGGTGGCAGAGAAGGGCCATCCCTTCTGTCTGCTTTAATCTTAGGCACCGTGATGGCTGCAGGAGCTGCTGCTCTGGGAGCTGAGGTGGCTGCCTGCCCTGGGCTAGGCAGCCTGAGTTGGTGTGAAGAATGTGCTGAGATAGTCCCTTTTGAGGAAGCCAGGACTAAAGCTGTCTGGAGTGTTGTACGCATCAATCTGTGGCTGATATTCAGGAGAAGAAAGGGGATTAACCAGTCATACACAATGCTCGAAATTGCTGGGGGAAGAGGCAGTTACCTAATCCTCATCTTTTACCTGGAACTGTGTCACCTGATCCTCATCTTTTACTTGGAGCTCTGTGCATCCATATCCTGACTCATGGTTCCCTGGACACTGTAAACCCGCTGGGAGAGGCGCTGCTTTTTCATTCAAGATGTGTCCAGTACAAGATTCTGTGGTGGCCTTTTTCACCGATTAGAGACCTATAATGACACCATGTTTTCTACTTTTGGTTTCCACCTCCCTTTAAATGTAACTTTGGCACATCTCCCGGGGCTCTTGGCATTATGGCTAATTAGCAGTGATGGATAGTCATTGCAAAAGCAGAAAGTGCAGAACACATTCAAGAAACATATTGGAGAGTAGGTGAGATAGACCATAAAGAGCTTTTCAGCTGTTACTGATTGTGGGTGGTACTCAAACAATGCAAGGAGGAAGGTGACTGCTTCTGTAGGAGAAATAGCTACAGATAGCACAAGCAAGATAATTGGGACGGAAACATTCAAATGCTGTATTCTGGCTTGGTCTCCCACTTTTGGTTAGGCCAGAAGTCTGCCCTCTTTCCTGAAACACTAGTAGCCTTTTGAGACAGTATCCATTTTATCTGTACTTTGGAGGTAAAGGAGCTGAGGAAGATGATGAACATGAAGCACTGGCCTTACATAGCATCTTCATAGTTGAGGTAGAAGCAGAATAGAAGTCTACAGGTGACAGTACTACAAATACCAGCCTGCTTTTCTTCTCTGAGGAAGAAAATAAAGCACCTGGAGGGCATGATGGTAACATATCACTCTGTATGAAGAATACATATGTGCTGTTCCAGAATTGGAGGTCCTCCTAGTGTGTACTGAACATAAATAATTTGCCTGTGAGATGGAGAAGCAAAGAACTGCACCAGCTCACCTTTGAAAAATTGTCTTTATTAGACCAGTCTTGCTAAAATTGCTGGGAGTAACAGATTCTAAAATTGAGCTACTGAATTAGTCTCAAATGGAAACTGTGACAGCCAGCCTTAAAGTGGAGAAAATTGGATTTAAGAATTGCACCTTGGGCTTATCAGCATGTCTAGGAAGTTGCTGTGCTGTAGCTGATGAACTCATATGGAGCATGGATTTCATGCTGGTGAATACCAATGTAGTAAATGTTCTACAGAAATGTTACAAACCCAGGCTGGAGAAAATCCCTTTAAAGAGGTGACCCAGGTGAGAAAACAGTTTGCAGACATCTGCTGTGAGCAAACTGCAACCCTGTAGGATTACACTTTCACAATCATGTGTGGTACGTTCCCAGCCCATGAGGAAGGAGGGAGGAAATGGCCTTCGAAACAGAGTAGTGAGAGTGGAATGGGCAAGTCCTTTTGCATGACTTAAGCTGTGCAACAGCATTTCCAGGATCAGGGCTCAGTGACAAGGGAAGGGACCTTGAAGGAATGTATCTCTGGTAGACCAGGAATCTCTAACGGCAATGACAACATCCACGCCCTTAGAGCATGGTAGGTTCTGGCTCTAGGTGACAAGGTAAGGAAAAGGTGAAGGTAGGTGTAGAAAGTTTTGAAAGGGGCTGAACACTTAAATAAGTTAGGTCTGAAAGGTTTTCTGGAGAAGACAGTAAGGTTTATTAAGGTCCTTCTAATATTAGCTTACTTCATTCACAAAAAGGGAAAAAATCCATTACTATTACCCAATTCAGAAATGGTGGTTTCTAGTCTCAAAGAACACAATTCTGCAAGTACTTTACATGGAAGAAGAATCTCTTTGAGAAATACTTGTGAGCAGCTTTGCTTGTTGGGGTGGAAAGGGGCCAAGGGTTCATAGGACTAACACCCATAGGCACTAACACCCAAAAGGCCTTATGGCAGAAAAAAACCCAAAAAACCAAAAAGCTCCTCCCCTTAGTAATTCTACAAAACAAAATTTTTTTACAATGGATTTCCCTACTGATATGGTGTATACAGCAGCTCTGTGGTATTGAACTCAAGGTTGTTGCAGGTTTCTCAGAGACCCATACTGCAGTTCTCCATCTGCCTAGGTTTCTGTCTGATATCAGGATCCTTTCTAGAATGCAGGAGTCATTCTTGGCACTAGCTAACAGTATATTCCTTAAAATAATCAAATGAGGTCACTGTGATTGGGTTTTTTAATTCTGGAATATAAATTCATAAATTCCACATTTTGTAGGTACTCTATGTTAAAGAGTTCCCATTCATTACCAAGACCTGAGCAGAATTCTGGGTTAGCTGACAGTTTCAGTGAAGATTTTCAGTGCACCTTGGGTGTCTCGGTCCCTCTGTGAGCCTCTCAGGAACCCTCGGCCAGTCCCGAGTCGGCAGACACCAGGGGGGCAGCCCCGACACAGCCGACAGCGGGGAGACACTGTCTGTGTGTGCCCCGAGGGTGCTGAGGGCACCTGGGCTGGGGGGAGACACTGTCTGTGCCCCGAGGGTACTGAGGGCACCTGGGCTGACAGCAGGGAGACACTCTCTGTGTGTGCCCCGAGGGTGCTGAGGGCACCTGGGCTGGCAGGGAGACACTCTCTGTGCCCCGAGGGTGCTGAGGGCACCTGGGCTGGTCGCCTGTGCAGCACAAGAGACACCAGAGACATCGGTAGAAGAGAAAGGGCCGACTCTTAGCAGGGGTTAATCCAAAGTTTTATTAGGAGTCCCAAAGGAGCTCCTGCACCTCAGGCGGCCTCCTGCTGAGAGCCCCGGGAGATGTGCCAAGGTTACATTTAAAGGGAGGTGGAAACCAAAAGTAGATAACATTTTACCAACCAATAAGTGACCCTAAGGGATAAATGCTGGGGGATAGACACATAGGACAGTGTATGGGGCAAGGCTTGGGGGGCTGATCCCTAGCTTCTGGCTAATCACTCGACGACTTGGACAAAAACTTCTGGATGGAGGGGATGGGATGCTGAGTGATTGACAGAGAGCCAGGGTGAGGGTTAGGGGATGATCTCATCCTGAGAGAGGAATAACACAGGTAAAGGGAGGGGGGTACAGTTTGGGATAAACCATTTGGGAAAAATATGGGGATACAAAACAAAAATACTTCAAAGTATTACAAAATATAAAAACACACTACAACACTTGGGTGATTTAACTTAATCCATCTCAGCTCCTTATAGACAAGATGGAGATGATAACACCATCCCATAGGGGTGACATGGGGATAATGTAATCAAGAGATTGTGCAGGCATTACTGTACTAACAACCACAAAATACCTAAGATTTCTTATCTAAATATGAAGGTTAATTGCCCTCTTCAGAGGTAGTTAGCTTGCATTCTTTTTAGCTGATAAAAAGGAGCATGCTCCATCCAGTTTCAGACCACTCATCAAGAATGCAGTTGTATAGTGTTGGATTTTTAGCTGCAAAACAATTGCCATGGACATAGCATGTGGGTATGTAATGCTCTCCAAAACACCGAGGGTTGGATTTCCAACAGAGCTGCACACTGTAAATGAAGATTGGACATTTTCTAAGGGGTTCATCTCCCATTGAGAACAAGAGACTCTGGGAGCTTAAGCTCTTTTGAAAAAAAAAATAAAAATCCGGCTTCTGTGCAGAAGCTGAGCTTTCTTAAGACTGAAAAAAAACAGTTGAAGGGTGTGTGAAATCAAATCATAAATGAGCTCGGAGCAGCAGCACCCTGTGACCTGGCTGGCGAGTGGAACAGCATGAGCGTAATGTGCACATGGATGGTGGAGAGAGAGAATTATCCCAGAACTGATGAGGCACCTGGACCAGAGTTTCAAAAGGTTAATATGCTTGTCAGAAGACAGAAGTTGATCTCTACTGGCAGCAATAGCTCTTCAAAGCTCTTCTGACTATTTGTTTTATCAAAGCTGCATGCAGAAGTTTTGTGCATTTCAGCCATATATGTGGCCTTTAAGTCTTAATCCTGTTCTGACTTAGGGTCAAATTCAAAGACTTCTCCCTGCCCCATACAATTAAGCTTCTGATATGACTTTTATTGTGAGGCAGTCAGGCATTATACCAATTCCTGGGTATAAAAATGCAAAGCTACATTTTCCTATTATGATAGGCATCCTGCTCCGTTCACATACGCTGGACACCCTGCAGAATTTTTTCACTTTTGGTTGGATTGAAAAGCTTTGAAACTATCCAAATGATTTTTTTTTTCCTGTTTCTCAGTCACTGCTTTTCTGCTCCTGTTCTGAAGCAGTGTGTCATAGATGTGCTGGAATATCAGCACACATCGAAGTGTAGCTGTCGTTCCTTTGTAGCAGTCTTGCCTTGGAGCTCTGTGCGGTAGAAAAGGACATGTCCAACCCTCTCCTTCTAGATAGTCTTCTGCAGAGGGAGCCAGCTTGGAGTGGTTGGAATTAGTGTAGTATATTACACCTTCTGACAGATACTGGGTCCCTGTATCAGTTTCAGTAGGAATACAGGTTTTCTGTGGATTTTGCCCTCAATTTCTCTCAGATCTGTATGGATCCTCCCTTCAGACACTGCTGAGATTTAAGGCTATGTAGTTTTCAGGGGGAATGTTTGCTGCTCCCTATACTGTCGGGCTTGCTTCCAGTTCTGTCTTGCCTTCAAATTCTGACATTCTAGGCTGCATGGAGGAGTGTGAATCCACAGTCCAATTGTGGATATGTTCCTAGGTGAAATACCTGTGTCATAAATGGAGGAGGCCTCCAAAACACTTTCCTAGAGGAGATTAATTCTGTTGAACAGTGGTAATTCCTGTCTCGTTTATGTAGGTGAACACCTTAGCATCAGCCACACTGTCCCTCTTCTCCACTCATCTTACACCTGTGTGCAACTCCACCCTCTATTGTGCTCCCCACTGTCCATTTCACAGGCAATATCATGGAAGAGAAATCAAGCTGTGGAGAGCAGTTGTGTTCCCTCTGTTGTGCAGGCAATCCAGTTTTATCTGAGGGCACTGGCACTGTGGTTTCTATTCTTTTCTCTGTCCCAGCCAGGTATCAGCCTCAGGTACATCCCTTGCTTGTGATCTTGGCAGAAGATCCAGCCCAACATGCATACGGGTATTCTGACTTCACCTTCTTCTCTTTGTAGCTGACAGGTTATAAACTGAAAATGGGAGACATTAAACTGACACTTATTTGCCTTCTGTCTAAGGTAACTGGAAGATTAATATTTTGGTTGAGAATATATTTTATGCTAAATACAATATTTTACTAGACTTGAAAATATAGAAGAGTTTAAATGTTTTGCTTTTTAGGTTTTATGTGCAATAAAATGATGACTGGTATCAAATAGGTGTAATTTAATTTTTCTGTGACTGTTTCTCCCTCTCCAATTCTCAAATAAAATGCTCAGCACCATTTAAAAAGCCCACCTGCACTAAGAGACTGGTTTTTGTTGGCCTCCAGAGCACTAGTTTTAATTTGTTAACAGGAAAATATCTTTTAAAGCAAGATTATACAAGCTAAGAGATGTTTTTAGAATGGGAGAGAGAAACTGAAATTGCAGGCAATGAACTCCTGGAAACAGACTCAAGCATGGGATAAATAAGTGAAGCCTTAACCATGCACCCTCTTCTGCAATGTGTTAAAATTCTGCCTATTTTGCTTGCTGCACAGGGGAGGTCCTTCAGTCAGACCATCCTGCTGCCCCTTGTGCTGCAGCTAGCAGGAAAACCCAGAATTGCTAACGCTCTTTGTAAAGGTGATTTAGATTCTTTCAACCATTTGGTCCTGCTTGTAGGAATCCCTCTGGCAGATCTTGCTCTTAATTGAGTCCAAGGTGACCTTCCTCCCCTACTTTGTTAGCCAGCAGGTCCAGGACTCTGTACAGGGAGGAGCCTAAATATAGATATATGGAAATGCAGGCAAGGGAGTTGTTCTCCAAGTTCAAACAAAGTCTGCTCCTGGAGCCCCCCTTTGAGGGCTACAAAGGGCAACAACTTCACTGTGGGGTCTCCAGTGGCCATGGCCATGAAATAAAGTCATGGAACAGGACAAGAGGCAAGTTGCCAGCCTTTCCTTCAGGACTCTCTGAGGATGGCTCAGCACTCTGTTCCTTGTCAGTCTTGAGAATTTCTGAGAACAGCAAGATTCCTCTGTGGAGTTAAAACATCTAATTCCTTTCATAGATTTTCTTCTGAGAAGCTTTTGCTATACAGCTGTGGCAGCTTTGTGTTACTTGTATATTACCTGTTATTCTAACATGAGGATTTGCTGAATGCAGTGTATTTCCATGCTCTTTGAACAGTAAAAACCTGGAAGCCATCTTCTTTATTCTCAAAGGATATAAGCCCCCAAAACTCTTACCAATATAAATAAGGTTTAACATAGTTAAGGATTGCTGAACTGAGCTTATAGCATACTACAAATAGTAAAAAAAAAAAAAAAACCAAAACCTTACATTTTTTGCTGCTGTTTAAATGACTCAAGTAGACCATCTGCTTCTGAAACAGCTCATTTATTTCTTCTTCTGGAACTGCTCATGTATTTTTGGATTTGGTTACAAACTGACCAAGCATTGCAAACAGCACTGATCTGTGGAGATATCTGTTTTTATACACAACATGAGACTGGCAAGAGAGATGTGTTTAATCAGTATTTTAGAAATCAGACAGGAATGGTATGACTCCAGCTGGCACGGCCATATCTTTGTAATTTCACTTCACTACCACTTAATTTGTATAAAATAGGGAAAATTTTAAATGGATGTTACCATAATGGGAGAATCTAATGAATGCATAGTTTAGGGCAAAATAAAGCTGTCCATCCAAGGTGACTTCACTTTAGCCTCCTGTGATTCACACAGGATGTGCAATTACAACATTTGTTCTTGAGCAGAATTATGGATGAGGCCCAAGACTAACTGACAGCTCAGTTATTTCTTCCTGATGCATTTCATTAATAGCCCCTGCACCTCTCACCTCTATGAAATCGGCAGCTAGTGAGGTGCCCGTAAGAAGCTTATTGCCTCCAGAATAACTTGTCCTGGAGCCAATTGCTAATCTCCTGGTGTTAATTGCCAAAATCAGGGGAAATCAGGGTAGGCACAGCAGCTGCATGCATATTAGAGCTGTGTAGCAAAATGTTCAACTGTGCTCCATGACACGACAGCAGAACTTACAGAGTTGGAAACATAATAAGGCACAAGCTGAGTGTAAATCCTGCATGAAAATGTTTTGCTGCATTTTTTCATTCATCACCTAGATTACTATTCTATGAGGGACCTATAAAACAGGTGGTGTGGAATCTGGGCTCCGAGGAAGTCAAATAAAAGTACCAAGGATCTGACTGGGGAGCTTGTACTACCTGATGTTGAGATAACACTAGCAGTATTGTGATGGGTTGGGAAAGAAAAAGAATGGAAGCGCAACAGTTGTATAGTTTAGTTCTCTGTTTTGCCATGGCTTTTCAATGTGATGTTTCCAGACAGAAGAGTAAATTTAATCCTAGAGCTAAACAGATCTCTGGAACTCTTCTAGTAACTTCAGTTGAATCGATCCCATCTCCATAAAGATATGTCTATAGGGTGTTTGACTTGTGTTTTTGCATCTGCTTTTCTGACATTAGATGATTGAGTACCTCCCTGAAATAGAGAAAACTGTGTTACTTTATGGATAAGCTAGGATGCATAAACAACTATTAAGTTACGTAGACTGTAGTTTGAGCCAAAATCTGAGCAAGGTATGTTTGATAAGATACCTATTATGCACTTAATCCGCTGAGAAAGGCCCTGCTTGGCTCTTATTTCAGTCTGTCAGACTAGTGGCTTTTGAACATCCCAGTTTACTGCTTATGTCTAGACTATGGTTTGACCTTTTGCTCCTGGTGTCAGATGGGGACTTTCAAGAGCTGAAGTATGCTGCTGTTGGGCAGTGATGCAAGTGTGTATTCTGCTAACCTGAGCAGCTGGAACATCTGTTGGGAAATAAAACCATCAGTTGTTTGTCTGGATGTTTGAGTGATAAGAGACTTTGGTTGAGGGGCTTTGTCAGCCCGTGTGACAAATGTTTTATCATCTCCCAGTTTATAGTAGAATTCTTTTAAATAAATACAGATTAGTTTAGATCTTTTAAAAATTTTTAATCCTTTTTTTTTTAACCTGGGGGGAAGAAAACAGAAATTTTCTGTGGCTACTGTATATTGTAATGGCCATTTTGCAATCTAGTGGAGGCAGCAATTAATTTAGCTTACAAGTTCCAGTCTGGTAACTGCCTGCATGACTCAAAGGGCTGAGAAACATTTGAAAAAATAGCCCTGAAGATTTTTTGGATGCTGGTGATATGAGTGGGAAAATTAAATTTAAAAAAAAAGGAGGAGGTAATATTATCACATTGATAGTGTTATGGTTAGTGACCAGTGTAACAGTAACAGATTCAAAGAACATCTCTATTTTGGTTTGGATTTCACGTTGGCTGCAAGCTGTACTTTTAACATATGATGTAGATATGCTGGAGAGCCATCTACAAAGCTCTACCCTTCAGCATACTTTTTTCTCTGTGTAATATAATGCACCAACAAATATAGGAGCTGTGAAGGAAAGAGGAAATAAGCTTTGTGACCAAGTTTTATACACAAATTAGAAGGCTTAATTTGAGGCACAATCATTTCATCAGGTGTGTGTTAACTGGCAGGATGATTGGGTCCCTTGAGAGAGAATTTCATTTCAATTTATTTTTGCCTGCCCTAACTGCAAAGCTACTTGATATTTGCTTTAATTTGGCACCTGCAGCTAGCATTGTGACAGATAGAAATAGTTACAAGAATTAGCATAAATTTATAAATGAAGTAATGAAAAGCACAACTGCAAAGATAAAGGTGGGCCCTGCCACTGAACATAGTGATTAAAGAAATGGCCTTTTTTTCTGTTCTTCCTTCACCTCTGTACCTTCTGGACAGTCCGAAACACTGAGTTACATAACATCAAATCAAAGCAACAAAGTTGCAGGTATTTTAGGGAAATCTCTTGTGTGGAATGGAGAGGAGACTCTTACAAGGGAGCTTCTCTGTGTCCCCAAAAGTGCAGTGAAATATTGTCACAAGCCTTTGCTTGCTGCCCGAAGAGGAAAGACAATCTCCTAGCACACTACAGGACTTTTCCTCCTCCATGAGGATGAAAGCCTCTGAGATCAGCAGCACTCAGAAACACAGTAGTGGCTGCCTGCACTGAGGACCTGTCAGTGCATTTTACCGTAATGGCTTGTATGCCTTAAGGAGGACTCTGCCTTCAGTGCTGGAAGAAACCTGGAGTTGGCCTTCAGAGGGAGGAGCTTTGCAGGAAGCAACCAGCCTGAGGAGCACCAGAAGCACTACTGCTACTGCTGAGAACTTCTGCAGGAAGGGATGGTGTCATTCTCCAGCCTCTAGCCTGGGATTTGTGCCAGTGGCACAGAATGCTACTGTTCAGTTCTGTAAAGTCTCAAATCTCATTTCAGTAAAAGTTGTGTTAATGTGTATCCAAGCTGTGCACACACTGCTAAAATCCACTTCTCTAAAGTGCTTTCTGATCATGGTTTATATTCTCCTTAGAATGAATCACAGATGTTTTGTTGTTTGGGGGTTTTTTTCCCCTTAATCCCATCACTTACATGGTGGGTGAGCACGCTGTGGTTTGAGCACTCTGTGGTTTGAACTAGATCTGTTTAATTTTTTACTTCGCAAACTGGTAGTAATAGGGGAAAAGGAGGGGAAGAAAGGTTTATAGTCCAAACACAAAAAGAAAGATCATATCTACTTCCTCAGTGTGTTGAACTTATGTGTCCAGGTCTTGGCAGCAGGAAGGCTGTGAGAAGAGATCAGGACCTGGCCCCATGTCGGTTATAGCTGGCTCTAAAACAGTCCCACTGCTGTCCAAAGCTGAGTCTATCAGTGAGGCTGGTGGCACCTTGATGGAAAAGTGTTTAAGAAAGGGTAAAACATGCTGTGTAGAAGTTGTGTGAGAGAGGAATGAAGCAAAAACCCCCAACAAAATAACAGTCCTGCAGGCACCAAGGTCAAGGAAAAAAGAGAGGGAGAAGGTGCTCCAGTCACTGGAGCAGAGGTCACCCTACAGCCCATGGAGAAGGCTGTGCTGAGGCAGGTTGTCCTCCTGCAGCCCATGGAGGATCATATCAGAGCAGATATCCACTGCACAAGACCCCATGCTGAAGCAGAGGAAGAGTGTGAGGAGGAAGGACAGCCAGGGAGGAACTGTGTATATGGACTGACCACAAACCCCATTCCTCCATCCCCCTGTGCTGCTTGGGGGAGAGGGAGGCAGAAGAGTCAGGAGGTTGAGCTGGGAGGAATGGGATTTGGGGTGAAGGTGAGGTTATTTTTCTGGATTTTATTGGGGTTTGGGGTTTTTGTTTGGTTGGTTTTGTGGGGATTTTTTGTTTGCTTTTTAGTTCTGTTTTTGTTTCTCACCATATTTCTTTATTTCTTATTGGCTATAAGTGAATTGGTAGAGGTTGATGTCCTCTAAGAAAATCTCACTCTCCCTAGTAATGCCAACAGTTTAATTGCATGGCATCATTTGCAGAAAGAGCACTCTCTCAGTAGATCAGTTTGCTTTTCAATAGCATGAGCTTGAAGCACTGTCATTCAAATAGAATCTCTACCAGTAGTTGTTATTTATAAAGTGATTTCAAGTCTGTTTTGTGTCATTGAAAGAAGATGGGTTTGCAGTTGTACTGACAGAAAACTTTCTTCTTAGGTTTAGCTATATGTTTTTGGGGAAAAACAATATGCCTTTCAGGATGCATTTGCAACATTATTTAATTTTGAGACCAGTGAAAAGGGAACTAATGCAGATTTGAAAGTTGTCAGTCATAATCTTCTGCAGACCACACTATGCATATGCATTCTCTATTTGCTTTACCTAAATACTGACAAGAAGAGAATAACGAGGCAGCATGAAGCCTCCAGAAAA
Organism: Molothrus ater; assembly: GCF_012460135.2. Lineage (NCBI taxonomy): Eukaryota > Metazoa > Chordata > Aves > Passeriformes > Icteridae > Molothrus > Molothrus ater. The sequence goes on along the minus strand of NC_050482.2, from coordinate 54,087,169 downwards.
CAACTCTGTTTTGTGGTGGTTTTTGTTTTTGTTTTGGTTTTTGTTTGGTTGGTTGGTTTTTTGGTCTGTTTTTTGTTTGTTTTTTTGGGTTTTGGGTTTTTTTATGATGATGAATCACATACAGAAAATGTGCATGAATCACATGTAGCAAATGGTCATTCTTCTTCCTGTACAGGTCCCGGCAGACAGCTTAATGGTATTTGTTCCTCATCAGCCTTTGACAGATGTTATAGAGTCAATATGGATATGTTATCCTAGCTCATCTCCAGGAAGAGATAAGCTGTGATAGAATTATGGCTCATGTTTCATAAATCAGATCTGAAACCATACCAGAATGGATCGAGAAAATGTACTGTAGCTGCTGCTGTTACTCTGGAAGACATTGTTAACTTTCTGTTCTGAAGAAAGGTGACATAAATATCCCTTTTTGCCTTCCAGACTGTAGAAAGAAGATGTATCAAGTTACCAGAACTGGGTAACCTTTCTAATTAAGTTAATTTTTCTTAATATAATTGAACTAGTGGTAAACTCAAACTTTTCCTCTCACATAGGCCAAGGTATACTTCACTGTTTCAGCTATGGCTTTCCATAGTCACCTCTCAACAGGGTTTATAGATTCTCTTTGCTGCAGCTAAGTCATGTTTTCCTTTGCAATCACTTCAAAGCACAGTTGGAATTGTAACTCCAGAGTGGGCAGTTCATAAGAATAGGGAGCCACACCAGAGGGCAAAAGGTAAGGAGCAAATCATTACACAGATGTGACACTCATGGAGTGTTGGGTGTGTGAAATGATTTGGAAAAATGTCTTTTCAGGTTGGACAATATTATTTCAACAGCTGCTGAGTGATTTATTATCTCTGTTCCCTCTCCTGTAAAATCACCTAGACATCCTTTAAATAGAAAGAGTCCCTGAAGTCCCACCTTTTAATTGAGAAGGGATGGTGAAAGAGAAAAAGCCTAGCATTTAATTAGCTCTAGAAAATGCTTTTCTTTTAAATGTGTTCCTAAACTGCTGCTTATAATCCCATAGTGCTTTTCAGTTAAGCACCTCATAGCACTTCCCAAGCCTAAGGTCACTGTAGAGTAGACTGAGAAAAATCCTACTTGTATGTACAAATTTCTGCCTCTCCTCTTCAGTATGTTGATTTTTAGTTGTGCAGTTGTCCTTTGGGCACAAAACCCACCTTGTTTTCAACCTTGGATCTCCTTTTAACATCCATACTTCTACTGGCTTCAGTGGATTTTTTTCTCCTAGTGCAAATGTCAAAGGAATGAGACAGGAAAAGCATAGCAACATAAGAGGTATGTAACTTTCCACTTAATGTTGTTGACTTGCTGTTGGTTTTGGAAATTATTCAACACATTTAAGCACACAATTAAATAAAATACGTGTGTAACTTGAAGATGCAGTAGTTATACATGTAAATGAGAACGAAAAATTGCATAGAACTCATTTCAGTACTGAAAAATAGCTAAGAAATTTTCCAGCATCGGTTGACTTAAAATTGTCTTCTGAAGATGTTCGAGTTATCCAAAGAGGGTATGTGCTTGTTTTCAGTTTTGGCATAAAAGGAAAAGAAAAGAGAAAACTCTATCTCAAAATTCCATACTTTCATACAAGATTTCAGTTCCTTATGATTGCCAGAAAATTGGTTAATGCTTTTATTGGAAAACATTTCATAAATAAAAATGTTTATATTTGTATGTAGTTTAATTTTTTTTTTGGTAGAGAAAAATCTAGGGATAGAGAGGACATATTATTGACCTAAAACAACCTCTACTGAGAATAACATGGTCAAATTCAACAAAAAAATCAGGGTCTCATTTTTGACTGTAATGTAGGTGAAAAATAAAAGGATACCAGATGAACACTAGAGCACAGAAAACATGAGCTTTGACAGCATTTCCTTCAAAAACAGAAGATTTAGAAGGCTCTGCTGGGATTTGTTTCACCTAGCTGTACAATATACGTGCCTGTAGCAGAGCCAGACATCCAGGATCTTTTCAGTCAATGGACACTTTCAGGGCATGGTTCACCTTATTGCACTTTGGATGTCTAAAACAGGGCAAATTAATTGTGTCATGTAAATGTGTTTTCTGTTGACTAACCATGTATCGACATTTTACCAGTTGGACACCAGATGGATGAAATATGAGAGTTGGGGCAATGGATCTACCCTAGGAGAGACAATAGTAATGGTTTGGAAAGAAACACTTTACAGAAAATACCAGCAATTCACTTACATAATCAGAAATAATTAGAGACTGTTTCAGAAGAGCCAAAAAATAATGTAAAAGTTCTTATAAAATCCCAAACACAGGAGATGATTATGGATTTTTATTTCACAAAAATTACAATCTTGACAATATGAGTAACTGATTTTCCAGCTTCCTTTTTCTTTTTGGGTGGGGCAGATCTTTCCTTGTTCCAAATCCCTCCAATAATAATTTATTCTACAATCCTCTTCATGTCTTCTGCAAAGATGTTTTTGGGGTTTTTTTTAAGTCTGTGTGTTCATTCCTATTCAGCTGGATTTTCCCCCCAAGCAACACATAAGCCACTCCAACTCTTGGAGACAAATCAATTTGCTCCCAAAAGCATCTTGCTTGAACTTTAGCTGGGAAAGTGCTACCTGGTGAATGGAGTGAGCTGATTGTGTTTTGTAAACTGTATGCAGTTTATGCTGTTCTGGTGCTGTACGGCTTCTGCTCACTACATCTTGCCTTCCTGGCCACCAGGCTTCATCCTGATGCCCTTGTGTCTAATGAGCAGTAGAGCAGGATGCCAGCAATATGTTCTGAAGAGCATGAGTCATCCCTGGTGTCTGAGAATAGAATTGGTGTGAGCAACCCTAAAAAAAGCTGGTGATTCCTCTTATTTCAGCCTCTCTGTGCTCTGAGTCACACTGAAGATGATGCCCCAAGGTCAGCTGACAAAGAGATCTGAATTTCAGTGCAACTTAAGGGTGCACTGTCATTGCTGTGGAAAATGCTTGTCCATTTAAAAATCTCCTTTCAACACAGGCAACAAACTCAACAAGGGGGTTCTGATTGTCTTGCAGCTGCTTTGGCCCTTACAATTGTTAAGTTTTACTCCAATATTTCACTTCATAAAAAGTGCCCTTCACTAGCAATGGGGAAAACTGCAAAGGAAGTATACACACAGTAAAAAAAAAAGAGAGCTGAACTTCAATGGAACTTGGCAAACATTTTAATGTCTGCTTTGCCCAGGAATTTGTATTGGCTGCTCTGTTTGTAACTGTGGTGACAGGATGCATTGAAATTTTTCTTGGATTTGACTTTCAGGAGGGTGTTCCCCAAGTGAAACCATTTGCATTGCAGGACAAAAGCTAAGCTCTACCTAATAAATGTCACAAGCAAACACCAATTTTTTGGCAGACTTGACCACTGATACCTACTGCAGGGAAAACTGATGTTTCCTCTGAAGCCAATGACATTGTCCTGGATAGTGTTGGACCACTGGGTTTGATCCCCTACAGCTATTTATTGCAGTGGGCAGAGGTGTAAACATCCATCACCTCTAGAAATTGCATCATTCAAAGCAAAGCTTAAAAATTGCTTCTATGCCTGTCACCTCCAAGTCTTGTTACTAAGAACTTTACAATTAATACCACAGTGCTCTTACATCAATTATAAATTTTGCTTTAAGGTTCTATTTTAATCTTGAAATACATCATATATTGCTTCTCCTGGTTGCTTCACAGGTACATGAGGGGACTTATTTGGAGGGAAGAAGAAGGGGGCAAGACATCTGCTCATCTCCAGAAAGGATTGTCTTTCAGTTCTCTATGGAGATGGCTTCCTGGAGATGGGTGGCCTTTCATTCATGCAGACAGTGAGTTGCTGACTGAAAAATCTGTGTAGGGAAATTAGCTTTGTCCTAATTCCACTGGAATCAGCTGGGTAAGGGAGATTCTCACATATATTTTTTTAATGAGCTCAGCATCTTAAATACGGTACCATATGTTAATGGAATAACATTGCCAAACACTTTTGGACTGACAGGCAATCTCAGGCTGAGGTAGGGAGAGTGTCTGACTATTAACATAGTTATTTATTTGTCTACCTGCCTTCAGACAGCACATTTTAGGGCAGCTTGTCAAATGAAAGGTCCACTGACTGGCTGGAATCATTAAAGCAATGTCCATATTCCTTGGGGGATAAAGCCTAAGACCCAGTCCCTTTATGATATTGGTGTTCCCACCAGAGAAGTTAAAAACTATCCCCACAAGAAAATAATCAGAAGATACATCCAGAAGATTTTTTCATCCACCTGACTTTATCCTATGGTGTGATGGGATTGGAGTCACAATGGTCTCAGGTTAGACAGATTCTGAAATTTGTAGTTTCTGTTTCAGATCTGAAGGCAGCTTTCATTCCTAAAGCTTGTGTGTATTTCTTCAACAATATTAGACATTCTGTAAAAATTTCACCCTCTGTTTTTAAAAGATGAAGCTTATCAGTATAAAACAAAACAACTTTTTTTCTGGGATTCTTTCCTTAGTGAGAAAAAGTTGCACAGAACCTATATGTCTCTCACAGATACCTCTGTTTTCTAATGACATTCTGTTTAACCTTTCAACACACTCTTTGATATTAGCCTGCTTGTAATTTTTTTGATAAATTGCACCCTGAATTTACTACATGCTGTATTAACATCTGTGCTGTTCTTCAATTGTAGTTTTGCTATTTTTTGAGTTTTATCAACAAATAGTGATGTGGGCAGTTGTATTTCGCAGTTTGTTGGGTTTTTTTGTGAAGCTCTTTTATTATACAAAATAATCCATAAAATACTGTCTGTACTTTTGATGTCACTGGCATCTAGTTCTTAATCTCTTAAGTTTTTCTTTCCAGACATCTCTTGGATGATGGGACTATTTTTATTCAGAGATACTGAATGATGGTTATTGTCATGGGAATGGTAGGTGATCACACCTACAGTACTATCCAGACTCCCTGCTGCTCTGGAGCTGCTGAAGTTTCCACTCAGAGAGAGGAATACTTTAGAAGAAGTGCCTGAGCTGTTCATGTGCTTATTCTATAACTTGGCACCCACCTGGAAAGACAACTGTGTTTCCTTGTGTTACCTCAGTCATTCTCTTTTTTGTGGGAAAACAAAAAACTGGCTATCTCAAAAATAGGCTGCTGCATTTCATTGTCCTGACTCTCCAGGAAGGTTTTCATAGTTGGAAATTTGCAGAGATGCTGTAAGCATTTGGGTGGATATTGAGTTTATAATTGACAATGTCCATAATGATGCTTTTGCTTTATAATGTTATTTTAAAAGTAAATGGCAACACAGCTGGTGATTTTCTTCTCAATGCTTTAAAACTCTCCATCATTCCATTAGAGGATGATACTCACAATAAAAAAATTAAAAAAAAAAAAAGAAGAAAAGTAACTATTGTAACTATTGTTAAGCCACACTGAAAAACTGTCCGCCTTCTCTAACAGCATAAAGCATTTATCTTGCGTAACTTGGCTGAGTATTGAGTTCTAGGCTTTTTCCCCTCAGTCCTCAATATCTTATCCAGGCTCCTGGAGACAGTCCAGTTCTTTCTGTTAAAATACTGCTGCACTGTTGTGCTGCAGCACATGTATTGCCAGGGGATGCTGAAATGCCAGGCTCTGCTTCTGGTTGACTTTTGCTGACTGCCTTAACTATCCACCACTTTGATGCATTTACATAGAAATGCTTCTCTTTGTCTAGTGCTTTTCATAGAATGACTTTTTGTCATGTTTGCAGTTTAGACTTAAAAGAGAAAAATAAATTTAAAGCTTACTTTACATTAGGAAGACTAGAAAATGGTCATTGCATATTAAAACTGCTAAAAGAAAAAAATGGAAAAAATCTAGAGAAAGTAAGAAAAATAGTGTCAAACCTTCGTTAATGAACAATGGAATTTGTTTCTGATAAAAGGAACCCCAGGCCAAAACTAAATAATCTACTCCATTGCAAATGCCTAACTATTACTGGTTTATCCTGAAGGTAAAATCTTTGGCTTTGGGAAAGTGGAAGATGACTCTTATGACTTTGCATGTTTCTGTCACGATTAACTGAGAATAAACACATACCTTCTGGGTTTGTTTGCTTGTTTGTTTTGTTTGGGGTTGTCTGTTTGTGGGGTTTGCCTCTTTTGAGGGGGCAGGGGGCAGTGGTGGGAGGGGATGGAAGTGGGAGGGATTTTTTTTTAGCCTAAAGTATGTTTTACTCCACTTGCTTCCCAGCTTTGGATTCAGACTGTTCAGGGCTATTTTCATTTTAAAGACCTCTCCCCCCAACTCATCGGAAGAGCAGAAAGAAGCACGGGAGCAAAAAAAAATCCCTTTATGCGAAAAGATGGTATCAGCATCAGTATAATGATCTTCAGTTTAGCAAAAAACAAAACTAATAGCAAAGTGGTATTTGGGTGCGTCAGGGGAACAAACAGAACTGTCACCACCGCACAAAGATGAATGGTATATTGCTAAGAAGACATTTCCATTCAGCACTGTACTTTCAACACCTGTGTAGGTCAGAGCAAGAGGATAGTTCCAGTTAGAGAGCTGTGCCGTGTGGTTCGCCGCTGGGAAACCTCGCTCGGGGCTCCGCCGAGCCGCACTCGCTAACAGCCCCCGGCTCCCCAGCAGCCCCAGCTGTCCCAAACCCGATACTCGCTTGGGCACGGCAGAGGCCTTTTGTTCTGTAGGTCGCAGCTTCTCTGCATTCCTCCCACGTACCGGCTCGTATCTCATCGCCTGGTGCTGCTCTCGACTACGGAAAGGTAGATCCACCTTCGGCGGGCCGACCGCGGCGCAAGGACCTTTTGATTCCACCGACAAATGAACAGTGTTAGTTAATGCAGAAAACTTAGAAGTCTTGGGTTTGAAAACAAAATAAGCCCCTTTCATTTCCGTCAGGCCAGGTGGCACTATTTGCCCCCGGATGGTTCCGTGCGCCTGAAGTTGGTGTTTGCGCCGCTGATAAAATGAACAGCTCCCGGACGGCCACAGCGCGGCACCGGCAAAACACGAAGGCAGGGACCGGCTGTAACATAACCTGCGGAGCGAGGGGAGACCTGCAAGGAGGCATTTAGGGTTAGCGGAGCGACGGGCACCACTAAGAGTGCGAGAATTTCTCTTCACGAACAGGGCGTCGGGCAGATCCAGGCAGAACGGATGCTCCTGCCGGCCGGCGGCTGCCGGACCCCGGCCCCCTGAAGAGGGCGAGAGCGACCCAGAGGTGGTCAAATTCACGGGCAGCGGAGCCGCCCGCCTCGTCCCCGCCCGCCGCCGCCGGGCGGGACCATCTCTGCCCTTGGCGAGGGGGGGCCGCGCTCCGCCCCGGCTCGCCGCCTGGCCCGCCTTCCCCCCCCCCCCACCGCGCGTGCAGAGCGCCCCTCCGCCTGGCGCGCCGCGTGGTCACGCCCAGCGCGGCATTAACGCCCCCCGGCGCGGGGCGCGGGCGCCCAGGCATCCTCCGGCGGTGGCGCCTTGGTGTGGGGCGGGTGCGGAGGGGTTCCCAGCGCTAGACCTGCGCGCTCCGCCACCCTCTCTGCGCCGCCGGACAACGCCATGAAGCCAGCGGTGCTGGAAGTAATGAGGATGAACCGGGTGTGCAGGATGGTCCTGGTCACTTCCGTGGGCTCCTTCATCCTCGTCATCTTCTATTTCCAAAGTATGTTGCACCCAGGTAGGGCACTACAACCGCACCGACCCCGCCGAGGGTAGCGCCCTCCTCGCTCCCCGCCGGCGCAGGTGGCGGCTGCCCCGGGAGCCCTCGCCGGCTGCCCCCGGCTCCAGCTTTCGGCTCCCGGCGCCGCTGCGGCAGGCGCGGGGCTCGGCGACGGCGAGCACAGCGCCCGCAGTGGCCGCGGGAAGGTCGCCTCGCCCCCCGCAGGAAACTTCCCTCGGGAGAGAGGAAAGTTGGTTTGTTTAAGAATTTTGTTATTTTCCGCTTTATATCGTGCATTTGGTGAGGGGGGAAGGGAGACGACAACGGCTGGCGAGCGCTTCATGGCTGAGGGGCGACGGGAGCTGCCCGGTCCCCGCGGGTCCCCCTCGCCGGGAGCGCGACCTCAGCTCCCCTCTCCTGTCAGGGGTCGCGGGCCTTCGTCTTTCCATCTTTTCGTTTTTGGAAGGGTCAGGGACACCGCGGCCGAGCAAGGGCACCCGCTATCGCCGGCGGCAGCTCCGTTTCTGCTCGCCCGAGTTGTCTGGAGCGGCTTCCTGGCCCGGTCCTGCCGTGTTCGGGCGGCCGTGGGGCTCCGAGTGGAGCCGCTGGCTGGGCGCGGGTGTCCGCAGGGACGCAGGCTGCGGAATGCTGTGCAGGGGTCACCTCGGATCCACACTCCCGGGTACCTAAAGCGACTTCAGCTTTTCGGTTTCCCTCATCCTAGGGACGGACCTGTATCGGGGCAGCGGATGCTGGCTCCCAGGGAAGTCCCACGTCGATCAGCTACTAATTCACACAAAGGTGGGCTTGGGCTGTTGAAACTTAATGAGGTGTCAGCTGTGTGCACAGACCCCTCGTGGATGCTTTGTGCAGCTTGGTGAAATTTGTCCAGCATGGCAAAAAAAAAAAAAAAATTGATCTGTCTGTCTGTCTCACTTTCCCCCCTTCTGCTTGAGAAATGACATGGGAATTGCACTTGCAGTGTCTTTCTGGAGGGATCTGACAGCTGAGCAGAGGAGCGACGTTGGTGAGAGGGTGTGATACCTCGTAGTGGGCTAGCAGCTGTAGCTGGCAGGCTGGCCACACTGGGAAGACTCAGCAGGCGAGTCTTCCCAGCCATACCTGTTATTGTCTACTGTCTGCTCTCAAGTGTCCTGCCTACAGGCATGTACCTGTAGCTGATAAGGGAATTGCAGTCTAGTGAAAGGAAAAAGGACCTATTCAGGTCGAATTTTTCTTTCCCTATTTGTGGCTCCCATAGTTGCCATATGTGTATGTGGTACTTAGAGGCATAGTTTAGTGGTGGACTTGGCAGTGCTGAGTTAGTGGCTGGACTCAGTCTCAGAGGTCTTTTCCAACCTAAATGATTCTATGAGAATTGATTTTTCCTGAAAGTTTTTGGAGAATTTTTCGTCAAATGGTAGAGGCTTGATGCACTGAGAGAATTAGGAATCAGTAGATCTGCTGTTCTGTGGTGAAGCCAAGTCCTGTTTGGTGTTTTTCTATCAGCTGTCTGCTCCTCCAGAGTTGGTATAATTTGCTTGATGAATGTGTTCTTGTATGGTGCCCTTCTGTGTTAATACCTGCCAACTTCTTGGAAAAATTAGCGTATTTATTCTCTTTCCTTCTGTGTCTGTCCCATGCTTACTGGTTTCACAAGGATTGCTCAGTCCTTAGCAGACCTGGAGAAGGCTTTATTTCTGGGCTTCAAGGTATCATGCAGAATTATGGGTTGTAACATAGCTTCACCAATTGAATAGAAATGTGATATTTAATTGGTGGAGTTCCACAGATAATATAGTTTGCACATATATTCAGAAAATTTGGCCAAGACTTATTATTTCCCCTTGTTTCAGATGAATTATACTGCTGGAACGCAAACTTTGCATGCAGTAGGTGAGAGATTAGGCTAAATATTCTTCTGTGAATTTTTGAATGTAGAAAAATCATTTAAGAATTCTCAATATGCTCTATAGTTAACTATTGGAGATTATGGCTTTATGTTCATTGTATTGTGAGGCTATAAATAGGCTGATATTTTAGTACAGTTCAAAGGATTTAGCATAAGCGCCGAGGAGGGAATGCGATGCTGTGAAATCACTGGGAGGATAATGTGCACCCATTTTCTGTGTGACACACAGGTTGTTAGCGTGAATGGAGTAGATCTGGAAATAAATAGAGCACAACCTTTACTGTGCCTTTTTCATCATAACTTATTCTGAGGTTTTGGGTTTTTTTTGGTGGGCTGTTTCCATGGCAGGAACTGCTGGGAAGCTCTCAAGTTCTACTTTAGTGCCTAGTTCCTACACAGTTACACACAGTTTGTAAGGCTCAGACAGCTGCCCTCCCAGATATTTGTTAGGCCATTGTATGTGTTACCACCGTGATAACACAACTGATAGATGAATGTTCCTGAAGGGTCAGTAGGGAGGTGGTAGACCTGTGAATGTGATATACGTTGGGTAGTGGATCATTTTTAGGACTTAAGTCTTTTTTTGTAACATGTGCTTGTAACCTTTATTGTGTGGCAGAATTCACTGGACCCAGATCCTGGGCAGAGTATATGCTGGGACTGGAGGTATTAAGAGCTTTCAAAATCTTGTTGTTGAAGGGTGTTCTAAATTCTAGCTGGTCTCCACTGAAGCATGTCTTTGGATGGCTGCAGGAGGGAGCTCTCTCATCTCTGGCTTGCCAGTGTCACTGTTGTTGGTAGCTTACCATAGTCTCTGGCAGAGGCACTTTGCAATCAGAATTAGATGAAAAACTCCCACCCAAACCTTTTGGTGAGAAAATGAGATTTTCAGATAAGTCCTCAGCGAGAAGTGTCAGGTCCTTCTTAAGCCCCAGAGTTCTCTCAGTGAATTTCAGGAGGCTGCTTACAGGGCTTTCTCATCAGTTTCAGATGAGAGAAAGTGAAGGTGAAAGATGCTAGAAGACCACCAGATGATGAGTCCAACCCCTTCTGGATTAAGATAAATCTTTATCTGTTAGAGGGGATTTTCCATTTTAGGAGATCTGAATATGGAATTCTTGCTAGAAGTGTGAGACCCAAATTTCTGCTGATAGCTTTTTTTTCTTTGGGGTAAAAAAAGAAAAGAAAATTACATAGTTAACAGAAACCTTTAAAAAAAAAAGGCAAAAACCCCAAACAACACAAACACACTTAATGCCTGAAGCTGAGAAGATGAGCTTTGCCTTATCTTTGCAAAAGAATATAATGTATCCCTTGTTCCCTATCTTAAATACCAACACGTTCGTGCTGGAAGGAAATCAGGTGGTTTTTACTGTTTCTTCTCTTTTTGGCTGTGTTCCCATTCTTTGTTGGGAAGCCAGCTGTAAATGTGCTGTTTGGTTATTGCACCATTGTGTGATCTGAGTTTTGTCAGCTATTGCTGAAGAGCTGGGAACCCACCCTCCCAAGTTAGGTTCCCCAACCAGTAGTTGTTGAGGGAAGGTGAATTATGCAGTTCTCCAGTGCTCAGGGCCACTGTAAAGAAAATGCTGGAGATGATCCTGGCTGTTGTGGCTTATCTGAAGCTATGTTTGTTCCTGGGGGAAGAAGTGGTAGTGGAGACTTCAATGTGTTTTCCCATTGCCTGTCTAGCCTTTACTGAAAAAAAAAAACATGCTGCAGTGTTTGCTATAGCTGGAGATATAGCAATATATAGCTGATTTTCCCTGTCTCTTTTGCTCAAATATTTTCCCCTTTCACTCTCCTGCCATGTGCTATCTAGATAACTGGCTGCAAGCTTACTATTGCTCCATGCTCCTGGAACTTCAGTCTGTGTGAAATAGGTCAGTCTTGGGGTTTTATGTGACAGCCCATCATAGTTTTATCTGCTGTGTTTCCTATGAAATCAGTTTTCTCACTGGTCTTTAGCCTGCCTACACTTTCACAGATGTGTTTGCTTTGTTCTGTTTCTTCCCAGCTGCAGAAGGCAAGGGACTGTGAGTCACCCCGTGGAGGCAGGAGCTGCTCTGCTGGGCTGGGGGTTGCACTAGTGGTGTGTTAGGATCCCCCAAGGTGTAAAATTGAGGCAGGATAATTAATACTGTTTTTATCTTACCTCAGACAGGTTTATGAAACTGACTTATTCTAAACCTGATTCCCTTCCCATCCCTCCCACTTGCATTTTTTTTGCTCCATTTTCCAGCTCCTGTTTTAGACTTGTACTGCTCTCCTCTGGATGCTGATGAAGGCTAGATCTCACAAGTCAGACTTGCCTCGTCTCCATGATCATGTCAGTTACATTTGCAGAATGGTATGGCTGATAGCTGATGTCTGCCTTTGCTCAAATATCAGAACAACTCAGACCACGGGAGACTTTTTTTCCTTAGGTTTGAAGACAAGCTTACCATTGGTTTTGATGGTAGATTCTGTTTGAAAATCAATGCAGCAGTCTCCCATCTTGCAACTGATCCTTGCTTTCTCTCTTCCTTACAAAGGAGAAGGAGATCTGCAAGGCAGTTGGGTGTGGGGCATTCCTTTGATGGACCCTGTATACTGATTTTAAATTATTCTGTTTGGGATACAGAGAAATTTGACAGCCACAAGAAACTGGCCCTCATTTAATTGCATGCAATGAAATCCATCCCCCAGAAACCCCGCCGTGTGCTGTATCTGTTTGTTGGTGTCCCTATAAAAACTTTTCATAGATTTCCATGGAACTGTCATCAGTGTGAGCAAACCTACTCTGGTCACTCTGCTCAGAGAGACTGGTAGTCTGGAATTGCTTTGAGTTGAGAGTTAAGCTGCTCTTTGTATCTTGTGAAAATCTTCCTGGTTAGTGAATATTAATCTTATTAGAAGAGCAGCTTTTTCCGTTGCAGTGCAAATGAGTGTAGGTTTTTGCAACAACTGCTTGTTGATCTGAAAAGATAAAAATATCTCTGAATGTGTTCAAGCAAAAATTACCTGGGTAATTATGTTGCAGTCGTGTCTTATTACATCAGGATATTTTTTACTCCACTGTTACATTTTCTACTATGTAGGTTTTTATAAGGTTTTTTTTTTAAATTATTACTGTGTATCAATATTGGGAAAGTAACTGTCCTAACTTTCAGAGCACCGATGCTCTATTCACAGATGTAAAGTGTCATGACTTAGCTTAAGTAGCTTTTTCAGAGATAAAGTCAGTGTGCACGGAAGCTTTGTCTTGAACTCAGCAAAACGGCATATAGAGCAGAAATGCCCAGTGCTTTTTATGAACAAATTGATATAATTGAATCGTTGCAACTAGAATCTCATTTTTATTTCATATTCAGAAATATGAGCATCTTTCTGAATTCTTAAATTGCTTCCATTATGCTTCAGAAGTGGCAGGTAGTTTATCTTGTACTGTACCATGTAATTAACTCTAAAAATGGTTCAGACAATTGAAAGAAATTAGATTCATGTTACTTTTTTCAAAGCCAGCGCTACTATATTTTGTTTGACTCTGTTGCTAGATGTACTATATCAAATCCTGCCTGACAAAGCTTCTGCAGTTGTCCTTGTGTGAATGTCATTCTAGCACAGTTTTTTTCCTCTCAAGCCTTTTGGGCTGGTGCATATGTATTATGTATCAACTCTAAGTTAATCCTGAGGGAGTTAAGGACTGGGATGGGGGACACAATGATTTGAATCTGATGGTTTTTCTTTCTGATTGTTTGTGCTGTTCAAAGCAAATGTTTGAGTTCTGTGTGTGACTTGAAGTGTCAACATGCATAAAATGAAGCATAAGATGCATGGATGAAGGGTCCATTTGAAATCAATGAAAAGAGTTTTCCCCTTCACATTAAAGGAATTAAATTAGGATCAGGAATGATATAGTTGTGTAGGCCTGGCATGTCCAGAATAAAGATGAAGACATGTCTGTGGTGGGTTACTTAGATTCAGCAGCCACCTACTATCTTACAAGAATAACATTTCAAAGCATGTTTGTGCTTTGTTGGATGTTCTTGTTCCCTGTAGCTCATTTATATAGGATCTCTGTGGACAAGGTATTTGTCCTTACAGTCAGAATTCTGACTGGTTCAGTTAATTCCTCATTATTTGTGTTTCAGTACCCAGGTTATAGATATTGTCCTTTTGTTACGGTCAGAATGCTTGCATGTGACAAAGTGGTGTTTCTGGCACAAGCCTTGTGCTCTTAACTAGAAGGTGAGACCACCAGAGGCTACTGTGAACCAGTGAAAGAATTCAGTTCCTAATTATCTCTGGTTCATGACACAGGATTTTCTTGGATTTCAGTTTTGTGACTGTAATCAGCAGTGGGTGCAGTATGTTCCCCCTTTGATGTAATTGTTTGGCACCTGAAACTAAGGTTTCATGGATAAACCAAAATTTTACCGCATATATGCTTGGACTCTGTGTTGCTTCTTTTGTGTAATGTTTTCATCCTCCACTTTTCATTTAATGCTGATCAATGTATATGGTTTGTTTTCTTGCCCTCCCCACATGCTCCTTCATAAGGAGCTAGCTGTTGGGGAATTGTCTGGAGTAGCTCCCGTCCCTTCTGTGGAACTGAAATTCTAAGTTTCCACATGAATGGCCCATGTTAGATTTCAGCTCCCTCCCCTGTGTCCTCTGGGGCTGTCGCAACATCACTAGGAACTACCTAATGGAAGGCAACTTGTGCACAGATTAGGAGCACTTATCCACAAGGACTATTCCTGTGGCAGTGTGCATCCTCTGCTCTGCCCTTTCTGGAGATCCCTGCAGGCTGGTGGGGAGCCCTCTGGCAGAACATGGAAACTGCAGGCATGTCTGTAGGAGCTGGTTTTACTGGTTCCACTCTAGGAACTCAGAGACTGAAAAGCTCTGTGGCAGGAAGCCTCAGAGAGCCACAGTGGAGGACAGGACTCTCAATTCTGTGATATGCTTAACAGTACTTTGGATAACAGCATGGTATAAGTAGGTGCAGCACAAGTATTTTTTAATTTGCAGCAAGGAAGCTTTGTGTCCATGGGAGTCAAGGAAGGCTTCCTTGTGTAAAAAAAAAATTCACTGCTTTATGCATTTAACATTTAATTATCCAGGGTTTTTTGAGTTATTTTAAATAGTAATATTTTTTTGGGGTTGCCTTTTACACTGTGCCCAGTGTTGGCAATGAAAGCAGATGACAGCTTTCCTTTTGGTCATATTAATTTTACACATTAGAGATGAGGTCCTGAATAAGGCATTAACATTTAGGTTACAGGCATCAGAAGGGGATGCTATTTAAAAGAATCAAATTAGATGGCTGCCATTGGAACATTTGAAGGAAAATGTTCATTAGAACACACTGACTGAAATTGAGGCTAGATTTGGAAACTGAGTATTTCATGTCTTTTCCCCTGACAAATTTGAATCTGTACATTAAAAAAGCCGAGTATGAGCACTTATAAAATGCTGACTGGAAAAAAAAGAGGGCTATGTGCACAAATGTGTGTGAATGTGCACATGCACTCACTCATCTTCCCACCCTCTACAAAATCTGTAGTTGGTGTCTCGGGTAATCCAAATGCACTGATTTCTGAAGTGCAAACCTTTTTCTTCTAACAAGGCTGCTGAAGTTCTTGGATATTAAAAGAAATCCCAAAAGTGCCACGTGCTCCACATAGGTGCCTTTGTTATTTTACTACGTGAAATGAGTGATAAGTGTGGTTTCTCATTTCTGCTACTCTTTTTCTCAACTTACACACTTGGAAATATCCAGGTTGAGAGAGGAATGATTTTATTAATTCTTTGTAGGCTGTAGAAGAGCAAGGATTTTTATAGTTTGTCAGGGTATCAATTTAAACAGTAAGAATGCCTCTTCAAGGTAGCCTTTGTCTTGTTTGTGCCAGGCTGTAGACACTGGGAGATGACTTTGCTCCATTACTATCAATCACTGCTGCGATGGCTTCACACTCCTATGAAAAAATGTAAAAGAAGGTGCTGGGGGAAATGGAAAATACAAACAATGCAATCAAGCAGAATTTCTCACAGCACTGTGATTCTGGGGGTTTGGGAGATGGTAGCTCTATCCAACACATGTCATGGAGGTAAGTTGCCTGCACTGTGCAAAAACAGGTGTGAAATGCTCACATCCTTAAATGTTGTCTGCCCTTCCTTTGGCAGGGGGAGGCAGCCTTGGTTTCTGCCTCCCCCTGCCAAAGGAAGGGCAGACAACATGCCTTTGTGAGTAAAGTGATCAATGTGTGGTTTTGCAGGATCAGGCCCCTCTTTCTCTCTCTTCTCCAGGAGGTAAAATAGCAGGATCTCATCCTCAGCTGTGCTCAATCTGCAGAGGAACTGCTGCTGCTGCTTTGAGCATTGTCTCAGGCTAAAAGATGCCCTCCTTAGTCATCTTAATATCAAAAGATTGTCTCTTTTTATGTTATTTGGCTGAGTGGTAGGAGACATAGATTTTAATTGCAGAGTGCACGTATATAATCCACAAGGAATAAAAGGCTTTGTTGGGTTTCAATCCACTTATTGATCACACTGTACTCTGTAAAAAGCAGGAAACTGTGGGATTCTTTTTTTTTTTTTGTCTTTTATTAATTTTTAAGACATGGACACTCAAGATACATTTTCTAGATGATAAAAAGGTGGGCTTCAGGACCCTTAGAGTAATGCCTTCTGAATTCATTTAATAAATGACATTGTAGCTAGTAATTTTCATGCTTTTTTTGGCTGATAATGATTGTATAAAGGAATCAAACTTCAAATTGTATAACTTGTAGGGATTTTTGAATTAGTCAAGGTAGACATATAATTATTAAGGTGACTGTAATTGGATCTCATGGATGATCTTTACTGTAATACTTTGTCTTAAAACAAAGAGCTTAAGATAGTTAAAATCCTTTTAAAGACTATTTGCTTTTTAGTGCTTTAAAGCTGATTGGTATGCAGGCAGAACAAAAATGTCTGTATTATCTGAAGTGACCTGATGCAGAATAGCACATTCTGCACCCATGCTGGTGGGTACCAGGAGCTGAATATGTCCTTCTAGTAATCTGTATTTTTACAGTCTGTGTTGGAAGTGGTAGCAGAAAATTTATAGTAACTGAGGAGGAGGGCCTTAACACTTTTTAAACACTTAGTGATTAATATAATGTGTCAGTTGGTGTCATAAATATAAAATGATAAAGCCTGTCTTGATTGTGTATTTTGGTCTTGATTAACTTCTAAAATACATTTGAGTTTCCAGATGGTGATAAGTTTTATCTTTAGAATTAGGCACGTGTATGTGTGCACATAATTATGAAGTTGAAGTAACTGCTAATCACTGGGCCAATTCACCAGAGTGTGATGGACTAAAAGCATGACCGTGGACACGTGTGCTTCTAGACATTGCTCTGTCCCACTTGCTGGATTTATTAATTGTTACAGGATCAGTCAGCTGGGCATTGTGCAGAGTTCCTGCCACCATGGCACTGGCAATCCTGTGGACTGTGCCAGGTAATCTCTGCCTCTCCACATTCCTTCTCTTCCCAAATCAGTCTTACTTGTCCTTGTGGCAAGATTAGGGAAGCTCAGATAGAGTGAACATGGCTCCCTACTAGAGTGTTGGGTTTCGGGTTTTGTTCTGGGCAAGACATAAGATTTTTTTTTATTTTTTTTCTGAAAGGTGTGGTGAGTGGTTTGAATTTGCTGGTGGGTGGATGGCACAAGGTCTGCATAATGACTGGAGGAGACACTGGTTGCTTTTCAGTTGATTTTGGTGAGTACTAGATCAGATCTACTGTGCTAGAGCAGAGGATTTTGGATTGCACAAAGGGCATACTTTCCCCTTGGATGCAGAAGTATACGATTGCAGGCTTGGGTGGAGCCCTGGACTCTTTCTTCCCTGTAAATCTGGGTCAGTTCCATTGAGTAGGTTAGGTCAATTCTGGGTCATAGGTACTGTAATGAAGAGCAGAATTTGTCCCTCTGTCTTCCTACAGACCAATATACAGTAGAACAACAACAGCTTTGCTTGTCTGTTTTCCCAGTTACTTGCTCTTTCTACAGTCAAGAGAATGGATTTTTTTTTCCTGAAGAGATGCATGCTTGAAGTATTGAGAGAGGTGCTGCCTATTTTCAATAGCTTCAGTAGAGATTACATTGACAGACAAGCTGTATGTAACCATTAGCATGCAGATCTTCAGTAGGATTGAAGCTTTCTTGTCTTGCTGTAGAGCTTCTCTGTCTCATGCAGAAAAGGCTATTAATATTTCTGGTGCAGCAGCAAAAATGTAATTGCATTAAAGAAAAAAACTGTGAAAAAGTTGGGGCTTCTAGAGCTATTAACTCTTTTGAGATAAAACTCGTTTGAGATGCTAAATTAGCTGAAATAGATGATATAAGATAGACATGATTTAATTAAAATTGTCTTCATATTTGGCTGTCCTGATCCAGCTTTTTTGTTGTTGTTGTTGTTTGTTTTTGTTTCCTTTTTTTCTTTCTCTCCTCCCCAGAGCACAACAGTGTTGCTGGTGAGTCTTTCCCCATTCTGTGCCTGTTTCCTGAACACTTTTAAAGAAAAAACTTCCAGAGCAGAGAGAGGAGAATATTTGCAGAGGATGCAAAGCAAAAATACACACGGGGCTATTGTGTCTAAATGATTAGTAATACCTGAAGTCCATACATCAGTATAATGTCAGTGCCTTACAGCCTCATCCATCTCCAGAATGCTATAGCCAGCGTGTTAACACAGTACTACTGTGAGAACTCTTTGTGCAGCTGGAAATGTCTCATTCCCCTAGTGTGCCTGGGCACCAAGGGAAACAGGCCATAATTCTTGTTTGTCCAAACTAACTAGGTTTTTTTGCCACTGACAGTCTTTACAGAGGCATTTCCCCCCTTCCTTTTAGGTTGGTTTTTTTTTTTTTTTTTTTTTTTGTACTCTTCAGATCTTTTGCTTGTTTCCACATTCATTGGGATGTGACCAAGAGATTTATTTCAGGCTCCCATTCCGGCTGTGAGGGGATCTCTTGTCATCAGATTGTACCTCAGCCACTCCTACTTTGCCAGAATGGTTTATGCCTGGTGTACTTGTTCAGCATTTTGGGAGCCCAGAAACACTGCTGAGTGTCAAGCCATGTGTGTTGTATGTTGGTAAATGGCAAGTCTGTGCTTTCATGCTGTCTGTTGCAGTTGAAGCTTTCATTGGGAGCAAGTTATGAGCAGTGTTTTTGGAAATCTTTGAGAATTTGGGTCCAAATCTACTTCTGGGACAGTTAATACTTTAATCAGAAGGCTTCAAAATGGTCCACAAAGTAGGTCCATGCTTTCTTTTTCACTCTATAGCTAGGAACACTGAGGCATGGTCAGGAAGGGCATCTGTGCTGGGATTTTTTTAATGGTTTCCCACCAGGCTAGTGGCACATTTAAGAATAAAACCGGAGGGGTAGAGTGGATTTCTTGAGCTTATATGATCTGAGGTTTGCAATCCCTTATAGGCTTGGAATAGACGATATGCAAGCTAGATATGAGGCACAACCCGATTCCCAGCACTCAGCCCAAGTAACACCTCTGCAGCCCCCTTCAAGTGTGCTCTCTGCTTGTGAGAATGACGGTTGTGGACAGTCTTGTGTCCTTTGGAGTGCTCCTGACAGGAAAATGCTTCTGGTGCAGATACACAGGGCTCTGAGAGCTCCTTTTGAAAGCTCCTGTACAAAGTGTTGCCCTCATGAGACCAGACTGAAGTGGAGGCCACACCTGTGCCTAGAAGTCTGTTTTCTGGAATAGCAAGGCTGACTTAATCTAGATAGTGTTGTGCTTGGACAGCTTTTACCACTGAAAGTTTTACTGGATCAATATAAGTGGGAAAAAGGCCTGCCTCTTCTCTTTTCATTTTCTTTTACTTCTGTGTCCAGGTCTGCTAGAGGTTTTGCCAGCAAATCTAAGTTTACTAAAATAAGGAAAAAAAAACCCCACATACAATGAAACTGTATCCTTTCTGTGGTCTTGCTATGTCAGCAGAGCTTTTACATGTTGATCAAGGCTGATGTGCATGATGCATCCTGGGTTTTTATTCATGCACCAATGTTTAACATAGCTGTAAATTAAAATAGCGCCTCTCTGTAAAGTATGTTGTCCCTGCACTTTGCTTATTCTTCTCTTATTGCAGTTTTAAAGTCAAAGTCAGGAAGATATCATCAGCTGTCTCTGTGAGGGGCTGCAGCTGCTGGCTGATGCTCTCCCAGATCCTTCCCTTTTAGAGCTCCATGTTTCTGTGGTGCCTATGGGACATGGTTGATGTTCATTCCTTGAAAAAGAAAACCTTGCTACTCTGAGCAAACACATTTCATGAATGTGTTTGCTCAGAGTAGCCTTTGATCTCAATCTAGGATCCTTTTCAGTTCCTATGAAGTTCTGGGGCATTAGAAGCAATGCTTCATGCAGTGCAAGGGTGGGGAAATGGAAGCTACCTGATGTGTTTGAAAGGATATCTTTTACCTTGGTCTTGGAAACAAAACATTTCCCATCTGTCTTGCTGAACATGTGATTGTTTGCCACAAGTGCACAGGACAAAGAACTGCAGTGAGGCATTTTGAAGAGATGGACTTCTTGTCATCACTACAAGGCATCTAGGAATGCTTTTCTTCCTACCTTTTCTCTCCCCTGCTTACCTCTAAGTTTCTGTGCCCCCCTCACAGTAAAACAAGCATAATAAAAGATATATCTGTGTCTGGAGTTCTGGTGCTTGTTTGCTTCTTGCTCATCTGTCAGATTAATTTTGCATTGAATTATGAAAAATGTTGCTCTGTCACAAGTTGTGGCTGGTAGTAGATTGCTTTTGCACTACATCTGTTCAAATGTTCGGGGGAGGGACCGCTTTAAAATTTTAATTATAGCCTGAAAATACATGTGGTGTCTTTTTTTCACATTTGATTCCCTTACTGTAAATAGCAGGGTTCTGTCATGTTTGTCATGTTTTCTAGCTGCAGGCAGTTTTAAGCACAATGTAGTTATGTAGCAAACTGGAAAAACGTGCACCCATCTTCCTCAAGTGAGGGCATGTGGGAATAGTGCTATGGCCACATCAAGTACTGCACATGTGGAAATTACAGGGGCTGGGCTTTGAGCAGACAACCAGTGTTTGCATGCTTAATTTATGTAATAGCCCTTTCAGTTCCCATCTGTTCCTGTGCCCTTTGGCAAATGGATTTGCAGTTTTCTGACATGTGAAAATGTTGTCAAGTTCAGGGGATAAAACTCGGATTTTATTTAATTGCTTATTTCTTTGTTGTAATTTGGTCCTTGGGGAGAAGAGGTTGATCCCAGGAAGCAGGGAAGCTTTGTCTTCCCAAGCTGCCAATAATCTGTGAGTACAACTCAAGGTTGACAGGTCAATGTTGCAAGTTGAGCACTTATGCCCCAAATGCATCTCACTTTCTCATATGCAAGCAAGGCAGCTGCAAGGGAATTGTGCTGTAAATGAATGTGATCTGAGAACCCCCTGTTTCTGCACTCATGGCTAAAGTGTGACTGGGACTTCTTGTGAAGGGCGTTGATCCAGAGCAAAGGGTGCAAAGATGAGTTCCCATTCAAGTGGACAAAAGCAATTGGCTATCAGGAAGGAGGGGTTGGTTCCTGCCTTGCTTTTATCTCTGTTCTTGCTCTTCTGCAGTGCCAGGGCACACTCCACCTCTGTGGCTCAGCTGAAGCATGGTCCTGTGGCGGGCACAAAGACCAGATGTTAAGGGCAAGGAGTCTGATGGGCCTGACACAGAGCGGCAACAGTGGTGTATGTTACAGAACTTCTCTGAACCTGTACAGTTCAGCATAGGTAGGGGATATCACCAGCACAATAGAAAAGCAAATTACTGCTGAAAACAATTGCTGGCTACCAAAACTGATAATTCTGACAGATTTATTCAAACTCCAGTGTTAGCCTGTGACCCCAATTATCACCTCACTTCTGCAATTTCTTTGAAATGGGTTTGTGTCAGCTACAGGCTACATGGGAGCTCCAAGGTATGGATGGAGAAAACATTCATCCTTTCATTACTGCTGGAGTAGGCATATGTACACCCATGTCTGCAGCATTGTAAGCCAAGCACAACAGTTGTTTGTAGTTTCGCACTTGTGTTCTTCCCTGCATACCTTGAAATGCCTTCTAACAATACTGTGAGCTTGTGCTCTGTGAGTTGGACTTGTGGCCTCCTTTCTGGCACAGGCAGTGTCCTGCTTTGTGGGGCACTGGGCTGAGCTGTCTCTGTGAGCAGCATGCCTCTCATGACATCTGTGTTGGGATGAGTTGTGCCCTTGCAATGTTCTTGTGTGGGTCATCTGCTATGTTGGGAGACCAGGTTGTAGTAAACTGGCCAGATCAGTAAAACTAACCTCCTTCCTAGCATATGCCCATAACTTCAGGAAATGGTTGGAGGAGCTGGGAATTCAACCTAGGGAGCTTCAGGCTTACTACTGAATGATCATGTCTTTGGACAATGTCAGTGGAACAAGGACAAGCATGGTGGGAAGGAAGCGATGGTCCTGGTGACAGAGGTGCGACTCTAGGAAGGTTGGTTGAGTCAATTGAGATCTCTTGGTTCCCTCAGGGTTCTGGCAGTAGGCTTGCTAGCTCATTTTTGATTTACTAACTTACCAACTCCTGAAGAAGCTCTTATGACAGCCCTCACAGATGGCCTTGTGCTGCAGAGGAACCCAGAGACAAGTGGTAGGCGGTGAGAAGAATTTGCTGTGCCAGTTGATCCACCACCATGGTTGTAAGGGTTTCATGTTTTGTATGGTGGGTTACAGTTAACCTTGGCTCTTAGACTTTCTCAGTTTTGGATGCTAAATATGAGTATACCTTCAGGACAGAAAGCAAAGGCATAATTTAGGAGGAGCAATCCCTCCTAGGGGAATCTATTTCATCAGGAATATTTATTCAAAGGAAAGCCAGTAACTTCCTGCTAAATGGATACACATAGCCTAGCACGTGTTCACAGAGGGGCAGGACTGGCTTTCCAAGTGTTTGATCTCTGGCAGAGCTGGCTGGTGACATGCAAGAACATTAAGGTCATGGCTTTTGTTGCTTCCTCTTCCTCTGCTGGCCCTCCTCTTCTGCCTGCTGGCCCTTTTGTCTTGCTCTGGTGGTGCTGGCATGCAAACTACACCCTGCTATTCCATGCTGGGCCATTCCTTACAGTTCATGGTGCCTCTCGAGCTGGAACTGGTGGTGAAGCAGGCAAAAGCTGGTCAAAGCACACATCTAATTGAATTTTTAGATCTTGAAAATGTGGGATTTTCAAATACTCCCATTAGTGAGCATTAGTACTGAGGAGAAACATGTCACCAGGTAGGGTTTTTTTCAGTCAGAATTTCAGTATAATTAAAAAGAGATTACTGAAATTAATATTGTTAAAAGAAATGCTCTCATGAAATAGAGAACACCACTGGGACCTCTGGGTGCACATAGGAAGTGTGCTGAGCCATTGCCTGCAGCTTGATGTTAAGGCAAGAGAAACTTTTTTGTAAGTATGGAAAAAGGGAGCTGCTGCACACTTTTTGCTCTGTAGAAGGTTCTTCTGGAAGGAGGGCATTGTACTTCTGAAGGACTGAGCAGAAGAAACATGTGGATTCAACTGAAGTGTCAACCTAACTAGCAACAGATTCTGCAGTTTGTGTTGGAATAATAAACTGATAGCTAAAATTTTAATAATAACTTATATTTTTATCATTTTGCCATGTATCCTAGTTAATTTGCAAATGAATATTCTTTTGCAGTGTTGCCATGCTTTTCATTCTGACAGTCACCAGCTTAGGGCTGGGTTATCAGTGCTAACACATACTTCAAATTAAATTGGGAGGTAACAGTGAGAGCAATTTATCTTCAGCAGTAAGGACAAGTTCTCCTAATTATCAATCATGTGTCACTCAATTCCTTTATGACAGGAATATATTAATCCTTTCTTATGAGCAATTTAGTATGCCACTTTCTACTGCTAAGGCTTGCATTTTTATGATGCATTATTGATTAATATTGTTATGGTTTGTGTTTCACTACTGGTTATTCTTAGCTGTGATTTCTGTCTTGTACTTGACTGCTGTTGCTGTTCCTGAAATACCATATTCAGAGGCAATACCTCTGGAGGAGGATGGTATTTGCACCTGTGCACGGGACTGACTGGCAAGCACAAGTAATTAGTTGACAGCATGACCAAGAATGCTTATAAGCCATAGGAGAGTTTGTTAGGACTTTTCTAGCAAGACTGGCAATGGATTTGTTTGATATTTTTATTTTGATCTTTCCATGCTTGCTGTAGAACTGCAGTGCCAGAAGCAGTTGTGCTGCTTGGCTTTCCCAGGGCCTACTACAGTGCTGGAAGTATGGGCGTTGCCAGTTCTTCTTGAAGGAAGGCAAGAAGACAAAGCAGATACAACACTGACATGAAAAACGAATGAATCTTGTTTTAGCTTCATATATTGTCTGGGGAAAAAAAAAAACATCCTGATTTACATTAGTCTGAAAGAGACAGATTTCATGGCATCCAAGAGCTCAGTCTTGGGGTTGGACTTCTGGTGAAGCCAAACTATGAATGGAAAGTTTGTTAACTGATCTGGCTGTAAAAATTTACATTTGTGGAAGGAGAATTTAAACTTATGTCAGTTTATACAATTTATGTCAATTTATATTGTTAATCTCTGCAGAGGAGATCTTAATTGCAAGACCGACAATTTGGGTCATGTTTGAAATTGATTCAGAGACTGGTCCTTGATAACTTTGGATCTGTTTCTAAAGCTGACTTGCGAATGAGATTGAGGATCAAAGCCTAAATGTTACTTTGTTTCAAGCTTGAGTGTCACACTGAGGCTTCTTGCTTTAAAGTGGGGTTTTGTTCCATACTTAAACTTCAAGTGAAAAATTCACCATTGTACTGAAATTTTTTACACTTTGAGGCTTAAAAGACTTATTGAAGATGAAGGTGAGACTGTGTACTTGTAAGCATTATAAGAAGAGACCTCAGTAAAAATAAAGTGCAAGTGGCATGGAGAACTCTGGTGAAAGAGAATTGTTGCTAGGAAGTTAAAAGATGAATGTTTGAAGGCAGTGGCTTTGGCTGTGTTTGAAGTTGTAGCATTTATGAGTAAGGATGTGCTACCCTCCCTCAGGGAGGGAGGCTGGGGAGGATTGGGTAGCCTTCAGAGGACAGCAGCTTTGGTGGGGGATAGTCACTTGTAGCTGCTGCTGCATCATTGTGTAGAACTAATGTGCTTATGGCTAACAGTGATGAAAAGCCAATCCAGAGAATGTTTTCAGAAACATGCTTATAGATGTGCCTGTAGCTGTAAGTTACACCTTTAAATCACCCTTACAGGCACAGCTTTCAAAATCAAGTCATTGGCATAGCTGAAGCGGAGGAAAACACTCATCCCATAGAATCATCTTCCTGCCTTTCCTCACCTATGTGAGGTGATACGGTGACAGCTGGGAGGGGAGGTTGAACAGCATGGGGGTGCCAGGAGGTCCCAGGTGGGTGGGAATTCTTAGGGAAATGCTGTAAAAAAAATCAAGGGTAATACAATTGGATGTCCATTTGGAGCAGGAGTCTGTTCATTTTTTTAACCCATTTTGTATTTCTTATGTTAGTTTTCTGTATGTCACCTGATGTGTGTCACCTGCATACAGTTGTCTTTGTCGTGCTCTATCTGCTCCAGCCCCACTGCTCTGGCATCTCTAGCACTTGCCTGTTTGATCAGGCAGTTCATCAGAATCGTTTTTTGGAGGGATGTGTGTGCCTCAGGCAGTTTTTAGGAAGTGTGATGCCTTGGCCCAGGAGGTCAGTGTGGTGTGAGAGCTGCTGGGGAGCTGCAGGTGCAAACAGGCAGCGAGGTGGGGGCAGGTGACACCATGCACAATCACAGCCAGGTGAGCTGTCAGGATGGCCCTACCTTGGCTCCATCTGAGCTGGAGTTTCAGCATCAGAGTTTCAGCAAGAAGCAGATTTACTGTTGTCTCTAAGTTTATTCCTTCTATTTTCCCTTTCCAGTAAGTGAATATGGAGGGGACTGTAATAGACCCAATTAAAGACTGGTGCAGGGAAGAGGCATGTCTGTTTAGAAATTGCAAAGAATGCAACATTTGGGGATAACGGCTGTATCTTTTTTGGCAGGATCCAAAGAGCTCATAAAGCACTTTCTCTTCATTAATGATCCAAATTTTATGATCACTTCTGTGTTTTGGAAGCATTCTCAACAAGGATGAAATTATGTAATTACATAAATCCAAGATTTCCTATTTTTTTAAGAAGAACTTATGAAGCTTTGAATGTAGATTGGGTGCTGAAAATGTTCTGGTTCTAGGTCACCTCTACATCTCCCTTGGGCACAGAGAGCACTGAAAGCCAAGAGGATATGTGTCAGTGTAAGCTGCTTCAGGGTCTGCTTTCAAGTGAAGACTTCCTGGGAATGCTCTGTGATGTGGACACAGATGAGATGAGAAAGGGTTTTTTTCTTTTATTTTATTTTTTTATTCCAAGCTCAGTGTAAGCTCTCTGACCTCCAATATGCTCCTAACACTTAGTTTTTGGTGGTGCTACGACAACTTTATTTTGTTTCAAACTGTTTCTCGTGTCTTTGAACAAGCCCCAGAGTCTTAATTAAACATTTTTGATCAGGCATGACTCCACAGTAAGGAGTCATGCCATTGGTGTTTTATTTAATCACTAGACTATTTCTCTATGTAGAACACTGCAGCACTCATCTGACTTCCTTTGTTTAGTATTTCATTAAAAATTATTTTAACTGACCTTTTTCTGTTTTTATTTAACTTTTCAGTGACCTATTCCTTCCTTTCCTTTTTCCTATCTCCTGCTGCAAGTTGCTTATTTTCAAAGCTTACTTGCCTAAGGAAGTTGAAATTCTTGAGTTCTGTCTGCTTTACCCAATTGAGATGAAATTGGCTCCCAGTGAAATAGGGAAAATAAACTTTGTGGCTCCCCAATTTTCAGAAGGGAGCCCATGGCATTGAGCTGTGAGGATTGGTGTTCCCTCTGCCTTGTGAAGCTGTTCTACTTGGCCAAGGGGGTCAGCCAAAGGGACTTCACATCCTGGTGGTTATGCCCTCTCCTTCCAGCATGTTTAATTGCTGTCCTCATGAACAGTTTAATAGTTTCTTGCTTTCATAGCTACTTTGTGTTAGAGAAATTCAGCGAAATGAGAAAGGAGAAAACTTAAAAGCTCTTTTTGTGTGTGTGTGTAAGATTGTGGAAAAGCTATTTAAGAAGAAATCAAAAGAAAAGTTTCTCATTTCTTATTTTGTGACTGAGCTACAGCAGTCTTTTTATTGCATGGTTTTGTAGGATCACTATCAGCTGGCTGACCTACAGCATCTGAAATTGCCAGTTCTCCATGGGAAAGTTTAAAGTGCTTGGTAGCTTGGTTTTTGGGCTCTGCCTTCAGCTTTCCCATTTGTCATTAGAATTCAGAGAATTTAATATGTAAAATACTTACAAAATACTAATGAGTTCTTAGACTGCTAATGTGTATTATTTGTTTAATTCAAAATCTAGCCTTCTGAAGTGACAACCAGCCCTCCTCCCCAGGGACCTCTGTTTACTCATCTAGCGCTATGTATATGTATGTATATGTATGTATATGTATGTATATGTATGTATATGTATGTATATGTATGTATATGTATGTATATGTATGTATATGTATGTATATGTATGTATATGAAAGATCACCTGCTGAGTCATCCTGGTCCATGCTGAGCACTTTTCACTTATTTCCATACTTTGCTTGTAAGTTCTGACACTTGGTATGGCTGTGGTTATGTTAGGATCTCGATACAGTGGGAAATCTGTGAGCAAAGTGAGACCTAATTTGAATCCAATATCTGAAGAAAGCATGCAAACCTGAATTCAAAGTCTCCTGTAACAACCACTTAAGTGCAAGATGCTTCCTTCCTCCATGCTTTGTTGCAGATGGGACAGAAGTTGTGCATGAACTAGTAGAGTAGCATTTGTCCTGGTGTCTGAACCTTCTCAGCACTGTCTGATGGTAGGCCCAGGAGGCTGTACAAAGAGTGGATTAAATGGCTGAATACTCTCAGGATTACTGGTGAGGGCCTCATACTGGAGATATTTGCGTGTATCAGTATATTTTACACTTCTATCCAGTGCCACCCTGTATATTTGGTTGAGTTTGTGGCTAAGTGACTTGAAACATCTTCTAATTTGATGTGAAATAAATGGTACTAAATGATGTTGAGATGAAGAACTAGAATGTAATCCATGTTCATTTTATCAGTGAATTGTGCATGCGAATTCTATATCTAATATAATGGAACAACACTAAAAACATTTGGCATGTGCTTTATGTTGGCTGAGGGGATGCATGGCTTTAATGCTAATTGGTGACAATGGGTATGAAGCATTGGTTGGCAAATGAGGGAGTTCCCTTTATAAACATGTTTTTCCAACATGCTGTGCTTTTCCTGCTGCATCTCATGCTTCATGCAATGATGTTTAGGCGGTTATTTGAATACAGCTTAGTGCTAATGGGCTGCAAGCTTAATTCATGTTGTCCCTGTTGTATTTGGGAATTTCCGATTCTGTCCTGACTCTACTTCTGTTCCTAGGTATGTGATCACAGCAACAAATTTTAAGTCATCCTTTTTATCCCTCAAGTTTCTTAGTAATTATGTGATTATTTTTTTTTTATTTTGGTGTAATTTGGCAATATCTGAGTTCATTTGTCGGCAAATGTGTCAATACAACGTGGGATCTACAGCCTATAATATCTCCTATCACAGGGAAAAGCTGTGTGTTAAAAAGCTGATTCATCACAGAACCTTTGGAGACTTGTGAAAAGCACAGTCTTTGGCTGTGTGAGTTGGGCAAATTAAGTGGCTGAGATAAAGTCCTGTAGATGAAGAGCAAGGGGACTTCAAAGGTGTATCAATCAGGTATGCACCCTGAAAGCATTGAATGGTTAAAAAAAACCAAACCAGCTCTGCTCATGGTAGGCTTTGCAGTGTGAAATAAAGCACATGACATATTTCATCAGGGTTTGCTGTAGAACACTAGAAGGACAATGAAACACCAGTAATAATTAACATCTTAAAGACTGAATTTCAATGTGAAGCATACACTATTAAAATGAATGAGTGCTTGAGGGAATGCCTAAGAGAAACCCCTGTTTGTCAAGCAAAGGTTCATTCTTACAGATATGCTGTGTATCTCCTGGTAAGTAGATACCACATGTGTAGGGGAATCAATGCCCTGATAATAGTGTGTGAAAGTGGTTTTAATTCTCATTTTTAGAAATAATTGACCAGTATTTGAATAAAGAACAAATTTTAGTGAAGCATAACAAAAGAGGTGAGGTTTTTCCCCTCCCCTTAGTTAATTATTAAAGACTCCCCTAACAGTTCCCAACTCATCTCTTCTATTGGATGGAGGGAAACAAAGAAGGAATTAGAGTTGCATACCTGCAAGTTGCTGAGTATATTGAATGGGGTGGGAGGTCACCTGGCTTTGTGTCCAGTTTCCAGTTAGTGGCAGGGAATTGTTTGTAGAAGTCAAGTACTTAGCCATGGCTCAAGCAAAGTGGGTTCTTCGCTTCATTTAAAACCTGCATGTATTGTTTGCACTGACTGGAAGTGGAGTCCCAAAATACCACACCTTCTGTATTGACACCATAAACTTTTGGACTTTCCACGGTTTAGAGGGGAGGATTTTTTCCAAAGCTTGGCATCTGGCTTCAACAGGAACTTTCTGCACCAACTTTCTAGGTCAAAAGCACTCAGTAAAGCAGCTGTGCCAGGACTCCCCTGTAGGCTCCCAAGCTTAGATCATCACAAGAATGATGACAGCTGCTTCCACAATATCCTTGTTTGAAATACACAGAGCTCCTTGCTATAAAGTCCCTAGGTCTTTTCTTCAGTGTTAGCTGTAGGTGCTTCACTCTGGTGAGGGGAGACTGCTGCTTGCAGATGTATTTACAAGAATGACACAAGATGAGGGAGACCTGATTAGTTTTAAAAATGATGGACAAATATACATACTTTGTGCATGAATAAATTAGCCACCAGAAGAGTTTTTGCAAAGAAGGAAGAAAAATAAATGAGTGTTCAACCTTTAAATACTTTATAAAAAATGTCTTAAAATATGGCTACCTGCAGTAGTAAGAAGCAATGATCTATCCTGAACTTGACTCCCTAGAATAACTAACCTGAGTTGCTAATGACTTTCTTAGGCCAAATCACAGATCTTCTTGGGGATCATGTGGACTGCAAGGGAGAATGTGGGCACGGACTAAAGCACATCCTGAAAATGTGGAAAAATATATTAAAAAATCTTGTTAAGGTTCTGACAGCAGATTTTCACTCTGAATCTCTCCTATGACGTCAAACCACCCTGATTCCCTAATAAATCAGTTAAATGAACATTTGGCTACATCTGTGGCTAAGCCCAGTTCAAGCTATTGGGTGTGGTTGAGGATTCCAATGCTGTGCTGAGCTCTTTCTTGTGGCCTGGTCCAGTTAAAATTGATCCCAATTCTCCTTATCCAGCAGCCTGATCCAAGGGCCATCACTGTAATAACATTGCATTGTTTTTCCCACTAGGATGTGCCCATGAGACATTAGCTGCTGTATAAAAGCATTATTCTGTTAAAATTGGTTGTTGAGTTGAACTAAGTAAACTGTAACATTAACCACTTTTTTCAGAAGTGGGGAAAGTCTAAAAAAGCCATTGATTCAGTGTTTTTGTTGAATCTAATTGAAGAGACCTGAGCTAAAAGGAGACACTACTATTTGATAGATCCTACTTCTGTGAAAGTGTTTTGGAGCAGGAACCACCATCTCTTCCTGCCTTGAGGCTACTGAAATCAAAGCTTCTCTGCCTGGTGGCTGGGACTTCTACAAACAGATAATTACCTTTTGAGTGTGTGTCTCTGTGTTACCTTGACCTTGAAGCTGTCTCTCTGATCACAGACTATGTAGTAGAACAAAAACTTGTTCTCTAAAGTTGGTGGCAGTTCTCACTATCTGTATGTAGCAGTAACAGAAAACTGATTAGTGTCACTGTTGTGCCAAAATAAGGCCAGGCTAGAATGACAGAACTTGGGAAAGGCCAGACTTGTGAAACCATGGCAAATACTAGATAAAGCTTGTTGTGGTTTATTGTTTTTTCATAGTTGTTGTTCTTCTCTTTGTTTTTTTGCTAGTAATTTAGACGAGGTGTGCTTTTAAGCATCGTACTGCAAATTGCTTGTGTTTTAAACAAAGCACTGCTGGATACTATTGGTTGTGGGAGTGCATGGCTTTGAAACCATTTAGGCTTTTTACTTTACCAAAGTAAATTCATTTAAAAAACTCCAGGTGAAGAGTTGTATAAGATACAGGCAGCCTAATTATTTTTCCTTTTTTTTTTTTTTTTTTTTTGTTTTGCTGGGTTTTTTTTGTTTTGTTTTTGTTGTTGTTGTTTGTTTGGGGCTTTTTTGTTTGTTTTTTGTTTTTCTAGGTTGCAGTGGTAGGTGCCACTTGTTTCTTATTGGGAACTAGCAAGATGTCTTTTCCTATTTTCCTAACTTAGCAACTCCACTGCAAGTATTTTGTCCCTTCCACTGAAAACTTAGATTTCTTCCATCGAGATTTCAAATTCACAATTGCTTTTCATATTTAACTTGATTCCTCTGTAATCTCACTTGTGGGCTCTGGAAGCTGGGAGCTGTTATGGGCCTACAGGCTGGAGTGAGAGGTGGTGGCAGGATCTGGCCTCCTTTTGCTGCAGGCTCTGTGGCTAGAGGAGACTCCAGACTGCAGTGGGGTTGTCATTTATCAACACAAAGCTAGAGCATCTAAGTAGACTGACTCATCCCCTTGCTTGTGACTCATTTTGTCTTCTCTTTCCTGAGTGGAAAAATAACTCCTTTGTTTCTAATAGGAATGCAAAGTGACAGTCAGACCATAGATACCACTTTGTATCAGATACACATTTAGAAATATTTTCATTACAGGAGCCTTGGTATCCTAGGAAATGCATGCTCATATGGTTTGAGGTGAGGGCTGAGTCGAAATGTGAATTGTTTCAGCTGTTGGGACTGGGAAGGATGCACTAGCACAGAAACTGAGTAGATTGTTCATGATTGTATTTGGTTTAGTGCAGAGCCAGAGAGTGAATACATCTCCCTTGATTCATCTCTGGTCCTGTATACCATCAGCCATTACACCTCTCGGGGTATTTCAATCAAGTTTGTTGTTTCTCCTTTGCAGTATGTCAGTAGAAGTGGATTTCTCTTTCTTTATCTCTGATGGTCAGAAGAGCCTCTTCCTGTGTCAGTTCTTTTCTGTTAACTTAGTTGTTTTTGTTAAAGGACAAGACTTTTCTCATAGGAGCTCTTATACTAGTCCTCTACTTCATTTATCTAGATCTGTCTCCACTGGTTCTTCAGTGTAACATTGCAGCTGCAACCTCCTCTCCTCCGTGCTCAAATGTATTCTCATGTAACATGTGCACCAAGGAGCTGATTCCCCAGTGTCTTACTGTGCATTTACACAGGAGACTCTAGTAGGGTTAATGAAGTCCAGTTTTGTGTCAAACCAAGTAATGCTGTCCTGTGTCTTCATAGAAGTTTTCTCTCCTGATATTAAGTTCAATTTTCATGTGTATTTTTGTCTATTAAAGGAAACTTTCAGAACTGTACCACAACTGGCTCTCTCTGAAAGAGCTGCTGTAGTCCTTTTGCATTTCCCTCTAACATGAACTCCCTGGCTCCTGTGCACAGGTGTGCTCCTCTGGGCACTTAGGTGGCCACCCTCTCTCCTGGAAAGGCCTCATGAGCCCATTGCAGCTGCTGAGTCCATAGCCCGGCTTGGGATCTGAGAGGGTGGGATGGAAGCAAGCTGCTGACAGAAGCCACTACAATTACACAGGCCAGTTAAAGTAGTTTAGCTTTTGAGCAGAAATAGATGAATAATTCTGTAGGAGGAGGGTACTTAAGTGTTCAGTTCTTTCACAATAAATCTGTTTCTTCCAGATAGCTCTAAAATAAAATCTGCTATTCCTGCTGACTCTGCAGTCAGGTCTCCATATATTAGCCCCTCCCACTTACAGCTTACTAAATTCTTTTTTATTTAATACTTACATTGAGGCAACAGTGAATGACAGAAACTTACTCCACTAAAATTCTAAGTATGTGTATGCTTAAATGTCGAAAAGGTCACATTGACTGGTGCCTGGCATGTTGATAGCAGCTTGGTAGGTCTGTGCCCTAGGCTCTGTGTGCATCACTGGCGTTTGTGGGTTGTGTGTGTGATGATGGATGTAAACATAATTTCTTAGGCTTCTGCTTGCTTGCTTGCTGTTGCTGTAATTCATGTTTTATCTTGTGACTCTGGAATGGCATTGCTATTGCTGATCTTCTTTTTAAACTACTGGATACTGTTTCATACTAGAATTACCATGGGCAGGGCTGCAGGGTAGGTCTGGCTGGGGCTCAGGGAAGATGCAGCCACATCTGGTTTCCCAGCTTGTGTCACAGGGAAGGAGTAATGGTGTGGGCAGCTCTTTTCCACTCAGTTGTTTTATGCTGAGTCTTGTTTTTTCATGGCCACTCATGAAATCATCAGGGTAGTTCCACATCTGAGCAAAAGGAGTGTGAGGGAAACCTCATGTTGCATCTGTCTGGGGAGGCATTTTGTGAGGCAGAACAACATACCCTAGATACTTTACAGAAAAATAGAGTGTACTTTAAACAGGGATAAATAATAAAGGTGCTGTCTAGGCTCCCTTTAGCTAGTCAATACAGCAGATCCAGACTTTTCTGTGAGGAATTGTATGAGGGTTGGATTCAGGTTGTGAAGAATGATGTGATCAGGAACTGAAACACAAGTCTGTCTGAACCATAACAGTATTTTGTCAAGACACTTTTCCTGACCTGGCATTGCATTACAGGGCTTTAGCATTTAGACTGAACTGCCTGAAACTGTTCTTCAGCTCCTTTGTAACCTGAACAGCACTTCTCCACACATACATGACTTTCAGAAGTCCAAGTGTATGTAGAATAAAGATAGATGACTTTCATTTGCAATGGAATTGTCTTTAAATCAATAGCTGATTTATTTGATGTTCACTCTGTGTTGTTGACTTACTGACACTTTTCTAAATGCACAGTTTATTAAACATTAGATTAGTCCTCACAGAATCTGCTGGTTTAAGTTTTGAATTTTCTTGCATTAAAACTTCCTTTCTTTTCCAAAACTTTTTAGAAAGTTGGTAACAGCCTTCAGCCCACAAAATCTATATAAAGAAGTTTTTATTGCCTCTGAATTTGTTAAACCTACATTAGTGTGAGATGTTACTTGTTTCTAAGACAGCTCTTGTAAATTTGGTTTAAAATGTTGTTCAGAAACATAAGACAAGACACTCTCTTCAACTTGCAAAAAGACAATTCAAGACACTCATCTCTTTTCTAGAGAATGATTGTCAGAGATTGCTTAGAGTTCATCTAAGGAACCTTTCCAATGTAGCAAGTATGGAAATGTGACATATGAAGGAAACATTTTTTAAGAAGGGTTTAGGCATTCATTCTTTATTGCAGGATTTCAGCCCCAGGAGCTCCTACTCTTCTTTTTCTCTTCCTTCTCTCTTCCAAATGTTCAGATTTCATCCTGGTGGCTAAACAGGGACTAGGTCATTGAAAAAGTCCATTATTCATGGATGAGGTTCTTTTGTAAATCTGTGTTCCTTAAGTGACTACCCCAAATTCTGCTTCTTGACACTTTCCTTCTAAATGAGCCTAGGGGATTTCAGAACATTTGGACATATTCTGATCTCTATAAGTAGCATTACTGCTACTGCTACAAGCCTACTGTCTTCTTGCAATAAGCTGGAAGAGCTGAAGAGTAGCAAAGCAGCATGGTCCTTTCAGATAGCATCAGTGATAAAAAGTTGAGGATGATCCTTAGACATCCTGGCTCATGGGTGTATGTTGTAACTATTGAGGAAAAGGATATGTTCACCAGATACTGAAATTAAAAAAAAAAAAATTCTAATCACTGCATCTCTCTTGAAGATCCTCAGAGTATGAAAGTGTTGGTATATTTGTTTTGGGCAATCCTTTTCAGTTAGCCCCATGAGAGACCACATGAACATGTAGGGTAGAAGCAGAAGACTAAATCCTAGTTAAGGCTAAATCTAGGATTTACGTGTTACCTGTTTTTTGTGTGTGTATATTGGGTTTTGTTCTTCAGTTGCTGCTTAGCCCAAAAGGAGGCCAAAGTGTGTGCCTGCTGTTCTGTGTCCTTTATTCTGCCTCCAGTGCAAACAATCCCATGATGACAACTGACAGAGGTGTCTTGAGATGCTGATCCACAATTTAATTTTTTTTTTCTGCTTATGGTGTAGATGGAGGAAAGGGGAAAACAATGTTACATTTAAGACCAAACCATGTTGCATCATTTCTTTCACTGGAGTGAGGCTTGTGGCACTTTTTCATGGTCCATGGAGCAGGAAGCCTAAGTTGCCTTCCGAATTTCTGGCTCTGCATGGCTGGTTCCTATGGCTCCCTGGCAGATGTGGCATGAGGAGCATCTGGGCTCTGCAGGGGCTCCTGCCACTCACCTGAGCTCATCTGCAGTCCCAGGGTGGTGGCAGCAGGCCTGTCACTGAGAGCAGCTGCCTTGGGGGGGAGGG
Source organism: Molothrus ater (assembly GCF_012460135.2). NCBI lineage: Eukaryota > Metazoa > Chordata > Aves > Passeriformes > Icteridae > Molothrus > Molothrus ater. The sequence continues at coordinate 54,051,909 of NC_050482.2, read as the reverse complement.
AAGCTGGAGGTGGAGTCAGGATTCAGTCATCTGCCAATGAGGCAGCTGCAAGATTTATCTGATGCTGCTGCTGTCTGAATTCCTGATTGCTGGGAGGAAGAGGAAGGGGGAAGGACTGTATTTAGTTTACCCAGCCACAGGTATGTAAGAGGAGGAAGCTGGAGGCGAGACAAATGAAAGGGCAGAATTTCTTCCTAAAATCTGACCTAAAATCACTCTCCTTCAGTTTAAAGCCATTGTCCCATCACTACATGTCCTTGTAAAAGGATAAGGTTGCTTGCAGGTCCCCTTTAGGTACTGGAAAGTGCTGTAAGTTCTCTCTAGACCCTTCTGTTCTCCAGGATGAACAACTCAGCTTTCTCAGCCTATGAGGTGCACCTCTGGAGCACCTCATAGCAGAGGTGCTCCAGCCCTCTGATCACCTTTGTGGCCCTCTGGATTTGTTCCAGCAGGTCCACATCCTCCTTATTCTGGGGGCCCCAGAGCTGGATGCAGCACTGCAGGTGTGGTCTCACCAGAGCAGAGCAGAATGGCAGTCCCCTCTCTCACTCTGCTGCCCACACTGCTTTTGGTGCACCCCAGGACACATTTGGCTTTCTGCCTGTAAGTGCCCATTGCAGCTCATGTTGAGCTTCTCATCCACCATCACCCCCAAGTCCTTCTCAGGGCTGCTCTTGATCCATTTTCCAGCCAGCCTACATTTGTGCTTAGGACTGCCCTGACCTTTATGCTTTAATGATAATTATTTGTCATGCTTCTGGTTTTGTACTGCTACCACACAGCACTGAGATCTCCTGCAAGGCTCAGATGGGTATCTTAATAAAAAAAAAAAAAAATCTGCTGTACTGTGTACATTTAGAAGTAATTTAAGGAACTTGGGAAGCTGCTGATCTCTGTGAGGGTATTTTCTGTTTCAAAGAGATTGCTGCTACTTATAGCAAGACATCTGTTTTCTGAGCAGCCCTGCAAGGCACTGAACAATAGACATGTTCTTTGGCAGATTTTTATAGTCAACAGCATCCAGTGGAAGGTCTCAATTCAATAGCAGTTATGCTGATGTGTGCAAGCAGGTGTGTACTTTAGTTGTCTGTCATATAGAGTCCAAGACCATAACTTGTACAGTTTCTAGCTCAGGATTACTATGTTTGTAGTCAAATTCTGATGCACCATTGGAGAGATAAGTTCTTTGTCCCTTCTGTTCAGATGAATAAAAGCCTCTTGGAACAGCGGAATGCACTCACCTGACACAAGCAGCGTCACGGGGAAGCTTGCTCATGCAGCTGTGTATTTTGTGCTTGGAGCACCGTCTCTTAACCTCCTCCTTTCATCTTCCCTGTCAGCATTCCCCCCATGCAGTGTTGAATTTCTGCTTTATAATGAGTGCTAAGACATGTGGCCTTTCCTTGTGGGGAACATTGGTAGTCTCTCTCCTCTGCTGCTTATGTTCCCAAGAGTTCCGGGAACTAGATGACTTTGAGATTCCTATGTCACGTTCATTTCAGAGTTGCTCTAAAGTTAACAGGAATTGAAGCATGCACAGCTAGGGCTATGTCTGCACAGAAATAATGTCTTATGCAGAAGAAGCTTATAGCTTAGAAGTTTGGGTTTTATTCCAATGCCTATCTTCAGAGCTGGTAAGAACTAGCAATTTCTGTCCCATAGGAAACTTTGATCTTTGAGAGGAAAAACTTGAGACTGCATCAATGCAAACAACAACTCAGAGACTTGGAGCATTGAATACTTTTTCCCTGGTGCTGCTGATTTCTTTGCAAGTATCCTCTGTGTGTCTGGAGGCTCTAAGACCTGGGGCTTTGAGTCCAGGCTAGGTGTGCACAGGGAGGAAAGAACCATGTGTTATTTGAAACCTGGTATCTGTGATTTTCTAATTCCCTGCACAGCAGATTTTATTGGGTTTTTGGAGAAGGAAAGTCATGTGATAACATACCCAGCACTAAGAGGCAATAGGACTACCATGCCTGGAGTCTTTTCTAGAGAATGGTGAGGTCCCTGGAAAACACCATATCTGAGTATATTCTTGTTTAGGAGCAAGGCATCTGGGGAAAGAGCCAGAAATAAGGATGAAACTTCAGTTCATTTGAACTGATGTCATTTGTGATCAGGCTTTCAATAACAAATCTGGCAAGAACAGGCAAGATGCTGTACAAATGGTCTAAGGGAATGGACAAATAGAAGAAGTGAAAACAAAGATTAACTGACAATTATTTTCTTGTGCCTGCAGTTTGGGAGAGTATCCTGTTTGAAAGTGGACTTGCTTCTGAGTGCATTTTCCCTAGTAAATGGAATATTTTACAACTCAAATCTGGTCTAGACCATTTAGCCCCAAAATTTTAACATTCTTTTGAGATCATTAAAAAAAACTTCCAGCCACATTTGAACAAATGGCTTTTCATTGAGTGCTCACCTTCACTTTAATATAGGACTGAAACTAAAAGGCTCTTTTTCTTCCTGGTAATGTGGGTGCCAAAGAGGAAAAGAATTGCCCTGTGGACTAAATGTAGGGGAACAGGAGGAGATAATTTGATAGGTATGTGTTTATTAATTAATTAATTAATTCTCAACTCATGAGCAAGCTGCAGGAGTTCAGGTTACTACTCACTTTGCTTAGGGGCAGAATCTGCCCCTGTAAGTTCCTGTCTAAATCTCCAGTAGTCCCAATTGCCCTAACACTGAAACTGGTTTAGAAGTGCCTGTCCAAGAGCAGGTGTGGGATAAAGAATGCCTGTCTCAATTTCAGTAATGGTATGTCTTAATCCTTAGCAAAGCTAAGAATGAAAACATGGAAATTGAGTTTAAAAACATCAACACATCACTCTCACATGAAACCCCCAGGCAAATAAAATTCTTTGCCTGTTAGCCTTATATACTTTTTATTGCTTGTTGTGAGATGGTTGGTATGACTGAAAATAAGCATCGATTTAAGTACTTGCAGAATTGGTACCTAGAAAAGGATGCAGCCCTCAGAAAACAAGAATGTGAAGTAAAATTTGACTCCTTGTCTTCCCAGCCTCTGTTCTCTGTATTGCAATTTGCAGCAAGGACTGCAAGATAGGGCCTGTCTTTGTCCTGAACAATTAATCATTTTTGAACACTCTTCAGTGTCAGGCATTAAAAAAAAAGGAAGAAAAAGCCAAAAAGCTCTGCCCCATCCTGTCTAATATGCATAGAATTGAAGTTCCAAAGATAGTTTAAAGATGAAAGATTAGTCTATATAAGGTTTTACAGTGTCTTTTTGTTCATTCAGTTTCCATGAACATTATGAAAACCTTTCTTGAAAAATACCCCGACCACACTGCTATTATTTTTTTTTAATTCAGAAAGTTGTTCCAAATTGTTCAGGCCCAGATCCACATAAAATCATATTAAGTTAGGTACCTGCTGGGAAGTAGTTCAGTGTGTGCTGGTGATAGGGCTTCCCTCCCCATCTGCTGCTGGGGGAGTTATTGCTGTCATTATCAGTAGGAGCAGCAGAGGCCCAATGGTCTTCAAAATTAGGCTGGTTTTACTTTACAAAGTAAAAAAATATATGCTGAAGTGCTAGCTAGTACTGAAGTTCTGCAGTGTACAGTGGATATTTGTATGTATTGCACTGCAGTGATTTGACAGGCTTTTAAAGCATTCACATGGTTTTTACTGTTGTTGCTGTCACCATACAGAGCAGAGCTGGAGAGGATTTTTTTCCTGCTGCAGTTACTGCTAGTATTTCTGCATGAGCTTTTACTGGAGCTGTAGCTGAGCCTTTAATGGATGGGTAAGGACTGGTAAGAAAGATGGGGACAAACTTTTTAGCAGGGTCTGTAGTGATTGGACAAGGGATTATGGTTTTAAACTCAAAGAAGTTTGCTTTAGATTAGATACAAGGAAGAGTTTTTTTGCAATGTGGATGATGAAACACTGGGAAAGGTTGCCAAGAGAGATCCTGGATACCCCATCCCTGGAAACATTCAAGTCAGATTGGACACAGCTCTGAGAATCCTGATCTGGTTGAAGATGTCCTTTTTCACTGTAGAGAAGTTGGATTATGTAACCTTTAAAAGTCTCTTCCAAGCCCCAAACCATTTTATGATGTGACACTTGAGAACTGTCCACTTAGGCTCTTTTACTGATTTTAGTAGCGATGAAATACTTCTGTTCCTGTGCAAACATTTGTTTTGTTTCCAGGTTTTGTGGGCCAGATTCATTGGCCAGGGAGGTATTTCACAGCCACTGATCAAAGGCTGGTCATGGACATGTCCTAACTTGGACAGCAGAAGGAAACTAAAGTTTAATGTGAAGCTGCAAGAGTACTTGTGCTCAATGAAGGAAGATGGAAAAATCCACTTAGAACATTTGCTGCTCTGTGGATTATGCAGAGATTGTGGAATCTCCTGGTCATACAGAGTCAAGAGATGGGCAGCCTTCCCTGGAAAGATATCAGACCATTAGAAGATCCTTTGAAGGAGGCAGTTGGGAAGAAATGCAAACAGTACGTGAAACTTCCTGTCTTGTGGGGGTTTTAGAGGTTTTTCCATCTGACAGAGATTGGCCCCAAGTTAATGAACTCGGGAGGAGGAGGATCCCTGTGTGGGGCCAGTGCTGTATGGGCAGGCAGGTTAGATGGTCACTGTGGTCCATGTCCCAGGTTATGTCTTATTTGTAGGAGCTGTCAGTCACTGGGAAAGCTTCTGACAATGCTTCTCAAGGCATGGACACTGCCATCAGAAAGACCCTGGCATGTCCCCACTTACTGGCTGTAGCCAGCTGAAGTTTGTTTCTTTTATTTTGGGAGCCACCTGTCCTTCAAGGAGAGTGGGTTCCTTTGTTGCTTCATATATATAATAAATAGCTGCTGATGATGAAATGATTACTTTGTTGTAACTGTCATTATCAGAAAACTGGTCACAAAAAAGTAATCTACTCTTACATATTTTACTAGTTAACTAATTAAGCAATTAAATTTCATACTTATTGATTAACCGTGTTACTTTCATCCTGAGACTGTCTTTTTAAACAAAACAAAAAATTCTTTCTTGTCTGGAGTAAAATTTTCAAAACTAGATAGCAGTATTGATGCTCAAAGCATGGGAAAGTGGAGAGCTTATATATCATTGGCTTTGCTTCACACATCAAAGCAATTCATCGTAAAAAAAAAAAGGAAAAAGATAATTAGGAAAGCATGCAAAGTACAAGAGAAGCATTGTTTAATTAAGAACAAGATTTTCAGACCACTCTATATGGGGAATTAACTGCAGAGAATTTAGGAAAACATGTTTTTATAATGAGAACTTAAACTAAACATATTTGCTTCTTAATAAAAAAGAAAGCTTTGGATTGTAGGGTATATAACTGCTTCCACAAGGGGAATATCTCTGTTCCTGGGGGGATTCTTTGCTTCCTGTGGTTCCATGTTAGTCACCAAAATTCAATCAAGAGGGGAAAAAGGATATTTTTAACAGTGAATGCAGTGAAGCAGCGGGACTGATTATCATCAGTGTGATAAATCCTCAGTTGCCCACAGTGTTTACCTAAATTGGATGGGATTCTCTATAATGTGATCCATGTTAGATGAAGGTTGTTGAACAAAGAGCTGTAGTGAAAGTGGAGGCTTGTTTTATGCAGAAGATCAAATCCAATAACCATTTTACTTTTGCTGGAAACAGAGATCTGTCAAAAACTGGGCAAAGGCTGCAGCCTATGTTTGTTTCTTGATTGAAGCTTCCAGGGACTATGTAAGACTTCTGTGATTTTGTTCTATTTTTGTTCCATAGCTGAGCGCCAAAAGTGATTTTATGGGTTTGCAAATCGTGTGGGTTTCTGGCTACTTCTGTTATATTTGACATTAAAGGAGAAAGACTCTGAATTGTCTGTTTGAAATGTTTTCAGCTATGAGATTAATGTAAAGCTGAGAGCAACCAGGTTATTATTCATTAAAATCACATGGGAAAACATGCAGCATCTGTGGGGTGGGTTGTGGTCAGAGTCAGATATGGAGAATTCATTTATACCACATCTTTTTAATTTCTGTTCCATTTCCAGGAGTCTCAGTATTAATTAGCAAGTGTCTTGGGAGGCTTGTATCACAAGGCTGGAAGATGAGTGACCTTGTCACTGTGGTTTCGATGTGAAGGGGAGCTGCAGTTCTGCTGTGTGTTCCTTAATGAGAGCTGGGTTGCCCAGGTCCTCAAAGTTGAGCACCCATTCCTCAAAATCAGTGAGTGACAGCTGCTACTCTACCTTGGAAAGGCTCCACTTTCATCTCTCCCTCCATCAGCTGCTTTCTGTGGAGTGGCAGATGAGACATGCATCAGAACTGCCTTGCAGGACACAGAGGGTGTGTGCTGGGGTGCTTTCCTGAGAGGTCCTGCCTCACTGGGGGATGTTCTGCAGCAGAAGCAGGTCCCTGGTTTTGTGCTGGAGTTTCTGGGTGAAGTTACTATATACAAAATTATCTGGAAATCAGTCTCCTGTGCTGCCACAACCAGTGCAGAATTTGCCTTTGCAAGATTAAACTGTGATGTTGTGCTACCCATCAAAACAAGGACACTATAAAATCAGAGAGGGAAGTGCGCTGTCCTTTGATGCTGCTTGGATGATTTACACTATCAGTTTTATGGAACTGCAATAATTCTTCTTATAAACAGGGTAAAGTAATAGTCATGGAAATTTTAGGAATAAACAAGTGTTCTGTGAAGTTGGAATGATTTTGATTCCCTGTGGCAGATAAAGTATTTTTGTGTGGGATATTAATATTTATTGGGATTGATAGCGATAGAATTGATTTTTGGTGACTAATCCTTGTAGCTTTGTAACCATTATGGGTATAATTTGCTAGCTGTGTAAATGCATGATATGAGTGTATACACAAAATGATAGCCCAATTAGATAAATGTACCCAACTGTTCTTAGGCTTTACTGTTTATTCAGTGCACAGTTCTATCCATTTTGCTGTTGCAGAGCAGTTACCAAAATGGCCCTATCTTATTCCAGTGGAACCTATTAGAAAAAATGTGTGTGAACTTTACAGCAGCAAAATCTGTTCCACTGCAAACACTTTCAAGTAGCCTTTCTCAGGATAATGTACTATGTCTGTCCTGACATTTAATAGTACTTTGGTCTCACCTTTGAATCTACTATTTATAAAATAAACAAAACCAAAACAAAAAAATATGTGCCTGAAATTTTGAATTTAATTGTTTAAATGGTTGTATTTTTTTGGACAATAGTGCCATGAAGATGGAGGAAAAAATTAAAAATGACAGCCTTTAAATACATTCTTTTGTAACAAAGGTACGTGTTCCTGATCATCCACGTACTTAAAAGTTTAGTACGTCTAGTATCTTAGTCTTGTTGTTGTGTAGGATCTGCAGAATTACAGCCAGTGAACTTCAGGTTCAGAAACTTTTGTCAGTTTAATTCCATTGTATGTTTCTTCCATGTCTTGATGTTTTAGCTTTTAATTAGTCTAAATTAAGATCATGCAACTGACTTATGGTTCATATTGCATCCACTTTATTTAAAATATTTAACCTCAGACACCTCTTCATAATATATCTATTAGCTTTTTCATAAAGGTGGGTCTTTAGTGACTTCAGTATGTGAGCCCTCTTGAAAAATAATTGGAGATATTCTTCTGAGCCCTCTAGACCTTTTCAAAACTCAGCCAAATTATTATAAATTTCATAAACAGACATGGTGTATTGGAGTAGCTCCCATGTTCACAGAGACTGCAGAGCTGCTCAGAAGAAAAGGTCCCCTTGAGAATATTTATTCTGGTGCAGTAGCCAGATCTTAGGGAGAATAATTTTGAAATCAAGTTCACCTATGGAGTTTTTCTGTGGTTTTAACCAAAATCTGCACTTTGTTGTTCCATTATGTAATATTTTCAGTCCAGAAAGACAAGTTTGATTATTGCTGTGTGCAGGAGGCATTTCTGGGCTGCTGAACCAAAAGCAGAATCTATGTAACATACTTCACCCTGTTCTTCTGTGTCCTCTAGTTTTCCTGATGCATTCATGGCTCGATTTCTGGCAGCAGCAGCTGCAATAGAAATCTTCCTTTTTTCTTTTCCCTACTGCACTTCAGCTCTTAGGGGCAATGGGTGTGCAGAATTTTGGCTGAGGGATGTGTTGAAAGAGCAGTCATTTTGTAGAGTCAGAGAAATGTGGAATGAATTTGCAACCTAAGAGGTCATTTTTTTTGTTTACATTTTTTTCCTTCTCTTTGTGCGCTGTGTAATAAAATACTGCCTGGAGAACAGGAGGCTTGGATGGTAAATTGGCGGAGATGAAAACTGGATTGTAAAAACTGTGATTTTGTTTTTCTTCAATCTTATCTTGACAGGGTGGTTTCTGAGTATTAAATTTCCAAAAATTGCATATGGAGTTGTACATATGTTCTCCATTAACTGGCAAGGTAGAGCTTTTCCAACGGAGTCCTGTGCAATCTGCCATCGGCTTTGTTGGATTTGGAGGTCCCAGGAAGTGCATAACAGATTCTTGAGTGCTGCCTGCCAGCAGCTTTGTCTGCTGGCTAATTACAGGTGTACAGATGGAGAACAGAGGCCAAAACCACAGAAGGAAGGTCCCTGCATGGCTCAAGTCTGATCTGGGGCTGCACATCCCACGTCTGCAGTAGGGAGCTGCAGTGTGGCAGGAGCAGCCATGGAGGGCAATGGCCTTGCCATTGGCACCTCTCCTTGTGGCTGCCCCTTTCTTGCCAGCCTGCCAGGGCTCACATGGGGAAGATACCAAGTGGGAGCTTGGGCTGGATGATGTTCCACAATGTTCAATGGCAATGTTTGCAGTTAAAACTGTTTTGCTCTTCTTTCTACTGTAAGTTTTCTGTTCTTTGAAAACAAAGCCAAGGTACTGTTTTTAAGGATCCAGATTACATCAGTGTTGAAAGTCCGATACTTCATAACCCTATTCTCTTTTATAGTCTGGTACCCTGTTCAGATTATACCTCTTAAAAGTGTTTGATCAAGGGAAATGTTGAGTTAGAAGGGACCCATCAGGATCATTGAGTCCAATGATCCTCCAGACCCTGCACAGGACACCCACCCCACAAGTCACACTATGTGCCTGAGAGTGTTGTCAAAATGCCTCTTGAACTCAGACAGGCTTGGTGATGTGACCACTTCTCTGGGAAGCCTATACCAGCCTCTGAGTGAAAAACCTTTTCCTTTTGATTTCACCCCCTGCATGGTAAAGTCACATAGCCACAAAGCATCTTGGATTTAAAGCCCACCAAATGAAGCAGGGCTCCAACATGGTGTCTATCCTGGCTGTGACCCCTCCCAGCTTTCTGGTGAAGCTCAGCCTACTCACTGGCAGAGTGGGATGAGAGACAGGAAAGGCCTTGACCCTCTATAAGCACTGCTCATCAGTGAGGAAAACATCCCAGTGTTACTTAACAGTGTTTTCAATAAAATCCAAAACATAGCCACTGTGAAGAAAATAAACTGTTCTAGTGGAAACCAGTGCAGTGTGGCTGGGGATGCAGTCTGAGCCAAGCATGGGTGTGAAGGACATGGCCTGGCTCAGTGCTGGTGTTGCCTGCCTTGTTGCAGCTGCTCTGCCCCAATTGGAGCAGCTCGTGGGTCAGCCTTGACAGATTTGTGCTTTCGTTCCAGATGTAGACCATTCAGAAAGGACTATCCATGAAGTTTTGCTGGTGATGAAATCCTCTAAAATCGCTTCAACTTGCTTTTACAAAAAAATCTGACATTTTATCTCCCTTTTGTGTTGACATGCTGTTGAGCGCAGATACAGGTGCATTAAAACTCAGAATTTTTATGAACATTTATGTTATTGAGGCCTCTTAGCATAGAATCCTTTCAGTAGTTGTAGGGCTTGTATAAAACCACAGCATAAATTTAAAGAAATGCCAGAGAGGCATCATCTTTGACAGCCACTCAAGAGTTTAATGCTTTGTGTTTTACTGCTTGTCCGAGTGAACAAATCCAAGTGTCACTGGGCCCTGTAAGTGCAAAGATAGGTGCAGGGTTTATTGCCTTTAATCTGCTTTCTCTGGAAATTACAGTTTTTCTTTCAAATGTTCTAGTGAGATGCTGGTGGAACCAAAGGAGCTGTTTGGGAGGTTGTAAAGAGAGAATGGTCTCAGAAAGCCAGTGAGGATAAATTGGATCAAAGGCATACATACTAGAGATCTGTCTCTGTGTATATAGTTCATGTCAGTCTAGTGGAGAAAACTACAGTTTTCTGTAGTGCCTGATCCCTTGTAGGTAACAGTTCAGGTATCTTTTTATAGGTTGTTTACTCACCATGATCTTGAGAGCAGAATTCCTTGGGGCTCCTTGCTGATGTGAGTCTTCCTTTCCTTGTTTCTTAGAGACTAGTGGGAGATAAGCATTTTCCTTCAAACTAGTTGGTTTTCCTTCCTGGTGCTGTCCTATGATCCTTTCTTTTCTTGTTGAACACTCCAGTAAGACATTGTAAATGCCATAGTGCTTAGGGTGTCTTCTGTCACCCTTATATTAGACATTTATCCACTGCTACTGTCTTTCACCCAAGGTACTGCTGGGGGAAGTGGCTAAGGAAAGGAGTGAATAACTCAGGTATAAGATTCAAAACAATTCTTAATAGAAATATAGGAGAGAAAAGCACAGAGAAAAGTGATGTGAACATTTTTAAATAATTCCTGCATTTCTAGAAAGAGGGATGGAAAACTTCTGAAGAAACTAATGCAGAGAAACTAGAAAGACTTGTAACAGAAAAATGGCTGCAATAATAAAGACTCTTGTTATTATTGGAAGAAGAAAGAGAAGAATCTATTCACAATTTTGTTTAATGTTATGTTTGTTTACATAGTACTCCTAATGTTAAAAAAAATGGGCATATTTAAGACCATAAAACATGTACGTTTTGAACAAAACCAAGACAACACACAACAGAACACTACTGGAATATGTTGAATAAGCACTCAATTATCTGGAGTGGGTCTTGTGAATGTTATCAGCTTCCTTATTTTTGTGGTGTTGAGGAAATCCATAAACCAAATCTTTTGATTCATGTAACTAATTCTGTGATGTCCTATGGAATCATCCTTTGTAGATTTACCAGTCCTTTTCAGCTGTAAAAAATCCTGCTCTGTGCCCCAGTTAGGAGCTATAAGAAGCCTCTTTTTAGACAGCTGCTGGGTAACTTTGCTCCCTGACAAAGGCAGTAGCAGAACAAACTTCTTTCAAGAGTACAGATTAATTATAAATTTTAAGAAGTGTCTTTTCTTTCTAGAAAAAAAGTAGTTTGTACTTGAGAAAGCAGAAGTGTGCCAGTTGTTGGAGATTTGCTGACCTCATGCTAAGCTGCAAGGTAACTGTGAAGGAATTTTTGGGGGAATCTAAATCTCTTTTGCGATCTGTGTTTGGCAAGATAATTCTTTATATAGCATATAGCACACGCGCTATATGCCTCTGCTGCATTTTATGAAATCATGGCTCTGAACCTACCTGAGAGACCAGTCATACTTGCCAAGCCACAAAATGCCTGACAGATGAATGACTAAATAAAAGCCTGAGCAGCACCACCCATTGTCTGAGAGACAGAGCTGAAGCAATCAGGTGAGCACATACAGGGAAGCTTTCTTATCCAGGGGGGTGCTTTGCCAGGGCAGCGATAGCTGGCGAGGATGGAGACGTTTTATTTATATTTGAGGAAAAGAGCATTATGTATCTGTCAGCTATGCAGTGCAAACATGCCACCAGTTGCCATCATTCAATATCATAGAAAGGCACTGTATGTGATAAATGATGTAAAAGGAGGCTTTCTTGCTCTGGGGGTGTTGCAGTGTAAAGTGGCATCCACAATGTGTTAAGCAGTCTTTTCCTGACACTGTCCATAGAAGACATTTGAAAGGCCAGGTGAAGGTGACTTCCTTCTCTTTTTTTGGAAAAAAAAAATCACCTGGCAATTGTCATCTTCACAGACTGGATTTTTTATAACTGCTTTGATCTGTCAAAAATGACCCTCTCTCCCAAAACAAGCAGTAAGAGCAAAAGGCACCAGGCACTTTGGCAAAAGGTACCCTCAAGTACCTTTGTAAATGGAAACTGTAGCCCTACTACATGTACATAGTTTAGTAAGGCAAAGTAGTTCAGTTATAGAAAACCAACCATTGACTTTTCTGCCTTTTCTAACTAATAGTTTCAGGATATCTTGTTTTATGTCTCATCTTTCACCTCAAACAAGTACTTTAGCTAAGGGGAAGAAAAATCTTATTTTTCTTTTATTTGAACTATCTGGAGTTATTGACTCTTAAAATTTTATTCATCCAGTATCAAACCACAGTAAAAGGCCAGAACAAAATGACTTTAGTAGTCCAGCCCTCATGTTGTAGAAAAAATATCAAAGTCACAGAAAGGAGAGTATTCTAGTTATCTGTGTTGTCCTCATATCCCTGGAGCCTCTGTTGCAGCACTTCACAGCTGCAAAGAGCTGTGTTTGGAAAGTTTGGAAATTGCCGATTTTTGCAGAGAAGTAGCAAATCCCTCAAGTGAAAGTATGTTCAACCTCCTTGCTAAGTGATTTTTTCAAAATCATTATAATTCATCTAATTAACTAGCATATTCTTTTTATGCATTTGTGTCAGCAAGTGCAGTATCCAAATTGGCAAGCATGTGGGAATGAAGTAGTTTTCAGTATTTCACCCAGAAGATAAAGTCAGACTCAGAGTCTCATTGGGAAAGCTTGCTAAGATTGACTCTGTTTCATGGACCACACAGCAATTTATTTCCTTACACTTTTCCTTAAACCCCCATATTAAAATCTCTGCTGCAGAAACACACTAAGCACAGTAAACAGTAATGACTCCTGCTTCCTTTCACCCCAAAAGTAAGGTTAACAGAGCCTGGGAAATTGCTTGAACCAGATGGTTGGTGAAGGTTAAATTGCAGAAGCATGTACAAAGTGATGAGAAAATCTTCTTTGAGAAATTAAATCCTGTGTAATATCTTCATTTTCTGTGAGCAAACAGTGGCTGTGTGTCCTGCAGCTGTACTTTCAAGTCATGTCTGTAGCTTGGTGTTAACTATTTCCTCAAAGCTGGAGTATCCCTCATTTTGAGAGCAAAGCAAATTTGAAATAAAAGTAGTTGAGTGTGTGCACATTAACACCTATGTTAATCCTCCCATTTAGCAGGCCCTCTGTGCTGCTTTAATTCCTTTAGGAAAAACAAATCCACACAAAAGCAACCTAAAAAGTGATTAGTCTGTCTTTACTTGTCATTTGATTAGTTCTGTAATAAATACTTATGTTCTTCTCCAATACACTCATACCATCTTTACATTGTATTAAGTGGCGAGACAATATTTCATTTTATGTAAGACGTAAGCAAAACATGAAGTTAATGAAGTTTACATCCTTGCCAGATAGCTGTCAGGGGATTAGTGTTTGTATTTTAGCCAGTGTAATGAATTGGTATCTTGTGGAACTGATTGTTTTCTAACAGTTTGCTGCAGTTTAAGCAGCTCTTTAAGATGGAGGGACATGGTTAACAGTCCTTTAAAACATAAGCACAGGAAACCAAGTGGAAGTTTTCATTTGTTATTATTTATCATTGTAAGGTGTGTATTTTTTAAATGGATGCGTTGTGTGTTCTGAAAATGGTGATTTTTCCCGAGGATGTATACCACCTCCCCTCCTCTTCCTCTGTGTGTGGAAATGCTTGAAGGGTATTTCAAAGAGCTCAACCCAAAAGCACAACAATGTCAATTATTAATTTAAGTTGAACAGAGAGGCTATGCTGTGGTGGCATTCAGGACGGGATTTAATCTGTTAATAGAGTCCCTTGCTGTAATTCTAGTAGATGAGCTGACCACCTGTGTTTACCCTGCTCTCTCTTGATGGAAGCATCATGCTGAGCACCTGCAGAGATCAGGCAGGGACTGGCAGTGCTCCCTTTCCTCTGCACTGAATGGCCAGGGCCTACAGGGGGGAAAAGCAGGTCCTGTCATAGGTACAGTGCAAGGCCTCCAGATACGTGCTTTCTGCTTTTTGGCTGACAAGCTTCATGTATATGGAAAGAGGGTTCCCAAAAACTATGGGGCAAGGCAGAAGTGCTGAACCACACCAGTTGGAGATTTTTGGTTTCCATACAGAAGCCCTTTGCCTCCCTTCCATGTGTTGTTCATGTTGGATGATGAGGTTTGTGTTGGAAAGGTCAGAAGTACAAAACAGCTTCATTGGAGGAAGATGAAAAGAGGGCAAGAACTGAACAATGGTGCCAGCTATGGAAGCTGTAAAGGAAAGGCAGCTCAGCTTCTCAAGTGTGATGAGGGAGAGGGAATGCTCTGTGTCCAGTGGAGCTTGAAAACCTGTTATTGTGATTTTCTTATGAAAACTACATCAGAAATAGTCTTGATGTGGCCTAATTCTGGGTGTGGCTAGATAGGATTTATTATTAAGAGTCTGCATCTATTATCATTGGCAGTTGAGGGAAAGAAAACAGGAGTTTTCACTGTAATTCTGCCATCGAGGCTGGAAAAGCAATTTCCATTTTAGTGAGTGTCCAAGCATGAGAAAATGAAGCTGTTTCCTTACTTATCATGTTGTTTCTCATTGGTAAAATACTGTCATATTTTCAAAATAAGGTTTCTTCGAGCATGCTGGTGAGAGCAAGGCTGCACCCCAGCCATGTGCTAATGTCTAAGCTGTGCTCAGGTTCTGCAAGGGTTCCTTTCATCTCCAAAGAATAACCTGAGAAGGTTAACATAATGGTAAGTAAAACTGACCTGGAGGCTATAACTAACTTGAATTTTCAAAATTGAAGCCTTCCCTTTAAAAGCAGCTGTTCTGGAAAATAAGTAGTCATATAAAATGAAGCTCTGCAAAATAAGAGGAAAGAGGCAATTTAGCTAGAAACTAGGAAGTAGAATTGTGATAAGCAAAGTAGAGAATCAATGTGAGCACAGAGTGAGTTCTTGAATTGTTAAGTAACATTATTGGAGGTGGGCAGTCTGGGACCAGGGCTGGCACAGCCTTATTTGAGAGAGATCTGGGCAGATCTCTTTGAAAGAGACTTGAATAAATGAATGTATGAGCAAGAATGTGTAATGAATTAGTGTGTGCAAGGTTTTTTTATCCTAGAAATAGAAAAGATCTCTTGATTAAAAGGAGAAAAAATTCCATTCTTTGGTCTGACCGGGTAAGGTCTTTGTTTTGTCAAAGTGAAATTAAATTGTCTAAAAGAAATTGTTTGAAGTTAAAGTGCAAGAAAAATGGTCTACTATTGCTCCTCACAGTGACTTCCCTTGTCAAGTATGTAAAGCTTAGGTTGGTTTTGGTAATGATGCATTCACCGCTGGAAGACTATGGTTGGTGTTAGGACATAGTTTTCTCTTTTGTATTCAGCCAAGCACCAGATGTTTAATTGGATACTTTCTGTAGAAACATAAATGGGGCCACAGCAAGCTGTGAGATGCTTAGATGGATTAATTACCTTCTATGGCAATTTTTATATTCCTATTCCAAGCTTTGCCCTTGCTATGTATTCTTGTGTAGGTTTCCAACCCTGAATTATGGTGTGGAGATGATGTGAGACTGCATCTTCCACTTGATTTTTTCCTTCTCAGAAAGTTGTTTTTTTTTTTTTTTTTTCAAAGGTAATTTCAATTGCTATAGCTTTCTCCTTTATTTATCCTTTTTAGCCTCTGCCCTGCTCTGTGCTGTCAGATTTCCCAGATTGCTTCTTGCTTTGTACTCTGGCAGCATTGCTCTGCCTGTAACTGCTGCCTGTCTTCTTTTCATCAGTGAATCCAGCCTGTGCTTCCTCCAGAGTTTTGTCCCAACATGTCTTGTCATTCTTCTTTAATGACAGCTGCTTTTTTTCATGTTTCTTTTTACTTCTGGCTCCATTCAGTGCTTGTGATCCAACCAATCTGAGACCATTTGCCCTTTCTTTGATCCATGTGTGTTCCCGGGAAGTGTCCTTCCCTACCTTTGGTGTGAGGGGTCTCAAGTCATGTCCTTCATTTTGCTGCCTAAAAGCTTCTTCACCAGTTACCACAGTCCTAGCTCCCAGCTGTAGCTGTAGCTTGATGCATCAGCTAGCTGGGTTTCCTCTCTCCTCTTTTTCCTGCTTACCTTTGACCTTCCTTAGTTTTGGCAGTGTAAGTCAAGAAAGGGATCTGTTATGTCTCCTCTGTCTTTATCACAGATTTCTGTCATAGTAGTTGGAGTCCAGATTTGCAAACTGCAGTATTTTAAATGTCACAATTGTTGATTTTTTAAAAATAAAACTACTGTAGCGACTATTTCTTCTGTTAGTACTCCGCATCTTTTGTGATGCAGTTTTTGATGTTACTTCTACTTCTTATATTCAGTTCATGTGCTAAGGGCAGAGTGCTGTATCTTTCTATTTCACAGCTTCTGCTATTTCAGTGTCAGGTTTTAACAAGGAAAAGTAAATCAGAAAAAAATAAAATATTTTAATCCAGGTAGGTTTTTTTGTGTATGTTTAGAAGATGGTATGTAGTTGTAAAGTTCCAGTTTTTTGTGCTGTCATTTATTTTTTATTACACAGAGAAAGAAATGACAGTATCTGTCTAGTTTTGTCCTGAATTGGGAGAGGAGACAGAGCTCCACCCATTGAACACGTTTTAACTATTTCCTAGTTTAAAACTGTAGTCAGTTCCAGTTTAGACCTTCTGCATGTCCCAGCTGAGTTGCTTAGGCTACAGGAGAGTATGATGCTAAAAAAATTTAATTACTAGTTTTCACTTTTTTTAGCCTAAATTAGGGAGGAATTAGTCCAAGATTCAGATTTGCTTTTGAACTGTAAGGATGCCTTTAATAATTTCTACATAAATATAGTTGTTTGGTATGGCCTCTGTCTAGTTTGGTTTTGACAGTACATGTGGTCAAGGTGGCCTATATTAAATACAACCAGAGGGACATCACTCCCTTTTTTTTGAGACTTGGATCAAGAGTCCATGTGGGGAAAAAGCCCAAACCCTGCCCTGTTGTGATGGAGGTGCAGCTACCTTGTGGCTCAGTCTCCAGTTTGATGGCCAGAACTGGCTGTGATGTGGATTGCTGGCTCCAGATCCTTCCCTGTTCACCCTAAAAACACAAGTCAGGATGTTTCTGCAGGGGTTTCTGTGCTGGCAGCTTCCCTGTGCTGTCCAAATACTGTTCCACCACACTCCACTCCTTGCTCCATGGATTTGCTTGCTCTGGTGTTTTCCTGGAGCAGCTGCAAGGTCTCTCCGTCAGCACAGAAGGTTTTGCGTTTGCTTTCAGCGTTTGCTTGTACATGTGCAGCCCTATTGATTTATACTTGCTTGTGATGCTCTGTCCTTTTAAAAATATGATTTATATAATCCATGTGTGGCTGAGTTATTTAGGGAAGCTGTAGTTGGACATTTTACAACACATTCCTATGAGGCTTTAATTCTGTCAGGTTTTCAGTGCTATTTGGGCATCTTTGTGCTATTTTCAGTGGCTTCTCATTTACTATGGGGATCCTGTTTTGGAAATAACCAGATGTTTCAGCAGTTTGTGGGATTTAAAAAAATAGTATTATCTTTTCTTGTATCGTACTTCTTCCCTGCAATTGTGGTTTTGTAGTCTTTCAAATAAATTATATATGGACTTATTAAGTTATGTTTTTAGAAAAGGACATATTTTGTGTGCTGTCTGTAGTACACAAATAATGAGTCAGTAACAATTTTGATGGAATCTGTGTGATTAACATTTAACTTCAAATAGCTCAATATTTTTTGTTTTGTTTTAAATATTTTGTTCTTATGTGATGACTATTGTTTTTTTTCTGGTTTTGCTTTGTCCAGAAAACTTAAGCGCAATGACTGCTTGCTTCCAGTAATGAAAGATAACTGTAGGAGTGGAGGCGCAGCAGGCAGTTATTTTAAGCAGCATGTAGTTCTTTCTGTTAGGTTTGAGCACATTTTTGCCTGGGCGAGTAGAAACCTAAGTCAGTATTTTCAGTTTTGTTAGCAGCAGTCACTGGGTTTTCAAATGGGAACCAAAATTTAGGGTGTTACTCTTTTATTTGTAATTGTTAAGACTTTGGGTCCAAAATCTCAACTGCTTTAGATTTTTGTAGAGTTGTCAAAGTCACTGAATTTGCTGAGATTTGTATCAGACGTACTTGTCCCTTTATGTCTTTTGATAGCACTGTAAATCATTAAAAGAATAAGGAAATAGCTTTGTCCTTTTTTTTTTTTTTTAATCACAGTCACCATCATTTTTTTTTCCTCAGTTTGAAAGAAACCTCTGTTGGCTCTGAGTCCTATTATGTGCACGTTGAATGATCTCAGAGGATTCCTCGCTTCCTCGTGCAGAGACTTAAATCATCCTGCCAGGGTGATAGTTCCTTGCTCTGTTTAATGAGTTGTTCAGGAGAGACTCAGCAAATGAGATGGTGGAAGAGTGGAGCACTTGCACAGATTAATTGCTCAAGCTCTGCTCAATAAGGGTTAATTACATAAACCTTTTTTATCCATCAGCTTACTGATCCCAGTTTTTTTCTCCTAAGCTCATGGGACAACGTGTAACTTAGACTGAAATTCAGTGAGAAGGGCACCCACCAGGACTTACTACTTGTGCGAAGCTTATGTGTTGGTGGGGGCTGGAAAAGACATGAATTAGGGCAAGTTTAGTGGTAATTTCCATGGCAGGCTTATGCAGTGGATAATGTAACAACACTACCCTGATAAATACTGCTCATTGTGATAATGCTTTGATATCTGTGTTTTATCAGTGTGATATCAATCTCTTTATTGTATCTCTGATACATGAGTCTGTGGGGTGGACAAGAGGATTAACAGTCAGTGGATGTTTAATTGAAACTCTTGGAAAGAGTTGTTTTACCCAGGCTTATTGTTTTAAAACTGGTCCTCTGAGGAGTTCTATCCATGTGGCTGAAAAAGAACCTAGTGTTGCTATTCAAGCTTCCTTGATAAAGATATATCCTGTGTCTCTGCTTATTTCTTATCATACCTTCTATCTTATTGATGTAATGGGCATGGTCATATGCCCACAGCATTTTGATGGCTGGAGTTTCAGTGAAGGCCAGAAAACAAACACAACTTTCTCTTTAAATCCCTCAGTGTGGCAGTTGTCATCCCATGGCTGTGCTTTTCACTTTTCCTGTCTTTTTTTCCAACAAGCCCACTGACCTGTGGAGTCATTGTGTAGGTATTGCTGGCAGTAACTTATCCTGTCACACACACAGTGAGGAAATCATCATCAGAAATGCGGACTATTACAGATTTGTGAAGTATCAGTTTGACAGAATTACTCAAATTACTGACAGCTGGCATCCTTCCAACAGACCAGTAGTTGCTTAGCTGTGAAAAATGGCAGAAGATGGACAAATATATTAGAAAGAAAATCTCTACAACACAGAAGTGGTGCTAATGTGATATGATTCATAACTGGCTGCTGTTACAAAGAGTCAGCTTCAAATGTTCAAGCCCATTCTTCTTTCTTCTCTGGGAAGTGATTTACGTTGTGACAGGTAGTTTAGTGAATCAGATTGTCTCTTACCTTGTTTGGTCTTTGTCCCTCTTCTTTTTGAGAGCAGAAGGGAGCTGACCAGGCTAAATGCATTTTACAAGTACTTCTGTCAGGTTACAGAAGAGCAGCTATTAGACATTAATTTCTAGTGAGGCTGAAGTGGGATTTTAAATATTTAAAGGAGTAATTTATGTAAAGGGAATTCCTACCATTTCCTAAAATGATGATTTCTCATAATTTGGGTTTGGATATCCATAGGCAATTAATCTAAAATTTCTATTGCTTTAGTTTTGCTCCCTTTGCGTGAGCTCTTTATATAAAAATGTGTTTTCAATACATGCCAACAGGCCTGTATTTTAAGCTAATTATGATTGTCACTCTTATCATACTTGATTACTTTTTCCCAAGGACAGAAATTGTTGGGCAAGTGACATGGGGGTGGGAATTGGAGCCCAGAGCCATCAAATGTAATGATGACAGAACTGGGACACATTACCTGATCACTAAAATGACTCAGACCACGTGCAGAATTGTTTCCCTTGTTAATTCATGCAAATGTGGCCTGGAGGTTAAAGTAATTGATCTTGAAATCAGGAGGTCTCTTCTTTATTTCCAGCTCTGTCACCAGGTTTTTTCTGACCTTCAGCAAGTCATGACTGTATCACTATACTTACATTGACTTTGAACTCATAGCATGATGTGAAGCGAGGGCTGCAGTATACTGATGAATTTGGGCTGAAATGGTACCCCCAAGTTTACACAAGAACATTGTGAGGGAGTAAGAGTAAAAGCCAGAAGTAAGGTCCAGTGGGAGGTGTCAGCTGGGGGACACCTTTGCTTCCTGGGAAAGAATTTTGACCCAAGACTTGAGTCTTGCCCATGGACTTTGAGAAGTGCATATGTACATTTAAGAACAGGACACAAAGTATATGATGATGATGTGAAAGAAAATTATGATGGGATTAGGCACTTCTCAATTTGGATTGGTTAACTTTTGCTAAATAAATAAGAGCTGTTCTTTAGAAATGTTAAATGGAGACAAATAATGATCATAGAGTCACAGTATCCTTGAGTTGGTATGTAAAGATTGGTTACTTTCCAGGAGGGAATCTGAAGTCTGAGTGTTTTTGCTGAATCTGTTCTTGAATTTCAGGCATGGCATGTTTTATCATCAGCTGTGTTCTTTTGTTTTTCAATACCTGCTATTTTGCAGTTTAGTAAGTCAAAAATTCTCTGGGCCTAGAGAAGAATCATTGAAGTCACTCATAGTGGAGGGAAAGAAGGTGAGAGGCAGCCAGTTCTGAGTGGTGTGAGTAGCTGTTGGTGTATAAATCTAAGACAACAGATTTGCTGCTCTTGGTGATTCCTGAAAAGAGTCGTAGTTTTTCTCTTTCCTTCATAGTGAAGTTCAGGTTTTATACATTGAAAATTAATCCTGTCTACCAAGGACTAGTTTGCTAATATCTTCCAAATAGATATAATCCTTAATATCATCTTTTGCCTTAGTGGCATTGTTAGCTTCTCCCATGTTCTTTTGGCCCAGCCCCACACTGTTGCAGTAAGGGAAGTATTTTTCTCCCCATTGCTGTCAACAGAGGGGTCAAGCTTGGCTTGTGGCCATGCTCTCTCTGCCTTGGACCTCTCCATCATTCTCTGCTCTCCATCATTCTCTGCTTTCCTCTGGAAGGGCTCTGCAGTGTGGGTAGTGGCAGTGGGAGCCAGCTGGGTGTTTGTGTGACCTAGTCTCTGCTCCCACTCACCCAGGGCTGTGGTTGGGACCCCTGGCAGGGAGCCACACAGCTTCTCTGTGTGCTTCCCTTCAGCTGGGTGCTCCTTCGCACTGCGGAGCATGGGCAGCAGCTCGCATCAAGAGAGGCAGGTGATCTGTAACTGTGCTTTTATTTTTATCCAGTGTAGCCATGGCATTGGTTGTGTAACTCAAAAGAACAACCTAATAATAAACCTGTGCTTGCATTCAAAATTCAGGCTGAATGTCCCTGCTTTGCAGTCACTTCTTGCTGCTGCTCTATTTTGAAGCAGTTTGGATAGACATGGATTGGTCATGCTTTTGGCTCCAGTTGGCAATGTGGTACCAGCTTATATTTTAGGAAATGGCCATAATTCAGGAAAGCTGTTGTATTCAGCACTGGATTGTGTAATTTGTATTTTTAATAACCTTCTGGCTGTGACTCCGTGTAAATTCAGTACCAGTGGTGCCTGTGCAGTGACAGCAGTCAAATTATAGAATTGGGTAAGAAAGTGTACAAATCTTTCCTGTAGTGGCTGTCATTGCAAAGAGAAAGATAGTAGAACACCATTAGGTTTTTAAGAAAATTGGGGGGTTTTTTGGAAACTTTTTTCATGTCTTCTTATTTGTGACAAATAGGCACAGCTTTTTATTAGTCTTATTTTCACTTTATCACTTTTTTCACGCTTTTTCAGGAGAAAGGCCATGGGAAGAGGAAAGGGGTGATTTAGGGAGGAAGAAGTTTTTGATCTTGCTGTGTTCTACACTTCTCAAGTCAAGCAGTAATGCTGATTGCTCTGATGCTATATCTGTTAGAAATAGATTGCATCATTTTTGACTATTGGGGGTGGCCTGCAGTTCATCCCTGCTCATCTCCTCTCAGTGTGCTTTGGGAGCAAGATGTCTCTACGTGCTTGTTGAGGTATTAGCCCAGAGAAAGTGATTTTACCAAGCGAGAAGTGGTAGGGCTGGCTGTCACCCTATGTGTGTTTAGCTTGGCACCCAGACTTGATGGCTGCTTTTAATGGCTGCTTTTTGCTGGGAAGTAGCACTGAAAATCTTCCTTTGGCTTTTATCGTTTCTGTCTCACATACTGTAGTTGATGTGGCCAGTAAAAGGCCTGTTGTATTTCAGACATTCCCTCCCTTCCTTTAATCCTGACCTAAGCTTTATTATGAGGAGGATAAATGGCATTGCTGGGAGGGAGATTCTGGGAAGGAGATTGCAGAGCCCTGTGACTCCTGTGACTATGTTTTGTCTGGATGCTGGGGAAGAAGAATGCTGCTTGGGTTTGGAAGAAATGTTTTGGTCACTTGTTTCTCAATAATAAAGACTATCTGAGTATCTTAATCTTGAGTTTAAAGGGAGGGAAGAAGCCTGTGTTTTATTTTGTCTGCAGTGAGCAAACAGATGCTGTTTGAAAAACATGGGAGAAAGGAAATGAAGTCTTGTGGTTTCTTTCAGTAGTGTTGTCCTACAGATAAAAATCCGTGATGGAGCTTGTTGACTTTTTGATTAGACAAATAGCATAGGGAAACTCCTGTGCTGGAAACCCTTATTCATGTGCCTAGCTTAACTTTGTCTTTTGGCTGTACAAAGAGCTAACAAGTGAATGAGAGAAACCCTAAATATTTGGTTGGGGCTTGCTATGCTTGTATTTCACTTCCCCTTTTCTCCCCCTCCACTGTGAGTTTTATTGGGGATTGACTTAAGGATAGGGATGACTTGACTGCCAGCTGTTTTTTGTGGAGGGCAAGCTGGGATGGGCTTGAACCTGCTACCAACCGTGAGCACCATCTAAAGGGTGTGCTGAAGATTCAGCTCCCACATGGCCATGAAGAAGCTTCTCTGAAGCTTCTTTGCATGGAAAATGGTGGGAATATAACTGGAGCATTTCCACCCTTTTCCACACAAAGAAGCATTGATGCAAAAACTGCCTCCAACAGGGAGTTGGTGAAGCAAAACAGGTTTGGAAAGAGATGGTTGCTGTTGCATTGTCCGAATGGAAACTGGTGTTTAGCTGTAGCTGTGATGGGGTGCACATTTGGAAAGTTGGATGATGCTGTCAGATGTTTTAAAGAAAACCACAAGTGGAAGCTTGTGGAAGAGTTCACATCAAATCCCGAAGCACGTGTTATTTCTAAGACCTTGAACTTAAGCCTAAGACAGTTTATTTGAATTTCAGTACTTGCTAGCATTACTGTTTACAAGTGCATGGAGTGACAAGACAAAGGGTAATGGCTCTAAAGTGAAAAAGAATAGATTCAGATTAAATATAAGGAAGAAATACTTCACTGTGAGGGTGATGAGGAGCTGGAACAGGTTGCCCAGAGAAGCTTTGGGCATCCCACCCATGATGTGTTCAAAGCCAGGTTGAATGGAGCTTTAAGCAACCTGGCCTAGTGGAAAGTATCCTTTCCCATGGTGAGGAGATTGGAACTAGATGATCTTTAAGGTCACTTCCAACCCAAACCATCCCATGATTCTGTAATTACTGGTATGGCAAGATGACATAGGTAGGGAGAGCCTCCTGCTTAAAGGGATATTCCACAGTGACGCATGAGGTCCTTGGTGCTGGGGCTGGGCTGATGGAGGGTGCAGGCTTTAGGGCTGTTGCCCACTCTGAGAAGGGAAGTAGCATAGTTGTGAGAGAAACACTGACATTGTCTTACCATGGTGAACAGACTATGAACAGAGTACACAGTAAACCACTCTGTGTTTTAATTTCTTCATAGGATAAGTAGGACACAAATGAACATGTACAGGTTGTGGAATTAATCCTGTTCATGTAGGGAGGATCTAAATTAAATCACTTGTTACCTTCACATACTTCATTTATATTGCAATTATCTTGGGGTCATCCAAAGCACTTATTTTTCAGTTTCACTCATATCCTCTTCTACAGCCTTTGTATCCCTCATTATTTTGTGGGCAGTGTAAAACAGTAACAAGAAAAAGAGATAGCAAAGTTCTTGAGCAAAATTAGTTGGTGCTAGTGGTTTAAATTTGATTTTTTTAAGTACGCATATTCAGCTGTCCTTTGAAATTAGCACACATTTTGCGGTAGCCACAAACACAAATGCAGTTTCTGCAGGGTTAGTGACAGTGGGGTTACCAACTTGTGGTGTTCTCCTTTTCTTTTCTATTTGGGGTTCCCATTACAAAGAAACATTCAGAGCTGAGGTAGAGGCAGTAGGCAGTGTTAATTTTGAAGGGTGTTTGTATTTACCTGAATTTTTTTTCCAACACTGATTTTAGCTGGAGTGCGGCCTTGATGGGGGAAGAGTAAAATTCTCAAGTACGATATCAGAAAGTAGCATGTAAAGTCTTGGACTATCTTCCATACTCACAGCCTTTAATGGTCTGACGGATCAGTGCTACTTACTTAAACATTTGGGATTGAGAGCTGAAAGTGAATATATAAAAAGGAAAGGAAAAACTGCCTTTTATTTGTTGAGAAATGGGAAAGCACTTGGCAATGTTGCCGCCAAACAGTTTGGTGATAATGCTCCTTGCCTTCAACTCTGTCATCTTCCTTGAATGTTTTAACTGCAGGAAAAACAAAGCCTTGAGTTAAAACTATAAATAAGACCAATCATGCCTCCTCACCTTTCTGCACTGTAGCTCCTGGCCTTGTAATTTGCTTGGCTCTCAAGCCTCTTGTTCATTATTTTTGGTTTCAGCTGATGCAGGGCCCTGGGTAGATGGGGTCTCTTGGGAGTAGAGGAGGTGAACGTATGGAGTGACAGCACTGAGCTGGGAATGGAGCGCGGAGATAATGGAAGAAGACTGCCAGTCTCAGGAATGGGGGTAAAACCTGAAAACCTAGGGGGAAACATGGGAGAGGGCTGGTTTCTGTTTCCTCTTGAGCAACTGAGGCTGTCTCCCATGCCTTCAGCACCGCTTGTCCTCACCACCCCTAGATCTATGTTGGGCAGGACACAGGTTCCGGTGTGGTGGCCAGGTTAGGGAGTAAGTTGGGTATTTCTTGGTTTGTGTCTTTAGAGGGTGGAAGAAGGGAGCTGGATTGTGGTGGAAAGACTAGGAAAGATGAGGGAAGAGAAATGGTTAGCTGGGAAACAGCATAAAAGATTGGTAGAGGCATGTAAGGGCAGCAGCAGCAGAGCAGCAAAGGGAGTAATTTGGTGAGGGGAGAAAAGAAAAGGTCAGAGAGGAATAAAGATAGGATAAAGATTCCAGAAAAATAGAATAGATTTTGACAGGAAAATATTATGTCAAGAGCTTGATTAAATAGAGTAGCTGAAAAGTCGTGTGTTCTGGAAAAAAACGGTTATTAAATAAGAGACTACTATTAAATGAAGAATTCACATTGCCATTTTCTCTGAATTTTACTTAAGCTTTCATTCTGAGAGTCCTGTAATGAAACAGAGAGAAGCAAAATACAGAGAATGGAAAGGAGAGACCAAAATAAGCTGGTATTTCATTGTTGGATTTGAATAGTAGAACATAATGTAGCATGTTACAATTTTTGAAAATTGTTTAAAAAATAAAAATAAACAAACCAGCATCTGGCAGTGGGCTAAACACTGGTTTGCTGTTTCAACATCAATAATGCGAGTACATACTCACTCATGTATGGGTGTAATCTACTCACTCATATCATACCTGCATGAGTAACTCCATGTAAGCACACAAATGGTGTCCTTCCCAGCTGAATAAAATGATTACACTGCTTTGCCTGCTGAGGACTCAAGCAGTCAATCTCAGTAAATCTTCCTTTCACCTTTCACAGTTCAGGTGCAATTCCCAACCATGCAGAAGAACAGAGATCTGTTTGAGTTTGTGGAGCTGAGATGATTTATCTCAGCTTGGAAAGGGGTAATATGTGACAACCCCTTATTGTAAATTTGAAATCAAATCAGCCTTTTTTTTTAATTGTTGTGTTCTGTTATTTAACACAGCTTTTACATATACTCCTTGGTTAAGGCTGATTAATATTTAATGAAGACAAAGGGAGTTTTCAGAATAAAGTGTAAGAATTGCCCCAAAAGCAGTAGCCAGGCTCTGAGATAAGAATGATCAGGAGGGAACAATCTGCCATTCAGCTCTGTGGCTGGAGAAAGCATCACTTAGACTGTAATTTTTATTCTGCTCTATATTTTTAAGCTGAAAGTATAAAGTACTTTCAAGTAAAATGCAATTTTGATGTGTCAGCTTTCAAGAACTTGTGATAAAATTAACCCGTACGTAGTTGAGAGCAAAGCAAGATGGGAATACATCACAGAAGCCTTCTCTGCAGCCTTGGAAGGTTAAAGACAGGCAAGGAGACTAAATGTCTTTTTGGAAATGACTGTTTTAAAATTAGTTGTCCATGCTGATGACCCACTTTGTTTTAATGATAGAATATTTGAATGTCAGAATTACTCCTATACAAGTGATATGGGAATGAACAACCCAAAAGCTAAACTGGCAAGTGAATGTGTGTCAATTTGGCACACATATTACTGATTTTAAAAATTTGGAACAGTTTTTAAAAATAGCTGTAACTGGAAAATCATCCCTAAGGAGATACATTTCCCATGGGATCCCTGGGGGACCAGATTTTGGGCTGATGCTTGTTAAATATTCTAATTTATCAACCAGAACAAAACATACTCTTTTATTGATCAAATTTACAGAAGATGCAAAAGGTAGGGCAGTGGTAAATGGAGAGGAAGAGAACTGCAGATCAGTAATGCAGAATTGTAAATACCCAGTGACTTGGGTGGCACCCTTGTTTTAGTCATCTTGCAGCACTAAATGCATAGAGGAATAAAATTTAGGTGATGCCTACTTAGTAGAGGACCCTTTTTTGTTGGAAGTGAGGTCTGGGAAGGGCTTGAGGGTGATGATTGATCAGCTGGCCTGCCTGCTGCCTGGCACACAGGGGAGCACAGGAGGGTGGAGGACAGGGCCAGCAAGGGGAGGTGGCATTTGCTCATCCTGTGAGTCCTGCCACAGCTTGTGCTTTGTGATGTGGGGCACCGTGGTGTCAGCAATCTGCAGTGTTAGCTTTGAGTGTGTTCAGAAGAAAGGAAGGAATGATGAGATGCCCAGAGAATTTGTCACAGATTAAAAGAAAATTAGAAGGTGCCTTGATCGTAAGTTACATGCATAGAGGTGAGGAGACAGGTGTACCACAAGATCAAGTGGCTGAGAGGTGCAAACAGGTCACATCAGCTTAGCAAAAGGGTATGGTTGGGAGGGAAAATTTGACATCAAATCAGTTTCTCAAGGTGTATTTTCTGTTCCTGGCAAATTTAGAAACAAGATGAGTTGTCTTTCTGGAAGGTGAACTATTGCTTAGTTGGGAATTATTTCAGGAAAATCTTCTGAAAAGGGTGCTTTCCTTTGTTTCCTCTCCTGCTCTTTCTATCCTTCTCTGCATGAGACAGCACAATGTCAAGAATAACATTTGTTGCCTAGAGAAGAACTTTTTGAGTCTATGGCTTTGTCAAGCAGTTTTGTTGCCTGTCTCCATGAGAATGATATTGTCAGAGAGATCCTGGATTTTAGCTACCTACTGGTCACCAGCTGCAATGCTAACAGAGTTTCTCAATGCAGTTGACAAGCTACTGAAAGCAAAGCTTAGTATTTTGCATGCTAATTATTAAATAGTGTTATTACCAGTAGAGGTCACATAGGTATCCAGTATTCTGGAGCCTTAGAAACTACATGTTGAAGTGCTGTGTGATTCCTTCATTCCCATCTAATGGGAAGGAAAACCACTTGCATAGTGGCTTCATGCTATTTCTGCATGTTGCTTTTATTTGCATATAGCATATCTATATTATTTGGAGGAAGAGTCCCAGTCAATTTAAAATGTTTAGTCTGTCCTATTTGTTAGTGATACCAGAATATGTATCTTTTACAACTGCTGCCTGTTTTGGTTCCCCTTTGAATGCTCTCATTGGATGTAAAATCACAGAAAAATCATTCCTTGTTCACTCCTTTTTTCTCTGGGGTGTGCCTTCAGGAGGTGGAATTGATATGCTTGGCTCATCCACTTGTCTATGTGTGAGGCATGGCTGCATTTCCTCACTGTAGACAGAAGTCCATCAAAAGGTTTTAATTAAAGGCATTGAAATGATGAGCACAGTGGAAGGAGACAGATGAAGAGAGTAGGACCACATAAAGATAAGCAGGCAGTAAGACCTCGTGCATTTGCCATGCTGAATAGTTTTCTTGTGTTTTGAAAAAATTCTCCTCAGAGAAAGACAGATCCAGACTGCTCAGTGCCTCACCCAGAGTTGGCTGGGCTCTATAATGGAAATACAGATTATGCTAATTGAGATGAAGTTTTATAGTGCTAATGTGTATTTTACTCTTCTGTGTGGTGAAATGCAGTCTGAGTCTGAGGGAGCTGAAAACGTCCTATTCATATGTAAAATGTTGTGAAGGATCTGTGGTTTGGGGTATTTCAAAAATGCCACATGAGGGGATTCGTACATCTGAAAGCAATATTATCCATGTACACTCATTGCTAATGGAGAGAGGACCGTGTGAAAGCAGCTTCCCAGCCTCCCTGTACAGATGTGTGGATCCTGCTGGAAGAGGGAGGAGTGGTGGTCCAGTGGGGCAGGATGTGGGGCCAGCACTGCTCTACAGACCTGGAGCTGTGCTTATCTCGGTCAGCTAGGCAATAAACAGCTGCTGGGAAAGTAAAAGATCTTGCAAAGAAGCCCATTGCATCTCTGTGCCTTGGGATTACTTGGAGTTTAGAAGTATTAAACAGAATAAACTCTTGGAATAAGGCAGTAAGCTCAGCTGTGTATTAATTATTAGTTCGGACAACTTTCAGATCGCAGAATCTGGCCTCTGTTGTCTGTGATACTTTCTTCCTTTTAATACCAGCATTTGGCCTTCACATCGCCAAGCAAGATGCATCTTTAATTTGTGAGAGCTCATCTGCTTATCCAACAAGCTGCAGTCATAATCCTCTTTGCCATAATGAATGACTGCTCTGGAAGCGATTACTGCAGGATTTCATACTGTCTTTTCTGCTTATTGAATTCTTTAGTGCTTCTTTTTTGTAAAGAAAATTGTTGCTCATAAATCACAGTAAAGTATCAGGGGGCTGTGACTGCAGTAAAATACCAGAGGCACTGCTTCAGAGGTGGTAATCTTGGTCTAGCTGAACACGTTGCTAGGACAGCAATGCTTCTGCCTCAAGTTCAGATACCACAAGTTTGAGCCTTTCATTGCTCCAGGTTAAAAAGACTGTTGCAGCTCTATTTTCTATTCTGCTTGGCTTGTGAAAAGACTTGCTGTGCATTTCAGTATATCCATTGCAAATATGATTTTGTATTTCATCTTCTGTGTACATCTGTTGAGGAATAGCAAAGAAGCAGTAGCTCAAATAGGCTGCAGCAGCTGTCGTTTTCATTTTGACTGTGATTCAAGATAAATGCTTTTAAAATTACAGCTTTCTAAAGAAACCTTCCTCCTTTAAAGGTTTTTCTCTCCCTCTTTTTTTGTGAACTCATAAATCATTTTTGTTAAGTAGACTGGTACTAACGGCATGATGAAAGTAATGGGAAATTTAGAAAAAGAAATCCAGCTTCTTATTTTTTTAGGACAATCTGCTTTTTTTTCCCTGGACCTACATTTACATAGTTTTCTTTTGAACTTACATCAGAGAGATGGGATATAACCAACTATCTACAAGCTTGAAAACTAGGCTGATAAGAAGACCAGAGTAGAAAATTTAGCTCCTTGCTATGAAGACAACCAGCAGCAGATGTGCCTGCTGATGTTGTTACAGTGAGTATCTAGAAACTGGAAGAAGGCGTATTTAGAAACCTATAAGCCTCATTAGAAATCTTCCTACTTTTCCAGATTGTTGCAGTCTCATTTGGCAAAACATATGCCTGACTTATAATGGAAAAGTAGGAAAAAGTGTAATGTCCAGAAAGAGTTAGAAAGAGTTTTTCTTTGCATTTGATGTACTGGATCTGCAGTGTCCCTTCATGCAAATTGATAATGTACGTGTTTGTTTGTGAAATACATATATTTTGAGTCATAATTCCTAAGCTTCTAACTGCATTTGAAATGGAAAAATAAAAGGAAACAAAGAAATTCTTAAGTTGATGTAGATGGCAAAATTTTTAAAATTTATTTATGAACACGTAGAAGTACTTCAGCGAGAAAAGAAATACACTATTTTGATATTTTGTGACATCTGGCTTTGCTAATTGATGACATAAATTACAGCATTCTCAGAGGTGAGTAGGCAGCTGAGATGGTCAGTGATCCATCTAGAATGGACCTGTGAAATACTGTGATGCTCCCAGATCTGCATTTCATGCCAGAGAAAACAAGGCTGTTTCAAAAAAGTTTTGACCAAGTCTAATACAATTTGTGGCTTGCACCCACAGAAACTTGCAGCGTTTAAAAAAGCCTGTGTGTTTGAGATAAACAAATTAGAGCTCTCCTCATGGGAGTAATAA
Source organism: Molothrus ater (assembly GCF_012460135.2). NCBI lineage: Eukaryota > Metazoa > Chordata > Aves > Passeriformes > Icteridae > Molothrus > Molothrus ater. The sequence continues at coordinate 54,021,223 of NC_050482.2, read as the reverse complement.
AGCCTGTGGAAAAGTCTCTTGATTTAGGTTTGTGGATAAGTTCTTGAGACTTCTAAAGAAATGCTGTATTTATTCACATTTTTTTTAATTACTGGAAAAAAGTTTCTCATTGTTCGTTAACCGGGAAGATGTTTTGCTATTTTATGCCACATGCAATGTCTGTAGAGTGACCAAGGATCTAAGTCTACATAATTTCACCCAAAGATATTAACTTCCCCACTGTGCCAAATTAAATTCATCCTCATACTAATCTGAGAACAAACAGGATAAAATACAAATTTGTTTCTGGAAAACTGTCTAAAGCAAAAAGGAATTAAATATCTCTTGATTCTTTGGAGGGCATTTACAACTTTTGTAATTAGTGATTAGAGCCAAGAAACAAATGTTGAGATGAATTTCCTTACTTGGGCCAGGATTTATTTCACGTAACCTCAACCATTTAGGATTGTCCTCAGTGGAAAGGAGAGGAGCCACCTCCAGGGCCCCCTGGGGTGGCCCACCTATGCAGTTGTGGCTCTCTGTAATTGTAGGAGCTTAAATGAGTAGCTTATAGAAATCTCACTTCCTAATACAAATTCAGAATGTAGCAACTAATAGGTTTAGTGGGAGTTTTTAGGGTCTTTGCCTCTACTTTTCTGACCTGGGAAGTGATGATTGTTACTTTGCTGGTCCCTGGCCCCATATCTGGCAGCTTTCCTGCTCTTTTTAGCTATGATAATTTCACTAAGGTGTGATCTCTTTATTTTTGTATCCTTTGCTTTTATTGTATTTATTTTTGTTTGTTTCTCAAGCTAAGTAAACCCTTGTTTCTGTAGTTACTGTCTGATGTAAGGTAAAATCTGTTCTCCATTGATAAACAGAAGAATTGTCGCATTCTCTGGGTTTAAGACTTTGGCGTACTTATATAGAATGCCTAATCTGATTTTGACTTTCTAAAAATAGATCTCTCAAGCTCCAGGGAAGAAAGCTGCAGTGTTGCCTTAAGAAATCAAAGGAGGCCAGACAAGAATTTAGTCATAAATCCTTGTACCTGTGGTATTCAGATGAAGGACCAATAATTTAGTCTAAAATCCTGAGCTGAATGCAGCAAAGCACAAGGCCTCAGATGTCACAAGACGTTGCTATCAATCCATTGATTTTGTGAATCTCTGCTGAAGGATTAGTGTTCATAAATCATTACCTGGAGAGCCATCTCAAAGTCTTCTTACTCAAGCTTTTGCATTCACTCCTCATGTTCCTGGTTGCTGATTAAAAATTAACCCTTTCATATCATTCAGTATGCTTAGCCTGATTACTCTGCAGAAGGGAGCCCAGGAATTTTAATGACATTTGAAATGAGTTAGACTTCTTTTGCTGACTTTCCTGTTTTGCCTGTGGTTTAAACTTGGCTGAAGTCTTGCAGAGCAAACTGTTGTAAATCATTATGCAAGACTCGTTCTCCTGCAGCAGAACAAGCTGTTTACTAATCACAAGCTTGTTCAGCGTGATTTTAGCTAACTGTCAGAAAGGTATGTTCCAAGACAAGATATTCCAAATTGAACAATAAAAAACCAAAATCAGTCCCAAACCTCTGAGGAACTCTGGGAAAGGTCTACTTCTTTGGGTCACTTACTTCAACTCTGCACTGAGTGTTATCATGCTTCAAGAACATTGGATGTGCAAAATGTTGTTGGATTGAACCTTGCTTGATTTGTACTCAGATATGACCAGTTTGCCTTGAGCATAATTCTTGCCAGTACTGACAGAGCATTGTTTCATAATACCATTTACAGAAGAATGTTTACAATTGGGCTGTGGATGTCTCACTTTGGTGTAGTATTGAAATATGTATTCCAATGCTTCATCCTTTATACCAACTAGAAGTAATTTTCTGTGCTGCTTTGGGATTGTAGCAAAAATCTATGCAAGAAAAACCATGTCCAGGTCTTTAGCTGAAGAGAATCTCTCTGAACTTTCAGTATGGGTATAATTATATATTTTTGCTTTGACTTAAAAATTCAGGAAGTTTAAAGGCAGTAGCTTGTGTAAACATGGGTAGAGATGGCAAAGGTGTAAGTAACCATTTTGGTGCTGCTATCTTGCTATGACCAAGTGGCACTGATTTTTTGTCTAGGTTGGGTAGGGAATGTTTAGGTGAATGGTTGGCCCTAACCCAGTGGGTCAAGCAAAATCTACTATGCTCTTTGCTGTCAAGAAGATGCTCCATGAAAAGCATTTACTCTGGCCTGAAATTAGGGGTGGTTGGGCAGGAGGAGAGCAATGGATTAGCTGGAGAGCAGTGTATTTCAGCCAAAAGAAGCAACCATTTTCAGCCTCATGCAGAAATCAGACCAAAAATGAAGATCAATCAGACCAAAAAGAGGAATATATTGGATTTGTTTCTTTTAAAAAAGAACAGGATCTGATCCTCGACTGGAGTCTCACCATGCTGCTGCCAGTGCACACTGTTTCCTGCTCAGTATCAGTTACAAGAGAAAACTTGTATCCCAATAGGAGGAATGAATTATGTAGGTCAGCTTTAAGCAATGCTGTATTAGGGAATTTTGTTCTTTGTGCTTTAAACCAGTGTAATGAAAAGTTAAATATTAATATGTCCCCAGAACTTTTCTCAAATATTGGTAATATGAGACTTAAATTAAGAGGCAGTGAACAGAGGTAAAATTTTTACATTTGGCTTTTATTATGCCAGTAATTAGAGTAGTCCAAGCAATGTAAATTAAATGTTGCAAAGTAGGGAGGCAGTTGCTAGATAGCAGCTGGGTACCTTTTAATATACAGAAGTCTTGGAAACTGGAGCTTCAGACATCTATGAGATAGTAGATTGGTAGTGAAAGAGATGGCTGCTGAATGCAGACAACCATCCTTGAATGCCACTTGTTTGTCTCTCTTAGTGCTGAAGAAGGGCAGTTATTTTGCGTGTCTCTTCCAGCAAAGTCTCCTCTGGGACTTAATCCCACACAGACTTGGGAGAAATATTTTATTTGCCCCTCTGACACTTGGTGAGAAGGTGACCTTTTATGGCTTTCAGTCTTCAAAAATCTTGAATCCCATGATTTCTTCCTGACCCCCTTTCACTTTGTCTAGGTAATCGCAGTGTTCACATTCATTTTAGGCCAGTAATCTCCCAATAGAAGTGCTACCATGTCCTCTTGTCTCAGGTTTTTGTAGCTCCTGATAGGGAGAGGCAGAAATTGTATATATGCAGCTCCTTATATTCAGTATTTTCTCCAGAGGTCTCCAATTCTAGGATAGGGTCTTTGAAGGGTTACCAAGTGCATTAATAATGCCTTCTTGCCAAGGAGAGGTAACAGATTAATCCTGGCTCACATGTTTCCATGTGAATGATCTTCAGTGTTCTTGTCCTTAAGTGCACTGTAACTCACTGGTCAAATTCCTGCTGTTGGTACTGGTGGATCTAAATGGAGTTTTCTGGAAGCTGGAGCTGTGTGCAGATGCTCCTGTTCTGAGATGATTTAAGGCCTACACACTCCTCTGTATGTATACAGAGCATACACAGCTGATTGTTGTGTTGATTAAGCAGGGCTGTTTATCTTCCTCTTTTGAGAAATTGAAATTTGGTGTCTAGATAGCATGCTCTACAAACTTCCTTATTAGATTCATAACTAGTGGTTCCACACATATTTTAGCAAGATGGGCCAAGGCTGCATTTTTGACAAATCATTCCTGGGGATGGAACAAAGGTCTTGTTTTTACAGCTCTTGTATTTAAGTAACTAACTCATGATACATCCAGTTGCTCACACACCTGGCTAAATTCAGAGGATTCATGTTCTTGCTGCACTTGCAGTATTAGCACTACTCTTGAATCATTAAAGGCGCTGAATGCTATTGATCTTATAGGTCTTTTACAATCTAGACAATTCTAAAATCCTTTGTCAGCTGCTTCACACTGTTGGTGTGTCTGAATGTGATCTTTTGAATGATTCTTGGAGCCATGCATATGCAGTACTTATCATTAGATTATAATTAACCATAATTATGTATGGAGATCAGCCCAAGCCATAAAATATAGATTGATATATTTACTATACTAATAAGATTTGGTGAGGATAAAGGGCTTGATTTTTTAATTTTCACTTCCACAATGGTGTGATGGATCCTTAGCAAAAGTGTTGTTAAAATTAGTAGAGCTGCTTACCCTCCATACTACAGTTCTTCTTACTGCAGATTGCTATAGGTGAGGTTCAGGCCCAAAAGGTTTTGTCATTGGCATAATGAAGCACTGCCTCAGAGAAGCTGAGACAGTAGAAAACAGGTTGTAGGAGCCCTGAGAGGTAAGTGTGCCCACAGACATGCTAGAAAGTGTTTTGAATTATATAAAAGCATTCCTGATAGTTATTCACTTGAGGACAGTTGTACAAACAGTGCAGGTGGGATTTCTGCTGAGGAATGGGGAGTATTCACCTTTATCTTGATGCTGCAGTAAAATTCCAGGCACAAGTACTTTCCAGATGTGCACAGATGTGCTGTGTACAGTTGTACCAGAGAGTGCTGTTCCTGGCATCAATAAAGAGGAAACCAAGTGCAGTGTTGCTATGCTAACCCCACAGTCTGATTCTAAAAGATTTATTGAAAAAACAAAACAAATTAAGTAGTACTGGAAATGATAACATAGGTTGAATCACCTCTATGATTAAGGCTCTACATTAGCATTTAGCTTTTGCTGGGGAGATAGCTTTTCCTACTGTCTATTTACATCTGGAAACAAATCTTTCATGTTGCATAAAAAATTTTATCTTTATTACTGTTACTGCTGAATATAATGTGTTGATACCTGCTGGCTAAGTGAAGCAGGAAGCGATGGATACACTTATGCATTGTACTATTTACTGTATTTAATGGAAGTTAAAAGTGAAATAACAAGTTAAGGAACACCACACTAGAATTCATGTTATTCTTCATTTTAGAACATCAGTGTTGCAGGACCTTATCACATTCTAATGAGGTGGATACACTAAAATGTTCCCCTCTCCCTTTCCCCCTGCTGTGGTGTTTTAATGTGCTTTGCCCTTGAGTAGAAGGCTTCATTTTGGAAAGGTTTCTTTATTGAGGAAGGGACTACAAAATGATTTTGAAAGCTTCTCTGGACACAGTTCTGGTACAAGAGCATGGAGGGGGGGATAAGGTGGACAGGAGCTCTGTAGTTACAATGGCTGTTGGATGTCTCACATTCTCATTTCAAAATTTCCTTCCTAAAACCACTTCCAGGCTTTGGAAGCTGATGTTACTGTAAAACATTTTTTAAGTTTTAATTTTCTAAAACACATTGTAAATTATCTTTTAAAAAGACACATTAGCACAGCAATGGAGGAATTGCAGTACTTGTCTGCATCACTAAAAATGCTCAGAATTTAATCAGGTGTTTAAATGTGTAAAATAAAATTATTGCCTCTACTAACATTACTGTCCTAATTGTGAAGAAATTAAAGCCAGTTTGTTTACTGAATATGTCTGCCTCCTGCCACAAGACCTGCGAATCTGTTTGCTTAGGAAAAAAGCAACCCAGCATGTTATTAGATCATTACCTTCTATTGAAAATAGATATTGAGTGAGTGAAGGAATCAATTATGTTTCCAGATTGGACCATATACAGTTTTCTGTGGTTTATATTACTTGATGTATCAATTATGATATTAGGTCTCAGTATTAAAACATTACTGGACTGTATTCTCTGACTTGGCTTGAAGCCCATGATAGCATGTCTGCAAGTGGTGCAGCTCATTGTTCTAGGATGCTTCAATAGTTTCTGGTTACAAAATGTGGCGAGATGATAAAAGCATGCCTGACTTGGCTTAACATGATGTTCCCAGCAGGAACATCTCTTTTCCCCTTTTTTTTGGTTATGTCTTAATCAAATGTTGATGAGACAAATCTCTTGCTGCGATGCTGGATGTGGGTGTTTGACAGCCTGATGCTCCTTCTGTATTTCCCAGGGCAAGCTGGGGGCAGGAGAGTGTTAGCAGAGGATGATGTGGGCCATGTGAGATAAGAAGCACAGCAAGCTCTTGTTTTCCTCTTGACTATAGAAGGTGAAGCTGAATGTCTTCTTACAGAGTTTTATGGCCACAGAGGTCTAACTTGAAGCTGATGGTCTGCATCCCTGCCGGGACTCAGGCCAACAGCTCTCCTGAAAAATTTGTCATCCAAAATGCTCCTTGATCAGATCTTTGACAAAGCCTTTGGTTTGAAAGCCAGCTTGTCTTTAATGGTATAACAGAGTGCATGTTGTTCTGTGGATCAGTCAAAATTTCCAGTTGTAATATGTAAAGCAAAATTGTGGCAAGAAGGGCAGCGGTGTTTGATTGTATGTGTGTTATGTACTGATTAGTATCTGTTCTAGGAGAAACAGAAGAACTAGGCCAAAAGCTTTAAAATCATGCAATTTAATATGAGGTTCCTGTATACATCTGTCTTAGGCAGAGAGAGGCTCAGACATTGCCTCTCAGAGGTGCTGGTTATAGGAATCCATCTGACTCCTTCCTGATGATCAGACAAGCAGGTGTCTGGCACTGCTGAAAATAGTGTTGCATTGGTCCCCATGCTTGAATTTTTGTGCACCCAAACTGAGAGTTGTTGCATAACAACTTTTATAAGGGAGTTCTTATTTTCAATAACTTCCACAATAGATAAGGGATTTAGCTCTTGGACAATTTCTAGGGAAAGGAAAATCAGGAGTTAAGTGACAACACTGTCTAGAATCCTATGATCTATGGTCAGAAAATCTTTTCTTGCTGTAAGTATTGCAATTGCTTTCTGCTAGCCAGCGTTGCTAACCTGTACTAATTTCAATTTCCCTTTGCAGTAATGCGTAGAAATCCATTTGGGATGGACATTTGCTGTCGGAAAGGATCCAGGAGCCCACTCCAGGAGCTGTATAATCCCACCCAGGTGAGTGTCTTGTGGCTATAATTAAGCTTCCCAATGCAGCATACAAATGCAGTCTCTTTTGATGATATTTTGGTGTTTTCTTATTTGCATGCAACGGCTGCCTTCATTTGAGAGAACTGATCCTGGGTACTGCAGGGTTTACTATAACATTCTACAGTTTGAATTAAAAGCCTGATTTTTAAAGGCTTTTAGTTTTAATGATGCGAACTCCTACAAAATCTTTTCTTAGGTACCCAAAAGCCTTAAAAGGATACCTAGATAGAAGCTGAGGAAATGTGTTGACATGGACTGGCAGGGTGGTGTGAGAAATGTGTTAACGTGGACTGGCAGGGTGGTGTGATGTAATCTACATGAGACAAGGAGTGCAGTAAGACTGTAAATTGCCATAATATTACATGAATATAATTTATATGACTTTCAGATAGCCAGCTGCCTTTCTTGTCCTGGTCTGTGGCTTGTATGGAGTCTAGACAAACACTGTAGCTCATGTTCTTTCTTACACTGTGTGCTATTCAATACCTGACTGTCTTGATGAGAGCTAGGACCTCAGTTATTGCTCTTCTTGTGACAAGTAGCATAAGAAAACTACCTGAAATTCATGCTCCTGTTTGCTCCTCTAGATCAATTTATTCCCTACATGTGGGCTGAATTGGCACATTCAGGAGAAGCATTTCCTGTTGGCAGCTGAGAGGAAGTGCTGCCATTGAGAAAAAATGCCAGCTGACTATTAAACATATTTATTAAAGTTTAACAACCGCCTATTATATATTTATCCATGAATGAATAGATTGAGTTTTATTAAATTGGCTATTAGGGAAAGTGACTATCCCAGTAAATCTAACTTGTTATATTTAACAAGGCAATAAATGTTTTAAATACTATTTGATTATGAAGAGACTCACTATATCATGTGCAAAACGAAGTCTGAGGGATTTAAAGTATTTACATAAAGAATTGACAGCAATCCAAAGATATGTGATATCGGTTATGAAGCGCAGTAAAGCTCCATTTGCTTGTTAATGGTTTTATGAACAGGCTGACTTTCTAATTCAATTCGAATTCTGGGCATGGCTGGGAACATAAGTTTGTCATACTGTTATACCGCCCTTTATTGACCATTATGGGAGTCAGCATTGCATAAATGGGAAGCGCATGCAGAAGCCCTGAAGAGGAACAATCCAGTGCTGCAAAGGAAAACTATTAGTATTTGCAGGTCAAATTTAAAGACTCTTTGCAGATGTTCAAGAGGAGCAGGTAAGGGAGATGAGACGAGCTGAGTAATTGGTCTCCCTGGGGTCTGCTGTGTGTCAGTCAAGACCTTTTGCCCTTTAACATTATTAAAGGCCAAGCTGTAGGAAAGAAACATCCCCATCCAGTGAAGGGCCATAATCCCAGAGCCCTTGCAAACCTGGACAACTGAAAAGATTTCCTGAGCTTCCTGAAGCAGGGGACATAACTGGCAGCTCCTTCCTTTCTGTGTACCCTGACCAAGTGAACTGTTAGCATCCCTTTCTGGGCTCACCTCTGAGCCAGCCAATGTCAATGTTTGAGGGAGTGCAGTACTTCTGGCAGCTGATGTTGAACTAAAGATGTTTATTGTTATTGAAGTTTTTTTATGCAGAAGTGTTTCCATCAGCTTGCTGATACCCATTTTTATGAAGCTTTTAATTTTTGTTTCTTTCTTTGTTTTTAGTTGGTGCTTGATTTTTTCGGAAGGGGCTTTGCATGCTGCCCTCAGTACCAGAGGGACAGACAAATGAGCATATGCAATCTGGGAAAACAGTAACACGAAAAGGCAGTGAGTAGAGGCTGCCAGAGGAAACAAGAGGTTGGAGATGACACCTAGAATGCTTCATCAGATATATGGTTAATCTTTTTTTTTTTCATTTGTGCCCAAAGAGCATTCTGTCTCACCTTTCTTAAGGTGGCAGATTAGAGACTGTTGTATATTTTGGCAGGAGGGTGCTTGTTCCTCAAGAGTTCACCTGTACTTGCAAGGATGGGGGGGGATGGAGGGCAGATCTCTCATGTTTGTTTCCTTGCTGAAGCACTTGCAATCAGCCTTTTGTAGCCAGCTCAGAAGTCAAATATATAATAAATATGCAAGAAGACAAGTCCAGGCTGGATGGAAGCTCTAGTGGAAGGTGTCCCTGCTCATGGCAGTTGGAACAAGATGATCGTTGAGGTTCCTTCCAGCCCAAACCAATCTTTGATTCTACAAAGACATTTTTGGCCAAAATCTCTCTTACTAATTTAAGTGATGAAAGCAGATCTTTAACCTCTGACTATCAGAACCTTTTGGACTCCTGATGTTGTGAATCCATGTTTCTCTCCTGGCTGCCAGTGGCTGTGTGTGCCATCACAGAAACTCTCTGGCACTCAGCTTAGCTGCCTTAGAGCAGCCGCAGAGCTGATTGAGCAGATATTCATAGTTCAAAGTAATATGTGTAATTTAAACACCAAACTTAGGCCACTGAAAGATGCCTTGAAGCTATGGTTTTGGATTACTACAAGCTAGGTGTAGCTGTGATTTTTTTTAAAGGGTAGGAAACTTTAAATTTGAGATGTATTAAGGGCCCATTCTGCCTTGTGTTCTGTGTGCTCCTGCCTGTTACCTGCCTGGGAGATGAGAGTTTGGTCATTGATTAAAATAGGTGTCAGATAGGGTCAATACTCACTGGGATTTCGGTTGCTGTAGTTTAACATGAGTCAGTTTTTTCTACTCGTGTTTGATATCAATTTGCACTGCCCTCATAAAACCAGATGGATACAGGTTGATTTCCACCAGCTGAGAGTTTGACTGTGGTTATTTAATATGTTAACATATAACAGCCTCTCTGATCCTGGCCTGGTTTTTCCTTCTATGGAGTTACTTGAGTTGTTTGCAGATGCCATCATTTGTCTCTTAAATCTTTTTTTGGCCTTGTGAATGGTTGTGAAAAGGAAAGAGAAAGGAAAGGGAAAAAGAAGAGAAGGAAAAAATAAAAAATAATAACAGTAAAAAAAAGGCAGTAAAAAAGATTGGTCTTCAGAAAATTCAAATGTAGCAATGATCTGAAGGTGACTGAATGGGTCATTGGGTGCTTTGTAGGAGCTGAATGTTAGGATTGAAGTCAGATTTTCAGAGGGTTAATCATAATTGTTCCTATGTTGAGTGGAGAAAGAGAGGACAAGTGGGTGGAGATAGCACTTGAATTAGGACTTGAGAAAGTGTCCATTACAAAGCCCATGTAGGATTTATGCCTTAGCTGGGTGTCTGGCCTTGTGATTATTGTAAAAGTATAACACATTTGCTCTTTTGCTTGTGGTAATAAAGCAGAAAATGGGAAGTGCATTTGTCTGTGGACAAAAGATTTCTTCTCTAGGGCTTTCACTGAAAGATTTTTCATGAGCACTAATATACCATGAGGGAAAGAAAAGTCAATATAACCAAACTGGATTTACACTGAGTAAGTGGATTTCCAGGCTGTGGTCTCCTCATACACAGCAGGCGATGTGCAGCACGTCTCAGACCTTACTATCTGTTGTTTTGCCTTTCGTTTTTAGGTGGAGGTTTAGTACTAAGCTGCAGAGATACCAGTGGCAAATTTTGAGGGCTGAAATGGATTGTTTATTTAATGAGTTTATTAAAAAGCCACATCATTATAAATGGAAAGAGAAAGAGGATTCAATCATACAACAAATGGCAAAGGAGAGAATCTAGATGTAACTGAACACAGATGAAGGGTCCTGCAGGAATGTGACACAAGCTCGCATTTTATCTTGGGTAGATTTTGTGGGGTTTTTATTGCATATGAAACCCCAAGAATTTAAGGATGTGGGGAAACAAATACTTGCAAGACATATTCATAGGAGACAGCATATACAACTGTCTCTTGTAATTTACATGGCTTTGTGCAGCCCCACTGCTCCAAGAAAAACAGATAATTGTTGGTCAGTCCATGAGCTGGAGTCACCAGAAGTTCAGAACTGGGTAACACTGTTCACACTTTCATGGTTAACATTGATCTGTTTGGTAACAGAGGGTGTGCTACTGAATTACAAGAAGTTTCAAACCAAAACAGAAATGTTGGAGGAATGGGAAATAATTGCATCTTTAAGGTTAGATTTTTGTCTTCTAGTTGTCAAGACTGACATTTAATATTCATTAAATGCAAGTAGCACCATTGCTTAGTCTAACTGTCTAGACCTCTGAGAAGAACACAGAAGAGATAAAGTTCTGTATCCATCAGGATCCAAATCCAAGGATAAGTTTGTTTCACTTTCTAATTTGACATTGACATTGCCTAACTTTAATTCATGAATCAACTGTTTTGCTAAAGGTCACACTGTTTGCCAATTTCTTTTTGTCGAGGAGAGGTATTTCTAGGTGTCTGCTTTTGGTGTAGCTGGAGCCAGGTCCAGTAATTTGCTAAAACTGGTGAGTCAGAACTGCAGACCAACTGTTTGTTGCCTTGGCATTATGAAATTTTATGACCTGGTCATTCCAAAATGACCCATTTTTTGTTCTATTTTTTCCCCCCTTCTCTCCTTCCCACCAGGAGAAGGGAAGGTAAGTGAATTGTTGCCTTGCAGACAGTGTTTATACATTCTCAGTCTCTTGAGGCCACAAATGCTGCATTTTGGGAGCTGCCCTGTGATTATCTGTGCCTTAGACTGCCTGGGTAGCATCAGCAAATCCCAGCCTAGTTCAGCCCACATCACCCATCTGGGCTGTAGTTTGCTGTCTTCAATTGATTTCCACTCCCTAGGATGACTCTGGGGGCTGTACCCATTCCTGGACAGAGATTTGTGGTGAGCTTTGTGGTCTGAGCTCTGTGTGCACATCATCCACAGCACTTTGTATCAGAGGTTCCAGTGCTAAGGACCTGGTATTTCTGTTCTTGGTGTATCTGAGGCTCTGAGCACTGTGCAGTTTGTTTCAGTGTGCTCTGGATCCTCATTCTCAGGAACAGAGCAGCCAAAGAGCAGGTCATTGAATAGGATGAGAGGTCCAGTTCACCTAGTGGTTTCTTTTCAGCAGCAAGTGACCAGATTACAAGAAAGATAAAAAACTCATGATACTCTTCCAGAGCACAACCTGTGGGTCATGAGCATCCTGAGCCAGACTTGTGTTTTTGTCAGCTATATCATGCAAGAAAAGCCTGAGATGACTGACAGTTACTATATCAGTCAGAAAGGGGAGAAAAAAAAAAATAGATCTCGAGTTACTTGCCAATTCCAGTAAGACAAGAAAATTACACCAGCACTGTGCAGCAGTGCTATCCATTATTTTTTCTCCAGTTTTCGTGTAGATATGTTCTGGGTTTCAGATTTCTTCCTTGAGACAGCCATATAGCTGTCCTGGGAAGTGAACTTTTGAATATGAGAAATAGTCAGTTTATCTAAAGAACAGTATGTTAGAAGTTATTGATGCTTTGCAACCGAGTAATAAATATGTATGTGTGTAATAAATATGTATGCCCTCCTTATCGAGGGCAAGAAGTGGCCCAAAAGTTGTACCAGTACTGAAAACATATGTTGTTTGGTTGATGCTGATCTTTGTAGGCAAATCTGTGCAGATGATAACAGGATGGTAAGTATGGCTCATAATTACAGTATTTGATTGATCATAAATTAAAAACTCCTTAATGGGAAAGGTACAGCATGGAGACATAAGGAAGAACAGTTGATGTGCAATGTCAAACTTTAGGTACCTACTCCTGTTGATAAACAACAATTTCATATGTAATTAGCCTCATTTGCTGCAGCAAAATGACTGCTGATGAAAGAGGAGATGATTTACTCCATGGATGACTTCTTATGGAGAGACATTACTTACTGTCGTGCTTGGAAGTCATAAAACAGCAGCTGGCCTGGAATGAAATATTACATTAACCTTAGTAGAAAAATTGCACTAGTGAGAATGCTTTGTTGTTAATTACTGATTACAAATGATAAGAACTGGTTTTAGATGCCAAGGAGATGACTTGGAGAGGGGAAGGTTTCAGGTATGGTGTGCTTCATAGATCATTCACTGTGACATGATGGATACCTTTGTAACTCAAGAGGAATTAATCAGCCAAGTATGTACAGTAACTACCAGCATTCAAGGCTAGAATTTTCCACAGGACATGCTCATTCAAGTTCCTGCAGTGCATTGGGATGAATTTTTGGGCACCTGTGTTTAATAAAAGACTCATTACCTGCATGAAATGAAAGAAAATAGTGTTACTCAAAGTAGCTCAGATTTCCCAGATAGAAAAAAAAAATTAATTTCTCCAGTCCTTGATTTGTATTTCATTCTTTTGAGAGCATGTGAGTTTTACTATAAAAGATTTCTGGAGGCATAAAAGTATGAGAGGAAAGGTTTAAAAATACAAGAGACGTGGCCAAAACCAAAAGGATTTTATGTGGTGGAGGTGAAAGAGCATAGCACAGCTTTTCAAAATTATCTGTATGCAATGTGTGGGCTCTCTGTTACACAAGCACTTAGACAGATGGGTGGAGAGAACACCTGGACTCAGCACTCCAACCTGGTGCCATTCAGTGGCTTTTTGTGTTTAATTGTCTCAAATCAGACCTCTGAAGATCTGAACCATGTTGGTTCAGTCAAATGCTTGCTCTGACCTCAGTAATATTCAGATGGGACACCTTGCCTGCCTCTTTCTCTGCACGAAATTCCTCATTTTTCCTCCCCAGTTTTAAGTTTTGGACCTGAAAAACTGGGTAATCATACTTCAGAATGCAGGGGGATATGGCAGTTTGGAGGAAGCAAAGGGCAGTGGGAGTATGTCTGTAATGATCACAGATTTCTGCTCCTGGTCCCTGCAGAGCAGTGTCTCCTTTCTGTCTGTGCTCCAAGCATCTGAAACCATCCAAGTGCTCCAGTATCAGTGGCTAAGTTACTGTATCCCAGTGTTTACAGACTAGTCCTTGTAAACTGTAGCCTCTCTTGCTTGTTTCTAGTGCTAGTAGTTTTGGGACAGCTTTCTCAGTTGTGTGAAGGAAGGCAGCTGTGTTTGGTTAAACATCTGCCTTCTTTCCCCTGTGTTGGGTATTTTTATTATTTTAGTAGAAGTTTCTTAACTGCAGCAGAGTTGTTGCCCACTTGTGACAGGGCAAGATGATCTCTTTACATCCTGAGAGCCCAGCTGTAACCTCTCTCTCCCCTGGGGGGGATTGTAGGGTGTCCCAATAGATGTAACTATGAAAATCAGAGAATACAGACATACAATCTGTCTACTGGCACTTGTAATTCTTATTTACTTTAATTTTAAGGTGGGACAGAAGAAGTTGGTAAATTTGCAATTAGTTTCAAGAGATTAGATTCCACAAGTTCCATTTTTGCAGATTTTACTGTATCTGATGCAGAACCTCAAGTTGTACAAAATGGTCTATAATATCCATTGATATTGTATGTAATGTCGATATGTACTATTCATTCACTTTTTCACTTTGTACAATATTAATTAACCTCAACGATGTAATGAGCTGCACCTTAACAAAGGTTTCTTCAGTAAAAGTACAATGATCTTCTTGACTGTTTATGCAGAGAAATTCAGGAATGTTTCTCTTTGAATGCCACAGACATAGCAAGATTAACATAACATGCCTTTTGAAAGATGTGGCTGCAGGAGCCAGTGTGCCTTTTGGGATTCCTACACTAAGGAAATTCATAGTACTGTGGGGAGACAGGCTGTAGAGTTTTTCTACAAGTGTGTAAATCATCAAATTAAGGACAGATTATTTAAGGGCACTTTCTAAGGAAGTTTTTGTTTAGGTGAAGTTTGTGGGGAAGTGTACGGTGGGTCAAGCCAGGTGCTGCAGTCCAATCCATACTTAGTGCACTACAAGAAGTGGCTGCCCCTGGAGTGAGTCTGCTCTCCATGGTGTTATGGACAGGGCTGAGCAGAAAGGTCAGCTGGAAAATACAGAGTTTGTGGATGGCTAAAAGCAGTTGTGAGTTTGGGCTGCGTTCCTCCAGTTGTGGTAGGTGGTGAACACTTGGGTTGGCTTGGAGTTAATCTCACAGGAGTGTGTGCATGTGGGCAATGATAGATTTGACATGATGCAATTGTGCATCCCAGACTGGGCAGGTCATGTATCCAGGTGACACAGTGCAGAGAGTGTCTTCAGTCTCTCCGGTTCATGCTGTCATGCGTTCTGAAACTAAACAGAAGAAAGGAGCAGGATTTCAGGCTGGTAGGCTCTGCATTAAGCCTCTGTCAGGATGATCTGGGGATATAATAGAATAACAGCCACGGCTGATTTAAGACCTTGTGTGCTCGTCTGTTGATCTAGTAAAACAAGGAGGAAATTCTGCCTTGCCCTGACAGTCTTGTTTGGTGACATCAAACCCTTGTGACAGCAGTAATTAACAATTCACTGAATCCAGAGTACAAACTGAAGGGTCCTGGGCTATTCCCGCCAGTGATCAGGGTGCTCTCACAGAACTGGGGTCTGAATCCCTGCAAACAGAGGACGTGTGCCCCATGCATGGGAAACACCCAGCTGCTGGTTGTTGGAGTTGTCCTTACATTTGTTTGTTTAATTATTAGACTGAGAGATTTGTTGTTTCAGTAATCATCATCTAGGCAGCCACACTTAAACTGCTTTTATTCACTAGTTTTCAGACCTTGCTTCTTACTCACATGGAGCAGGTGTAGAAAGAAAAGCAAGAAAAAAGTATTTTTACAAGGCAATACCTATACAGCATTTGAACGCAACAAAAAAGTGTTTGTATTGTGTATGTCTCCTTTTCCTCTATAAATAACATAGTATCTATCATACTACCTATACAGCATTTGAACGCAACAAAAAAGTGTTTGTATTGTGTATGTCTCCTTTTCCTCTATAAATAACATAGTATCTATCATACTGAGGCCACTCAAGGAGGTCATTATTGATTTATTTACCTGTTGCAGTTGTATATTCTAGTGTGGATGGGATCTTGTATTTGAACCATCCCTATGTTCATGAGGCAATGGCAAAATGTGGGGGGCAGAATGAAAGCAAAATTTTATTTCCTTCACAGTGATTCTTTTGTGCAGTTGCTTTGGAAGGAGGAATAGATTTTTATTCCAGGTTTTCCAGCATGCTATCAGTGTAGATGTTTCTATCAGTTTATTACCTTGGGATAAAAGTGATACTTGATCTATTGAAAATTGATGGCAAAACTCCTAAGGTCTAAAGAGGCCAAAATTCAAGTTAAAAGATCTCATCCAGGGGATCAGAAAGGAGCTATATTTGTGAGCAATTTTTTATCTGTCTTTTCATCATTCCACACATTCTATTGCACTATAAAATACTGAAGGTCTTATGCCAAAAAGATTTCCCTTTTTTTTTCTGGTAGTGACATAATAAATACATCCAAACCAAAGAGAGTTGTAAAATTTTACAGTGCACTGAAATTGATGTGTATTTCTGGTGCCCGGAAAATCCAGGAAGGAGTGTTCCTTTCTTTTCAACCTTAAATCACATCTGAACAGTATTCCGAGTGTTGTCCAGCAGAGGGTTGAAAGCAAAACATTACATCCAAATTTTAAAAGAACAGTAAAAAATCAGAACATCCCCACAGTTAGATCACCTGACTGCACAGCAGATTAGCAACCTCTGTAGCTATCAAATCCATGCCTTAATATAAATCTTTTCTCCATGTAAATGTGAGCTGTGTCTTAGATAATTTCAGACAAGCATCTGGGGATTAGTAAGAGGAAGTGAATATTAATTCAATTAGAGGACAGAAGATGAACGTACAAGCTGGCATGGGGAACTGACATTGGGAGTCCAAGTAACAAACACATCTCTATAGCTAGGAGAGAACAGTTTCATCTGTTCAAGTCAGACTTGGCTTTTGCTTTGCATATATTTTACTTATTAAATAGTGGTTGAAGGAGTTGTATTTACATAGCAATATAGTTAGTGTCATATTTTGTGAACTGAGCCTGGCTGAAAATACATGGATGAAAGATCTGGAGAGCAGATGCATAGTGCTAGCCTTCCGTTGATTTTGATACATTAAATATTCATAAAAAGCTTGTCTGAAGGAGAAAAGAAATGTTTAGTTGAACCAGTAAGGAAAAGCTGAAATCACTGGTACTTCTACAAAAGTGTAACATGTTACCTAATGTAAACTGAATAAAGGCTTCTGTGGGGAAGGTGAGATATGCAATATTAGGCACCGTTTTCTTTCTGTAAGAGATTGTTGTGCCAGTGGCATCTCTCTATAAAGTAATAGCCAAAAGTCACTATGCTGAGCACAGGAGAGGTTTTTCGTTCTTTAATTTCCGTAACTTTGGACCTAAAAAAGCATATCCATGCACTTCCTTATTCTTAAATGCCATGTATTTACAGCCTGGAAACAAATCCTTTCACACTGCATTTTCCAGGCTGGAGCACACTGTCACTATGGGAGTAAGCCCTGGATCTGTAGGCTTTTCTCACCTCTTCTATGGCACTCTCATTTGTGCATGATTTTCTGCTAATCTGGGTCTTTATTTGAAGAACATGGGCACTCTGCTCAGCTCCCCACCTGATGCAGAGATGCTTTTGTCTCTGTCCCTGCACAGTTTCAAGCTCAGGTAGGGCTTGGACTCTGGCAGGAACTCAGGGGTTCTGGGGTAATGCTAAAAATGAATGTAATATGCATGTACAGATGTGTGGTTGTGTGTATTTGGTAGGAAATGTCACAGTACAGACAGCTTTGCACTGACAGAGTGATGAGGAGCGCAGCACACGCAACGAGCATGTCCAGCTCCTAAACAGCCTCATGGGGCTCAGTTACTCTGGGCAGGGTGCCTCACTGGAGGGATAGGAATGATCCTGCTGCTTTCTCTGCAGCTGCTTTTATCTTCTTTATTTCATGTAAACTTGGGGTAATAAACTGTTGCTGAATTTGCAGCTGTGTGCAGGGGGGTAAGGTTGTCTTCTTGCCAAGACCTACTTCTCTGTTCTTTCCATTCCTTTCTGCCATTTCCTCCAGCTTTGAAGTCTCCTTCTCAGCTTCAATCCTTCTCAGACTTCAGCTCTGCTCAGTCTCCCTCTCCCATTCGTATTTCTTATCTTACAAAAATGAGTATATTTTTAAAATTAATTTACTGTGCCAATTTATGATCTTGACTGTCAGAAAGTGGAGGAGCCACACAGTGAAAGAATGACTTGGAGATACTTTTACCTCCGAAAATTGCACTATTGCTTATTTGTTTATTTTAGGCGACTAGTGCAAAAGCAAACCAGGTAAAAGAAAAATTTTATCTGTTTGCTGGTAGAAGTAACGTGAAAGTGTATCACCAAAGTAATGACAGGCCAGGTGTTTATGAAAATGGAAGGAGCTAGAAAACAAGTAGTGCAAGACCTATGGTTTCACCTCCAACAACCACTAAAGAAGTCATGGGACACTGACATGTAAATGCATTGAAGGGGTTTGTTTTCAAAAGGGATGTAACAGATCTCTCCCTGATCCTGCTTACGATCCTTCAATCACACAGCCACTGATCTGTCACAGGAAGATTGGTGGAATCTTCAAGCATCACCTTCATGCCTTGCATGGAGTATCATGTGCTGGTCCTCTTTAAGAGACCCACTTCAATTTTCACTTGGGCTGTAAAGTGAGTTACTATATAAAATATTGACATGGAGGGAAGAAAACTGCCTTTTTACCCAAGTGTAAATGATCTTGAAACAAAATACGTGGGATAAAAGAATGATTTCTTAGGCAGGTTTAATGAATAATTTATTTTTGCTTCTCATGACATCAGTGTAATTAAATCTGCGGCTAAAGAAGTAAGACAGAAGGTATCATCTGCTAAGACACTGAATCTCTTTATCTCACCACTGGCAAAGTACACTCATCTGTTATTAAAGGCTCTCCTGCAGTTGTGTGGGTTCAAAATCTGTCGTGTCACTAACAAGTTGTTCTTGTGTAAGTACGAACATGATAAAAATCCATGTATTCAATCTGATATCTGCATCCAAAAATAACCTAAATAAGCTTCCTTTCCTGCTAAAGCTGCTCCTACTTTGGAAGCTGTACATTGAAATGATTCTTGCTTTGTGCAGATGGCTTTGTGCAGGCTATGTCCCTATTGGTGTGTGTTTCCAGTTGATCTGTCACAGAACTATGGGTGGTCTCTAACTTGGGTAATTCACCAGGCTGCACCAGGTCATTGCTGTTGTGATTTCTTTTGCTCTGTTAAAAACATGTTGACAAATCAGGCCTGAGGAATAAGAACAGGGGATAGGAAAATAGTCTGAATGCAATTCAGCTTGGCCAGTGTGGCTTTAGAAAACATGCTTATATGGGACTGTGGTTTCTTCACATGTGTTCTGTCTTGGAGAAATGGGGCAAGGGAGAGATGGAGGGTGATTGTCGTGGCCAAACAAGGATAAAACTAAAGGCAAGGACTCAGTCTGCAGTTGCAGACACTGAAAGTGCATTGATTTAGAAATTGGGAGTTATATACCTATTACACTTGTCAGCCACTGTTGCTTTATTTTGTAAAATTAACTCTGAGAAGCAGTTTTTGACTTTCCTCCAAGTAACATTTCCTGGACACCACAGTGATCTCCTGGAATAACTCACTCCCTTGTGAATCTTCACTGTCATACACATCAGCCTCGGATCTCTCACACAGTGAAGTGCTAGAGTGTGTTTCACTGCAAAGCCGCAAGTCCACATGGAATAAGAAATCTAAATACTGTACTGTATGGTGGGTCAGCATGTAGGTGATGACATAGCCTGATGCATTTTCAAAGTCAACAGAGATCTTTTTCCAGATGTCAGAGCAGTTCTTTGTATCACACATAAGAGGACTCTCATTCGGTGGCTACTGAAGTCAGTAGAAAGACTCACAGACTCCCCTGTGGCTTAGGATGCCTTAGGGACAGTTCCTTAGTTTCAGACTTAGGGAAATGCTCCACTCACACTGTTAGCAGCTCTGATTGTGTTATAAATACCACACTGAGTTCCTGGAGAACTCCTGTCTGTTCAGTGATACTCAGCCCTGCATACTGCAGCCTGTGTCTCTAGTGTGGCAGCACTAAAACTTTCCTTGAATCACCATGTAAATGATGATGCAGTAATCAGCACCACATCAGGGTCACTGCAGTAGCGGCTTGGCAAGGCATGGTTCTTGTTCCTGCCGTGCTGCAGGATGTTCAGCCAGTGCCTGAGCTGGTTTGTACCATCAGCACACCATGCATCCTAATACTGGTTCTGCCATTAGTGCTTTTTGTCATCAGGTTGTTGTCTCTCTGATACACTTGTAATGCCTGTAGCAGTTCTGCCTGTTTATCTATTTCTCAGGAACACATTGGTGGTATAATTATTGTCTGCATAGTGTTTTGATCATAAAAAATAACAAATGTAATTACTGGTTACAAGGTAAATTGAGCATCTACCAAAACTATACAGCTGCCATGTGATATACCTCTGAAATTCCTCCCTTACTTGAAGGCAAGCCAAGTATTTGCTCCTTTCTATAATTATCTAAGATGTACCTATTTGATTTTTCTGACATATATCTTTGTCACTGCAGCCTCCACCAATATATACTGAGTCAGAAGTGTTCATCTAAATGACTTCAGGGAGAACCAGTGTTTGTGTCAAGACCTTTATGGACCAAGGGCAAACTGCTTTCTCATGCACAAATATATGAGCATGAGTGTGTGCATGCCCCAGCTGCTGCTGAAATCTATGAATTAGGGATGAGCTCAGTCCTGCCAACAGCTTTTGTACCAGTCTTGAAAAGGGATGGTTTTGTAGGCCCAGTGCTTCATTATGCATCCAAAATACGCATTAGTAAACCTGTGTTTTGATTCCACAAGATGTACTTGCATGACTGGCTATAGATGGTTTTCTGTACTCCACCTGCTGAGCTTTGAGCTAAAACAAGTATTTCTCAATGGGAAGAGTAATTGTTTCAGCTCAGAATTAAGTGGCTAATCATTAAGAATTCAATTGGCATGAAATGCACAGCATTAATCATGATGCACTAACATGTTGATGATGTGGATGTAGGGTGTGTTCTCCACTGAAATTCGCTAAATGATATATCTGTTTTTTATTGAAAAGTATTAATGTGGGCTCTGTTGTTAAGCAGGATATGGGAGTGTGAGACCTGCAGGGGTTTTAAAGAGACTGCCCTGCTGTTCAGGGCACCCATTACTGAGGGCTGAAACACTTAGAAAGGTACTTTTTTTTCCCCCTGAAATCTGATATTAAAATTGACACCAAAGTTGTAACTTGAATAAACTACTGTCCCTATCTTGAGTATCCCTTATGCCCTGACAAGGGAGTCCCTGCTTGCAGCAGTAGTAGGGGATAGAGGTGCTCATGCTTTTTGAGGACCTGATCTGGTGGGGGGGGGGGGCATTGCCACCCGGCTGACAGCTTTCACCAGAAACCTCAGCCCCCAGAGGCAAGGGCCAGCTGTAATCTGTGTGAAAACTGGCTGCAGAGGACCTCTGCATCTGAGTCCCAACGCCAGAGAGTCAGAGTCCTGCACCTGGGCCTGTTTCTGCACATTCTTGCTATTGCCTATGTTACCCTGAAATGTTTTTGATCTCTGTTCTGAAACTACTGAAAATATTATACTATAACCTAACGAATGTTGATGAATATGAAGCTGAATAACATGTGGCATATTCTAAATAACTTCAGATTAAATTTCCCAGTGTTGTGGAAAATTCCCTTCTTGCTAACCAGCAGTTACTGCATGTCTCTGAAAAAAAAATTATTCCTTGTGTTCATTTACTTTTCAGCATGTGAATTCCCATGTTTAGAATAAAAAAGTCTCTAATGTTTAATGTCTGAGGGCACAAATGTAACCTGTTCAAATATCATTCTTCAATTATCCTTTGAATCATCTGCCTTCCAACTCTTCTTAGATTCCATAAAATACCCTTCTGACTACTTATCAAAAAAATAGTACATCTATTATTTCAGTTCATTTCCCTAAACTGTAATCAAGCACTGTCTGTGCAATAAAAATGAAAAGGAATGTCTATCTGGAACAGCATTCTTCACTTTTATTATTGGAAAATGCATTAATATTCCTTTATCAAACATATCCATTTAACAAATAATTCAATTTCCTTCCATATTCAGCTATTTTTAAAAGAAAAATGCACAGAAAGGCATTCTTTCTTGATCATAAAGGCCAAGCTTGATTTCATTCTTGTAGTTTCACAAAACCTAAAAATAGATTATGGTAAATAACCTATTGACCTCTCTTTTGTTGAAACATAGCAAAAAAATGATAGGCCCTTACTAAATCTGGTCTAAGCTGCCATTTATATTAAGGCAGTGTGGCACAGATTGTTAATGGGAATTATATTTAGGCTTAGGGTAAAAACTTTTGTGCCTTAGGTTGAAGTCAGTTTCCAGCCTGGTTACTGCAGTTAGAAAAGTGTGTGATTCATCCAGGTTTCTGGTTGTTAAGTATTGGGAACAGGGACTCAAGCAGTTTAGAAAGTGCTTCCTTTTCTGTCTCCACTTAGAGGAAAGGAAATGGAGGGAGCACTTCAGCTGCTTGACTTGGAGGCTTAGTTTTTTCTTCCAGTGGCTGTGGAGGCTTTATGAAGTTCCTTGAGTAGGGAAGGACTGCTGCCCAGGTGCCTTAGTCTGCCAAATCCAGGCAGCATCATTCTGCATCCACTCTGCCCACTTTCCACTGGCATGAGGCTTACACCAGGTTCAGGGTAGAGGAGGTGCCAGTGCCCCCATGAGAATACCCTCTCCCTGGTTTCTGCTGTGATATGTGACCAGGAATAAGCAAAGCAGGCTCCCACTTAGGAAAAAAAAATATTAACTAAACTACAAGGGAAAGGAAAAAAAAGGAAACACACAAGGAAAATGAAAACTTCACAAATACATCTCCTCCTCCTCCCCACCAATTCCCAATAAAATACATCCCCCAAATCATCGACTCTCAGTCTGGCACCACCCTTCGGAATACTCAATCCTCAGTTCATCAAGAGGAGGAGTCCTTCTTGTGCCAATGGTGACCTCTTCCTTTCATGTCCAGTGCTCTCACCACTGAACACTGACCAGAGCTGCTTCTAGGGTCGACTTTTAAGGATGCTTCATCCCACTCCAAAAAGGCACAGTTTCAACTTTGGGACATCTGTCCCCCCCATATTTCACCCCCTGGGGCCGAGGGGTACCAACATTGAACCCTCTTGGTCCTGAGGTATTGCCTCCCCCTAGATGCAGTCTCTGTATCACAAGGAACATGGTTCTGTCCATGGCTGTACAAAAAGAGTCCAGCAAAAGCCACTCCATCATCTCTTCCCACTAAGATTCTTCTCTGTTCTTCCAACATCTCTCACTTGCCCAGACCTCTCTCGCTACACCCGCCCCCCCCCCCCCCCCCCCCCCCCCTTCTTCTCCTTCTCAGCCGTGCTGCCGGCACAGGCCCATGTTTATCAAGTTTCAAGGTAACAGTCCCAGGCACCGGCTCTCTCTCTGTCTCCCGGGGGGGGAGGGGGGGTGGGGGGGGCTGCCCGATGGCTCCCAGTGTCTCCCTCTCTCTCTCTCTCTTCCACCCTTCCACCCCCAGGGTCAGGCCTACCTCTCCCGGCCACATGGCTTTCCCCTCCCCCCGCCCAGCCAGCAGCTGGGCCAGGGGAGAGACCCGAAGTCTTTTCCCCCAGAAACCCAAGAGAACCTCCCAGGGCGAGAGCCTGGCTTTTTAAACCCGTGTTCTCAGAGGTGAATCCAATGTCCCAATGGCCACATTAGGTGCTAATATTAAAATCTGAGCACCAATTGGCCTGACCACAGCATCCCAGAAAACATATTTCCTGTCAAACCGCCGCAGGAGGGTTGGCCAGAAGGAGCTACATTTGGGTGCCTTCTTGTAGGTCCTTATAAGGCAGCAGCAATATCCAGACGTGTCTGACTGAGGTTTGCTTTTGGACTGATTCTAGCCACATCCTTCCAGGCAAGATCTGTCCATCTGCAGGAAGTACTGCTCTGTGGTCCAGCTGTCTAAAGTATGAAGAGAAATGGTGACCACCCACCTTCCCCAGCAGCAAACACGGGCTCTCCAGACCTCCATCATGATCCTGTGTGTGCTGGCACTCAGGAGCTGCTGCTGTGCTGCACCAAAGAGAGCTAAACAGTCCCAGGGGACCAGAACATCTCCTTCAGTGATGGCCAGGCACCTTTAAAAAGGTCTTTATCATGCCTGAGATCTGTTTAGCTCAGGAAGAAGGGGAACATCTATTGGTTTTAGAATAATTAGATAATTAGAGAGAGTCACTTGGTGTTGGTTTTCCCAAAAGACTGAGATACCGATACCATGGGTTTTCTGAGATTCCCAAGTGCCTAGGATGTGGGCACTTGAAAATCTCACTCGGGGACTCTAGAAGGCAGTTAAACCATTCATTAACAGCAGTCTTGGTGGGCACCCAGCAGTGTTAAAAGCTAGGCCTGGGATTTAGGGCAGTCAGCAGCACCTGGGGTGGAGAAGGCCTGTACGCAGCGAGTTGTTACATTGGCATGTGAGATGCTTGGTCAGATCAGTGCAGAAGCAAAGCACTCAGCTCCTGCTCAGTCAGAGCCTATAAGTACGTTCAATTAAGTGAAGACAAGTGTATGTTCATGTTAAAGGCAGTATTCAACTTAATGCAGTGTTTGCCTCCATGAATTATCAGCCTT
This sequence comes from Molothrus ater, assembly GCF_012460135.2. Taxonomy (NCBI): domain Eukaryota; kingdom Metazoa; phylum Chordata; class Aves; order Passeriformes; family Icteridae; genus Molothrus; species Molothrus ater. The sequence goes on along the minus strand of NC_050482.2, from coordinate 53,996,671 downwards.
TCACTGTTCTTGCAAGTGCTGAAATCCCAAGGAAAATGTAAGGTCCATTAAGACTTGCTGCTTCCCCGGGCATACAGAGAGCACACAATGTGCAAGCACCAGGATGCCCAAGCTGGGTTTTTTTTTTAGTCTTGAAACATCACATGTGTACTTATTTAAGTATGTCTGTAAAAAAACCCAAAAAACAAAAACAAAAAGCCAGTCACACAAAAAGCCAGCAGCTGGGGGAAAAATAAGATTTTGGTTAAATTAAGAGGTTTTTTGAGCACTAGCATCTAGGAAAATTTAAAATCCATGATTATTCAGTAGGTAAGGAACATAAAGACATGGCAAGGAGAAAAAAAAGTCCTGCTGATATGCCCTTTTAGAATGGAGCTAACATCAATAATTCTTGCTCTGTTCATTAAGTTTTAATGTGTAGACAGGCACTCTGTGCATAGCAGGGTGTCTGTGGAGTCATCAGTGAGAGCTAATAAATGCCTGTCATATGAAGAATACATTACAGAGGGAGCCAAGTTAAGTGAACCATTTAGTTACCATTAGTTATTTTTCATTAATGTTTTTAACTGTAGTATTATCCACTACGCATTAGGTAGGATAGAGAGCATAATGCCTGTGATGTACTTTATCCTAAAAACAGAGATTTCTTCCAAATTTGTGTGTGGTTGGTGGGGATCAGGATGAACATTTCAGCTGTGATCTCAATGGTGCCTTTTTTGTTTATTTAAGACTACAGGAACACAGATGGGAAAGGAAATAATTTCATCACATGGCTTGGCATTAACCAACCCTGGCCATTTACATTAATGGCAATTGAATAGTAATAACTGTGCTGAAAATGGAAATACCAATAAGCATGTTTAATACTGGGTATTAAAAATAGCACTGGAAAGGAATTTCCACAATAGCAAATGCATTGTTCCAATCTGGTGTGTTCCATTCTGGGATATGCATCTGCTCCTGTGATCCTGTTCAGCTGTGACCTTTGAAGCACAACCAGACTGGGACCACTGGGGTCCCAGAGGTGGGAGAGAGGAGGGAACTGTCCATGACCCTGCAGGTCCTGCTCTGGACTCGAGTCACTTCTGGGCAGGACTCCCTTTTCTGGCACATTGTTCACTTGAGGGCTGGATGAAGCTGGGGTCCTGACAGTCAGTCATCATGGAAGAGTTACAAGAATAAATATGTTGGATCTTACTTATGCTCATAAATTTTTCCGTGGGATAATATGCTTCTGTCATTTTACACTTTTTTTCTTTTTATCTGTTTTTTTTTTCATTACTATCTGTTTTAAACTCAAGGATTCTGATTTCTAAATGTAATAATAGCATGGTTGGGCATACATGTGAAAATGTATCCTTCCCAAGATCCCAAGCATTTAACAGATAGAGAAAGAGGTACACACTTGAGGTGTGATATAAAGGCTTGTTAGGATGGATTTAAGATTACTCCCAAATTTGCATCATTCTCAACTTACATCAGTAATGTTCCACTTCTAAAACTACTCTCCAGTAGTCACAGAGGCTCCAAGGAGTCAGGGAGGAAATTAAAATAAACTTTAGAAACTCTTACAAATTACTTTGCACAGCTTTTTTCAACTGTGACAAAATTGAAAATGAAGTTTGATGGTTCAGTATCTCTGAAAGTTAGAAAGGGATATTGTAATTCTTTTTGGAAGGATGAGATGCTGCCTTTTAAAGCATCAAAAGCTTTGGTCTGTGCTTTTGTTGAGTTGTGAAGTATCAACTCCAAAACATGTAATTGTCTTGGAGCTAAAATTTGCATATATTCTAAAAGAGGCTAATATTGTCCAGTGGGGAATGAATTTGCACTATAGAGGGAAATACACACATTTTTTATTTGAGAAGTAAATTACTCTTGCTAAGTGTAAATTACTCTTGCTAATTACTCTTTGTTAAGTGTCCCAAATTATTTTATTCTGTATCTTCCAAAAAGAATTTATTTGTACATATGGACATGAATTTTTTATTTTCTGAAGGATGCAGAACTGTCAGATGTGGATTTAACCACAAATCAGATATATTACAGTATCTATTGCTGTTCCCTTGGGACAGGCAAACAGGCAAGAACAGTATCCAGCCATTAGTTCCTTGCATTAATTTTCTGTGACTGAAGTAATGCTGTCTCTGGAGGATGAGAACATGTGTCCATGGCAAGTGGGGCTGCAACCATGTTTGCTTCTATGCACCACTGAATGACTCCTAAATTTTAACACTGTATCTGGTGCAGAAACAACCTTTGTCTTTACTGCTTGATTTTAGAGTGAGGTTCACAGAGGTGATGCAGAAAACCCTAGTCAGGTTGTATGAGCACCGTGGCCCTGTGGTGGAAAGCAGTGATTAGGACATGGCTATAAATCTGTAGGGGAGGTAAATTTAAGAGATGCTATCAAGTAGTAGCCAATTTGCATATCAGATTTGGACACATAAATATTCCACCTTTCTGGGCTGTGTCTGTATGCTGACTATCAGCACCAATAGCTTCTTTAATGAGTAGAAGTATTTCATTGTTTCACATTCTCCAGGGCTTAATTTTTGTATGTGAACTGCTGATTCAGTTCTACCTCACAAAATAACTCAGTTTGGCAATAATTCAAGGCTAAAAATGTGAGCTGCAGCTGCCTGCTCTTTATCAAACAAGCAATTACACAGAACAGTGCATCATTCCATCAAGCAATGTTTAAATTCTTCTAATTGTCTTTTAGAAAGTGATGTCTCCTGGTTTTGCTTTTGTTCCTCAGTGGCTCCCAGGACCATGGCTGTGGGCAGCCCACTGCTGTGGCTCACTGTGACAGTGTTTGATCCTGACCTCTTGCAGGCTTTGAGGGGTCAGGGTTGATGAGGAAATGCTAATGTGTTTTTCTTGTTACTGAGCTTATCGATCCTTCAACCAGACTGAATCATCTGACTGGGTCTTGATCTGCTTTCTGTGTCCTTTCCCTCATTTGCCAGCCACTCGGCACTAAAGCTTTGACTGGAGCATTGCGTGAGGTCCTTTGTATATCACATTCCTACTTCATCTATGTTTCATTTGTACTTACATAGAGAGCTGCAGGGATTTACATAAGATCTAGATTTTTGATCTTAGGACTGGGATGGACCACTTTATCATCAAAGACCCATTTAAGATCTGCACATCTTAAATTTGAAAGCCAGCACTTGTCCTTGTTCAGCCCCATGTTTTGGTGGTGCTGATGTTACTAACTATACTCATGTAGCCAAGCCCACCCTTTGCTTGCCACTGATAAGGTAAGAGGGCCATCCAGTTAAATGGTGTTTGGATGGGATACTGTGGAGGTGGTGAGAGGAGCCTGTGCTTCAGCCATGTGCTCGTTTTTGAAGCTGTGGTGCAGGACAGAGGTGAAGGCGTGCTTTCCAGGACTGCTGTAAATGCTTCAGGCAGCCATCAGCATGGAGAATTTCAAAGTGCAATTCTATTCTATAAAATAGCTGCTGCACAAATCGTTACATACACTGGTCCTGTGCTCTCAGCTGATGCTGGGAAGGGCTGCTTGAGTTTCTCATTTTGAAGCTCCATTTGGAATCTGAAAACTGGACAAATTTTCACCTCTTCCTTTTCTCCTGCCCCCTCCCCCTGTTCCAAAATGTTATGAGAAAGAAAAAGGTTCAGTGGCCCAAATAAAATCCGCAGGGAGGCTGGTGCAGGCTCCAAAATTTCCAGTTTGGTCTATTTTTGCTCTTGTTCCCAGTTTCTCAGAGGTGGAGTGTAACAGCTTGGCTCAACTCCTTGTCTTTGGTGTACCAGAAATTGTCAGAGTCTGAAATACTCTTGACAGGATTGTTTCATGGTGGAAAAGGAGAAATGGGGTGTAAGCTGTGCATTTTTTAACAGGACTGATTCTAAAGGGTTGTAAACAGTAAAATCCTGCAGGTAGTCAGATGGTGGAGCTTGGACTGTATTTTTAATCACTTGGCATTGTGTATAAATAAGCAGGTTTATGAAGTAGAGTGGTACTGTATTTGCATGAATGCTTTTCAGAACTAAGGCATGTTTCAAAGGAATAAAATTGTCATTTTTATCTTCTGTGAAAGCCTCATGGTGGTTTCATTATTTGACATACAGTGATCACCATTAAAAAATTGAACATTTACTACCAGTTTATGGCCAAACCCAGAACAACACAGGATTTCCCTGAATTTTGAATATTTAATTGCCAGTTGAGACACTTATCTGATAAGCAGTGATCTCTTTAGATAGCCATATAAATTAATATCTAAGCTCATACGGAAAACGTGTCCTTCATAGATAATTCTGTATCTTTTGATAAAAGCTGTGAAAAAACACTAGCAGAATACCATTTCTTTTGCTTGGTTGTTTTTCCTTGTTATTTCAGACATCCCAGTGAACCCAAAATGGAATTCCTAAAAATTGCATTATGCTGTCAACCTATGTCACAGCAGTACACTAGTTGTTTTATCATTGGCAGCTGCTTCTGTAAGTAATAACTTCTAAGCTATACCCCTACATTCAAGCAGTGTGCAGTAAGTCATGTATTCTAAATCAGTTCAAAGTGGAACAGAGATGAGATTCCTGCCTGTTAACATGGGATTAAGAAGAGAAGTCTATTATAGACACTGCAATCATAAATAAGGTTTATAGTTCTGTCTCCCCCCAAAAATGGTAAGGAACCTCTGGTACTTTTGTAATAATTTTCAGTTAAGTAATTTTCAGTCTTATATAGGATAGAATTACATTTACCAGGTGTTGTTCCTGCTGCCTGCTTCCTGAACCCTCTCTTTTGACCCTTTTTTGATGAGTTGACTGCTTGTGAGACACCTCTTCATTACTGCTGTTTAAAATGCCCATGCTCACATTCCCAGGTTAGGAGCCTTTGTGACATGTCACGAGCTGGTAAGGTGCATGCACCAGGTAAATATTGTAATATAAAGAAGACTCAAATGAAAACCAACGGTGAAAGCCCTTCTACCTTTTAACAACACAGAGCACATTTGAATGTATTCTTGAATACATCAAATAGCTGGGCATTGCCAGGGTGCTGTTCAGCTGTGAGACTCTTCAAGCTGTATTGAGTGAGGCTCTGGGTCAGTATTTTAAGGATTATTGCACCCCTCACCATAATTCCTTGGCTCTGCTGCCTTGTGTGTTGCCCTGGCTTCATGCACTGCTGGGTTCTGAGACCTTCATTCAGCAGAGTTCATAGTCAAGTGTGAGCTTCAAGAGTGAACTTGAATAAATTGCCACATTGAGGCTTGTATGGGGAACGCTGTATTACTAAATCTCTGTTCTTTTTACATAAGATATTAGCTGCAGTTGCCAACTGCCAATCTGACAGAGTGGGTGAATTTTGGAGAGGCAGTGATTAGGGAAACTGAACTGTGTGGTTGTTCTTCCTCTGCTCTCTTCATTATTCATAAATTCACAGTTAGTGTCTCTGTAGTTAATAGTTCTCTATGCTTCTGTACAGCCTTCAATCAGAGGTTCTCTCTAGTACTTTGTGAACATCAATGAATCAGTGTCCTCTCACTGCGTCCTCTGTGGGCATTTTTAATCTTGGTTCAGTGTCTTGCCCAGTGTGCAAGTGTGCTCTGTGCTGCCCTTGGAGCACTGAGCTTTAGTTTTTTAAGATCATTACTCCAATGTACTAAAAGCAGCCATCTAACCTTTGTAGAATCAAAGATTGGTTTGGGTTGGAAGGGACATTAAAGATCATCTAGTTTCAACCCCCTGCCACAGGCAGGGACACCTTCCACTAGGACAGGTGTATCTACCAACAGCACTTGTTTTTCAGGGTTGGATTTACAATACTGGAAGAAGGGGAGTTACTGGTGGGTTTCCCTTACTTGTTAGTTTGGTGCGTGTAGCTAACGTTTCTCAACCTGAAGGACATAATGTCAGGTCTGTGACTTAGTTTGGGTTGGAAGAGACTTTTTAAAGTCACCTAGTCCACCCTCCCAGCCATGGGCAGGGACATCTTGAACTAGGTCAGGTTGCTCAGAGCCCAGTACAACCTGGCCTTGAATACTTCCAGAGATGAGGCCTCTTCAGCCTCTCTGGGCCACCTGTTCCACTGTTTCAACACCCTCATTGTAAAAAAAATAATTCTTAGTCTAAATCTACCCTCTTTCAGTTTAAATCATTCTCCCCTTGCTAAATCCCTCCATGCCCTTATCAAAAGTCCCTCTCCAGCACTAGGATACTATCTTTTGGAATTAAGGCATTTTAGAGCTAACTTCCACTTGAATAGATGTTGATTATTTGTATGAAATTACACCACAGAGACCAAAGACTGAGCAGTGAGTGAGTGTGAGAGAGAGACAGTACCACCAATTGTCCCACATACTGCTCATTGCCCTTTGGGGTAAAAGGGCACTTCATTTTTCTGACTGTTTTGATATTCTTTTCATGTGGTCAGAATTGTTCCAATTCTGTGCTGGGGAAATAAAATATCTGGTTTGGTTGAAAAGGTGACATTTTGCACTGGGTAATAATTTGAATATTTCTACAGATGTGTTTCAACAGCTCTGGGTGTTTGCTATTAATGTAGTGTTATAAATAGCAAGGGGTGTTTGTAGCACACAGAGAAGAAAGGTTTTGATGTAAGAGACTGAAATAAATGGAGTCTTACTTAAGAGAAAATGAAAAAAATAGGCCAACTGAGTATTCCTAAATTCATGGAAACCTTCATCTGAATTTGCCTCTGGTCTCCTGATTTGATCAGTATGCTAGCAACCTTCCTAATGAAGTTATGTCTTATCTAATAAGCTTTCTGGGCTTATTTGGCAATGCCTAAGTTTTAAGATTTGCAGCTAAGAAGGAGAAAGCTCAAACCATTAGAAATCTCTCCAACTAAGTGGGTATATTTCTGTAGCACTGAGCAGACTTGGAGTTGGCAGGATTTGAAGTGGTCACAGTATTAAACACTGAAAAGTGTAGTCTGCAAATGAGGATCATTGCTTAGAGAGGAGCTGCAGGAACAGTTTTGACAGTATAAAGGTTTGATTTTCAACTTCATCTTTAGAGGACTTTGACTTCTCCCTCACATTTGATTTTCTTCATCAGCCTTTGCACAGTGCCCTTTAGTGGGATAGTTTCAATACTGGTCTGACAGGAACCTACGCATGCTTTCATTGTTTTCTGTTTCTGATGACATGTTCATTGAATTCTATCCCCATTTACCTGATCTTGATTGCATTCAGTTTACAAGGTGATGTGTTGCATGATTCATTAAATGCCTGATGCGCACTAGGCCTTTTCAAGATTGACAAAATAGGCATGGTGAAAATGTCAGTAATCTTCCCCAGAAATGCCAGTCATTTTCTTATCAGCATGCTTCTGTACAGCTATTGTGTTTCAGCTTTTTCATTTTCTTCCTACTCAGCTTTCATAATATAAAAAACTTGTAGTGGTAGCTGTAAGTTGTAGGTGTTTTACAGTGTTAGCTGTAAGTCTGCTGTTTCCACCCTAGAAATTAGAGTGTCACAGAATGTTCTGTCTCTCCTCTGTCTCTTGTTCCCTCTTTCCTCTGTCAGTGCAGCAGAGCACTTGATGCTACTGAGTCAACAGTGTTTCTGTTTACAAAGAGGTGGAAGAATGGGGCTGTTGAGGTCGAAATCTCTTTTGTAGTGATATGTGCTAAATTTGCCAAGGGGTTCAGCTGGTACCCTCTGCCTCAAAACTGTAGTGTTTACCGTCAGGAATCAGCTCATGGAGCAATTTCAGTGCAGATGCTGCACATCATGCTTTGCTGCCTTGTAAGCAGTTATTTGTGTAAAAGGAACATTCATTTGTAAGTGCAACAGCTGAAGCAAAATGTATTTGTAACCTATACAGTGTTCTGAAGGAAACAGCAATAACATTAATTGACAAACCTTGATGTAAATTCTACTTGTTCACTGGAGTCCTCCTTTCAAATCATCAGCTTTACATAAATCTTTTACCAAGAGAAACATGCAGGTGGAATAACATGGTAGTAGAAACTCCAAAGGTTGATTTTTACAACAAAAGCAGACAGTGCCCGGAGGAATATAGTTCTTCCCATTGTACATACACATTATTTCTCTTTAGAACACTGATTTTTTATTTTAATGGAAACAGTGCTAGTCCTCCTTTGCATGGGCTCTGTAGGCTTCTTAAAGTCAGTGGACACATTTCTGGGAAAGTAGAATTGGACCTCTTGTGTTTTCTGCTTCTGTAGAAATTAGACTAATGTTTAGTCTAATTAGACTAATGCTTAGTCTGATTTGTTCAGAGGCAAGTATTAAAGGCACCAATTTTTCCAGAAACAGGACATTAAATATAGACTGTGTTGGTGACACCTGCAAGGTTTGGTATTGTGTTATCTGTCATCAGCACATGGCAGCCTGGATATTTAAGGAGGTGGAAACCTTTGATTACAAAGTAAATTTCTTGCTACTGTATTTGTGTCCTGTTCACCTTGTTATTGCCTCCAGCAGTTTAAATAGCAAAAAGGGGAGACCTGTCTGCCAGGCTAGGGGGGCACAGGCACTCCTTCCATGCTCACCTTTGGCATAATTTACAGCCTGCCATATTTTCCTGCTCTGTTCAGGTTGGTGAGGGAAAAAAGCCTGCTAGGAAAGGATAAAGAAATATTTTTGGAGACTGGGTTTATCTGAAGCATGGTAATGTTTTCAGTTATTAGCCCAGGCATAGCTCTGAAGCAGGCAGGTTACATGGAGAGGCTGTTGGAGCTGAAGGCTCCTCACTCAGGCTGTAGCTGAAGACAGTGAAGCTGCACCTGGCTGAAGGATTGCAGAGTAAGTTGGTATTGTTCAGGCTGGAAGTGTCAGGGGAAAAAAAGACAGCTTGAGCAAGAAAAAAACCGATCTTCTTAGGCAAGGCTCAGTGTAGCAGCTCATTATGCCTGGAGTGCTTTACCTGCTTCAGCTATGGTCTCTGGGTTGTTCCAGGGGACTCCCAATTCCCCATTTGTCAGGATTATGGATATCCTGTTTGGAAACACCATTACTGAATGTACTTCCCCTTTGGCTTATTAGGAGCTCCAAAAGCTCTTCCAAATGTGCTCTCCACATAGTCTCAAATTTGTTTGGTCTTTGTGCTGTCCAAATAGCATACTACATAGTTACATTTGCCAAATTGTTATTTACATTTGCCGAATTGTTATAAAAATGATAAAAAATACTGGTATTGTGTTGGGAAAATAAATATTTTTTATTTTGGTGTTTTAATCTATTTCAGAAAAAAGTCAGGATCCCATTTTGTGGGGTTTCACTTAGTCTACCTCTTAATAACACTTAGATTAACATACAGACCTCGAGACAGCATTTAGTCTGTATAATGTTGTCATGGTTTGAGGCTGGCGCAATGCCAGTGCCCCTATGAGAATACACTCTTCCTGGTGTCTGCTGTGAGATGTGACCAGGAATAAGCAAAGCAGGCCCCCACTTAGAAATAAAGAAAAGAAAACTTTATTAACTAAACTACGACTCTAAGTAAAAAGAAAACACACAGGGAAAATGAAAACCTTCCAAAAACATCTCCTCCTTCCCCACCAAATTTCCAATACATCCATCCCCCAAATCACTAACTCTCAGTCCATCACCACCCTTTAGATAATCAATTCTCAGTTCATCAAGAGGAGAGGAGTCCTTCTTGTGCCATAGGTTTCCCCAGGAAACACCGTTGAAACCCTGTGTGTTTCTATGTCACTCATGGCACCGCCCAGAGAACATCTGCCATCGTGACCTCTTCCTTCCACGTCCAGTGCTCTCACCACTGCACATGGGCCAGAACTGCTTCTAGGGTCATCCTTTAAGGATGCTTTGTCCCGTTCCAAAAAGAGCACAGTCTCACCTTTGGGACACCTGTCCTTCCCAAATTTCACCCCCTGGGGCTGAGGGGTCTCAACACTGAACCCTCTTGGCTCTGAGCCATTGCCTCCCCCTGGATGCAGTCTCTGTGTCACAGGAAACATGGTTCTGTCCATGGCTACAACAAGAAGAGTCCAGCTAAGGCCACTCCATCATCTCTTCCCACCTAAGATTCTTCTCTACTCTTCCGCCCGCATCTTTCACTTGCACGAGCCTTCATCATACTTGCCCATTTCTTCCTCTATTTCATCTCTATCTCTCTTGTAGGAAGGTTAATGTTCTGCAAAGTTTTCATGGTCCAAAAAAGGGTTAAAAGCTCGGGCTCTGCCCGCCCAAAACTCCCACAAGCAGACGGACACCTTCTCCACCCCCCCACCCCCCCCTTCTCTGCCGGCCGGGCTGTGCTGCCAGGACATCATATCAAATTTCCAGGTGCCACAGGCTCTCTGTCTCTGGGGGAGGGGGGGGCTGTCCGATGCCTCTCGGTGCTCTCTCTCTTCCACTCTTCCGTCCTCAGGGCCAGGCCTACCTCACCCAGCCGCATGGTTTCCCCTCCCCCGCCTAGCCAGTAGCTGGGCCAGGGGAGGTCTGACCCACTTCCCTTGCCGGAACCCAAGAGAGGGTTTCCTCGGAATGCTCTGCTTTTAACCCCTGTGTTCTCAGAGGCATATCCAATGTCCCCAGTGGCCACACCAGGTGCCAGTATTCAAATCTAAGCACCCATTTGTGTGACCACAGCATCCCAGAAAACTTACTTCCTCTCAAACCACGACAAATGTCACTGTTCTCTTTTGCCTCACCCTATTTCAATTTCTACTCTCTATCAGCAGCAATCTTAATTTCCTCTACACCTGAAGAGAAAACAGGGAAAGTTAGACCTCCCAGCCTACCTGTATGCATTAAACTTTTAGCACAATCAATCCATGTAAAATAAAGGAAATTATATTTGGCAAACATTGAGAGCTTATTCAGATGGATGATAGAAGTATTAAGAACAAAAGGTCATATACTTAGCCTAGCCGATTAAACAGACATAACAGTACTGAATGTTTCTCCATGTGACACTTGATACAGAATTTGACCTCTGCTTTTGTTAATATTTGCCTATCTCCTGCTGTTTCTGAGAAGTTCTTTCTTCTAGTTCTGAAATTGAAGAGCATTATCTGTCCACCCAATTATAATTATTATTGTTAATATTATGCATGTACAATAGGGCTTAAAAGGTACAAATTGGATAAAAATTGTGTTTAGTCAAGAAAAGCTGTGTTGCTCTACTTGATTAGTGGTAAAACTCTAGTAGACTGAGATAAGTAGTGTTGGAGGCAGTTTTGATATTTCAACTAACTGTTTCTCCAAACTTTATATTTGCATGAAATATTTAATGCAAGTCCACGTGATGTTTGGTTTCAAATGACAGCAGTTTCCTTTTAATTTGCACAAAGATATTTCAAAACCCAGAGGAATTTCTGTAATGAGGTTTTCAAATCCCTCCTCTTTTCCCTCCTGAATCTCCCAGTGAGGTTAAGAGTTATTGCCTCTCAGTGTTACTGTGCAAAAAAATGAGATGACAGCTAAGCTGTAGAAAATTTTTGATTTAGCCTAAAACATGGACCTGAAGAAGAGGTTGTTCTTAGGTTTCCAGTCATGCACTTAAACATTTGTTTAGGAGCCTCCAAAGCTGAGGTTTGCCTCATTCCCTGGCTGCTAGCACCCTCCTGGGCAGGGGAGTGGCAGCAGCCCCTGGGGCCTGACAGCCATTGGGATTCCATTTAGGGACTTAAGTGGGACCCAAATGTGGAAGGCTTGGGCTTGCCCCGTGTCTTTGTTAAACCACACGTGTATTACAGGAGTTAGTTGGAAATATGGCCCCTTGTGTGAAGATCTCACGTCATAAGTAGGTGAGGCAGATGAGAGGTTCCCATCCCTGTTTTACAGGTGGGGAAATGAAATGTAGAGAGATGACATGGCTTGGTGGAGATCACAGGGGAAGCCAAGGAGAGAATAACAGTTGAATCAAGGTCTTGGGAAGGCTGTTCTTTGCCTTTAATTAGTCTGTCAGAAACATGACGTAGTTTCTTATACAGTGTATCAGTAATTACAAAAGCATATACAGCAGTCTGTGTTTGGAGGGTTGCCCAGACAGGAAAACAAAACTGTTTGTTGAGCAACTAATAGGATTTGTATGAAGGCATAATAAATGAAATTTATTTGAAGGTAGCTCAGTAGATACGTGGTATGGAAAGGCAAGGTGTACTCCATGCAGTGAGAAAATGCAGTAGTTATCTTCTTATTAAATTATAGTGTGAATATCCCTACTAACTTCTTAACAAGTCTCTAAGTGGTTTTCTGTGTCTGGAAACATAATTAGATTCACTGGCAACAAATGCCACATCTGGCAGTGGAGAAGAATGTAGCACCTTTTGTTGCTGTGTTGAGGCAGAAGCGGAGCTGTGTGACTCTGGCTTTGCTGTGCAGAGGTGTAGGTGGTGTCTGTCCCCAGGGCCATGCTCATCTCACCCTTTTGAGGCAAAAAAATAAATTAATTAAAAAGTAAAGAACTTTTATAGAACCTGTAGCTTCTGGTAAGGAGACTGGTAAAAACTTGGACCAACACCTGTTCTTCTGAATGTAATAAGTATCTGAATAGAGTCTCTTTCTGTTAACCCTCCAGAGGGGACCGCCTGACTGCAGCTCTTAACTGGCAGCATTATTTGGCATTCTGAATTTTGTAAAGATCATCCCTTAAAAGCTGAGAGAGACCAGCTGATGGCTTTTTGATGTGTCTGTATGGCATGATAACAATAACATGATAACGATTTTGGTAGATTCAATATCTGTCTTAATATTTTATATGATTCATAGTGGCTGAAGCTGTGATGAAAGTGACAGACCTGTCCAGCTGATCTGAAGGGCACACTGAAATGTGGTCAGTGGTAGCTAGCCTGTCTTTAACCTGTCTCTTGCCATGTCCCTAGTAAATCCAGCCATAAGGACTACACCACAGTAACAAGGCTGAGCTCAGTACCCACCAGGGCTGGCCTTCACTTTTCCATCTTTCAGTGGAGCTGTGTTGTAGCTCTGCTCAATGAAATCTGGAGAAACAGTCTGTCTGGATTTCTATGCAGAGATGAGCCCTTTCCTAGCTGCATGTAGACATTGACTTTGGTGCAGTCGTCTGAGGATTTTCAATAGCAATTTCCTGAGAGTTCTCTGAAAGCCATTTTCCCATTCAGTGTCATTTCCATACATGACAGCAGCCTTCTCTGAAGGAACACCCTAACTTACTAGGAGAGTTGGCTCATCTGTTGCTTTCCTCAAAAATAATCTTTAATTCATTATCTGTTCACTATGGGCTGGGTGCTACTTAGCCATGGATTTGAGAGGGAGTTGGGCTTGTTTAAAGCCTTCAGTATTAAGCCCACTGGGTTTAGCTGAATGTTTCTTGGAACATAAAAAAAAAAGCTTGGGAGACTGATAAGGCACACGAGTTCTGTTATTAATCTATTATTTCTTTAAGCCATACTTTTTTATATGATGCCATTGTTAAAGAATAGAGACAAGCTATGAGCTGGCCCACACCTCTCTAGAGATTACTGGCACTCTGCAAAATGAGATACTTAAAGGATTAAACAATTAATACGCAGCTGATGATAAGAAATAGGGCTTGATTTAAAACCCCATTAATGTCAATAGAACTAGTTCTTGTTAACTTCAGGGGTGGGCTTTAGATCCCAATATAAGACAGTGCATGTATTTGAAGTACCCAGACTGGACAGTCCTACACATGGATTGTCTATTGCTGACAGTGAAAGTGCTGGAGGTTCACTGGGAGAATATCTCAGTTATTTGAGAGAATGATGGATGCAAGCTGAAGGTCTGGAGGTGAAATTTTATTTTCTCTGAAAGCTCTCAAAGAATTCAAAAATCTCTCTCTAGTTTTTACTGCCTAACTTCCTGGACTGTTTGTTTTTCAGAAAATAATGTTGGGAAATGAACATACAGATGTATTGTTTTGATATGGTTTTTTTCTTGCCTGACCTATACAAACTTATTATTGATAATATATTCCTGCATCTTAGGAGACTATACTGCAGTAGGCATACAAAAACTGCTCATGTCATTAAGCCCCCATAAAAAATGACAAAATTTGATTTTAAAAATCCAGTTTTTTCAAATGCTTACATTGTTGAAATATTCTTTAAAAACCCACAGAACTGTTTAGTGTGTCATAGCTGGGAATCTCCTAAGCAAACAAAAATGAATTTTGTGTGAATCTCACTAAAAATATTTTAATTATTTTCCTTCCTACTTTGACATCTGAGTAGAGCTCCGCAAGGGGTAAAACCAACTCTCATGGTCTCATTCTCTGTGGGATACCTCAGGAGGCAAAGGAAAGAGACAAGGGTGTCTGCAAATGAGTCGAAGTTGGGCCTGTGCCCTGTAACTCTATCTCCTGTGTCTGGCTTGTCTGACTGCAGGGTGAATACCTGCATACAAAGCAGCTGGGAAGTTCAGACCTCAGTCCTAAGCCTAGATTTGGAATCATTAAGTGATTCTCCTTCTATTGTATCTATTGTTTGTACCTAAAGTACACTGGGACCCACAAGAGTCAAAGTTAGGGGTTTTATGATAATTGCAAGACCACCCCACACCATACATGACAGCACTTAAATGAGTGGCTGCTTGTTCATCCTACAGCCTAAACGAGAAAACAAAATCTCCTGGATGAAACTCCAAATCCCTCTTCAACCTGCACAGCCTAACAGGGGTGGAAAAATATCCTTTTTTATTATGTCTGTGCTGAAATGTGCTGCTAAAAGCAATTTCCCCAGAACCAGCACAGTTTAATGGTGATTTATGCACTGAAGCAGGTCTGGCATTTATATCCCTACTTGGTTTTTTATTATACTATTATCACTCAGGCCACTCTACATTCAGGGAAAAATGGCTTTCTGACTGAAAATAATTTTTTGAAAAGGTATTTCAGTTTTCATCAGTAACGTTTGGGGTTTTGTTAAAAACAAAGAGCCAACTAAAAATCCTCAGCCCAACACAGCAGTCAGACAGTGAAAGACAGAGCTGCAAGTTTGTAAGCCTTCATGTTTTCAGCCCTGGAAGGGAAAATATATACACCAAGTAAAGCACAGCACCATGATCCGTGCAGCAGCTTCACATTTGGGTGATGATAATAGTGAATCACAGAGCTGATCAATTTATTCTGTTTGGTAGCAGAGAATGTGTTGTAGATATACCCATGACTTAGATCATTCAGAACAGCTGTAATATATATGGGGAAGAGAAAACTATATTATGACAAAACAAATTTCAACAGGATATACCAGGCACCTTCTACAGTGGGTTGCTGGGTGTCCAAATCACTCATGCAAAGCTTTTTGACATGTGAGAAAGGGTCTGTTAAAAAAAATGGAAAATATTGTGAGGGTAGTTTGTAGTTAAGCTGTTGGATGCTGTGGAAATTAGTAGCATTAGTCCATTCAGGTCCTACTGTCCTTGGAAGTTTTCAGTCACCCAGTGCATGATGAAGTGCAGCTCTGGTGTAGATGTGTTAACAGGGAGAGCTAGGCATAATAGCAGGCATTGTATCCCCATCACACATTCAGCAACACACTGTAAAAATTATCACAGGGGTTTGTCAGCAGGATGTAAGTGTTTGCTAGTCATATGTCTTTTGGGATTTCTGCCTGGCAGAGGCCCTCTCTGACGTATCTTCTCACTTCCCAGTATCAATACAACAAGTATTTGAATATTTCCATATAATTTGTTCCAAAGGGAATACAGAGGATGCAAGAGAGTGAAAAGAGACTGAGATTTCTGTTTTACTCAGAACTGAGGTTTTTTTCCCCCCCATCTCCATTAGTAAATTGAAAAACACCATCAGCTGGGGGAATGTTTGATATGAAACAGTAGTAAAGATGTCATTACAGCATTTTTCTTCTTCAGAGCTCTGCCTGCCAGGTCCCATAATTCCAGTGCAGAGGAATTCTGGCTTCTTTGCTTTGCTGTCTTATATCAATGACTTTTTTTTAAGGATTTTTTTCAGTACCTGGTTCGCAATACATTGCAGAAAAATAGAGCTGGGATCAAGTGTATCACGAAACACCAGCTGAAGGTGAGTCCCTCTTTTCTCCTACTGAGAGGGGTCTAACACCAGTGAGGCAAGGCACAGCTCTCAGCACAGACAGTGTATTGTGCATTCTCAGGGAATGAACTCCATAACCAGGGAGTCTGTCTCCATCTCTGCTGCCATCAGCAGTGTATTAAAGACTCCACTCAGCACTCCAGCACTGACTTCCTTGCTGCAGCTCACAGCACATGCTGAGCTCCTTGGGACAGCAGTGGCTGGTGGTAATCAAAGAGCTGATAAGGACGTATCTCATGAAAGTCCTTAGTGATGTGCTGATGGAGGAGAGCTATCCCTGGCATTCTTAAATTAAGAGGAGTTTTTTGTTACACAAGACGTCTCAGGGAGAGGAGGAATAGGAGTGTTTGGGATTGGATTGTCTCTTGACTTGGTATTGTTTGCTCAAGTTTGGAAACTTGACAGCCTCCAAGGGCTTTAATTAAATTTTGATTTTTTTGTATTTAGACCAGGCTACAGGAAGAGGTAGAGTAGTTTTGGGTTTACCAAAGCAGTTTTGGTAGAGAGTTTTCATGCTGTTTATTAACTGTAAATTTTAACGTGTGCTTTTTGGTTTTTGTAAGGTAGGAAAACTTAGTGGCTTTTCTTTGCCTCCAAGTCTTTTGCTTTCCACAACTTTTCAGGTTGTTCCCATTGAAGTGGCTTTTGTCTCAAAGAGCACGTGCCTCAACATTGCAAATGGGCAGAGGGCTCAAACTCACTCTGTGGTTTTGGGGAGCAGATAAACATTTTGGGTTTGACTCAGAATCATACAATGGCCAGGGCTGGAAGGGATGTTCAAGATCTAGTTGCAACCCCTGGCCTGGACAGGGACTGCCACAGTGATGCTTGACTGACTGGCCTTTGAGTTAGTCCTGGTGTGGGAGGAAGCCTTTGGGACTTAGCAGCTTTGTAAGCCACAAGCAACTTAGTAGCTGCTCTGCTGAAGTGCTCTAATTTTAAACACATACACTTCCATATCTCTTAGTACCATTTGTCATCTTGCAAAGCATCTTTTAATCTTTTCCTGGTTTCAGAGTGCCAGATTCTTGATCACCTGTTACATACCTTAACAACCAATGAATTCTCATCTTGTTGTGCCTTGTCTTCTGGAAAGCTGTCAAACATTGTCACCTTGCCAGGCAGGCTTTGCAAGCAAAAAGCAGCAGATAGAGAGGAACTTGAGTGAGGTCACTCAGCTTTGCCTTCTCATTCATTCCTCTAGTTCCCTCACACTTTAATAGTCACAAGTGGTAACCTATTTTTGTTGAGCCCAATTATAATGAGATTTTTTTAGAAATCCCTGCAGCTGGATGTTTATATTGGCAGGAAGTATGTTTAATGCATATTTTACAGACCAAAGAGCTAATTTTGGGAAACTGCTAGCAGCATTTGAATGCCCCATTATAATGCCAGGATTTGTAAATTGAAGCTTTGAATAGATTTGGCTTAAACACTGAGGGAATGAGATGGTCTTTAGACCTGGCTGCAAGTTTAGCATCTAATATAAAGTCAGTGGAAAATCAATTCGTCTTTCCATTTGCCTTAATGGATTTTTCGATCAAACCCATGTTCTTAAAAGCTTTTGAGTACATGAATAGTCTCAGGTTTTTAGACAGGTTTTTAATTTGCAAGCCTGAGTAGTTGCTGGTGGAACCCCAGGTACGCAGACATCTCTAGATAGGGCCTTCTTCTTCTGAGTGACTGTACCAGAGCCTGTGTGTGCTTGTGTCCAGAAAAAAAAGATAAGCCTTTTCCAGTCTGGTCTAAAAATTCAATGCCTTTTTTTTTTTTTTTAAGTAGTTTGTTAGAGAATTTATGCTTCAGAAATATTAGTGTAAAAAGACAGTCAACTGACATCCTTCCTTAAGGAATGCTGGGAGTTTGGGAAAAAAGGGCTTGCTCTGGGCCAACCACTGCAAGCGTATGACTGCCTTCACCCAAATGCCACAATGGCTGAAAGATTATGAGCAAAGCCCTGTAGAAGACAACAGTGAGTTTCCCTGTGTTAAAAAAATATATATATAAAAAAAAATCAACAGAAGCACTACTAATCTACATAATTATGCTATAGATCCTTCAAATACAAATGATCGATTAGTTTGCCTGTACAATAAATTCGCTGACAAAACAACTCTTCACATTCCTTATGCTTTTAACTTTGCTCTTGACTGCTGAAAATGTTCTTTATTTAATGCTTCAATGTTCCTACTGCTTGGCAAGCTTCTGGTTCGGCACATAAGGGGAATTTGATTGAAAGGCTGTGCTACATTTAGGATCAAATCCTCAGGGGCCAATTCACTAAGAGTGTAGCACAGCTCTGTGAAGGAGCTGCTAAGGTTTCTGGAAGCTGAGGTTGGTTCTAACAAAAAGAAGTTGCTTTTTTAGTCAGTTGAAGCCTCCTGCCAATTTAGAAATTAGCAGCAACTACTCAATTTAGAAATTGGCCGGAGCCTTCCCCAGCAGGTGCCTTGTTGATCTTGCCCTCCAGTTGTGTGAAACCCTCTATAAGTGTGGGGATGCCACCAGGACATGCCGTGAAGCCTCACAGAGCTGGGATCTGCCATAAGGTGTGGGAGGGCAGCTTTGCATGCTGCATCTTGCACCTCCTATATATGGTTCAAGGCTAACACAATATGGTTCTGTAAAATGTCATGGAAATTTTAGCCTCCTCCATGTTGCATGTGTGTGTGCCCAGGGCATAAGCATCTGGCATTAAATACTTTGTGAAGTTTCTTCTGAGCTGGAGTCTTAAATGTGAGTTTGGTTGTTTTAAGTCCAGTCTGACTGCTCCTGGATGCTTGATGGTGTTGTCTTTTCTCTGTCTCTCCCCCTCATTTGTATGACATTTATGTCAGAAATCAGGAATAATGAAACAGAGAAGATAGAGATAGTTGCATGAAGAAAGTCAGGGCTGTTTGAAGCTTCTTTCGTGACTTTTATATTTCCTTTTGTTGCATTTGATGGTTTGCCTTGAGGCAGGAAAGGGAGGTAGGAAATTTGCATGAAGATGGAATTGCTTCTAGGCTTTCCTCTTTGAATTTACATGGGCTACTCAGTTTTTTACTGAGGCCTAAGGTAATTTCATCAAGGTCCAGTTAGGCAAGAGACAGCACATGAGATCAGCCTTCCTGACCTTACATGTGGCTTCAGTGCTGCACTAGGCAAGAAGAAACCACCCATGCTTCCCTGCATGAATGCAGGCGGAGCAGTTTGTCTGGGACTTGGATGAGATTCTGGCAAAATGAGCTAGCAGTCCGGCTGCTGAGGGGGGTCTACCCTATTTGTAGCCCTTGGATAGAGCAGAGGAAGCCTGAGGAGGTCCTGTGAGTCCTCTCAGTCTTGCTATGATGAAATATTACGTTGGCCCTGCTCCTGGAGTGTTTACATGCTTTTCCAAATTTGAGCTATAAGCAAATAATGAACCTATGTAACAGGCATACTGCTCATCCTTAATCATTCTTGTGTATAAAGGGCTTTGGTATTATTTGGATGGAAAGTTCCAGCTGTAAAGAGAAATCCCTGCTCTTATCAACAGAGTGTTTGCAAATCCTGTCAAACTTTTAATTTAGGGTAGTTTAAAATTACCTTGTTGTCCTTGTTTGAAATCCAGAGAATCTAAGCACTTTTGAAAATGCCTTGCTGGACACAGAAATCCTTACAAATTTCCAACTGTCTGCCCAAGTGTGTACAAAAAGCTAGCAGTAGAATAAGGAATTTTGCCCTTCCCCCCTCCCCCCGCCCCCCCCCCCCGCCAAACCCCATCCCATATTATGTCCAGAGGGCTGCTTAAGCCTGTAACTGTACAGTCATGGGGAGGAAAAAGCAAGTCCTCTGTAAACTGCTATTTCAAGAGCAACTTGTAGCCTTATTACTCAGTTGCTTGTTTTCAAGTTATCAAAAATCTAACTTTGAGTATAAACAAGGTTTTCAGGGAAAGGTTCTCAAGGGTGCTCCACGGCCAAATTACCTTAAAATTCTGTAGAAATTGGAGTACTTGAACTGTAGAAATGGGAGTACTTGAACTCCCTCAATTTCTTCTGAAAATCTCAGCCTTAGACCCTCTATTGCAATGGGTTTTCTACAGTCTGCTGAAAAATTACTCCCTTTCAGAGCTAAGTAAATCGTAATGATTTAAAACCCATCTTTTACATGTGTTTGGGGGTAAGTGGGATGTTTGTTTATTTATTATAGAATACACTAGCTGGCTGTCTGGCTTCCACTGCCATGGAGAAATGCAATGAGAGACCCTATTCAAAACCAGCATTAGTTGCGGGGAGCAGCCTGCACAGGGAAGCCGGCCCAGATTACCCTTCTGTACTCCTTTTCTTTCTCTGGCATACCTCTGATGAAATTTTGGACAATTACACACATTTGTCTGATTTTATAGTTTTCTTCAGAGCAGAGATTGAGAACTTCACTGTGAGTGAATATGGAGGACAAATGTGGGTATTAAAGAGCCACTTCATTCTTCGTTTTGTCTTGTCCCTGAGCTAAACTGTATCTGGATTATTTGAGAAGAAAAAGGCCTGAATGATCAGCATCAGTGTTAAGTTCACTTGATTTTTGCACATTTCACATTGCAGCCCACCTTACTTGCAGCAAAGGTTTTCTGTGGCCACCCTGCCACACAGCATACAACTAACTTGTACACCTTTATACAGTTTTTTCTGGAAAATCCATGTCTTGGTTAAGAGTTCCCCTCCTGTTTTTTTGTTACTAGCTATTTATTCTTGCATAAACCTTTGGTTTTCACTGCTGACAATTAAGACAGTGAGTTAAAAACCACTTCTGGAACGGGTTTTGGCATAACAGAGATGTTATGTCTCTGCAGAGAGAGGGGGAGCAGATCCTGCTAGGCACAGCACCACTTGTGGACCATTAGGATCCTGCCTGTTGCCATCGAAGCACCACAGCCCCAGCCCCAGGGACTAGCACAGTTTTCGGCAGCCTTTGCATCCTGCTGTGCTCAGATTAGTTGACTACTGACTAAGCATATGTCTGCCTTCCCAGGCTGAATTGCTGGGAACACCTGTAGGGCAAGGAGAGAAAATCAGGGAACAGTTTGTCTCAATGGATTAATTCAGACTTGTCATGCCTCATTTGTGCAGTATGGTGCCCAGCTGTGCCAGCTCAGTGCCTTGGGGACACAGGGTGGCTCAGGTGGCAGAGTGATTCAGTGCTGCTGAATCCCAGCCTTCAGAACAGGGCCCAAAACTCAGACCAGTGTTCCCAAAACCCCTCGTCTTGCTGCCCACGTAGTCCAGCATGCAAGTACAATGTGCCCCTGCAGTTCTGAGGTTGATTTAGTACAGGGCTTTTCATTCACTGTTAGTGCATTGTGAGTAAACTCTGTAAAGCTTCTTCCTTCACTGTTGCTACAATTGTTTTCCTTCCTGAAATTCCAATTAACTCATTGCCACTTTTTTCTTACTTGCAGCAAAAATCAGTTGGCATCCTCTTTAGGTAGAGAGAGCAGCTCTGAGGTCAGAGAAGTCCAAGGCTTGGAGGCTGGCCTGCCTCCCATTGTCCTCTGGCCTCCAGAGAGGGAACATTTACTCTTTTGAAATTCCCACCAAAGGCTCTTTTCTTCTGCTTTCTTTCTAATAATTTATTTACAGAAATTGTCTTTTCAGAAAAATCTGCAGGATGTGCCCTGAGCACACCTATGTATTTTTAAAGAGCTTTTAGCTGGTTACCCTGGTGTGAAAGATGAGATTGATAGGGGGAATAAAGACCTCTTAAAACAGAAGTAAGAGGTCATTTATTACCCTGTACCACCTCATATTGCTTGGTTTCCAGCTATTAAGAATACATGAGATTCTGGGCTGTTGGAAGTGGACACACAATCCTTACTTTTGTCCTAAGGTAGACTCTGGCCCATGTAATTTAACAGTGTCCTAGAAGTCAGCTTATATTTTACAGGCTCAGGCTCTGAAGTGTGATACTAGCACTCAGGATATGACAGGCATTAAATTTCAGTACATGTTAAATTACGAATAATTGTCTCCACTCTGCTCAGTTTTGTGTAAGGAATGAGCCAAGCAAGATTTTCACATTAACCATCTCAGCTCAGTTGTGCCATGCCTGTCAAAAAGTGGAACATGCTCAAGTTTCCCATTGCATTTCCACCACTTTCCTGGATTTGTAGGTATTTATTCCCAGCTAAGGAAGTTTGAGGATTTCAGGGTAACCTGTTGGAAATGTGTGGGAATGTCTCTCAATAAGCAATCTGTGACTGCTCCGGCTTAAGGTAAAATTTAGCATCCAGGCCAGCCTGTAGAGGAATAAAGACTTGCTTTCTTTCCCCCTGCAGTGCATGGAGCCAGGGCTGGGAGGTGAGTGTAGAACAACACCAACAGTGTTCCTGGACACCTGGCTGCCTCCCCTGCTGTAGTTTTCCACAGTGGCAGAGGGAGTCAAGCAATCTGCAGAGGCAAGGCAAGTCTTTAAAGGAAAATTATGTGCACAGAGAAAGAGGAAATAAGGCAGGGTGGTGACTCCAAAGCCAGCATCTTTGCTGCTGTGTGCATTCAGTCAGTCTCCAAGCAACCAGCAATATAATAAGGACACGATGAGTCAGACTCAAACAGTGGTGTTTATGCACCTTCATATAGACGTTTTGTATATATTCAGTGTCTGTTAGCCCAATCTTACCTTCCTTATCCATGCTAATTTATTAAATGTGAGGAGCTGGCCGGCAGTTGCCCCCCCCTGCATGCTCGGCGCAGCCTCCTCAGCCAGATCTCCAGCTGGAGTGGCTTGGGTGCAGGTAATCATGCCCACTTCTGCCAGGCTTCCTTGCAGCCATCTTCCAAGCCTACAGCTTATTTTCCAGGAACTCCTTTCATTTTGCAGCTTCTATAAAGCTTTGTGCTAAGTCTGTTAGTCCTCCTGCTGTAGATTTGCAGCTTGCCTGGGCTTTGAAAGGTGGAGGTGCATGGAGATGGGTAGTAACCTCTCTGGGAAAAGAAGCCCCTGAATTTCTGAGCACAGAGGGAGTATAGATAAGAGATGCACAGTGTGTTTGGATTTATTGGCCCTGTCTTGGTGGTGATATTGGCAGTACCTGTGCTTGGCACAGTTCATGGCTTTGCTGAATGCTTGGTCTTGGTGCCAGCGCTGCTACAGACAGCACAGCTTGGTATTCAGACACAGGAAAGCACACAGAGGTAGTTTCATCTATTTTAGGTGCATCATTGGAAACGACTCAACACAGATATAATAAAAGCACACTTTGTAGCCGAGAGGAAACTACTGAAAGAGAATACTGTTGCAAAAAAAAAAAAGAAGAAGGAAATTTCCACTGATCCCAGAAACCCAGCTAGCTACAGCCTCCAGACCAAACCTCCTTCAGTCTCCAGTGCTATTCTTCCAGATGAAATCAATATTTATGATTTTTTTTTTCGGTTAGCACATTTTGGAGGTGATTGATAAATGTAAGAAATCGTAAGTGCATTACTTTGGGCCAGAAAAATGTTTAACAAGCACATCTGGAAGTGCTCAAGGCAGGGTTGGATGGGGCTTTGAATGACCTGGTCTCCCATAAGGTATCTCTGTCCATGGCACGGGGTTTGGAACTAGATGATCTTTCAAGGTCCCTTCCAGCCCATGATCTGCATTCTGTGGTCCCATGACAGCCCCGACCTGGGGTCCATTAGGGAGGCTCCCAGATAGGGCTCTCCATGTCTCCTCAGGTCTGGCTGCTGGTGCAGCCCCCTCTAACTCTTGTAGCCTTAGTGCAGAGACTCAGGGAAGGGTGTGCCCCCTTAAAGGTGGGATGTCACTCCTGATCCCATCAAAAAAGCTCCAGCAAAAAGAGCTGGGGAAAAGAAAAAAGTGTCAAAGCATTTATTGTTTGGTTCGATGCATTAGTCCTTTTGGGTTGGCAGTAGTTCTGGTGGGCAAGTAACAAAACCCAACCCAAACCAACAGCACTGTGGGACTGGTAATTTTTAATAAAGACATTAATCAAAGCACTTGGATCCCCTGCAGAATTTTTACTGTCATAAAAAGCTCCTCTTCACAAGTGTTTGCCCTCACCTAATGAGTGGAACATAGAAGCCCAGTGAGAGCCCTGCCCCAGCAGCGTGAGCCAGGCCCACTTCATGGCACACTTCCAAAAGCTTCCCAGTGCAAAAACTGTATGTAGTCACAAGCTCCCATCTCCCTGAGAGGGGAGATGGGAATACTTTGACAAAACCTCAGGATTTTGGCATGGGTGAAACCCAAGCCTCTTCTCTCTGTGGGACACACCGACATTGCTGTTTGGCTTTTAGTGGAAATTAATGGTCAGGCTCTTACAGTAAATGCAGTGCTAGACTGTCCCAGCAATTAGAGCACATCACCCCTTCTGAAAAGGAATGCCCCTTTCTCATCAGGGGTTTGAGCAGCAATCTTAAAAAAGGTGACCTCTAGGTCTGTTCATGATTGTGTTTTCACCCAATCTGGCTTATATTTATAATTTTCTTTTCTTCAATGATGCAAATCTTTTTTCTCTCATCTTGGGTGGCAGAAAAAAAAAGGCTTTTCTGGAAAATAAAAAAGCCTTTTGAGGAAAACAACAAAAAAGAAGTTTATGTATTAAAATAGAAAACTTACTTTAAAAGACCCAGCTGTGAGGTTGACTCAGAATAGATTTGTTAACCATACAGTCTTGATCCAAACCAAAGATTAAAATTTGTGAATAAAGATTCACTTTTATTTTGTAAATTCTCGTACATGTTGTTCTAGTCTTCTGTAAGAAAACTCACTAATTTATTTTGCTTTTCTCTGCTTTGTTTTCCCTTCCCCATTTTTTACATTATAGTCTCCATGATCTATAAAAATAACCCTAATTTTCCTCTCCTCTGGATAAACCCATAGCTATTATAAACTAGAAGAAAAAGCCCCTTTCATATTGTTGATACTGGATGTTTGTTTAATTTCAGTGGGCTTTCTAAAAGTGTAATGCAAGTGGAGTTTATTACTATTTGAGGCTTTAATTGCTGTAGTAATATTTTTTTACAGCTCCTTATTTTTATGTTTAAGAGTCTCCAGACCCCTTGATTTATTGGCATTGGTGAATGATTGATAAATGATTGAGGTTATGTAGAAAAACTGAAGGCATTCTATGAAATAGAAGTGGTGCCAGAATGACTGTGCAGGACCCACCAGTGTATTTAATGTGAGGCATACTACACAGCTGCTACATACTACACAGCTGCTACAAGCTGCAGCTAAAGATTTCACAACTGTCCACTGGGAAGAGATTAAAAAACATAAAAACAGTAAGAGTGGGGTGGTTTTCTTGCTCATCAGAAGTGTGGTGTGTTCTCTTGCAGTCTAGCTTTCCATTTTAATGTCTCAGGGTGTTTATTTCTGGAATATCATAACCACAAAAGAGAATAAGAAAAAGAAAGGTAGTAGGCAGGGTTTTCACAGGCATCTAAAGCAGTTAGACATCTAATTTCTGTGACATTTCAATGGGAGTTGTTATTTTTCCCTCTTAAGCTCTTTGAAATAGCAAGCAAGGATTTCTGTTTCAGGCTTGTGAGCTTCCTCACTGCATCTGCTGTTCTTACAGAATAACAGAAAATTTGGGAGGCTCAGGTACCTGGCAGAAATGGTTTTTATACTGTCTGGATTTTGAGCCTAAATTCCAAACAGTTAACAATTATCAGAGTAAGAAGTAATGGGTGCATTCCTGGGTGAATGCAGAAGACATTTGTTCTAACAAAATGATTCTGCTGATAATGCTTCTTGTGTTAGGTCAGGTTGCTTTTTTTCCTTGATGTCTTAAAATGTTTTGAAATGTTGGTTCTTTAGAAGGAAAAGCACTGAGATAAGTGCAGGATGCCTGTGTTGGAAATGGAATGGTCAAACAGTGCAAAAGATGAACAAGGAGCATTGATTGTTGCCCTTGGCTTGTTTCTCAATTCCTTACTTTTCAAGCTCCTGATATTCTTCCTACTGGAGCAATAGTTCCTGAGGTGGGTGGGGGATGCTCCTGCAGGGTTAAGCCCCTGCACAGTGAAGAGGAAGCCCTGGTAACTGTATTTGTGGTAGTGTTTTGTGGAGCCTTGCGGGTAACTGAACACAGACTCTCCCCAGTGTCTGGTCTAGGAGCAGATCTGATCCATGAAATGCTGGACAGGACAAGGAAACCAGGACTACCTGCTTTGGCTGGAGTCCCCCACTGAACTGAACAAAACATGGCACAGAGCTGCACCCTGACAGGTGCCAGCTGATTTCAGCTGGGAGCTGGAGCAAGCCCAGCCACAGCATATGTTCACAATCAAAAAGTCATTAAAAATTCACATAGACAAGTTACTCAATTTGGAGCCTGTCTGTGAAACTCTGCACACCAGCTGAGGCAGTAGCTCGGGCTCGATGCTCCTGGTAATCTTCCACAATCCTGTGAATCTGCAGGAGATGGGAGGAGGGCACTTGCTCCAGTTTGGATTTCTCATTTTCTTAATCTTAAGGGAATGATTTCCCTCCCACTGGCCTTGGTGTGGATGTCTCCTGAAAGGCATATCTGTGACCATCATCTTCCTTGGCAGGCATTCTGCTGAAACTCAGCCTGGGGGGGCGGGAAGTAATTCATTTTGTCCCTATGTTGTGTGGGCTAAGATAATCCTCTGGTTTGGACTCTGATTTTGGTTGCTAAATATAAAAGTAATTGAAAGGGTTAATGTGTGAGCCCTCCTCCCACTCAGGATGCTTCTGTAGGAAATCCATAGGAAGCAGGTCATCCATAGGTGCCTTGGAAATGAAGTGAGGTGCACAGTAACATGCAGTGAGTTAGATGAAAACAAGTTTATTCTGGGTTTATAAGCACTCTGGCAATGAAAAAGAGTTTGATACTGAAAAAGCAACAAATTAGAGGCCCTGGTAATTTGCTGCTGGCAACCACATTTGCTCTTGGGTGCAGTGTGATTGACACGTACTGCAGGCTTTCCATGAATGTCATTGCCTCTTGGAAGTTCAGTGGGCTTCACCCTCCTCTGTGGGAGGAGACACTTGCCATTAAATATTTCCCTTGGTCCTGTCCTTCTCTTGCAGACCGTGTCCCAGATGCCTGCTCCCCAAGGGATTGGACTCTCTCTGGTGGTCTCCCATAACAAATCAGTAGAGATTCCCTTCTGGCTTCTTACACAGCGGCTTTCACTGAAGGTGAAGGTGGAACTTCATCTGAAGGTTATCTGAAGTTTATGCTGTCCTAGTTAGCAAAATTTCAGTGCCACTCTTCTTTCTGTCACTGCTCTTTTGAAGGTGCAGAGTCCTTGAAGGAAGCAGGGAAGTAGGAGAGATGATCAAGAAGTCCACTTTTATTGTATCACAGGGAGAAATCCAGTGCTGAAGCCAAATTCTTAGCAACTTCTTTGTGGTGTGACAGTCTTTGGAAAAATGAAAATCATTAGGTAGTCAGTCCTTGCTCAGAGTTGAGCTTTGGATAAATTAGTAACTCTTCAAGGCACAATTTTGTTAATTGCCAACAATTACATACTTTGTTTTTGCATTAGATCAGCTGTGCTGAAAGTTCCCATGCCTCTAGTGCATTTTCCATTTTTTAATGGGCTTTGTATTAAGCCTCAACAATCAGGAGCTTGTTTTTATGTAAGGAAAAGTTCTCTGTGTGATCTGTAAAATTAACCAGGTAATTTTAACTTTTTTGTTTTGCGGAGTTGTGTTTATTTGTTTATGAATCTTTTCTTGCCCCATTTTAGTTATTCAAGTACAATCTTTTTAACTTTGAGGTTATTTTTACATGACAAACACTTGATCTCAGAAAGAGATGCTTCTGGTTTGGATTAATACAAGTCTGAAAAACTTGGATGCATACTTTTGGAATATCAAACAGTTTGATAAGGTATGAAAATATGTTTTTAATGTTTATTTGCAGATAGTTAAAGGCAGTGTAAACCAATTTCTGAGTTTATTTGCTTTTATGCATTTGCTCTGGCATGCAGGCTAACCTCACTTTCAGGATATGACAAGGACAAACACCGGACTGTTGTTGATTAATGGGTGTGTTTGCCACACTTGAACATGTGGTTCCTAAAGTTCAGGATGTGTAAAAATACAGAATAAAAACACTGATGTCTTGTGCCAGGCAGACACTGCCACGGAAGGGTGGAGCTGTATGGCATTTCTTTACTTTCTTTTTCCTCTTTGCAAAGGAGAATTGTCACAAAAGGAAAACTCTCCCCTGAATTAAAGAGAAGGTGTGCAGCAGCTGAAGGCACCATGGCTGTAAGGTGCAGGCTGCTCTTGAGGGAGAATTATGTAATACCAACTCTAAGTATCAATATCAGGTTCTGCAGGGGTAAGATGGGCAAAGAGGTGCTCAGCACGAGCCAGTTCAAGGCCAGAGTGACCAAGCAATAACTTGTGGTGTCCACATCAGAAATGGAGGGCTGAGATCCTCATGTGCCAGACCCTCCGTGTGCCTGGATGGGAATGGGGTGAGATGTCCTGGTACATCCCAGGCTTGTTGGGCTGGTGCTTGGACCTCAAAAAACCTCAGCTGAATCTGGTCAGTATGCCTATGTTCCATGAGGTGTGGAAACTGTGGGTAATTCCTCAAAGTACCAGAGTAAGCAAATCTAGGAAAGGTCATCCTGGGGCTCTTCCAGCTTCACTTGGTGGTGGAATTTTAACCAAGGATTGTGTTGGCTGGACTGACTAATTCTCTGGAGCTGTCACCAGCAGAGATATGGTGATATTCATGAAGTGAGTTTGGGTGCCAGTTATCACAGCCATGTTAGGTGCGAGCTGGCTCATTTGCCAGCTTGGCCAGGAGAGAGCTTGCTGGGGTTCGTATCTCCTGGTAGTGATGGGAGAGAGCATGGAGGCACATTGCCATGCCTCTGTCCTTGCCTCCTTACCCTAGCAGCTCTCAAAAAACGCAATACAAGCAGGAATTAAATTCCTTGTTGAGTGTGAGGCTGGCTGTTGCAACAGTGAAGCCTTGCTCCTTGCCTGAGAACTCTTCTTTCTTTTTAATACCCACTGCAGGAAGTTGGTGCTCTTATATCTGAGTAATAAATTTATGGTTTTCTGAGACCCTCTATAAAATAAAACATGCTCTTGATCTGGTCTAAAGCCCATTTGAGTGAATCACATGGAGTCCCATGGATTTGTCAGTGTTTATGAATCAAGCCCTATAGCTTTCAGTATATTACAAACAGAAAACCCTGTGTTACTATTTTTTGTGAGTCACTTGCACCTAGATAGCTCTTAACAGGGGAGCAGCAGTTCAGTCAACGCTTTTTTCCAAGAAATTACCTCTCTGTCCCTACAGAAAAGCAGCTTCTGTTCTTTCAAGGAAATTTTAATTTTTGTCATTTCTGTAGTTAACCATTTAGTGGCGACACACATTAACCTCATTCTTCTTCCATATTGTCAGGTCTGCTCCCATTTATCCAAACAGCCAAGCAGCTCCACCCTGGAGACCTGGTGGCAAACTGGCAAACCCTTGCACCTCTTCCCAAACCCATGCTGCTGCAATGTTTTTGCTGCCAGCTGCTGCAGAGGGTTGTTTTGCTCATATGTGCTGGAACATCTCTCTTCTCCATTGATGGAATCTGAAGGTCGAGATCATCTCCTGTTTTTCCAGAGCAAACTGTTGGCAGATGGGGCTTCTGTCTCTACTGCCATCCAGAGGGATGCCAGCAGGGAAGGATTTTCTACCCCCAGATTTATTCTCAGTCCATCCCCATCCTCAGGTGCTGGTATGATGAAGGGTGGGATGGATTCTTGCTTTATTCACTGTCATATCTTGTGTGCTGGGTACAAAATTTCAAAGGGTGGTAACAGGAGAGTAATTTTGCCACTGCTGAGGCTCTCTGGCACTTACTGAAAATACACAGATTGGCAATCACTCTCTTGAACTCTTAGTGCAGTCCCCAAGGGCCACGTTTCCCAACCATCATTGGCTCCCTAATAATAAAAAAAAATTAATGAGTTGCATATTTTTGAAACAAAACTTCTGAAGATATGTTTGCTTTTATTTCTTCTTAAGTTTTTATGGTTTACCTATCTGTGTGACTGTAAGCATCAGGGAATTGTCCCACCTGGTGGGTCTCACGTAGTTAGGTCATCTAGATTGGAATGTCATCTAGGTAGCCTCATCCCTTCTCCCAGAACATGCTGGGATTGTGAGACTTGCTTTATAATCAAAGTAGCTGACAGCAAGACGCTCTCAGATCCTGGGTCTTCAAAATGCAGTCTGTATTACGAAAACCAAAATTAATTCAAAACAAAACTTCCAGAACTTTGAGAGCACATATGAACGGGCTCCTGACAGAACAGTCAATCCTTTGTAAATGGAATTCTTGGAGATTCCCTGCTTCAGCAGCTGAATGATAACCAGTGTGTCTCTCATGCACAGTCTAATTTTACAAACCAGTACATTCTTAAAGGCTAGTTATGGTTTTTTTCCTCTGTTCTTATTTTTGTCTGGATTAGCTTCAGGAAAGAGTGATGAGTTTGGAATGGATGAATGGATCTGCAGACATCAATTAAATTGATAAAGCATCACAAATTATGCCCAATGTGCAAGAAAGTCTACAACAGGCTTACTTGTCCTGCCCTCCATCATACAATTTTAGCAGTGAAAACAGAAAAACATCCTCTACAGATTTAGGATGTGCAGACTGCACAGGCTGGGTAGCTCTATCAGCCCCTTAGCAAACTGGAAACTGTTTTGCAGTGGGACATTGGAGCATGACTGTTCTGCAACAGGGCTCAGAGCCAAACTCCTCAGAGCAGCATTTGGCTGATCATTTGGATTGAAACAAATGACACATTGAGATTACCCCTTCCTGCTCCTGCAAGATTTCAGGCAGTGCTGCTTTTTTGTTTTGTTTTGTTTTGTTTTGTTTATTCATGTATTTGAAAAGAGAAAGGTATTTCAGTGCTTATGAAAAGCCAATACCCGGCAGGACTGAGAACAGCCTGAAACGATGCTGGCAAGTGCCAAGGCATTTCCTTCACCTTGCCAAAGCACCCCAAGCTTTCCTAACAATAGCCCTGTTCCCTCCTGTGCCCTTCCAGAGCAATGATTGAAAATTACACCTCTGTGTTGATTTCTTGTTGTTTTTTTAAATATATAGCATGTATGTGTTTTAGTCTTTATTAGCCACCATTAAAAAGTAAATGAAACAAGGGACAACAAATAAAGCTTTTATTTCAAGAAGAGTTAGGTTAAACAAATGATCAGTCCTTAGCTGAAAGAGTCAATATAGTGGTTACAGAAAGCAGATCAGAAAGCATACAGAACTGTTTTAAGAAGAAAACAAACAAAAACAAACAAAAAACTGCCAAAAACAAAACCAAAACAAAACAAAAACCCAAAAACAAACAAACAAACAAACCCCCAACAACAACAAAAAAAGCCACCACCAACAAAAAAAACACCCCGAGACAGCAGGAAACAAAGAGTTATTCAACTGATCAAGTGATAGACACCTGTAAAGGGGTCAAGGGATGCAGGACCCTGTGAAGAACATTTCATTTTAAATACCCCACTTAAGCCTGTTGCATGGAAGGGAGTTTATGCTGGAAAAGGCAGGATATATTGCTGTGCCTATCAGCAGTGACAGAACATAAGGAGCAGCAGTGTTTGATCAGACTTTCACAGGTAATGTAGTGTTTCCATTAGGAATTAAATATAAAACTTTGTGGGGTGTTATAATGCAGAAGCAGGCAGACTTGTAACAAACAATAGTTTAGTGGATATTTGCAGTCCAAAGCAGCACTCTAAAATGATACTTAACAGTGCTAGTGCTTTATGGAGGAGAGGTAAACCCACCATCTGCACACAGATCTATGCCAAAGCACAGCAGCCCAGGACACATGGATGTAATGATTTTTAAAGCTTAAAAGACAGCTTTAAATGTTACATGAAAATCATAGCAATGGTGTTGCTAATATGACTGTTTAGTTTGTGTATTAGTGTGCTCAGTTGAAGGTGAGGACATACACGGGATGCCTTCAGGGTGAGGCACCACCTCTCCCATGAATTGTGTCTGCCAGAGGCTGCTCAGAGTCAGAGCAGCCTCTGGGAGGTGTGGGACGGAGATGGGAGCAATTCCCAGGTACCCAGCACGGCCCAGGGTGACACTACCAGCTGACTCCTGGGTGCTGTAGCTAAACTTCCACAACAATGAGCAGTGGCTATGGGAAGGTTGAAGATTTGCAGGACACAGCCTTTCTGTCTGGATGTGCCCTCTCCTGTAGATGCAGGGAAAAAAACCAATTACCTAAAAAGCTTTATTTTTTAAAATACATTAATTGTTTCCGACTTGCAAAGGGAAACTGTAGACTTTCCAGAGCGATGTACAACAAAAGTACATGTGATTAATTTCCTTTAATTAAAATGTTTACATAGACCTTATTGTAACAGTTGGTTTCAGTGTTTCACAGATTTTAGGGTTGGGAGATATTCTTTAGCCCAAAATTTCTTCTCCATTGGGGATTGCATGATAGGAGACTGAACTGAGTGACATGCAAGAGAGTGGGAACCCTAAGCCCATCAGTACCATTGACTCCTTTCTGTCCTGCACAGTAGCAAATAGCCAAACCATGTGGCTTAGCTTCTCTCAAGATTTTCGCAGGTTACAGGGATCTTGAGACACCCAGGCTAGCTCTGAAATATATGAATGGAGTCTAGGAGTCATGTTGAGATGTGCAACATATTCGGGATGAGCTTTTTGCATGGGTCTCCCTTTTTTCCCATATCCAGCGTGCCAGCACAGGCATCTTTTCATGCTACTGAGCTGTATTATATAGTGACTATAATGTCTCTAGAGATCGTGGAGATTGAAGAATGCCATTGGGATATGGCCTTTCTAAAACTGGATTTGGATATCCTCAATTGTCTCTTCGGCACTGGGAATCTTGAACTTGTGAATCTTAGGGTCTGCCTGGTTCCCTATGAGAGTTTCTGCTGGTGCACAGGAGGTTGCACAGAGCACCTCAGTTCTATAAGGGAACAGCAGAAGCCAAAAGCATGGTGACCACAGCAAAATAACAAACATGGATGGTAACATCCATGAACTACTGTAGTAGTTCAGAGAAGAGATGTGAGGACCAAGGAAGAAGTGCCAGAAGAGCTTGGCTGCTTTGCGGTTTGTTATTTCTGTGCTTGCCAAGCTGGCCACTGGATCACCAGGAGTGTTTTCTTGTACTCTTTTTAAAATTTTTAAGCCTAATGATGAACTGTTTGAACCAGCAATTTGACTTCCAATTTAAGTAGCTTTAAAGAATTTCTTTAAATAATCAGAATTGTATGCTAAAAAGAAGAAAAGCCACAGTGAGGGCTGGAGAATGGAACAGCAGACTAAAAAGACTGAAACCCAGTAAACTGGGTTTGGGCATGTAAATAGTAATACTGTTTTCAGCTGAGCTGTTGTCATGAGGGCGGCTCACTCTGGGGCTTAGTGCATTGTCGTCCAGATAGAGCTAGAAGAGATCTCAAAGGTAGGTATGCCTGCTGCCAGTTTATAAAAAGAAACCTAGAAAGTTTTCTGCCCTAAATGGAGTCAGAACTGTGCAATAGATGTGCATAAAAATTAGGCTAAGGTTCTGCCTCCAAGCAAGTAATTAGCAACCCTTATAATTGGTAGGTACAGGTTACAATTCTTTGGAAGTTTTGACGTGCATTCCTCTTTGACTTTTAAAATAAATCTTTAAAAGACCAGTGTATTTCCTTGGGTATGCCCTTACTTTCCTCTCTGAAGAAGATTTCCATTTATAGTTTTTGAAATATTGGCAAGTATGCAGAAGATATAGGTTGTGCTATTGCAAAACCCAGCACAAGTCAGCACCAAGCAATTGCCATACAGGGACCTTAAATTAGAATTATAACAGGCTTGGTAGTAGTTGAGCTGAATACTTGATTTCTTCAGCTGGTTGGCCATCCAACAAATAACAGAAAATGTATCTGAGGTGAACAAAAGAAAGGGATTTCCCAATTAAAATGAAATCCAAAATTAAGGGTTTATAAATTATGTTTTTTGTTCTCAGCCCAAGCTGAATGATTTTTTGTGGTATAGAAAAATATTTTCCTGCAGGCTAGGTTTTCTTCTCCTGCCAGTGACTTTAAAATGTTTTTTTTGAATAAACATTTCAAATTCTTGCCCACTACAAACATGCCCTTTTTGATTGAAATAGTTTGTGGAATTTGTGGCCAGATTTGTTTGGCCTGAGGTGTATTTTGAAGGAAAAAGAATCATTGCAAAGGAAATTTGCTCTACTATCTAGCACTTCTATGGTCCTCTCTGCTTCCCTGGATACTAGTTACATATTTCCACTTCAATTTGTGTTCTTTAGGGAGAAGATGGTGTTATTCAAGTCTTTTTTAATGCAGTAATTACAGTTTTACACAGTGAGCAGAAGGATTTGGTGTGTTGCTTTCTTTGGGTACTTATATTCTCATGTATATTGCTGGCCCAGCTGGGCACTGGCACTGGCTTCTGGACCAACCATCTATAAAATCAGGCCAAGTTTTGCTCAGATCAACTTAGGATTGCTGAGATTTCCAGCCTGTGCTCTCTTATCATGAAGCTGCAATACTTTAGCACTCCTTTATTTAGATTAGAAACTTTAATATGGCAGCACATCCCCATAAT
Source organism: Molothrus ater (assembly GCF_012460135.2). NCBI lineage: Eukaryota > Metazoa > Chordata > Aves > Passeriformes > Icteridae > Molothrus > Molothrus ater. The sequence continues at coordinate 53,962,061 of NC_050482.2, read as the reverse complement.
CACCACAAACAGTTGATAGCTGGTGCTTCAAGGAGTTATTCTCATAGGTACAGGCTACAAACGAAGAAGGTGGCAGTACGTGCAGATACATAATAGCAGCTTTCAGAAAAGATAATTTCCAATAATGATTATTTGTTAATGCTTCCACAACGTGAGAGCAGAATAAGGGCATTCAATTGATAATGAAAACCAAACTTAACAAGAGGTGCTCCTTGTATGAAAGTGTGGCAGGTGAGAGAACTGTTTGGGAGCAGTGACATTATCCTAATTTCTTGCTTTACTACAGCTTGCCTAGACATAATTAAGGTTGAAAATCAAAAAAAAAAAATTAAGGTTGCTTTTCTTCCTCTGGAGTATAAAATGTCTAACAGAAGAGGAAGGCAGAATTTTTGTGAGAAGTGTTGTCCTGTTTCCAGCATTGGTCCAGTGTAGGTTTTTTGTTATGTGTCAGACAGAGACTTTTGTTACTTCATGAGCCTCTTAGTCAATAAACTAAGAGGCTCATGAAGTAACAAAAAACTAAGTTTAGGTTTGAAGAATGTGTGATATCATATAGTATACGCTTCATAGAAATATTGTGGCTACACAGGAAGCCTCAAGAAGTAGATACTTTATTCCTTGATTTCTTAATAGTGCTCTGTAATCTAAGTTCTCCTCGACTTGTGACTGGAGTTATTTAAGAACAATAACCCTTATGCAGTTGCATACAAAACCTGTGCCAAGGTAATAGGTGGACTATTTACTGGTGTTTTAAATTTGAGAGCCAAACTAGTCTTTTCCAAACTCCCATTTCTATGAGTTAGGTGTCTGGTGTCTTGAGACCACAGCTCTGAGCAAAGGATGACATGATTACAAGGGTTTGATGAGAGCTGTGGGGCTGAAACAGGGCAAGGGGTGCTCCCAAATCCTGCTCAAGGATGGCTGCTGGGATGGAGGATGCACAAGCATGTCATTTATGCCAAGGGATTGTGCTCAACACATTTCAGAGGGGTGGAACAGGAGATAGAGTTAAGGAAACCATCGGACTTTGGAACTGTTTTCAGACCCCAAAAGCAGACCGTGGTTTCGGACAATAAACGTTATTCAGCAGTGTGAATAGGAAATTGTTCCTGCTTTTCTACAGATCCATGCCATCACTGCATGCAAACTGCACGTGGTGTGCACGTTTGATGTTGGGCCCCATACCCAACCTGTGTGCTTCTAGGTTCATTTCCTGACAGCCCTGCAGTGCTGCAGAGATGTCATGGTTCTGAGGCTAAAGTGTTGTTTGGATGTAAAAAACACATGAAAGACCCTCAGGGTGCCACCAGCAGCCTGTCACTGTTGTGTGGGGCTTGCACCATGCCTTCTCAGAGGTTTTAGCACTGCTAAGCACAATGATGTGCCTGGCCCAGAGTCACACAGACATTTTCCTCAGCAGCCCTGGTTGCATGTGAGCAGGTGTCTTGTGTGCCTGGGTATCTCTATTCGCTTGTCTTGTGGCATTGCTTTGAGGCTGTCACCCTGGCTGTATGATCACAAACCTCCTAAACCATTCCTCAACCCCTCAGAAACCTGAGAATTTATGTAATGTGGAGATTTTATCTGCATTTCGTGTGGGAACATAGGTTTATACTGAAATAGTTGTATCAGTTCAACATCTCGTGAATGTGGTTACACATTGTAGATGCAGGATCGATTTAACTTTACAGCAACAGGATCAGAGAGCTCACTTGAGTCTTGTAGCTGGATATGTGTAATCAGCTTCTGCTTGCAGGCTGCCTGATTAGGCAAGATCTCAAAGCATTACTATGTCAATTTAGTCCTTCTGAAATGACTGTGGACTTTGTGTCCACAAAGCTCTGTAGACATGTGCAACAATCTCAGTCCTATGTATGCACTGTACAAATATATATTTAACCTCTGCAAATGTAGAATGTGGTGTGCTGGGGACACTCAGTGGCATTTGATCCGCACATGGCTTTCCCAATGTTCCTCTCCATCTACAGTGGCACAGGGTAGCCACTGAGACAGGCTGGTTGTCCTGTGGTTGTGCTGTTGGGACACCTAAGCAGAAGCATCCTGGGATACTGCTGTGGGGCATGGAGTGATGCTGAGATTTGGAAAGCTGCTAGGAGAAGGATAAGGCCCAGACTAAGGAGGCTGCTGCAGCCATTAGCTCCAGCCTTGGAGAAGGCTGGGTCTTCAGCCTCCCTCCAGCTGTTCTCACTTCTCCCCCTTTCCCAACCTCAGCCCGGTTTTTTCATGTGCTGAAAATGTATTTGGTCTGCCTCTTGTCTTTACCAGTGGTTGCTGGGGGAGGGAGGGAGACTGGTATTTTGTTTTTAGTTCTTCCAGAAGCTCAGCCCTCATTGATACTTGCCAGGTCTGAACTGTAGCAGAGACACTTTAAGCTAAGTGCATACATGTCTGTGGGGAAAAAAAGAGAGCTGGTTGGTTTTGCTTTAATAATAAAATAAAGGTTCCACTAAAATTCACCCATGGGCCAAGAAACAAACATGATAAATTGCAGCCCAGAGGATAATTCTTCTGGAAAGGTAAAATTATCTAAAAATAGCACCTTAGAATGAAAATGCTTCATTGACAATAACTACAGTGTTGCTATGGTGATGCTGGAAAAAAATGATCGTTATTATACAGCCACAGAACTGCTCCCCCGCCCTCCCATGCCATGAATCAACTGCTAGTATTAAAATCACAGACAAATTTTGTGTTACATTTCAATTTTTTTCCTTGTCTGAATGCTTCTCTGTTCTAGTGCATGTCCCACAGACAAATGAAACACCATCAGGGGAAGGCATTGAAATAAAGTTTACTGGTCAGCTCTGTGTGATCTATTTATGTATTATCTCAATTGCAACCATGCCCTTTCTTTTGTCAGAGCAACTTGCTCCAAGAGCAGGGAGGCAGCAGTCAGAGCAAGATCCAAAGGTAATAGCTTGATGGGACTGTTCACGGATTTTTTTTTTCCAGCCTGCAGCAAGTAAAAGACATAATACTGATGAAATCCAGAGCCTTTTGTTTCAACAGGTTTCATGTACACCTCCCAGGGTACATGGTATCCTGCTTTGTGAGGATTATGAGAAATGAGGAAGTTGAAACTCCAAATTTCTTTTAAGAAAACATAGTTTGGCAACAGTGTTTCTTTTAGCATTCTTGCATTCTTACCAACAACAGAAGAGCTGGGTAATACTGTTTTGATATACTCAGCCCATTCAGGCCCAGTTTGGGGGATTTTAAATGCAACATGACTTCAAAACATTTATGGCTCTGCAGAGACTGTATTTGCAGGCAAGTAGAGCTTCAGAATCTTTTGTGTGGCAGCTGAAACCTACTTAACCGTCTGTCTTATGTGAAGCTGGTAAATGGCTCTGTTTATACAGCAGCTGCATCTCAAATGCAATCCATACAGCTGGCAGTGGACCAGTTGCAATATAGATGATATTTTAATTTCTCCATCAAATGCTGTCTGTAATTTGTGAGGCTTTCCTTAGACAATAGAGCCAATATTAAATCACACAGCAGGTACTGTGTGGTACTTCCTGCCTTCCTTGAGGAGCCTGGAGTATGCCAGTTACTGTAGACAATGTTGTATGAACATGAAAAAAAAATATATCCATGTTTTCATAAAATTAAGGTTAATTTCTAGCTGCATATAGAGTCTCTGACTTCTCCATGTTGATTTTGGGCTACAGCCATCAGTATGCAGACAACTGCTTCTATGTGGCACCTGGCCTTACCTAAAGAAGATACAGCATCAGTTTCACGGGCTCAAGAAATTATATAATTAGACTTTTAGGGGATTTGTAGCCCTCTGAAGCTAGGAATTGAATTTTATGAAGGGTAATTTTAAGAGTGGTTGACTGGCAGCGTGGGAGGATGGAACATTAGATAGCAAAGGAGGAGGGTTTTATTAACTGTCTTTCTCTGCTTTTGCTTCAGGATAATTATTGGGCCAAGCTGCATTGAATTCAGAGGAGATGGAGGCATCTGAGACTTTGTAATGTTACATAATATTTTTAAACAGTGACTCAAACTCTGGCTTTGCTAGCTGGAAGGTTTAGTGCTCTCCTTTGTAGCTGGTATTCCAGTGGTGAGGAAGAATAAGAATGTGCAGGAAAGTGAGGCTGCGTTTAGTTTTTCATACTGCATGCGGGAAGATAATGATGGACTCTTATCCCGACGTGGCACTGAATGAAAAGATTCAATTCAGGCAGAGCATTATAGAAAGATAAAGAATTTCACAATGCTTTCCTCCACATGTTTATATATAGCATATTCCTTTCGTTCAGCTTTGCACAGAGTTCAGGTATGAAAGGCTGTGTTTAGAAGGTATTGTGATTCAGGTTTAAAGTGATGCTGATCCACACTCACTGAAAATAATGAAAGACTTTCTCTGATTTAATCAAGCTTCAGTTTGGGGTTACAAGGCAGGGGGCTCAGAAATGAGACCTCCCTCATGCATCCTAATGCTCTAACACAGATTGCTCTAGCTGATAGCTCTGACATAGAGAGCAGAATTTGCACTTCTGAAAGTCATTTAATGCAGACCTGTTTTGCTGCCTGCAAATACACAGAGGGAAATAGGTATGCCAGGTAACAGCAGAATTGGGCACAGCCGCCAAGATGACTTTCAGAAGGTGAGAGGCATTGTGTCCAGTCCAAAAGGGTCTGAAATTCAGTGGGAGCCTTGCCCAGAGGTAGGATACTTGTGGGCAGCTGCCTGGTGTCACAATGCCTCTGTAGGAGGCAGCTTCTCCCAGGTCCTGCTGGTCTGTGCAGCCCCTGGTTGGGGAAGGGAGGAAGTACATCCCTTCTTCTCTCATGCTGCACCTGCTTACATTACAGCCCTCTTTGTAATTCTGAAATGGAATTGGATCAATAGTCTTGAGAACTGGAAAACAGCATTTCAAAGTGATGTTAATTCTTGAAGAGCTGAATACTTACACAAACATGCATAGGTGTCTACCTTGAGGGACCAAACTATGTCCTCCATGGCCAAACAAGATTATGAAATTACAGAATCGCTGACTGTACATCAAAAGGAAGGTCACAGTGGAAATGTTTTTCTTAACCAGAAGCTTAGCTCCTGTTGGAGTTCTTGCTGGTGGGAGGTAACATTTACATGCTGGTAAAGTAAGATTCCAGGACCAGTCTTACGTGGGGGTTAACCATTCCTTCTCATTTACAGGGTCTGTCTTTAGTGTACAGGTAGTATAAGATGGTATGTTATTTTACACAGAGGCCACCATTGTCATCTCCTGGAATCATCTTAATACGGGTTACAACTGCTGAATACTTCGCATCTGTATAAAAATACAAAGAGATTCTACAAAGAAATCATCTGGCATCTCTGTTCTGGAAGAAGCACAGGCTTAATGAAGAGTAGTTATGTAGGATCTGCTTATTTTACCTCTGGCAGAGCAGTTGGTATGAATACATGCTGTGGAGTGCTAGATCCCTTGGGAATCCTTCGAAATATGTTAAACACTATCTACGCATTTCTCCTCCTTTCCTTAATGACTCGCTAACTTTTATGAAAGTATATCATTCCTTTCTCTTCTCTTCTGATGATAAGTGAGTTTGTTTAGCAAATGATGGCCTCTCAGTTCTCCTTTCTGGGCTTTAAAACTAAACATTTGTTCAAAAATTTGTAAAAGGTATTGTGGTGTTAGCTTGAAGCTTTAAAACTTCGCCTGTCCTTGGATGAATATGCGTGAAGGAAAAATAACTCAGAGGGCATGATCTGTGATTTCCTCCAGGAAACAGGCAAGAAAGACCCTCTGTGAATCCAAACCACCAAAGAGTTAACCCTGGGCTTTCACAGGAGTACAGGAGGAGTGTTTTTCTAAATAACAATAGAGGCTAAAACCAGGATCAGATACTTGACAAGAAGATAGGAAATGGCATATGAAAATCATTCCTCTGTGGAAGACTAGCGCATAATCTGCGTCCTCTTTTAAGACCCAGAGAAGACCTTTTTGCTAATTTTGCCGCTTTTGAGAGCTTTTCCCTCTTCTGCAGAGGTAGCAGCCTGTGGAGAAGCACCTGCAAATATGTATAAGATGTGCCCAACACAGAGCTGTGTGCTCACCCTGAAGTCCCGGTGTTTTTAGAACAGACAACAAAGACCCCATTGTCTGCAGTGAGTTGTGTCAGTACAGGCTCCACCAAAACACGTCCCAGGCTGGCTTGAGAGGCAGCCTGAGCTCTTCCACCCACTTTTGAGCATGTGCATGGGGCAGCCCTGGTGTGGACAGGATAACAGAAGCAAAGCAGGTGAGAGTGGAATGCCTTAAACAATGGCTCTCAGCCTTAGCACACGTGCCTGCCTCCATTTGTGCATCTCCATTATCATCTATCCTCTTTAGCTATTTCAAGTAATGGCAGGCTGAGGGCATGTGAGGGACACTGAGGCATGAGCTAGCCCCCCATCACCCTGAGGCTGATGTGTTTCTTTCCTTGAAAGACCCTTCCCAGCCCTGTGTTTCTGATTCACTTCCTGCAGTAATTGTTATGGCTGATGTTAAGGGCTTGTAATATCCAGTGCATAAATTCTGCTGTGGCAGAATCATTGCATTTTATATCCACTGGGATTAAGCTAATCTGTTGTGTTATGCTGAGAACTCAGAAAGTAAGAGGAACCCTTTCATACATTACAACGTCATTTAGTAGAGGTTATTTAAAAGTTGCTGTAGCCTCTTTATAAAACAGTGACCATGAAAGCACTGGTCTGCCGTATATTCACGTGATGTGCAGTGCTTACACTGCGGTTGGTGGAGATTGAGGAATGAGTAAACAGATCTCCTTGGGAGTGATCTCAGCCTTGGCCTGAAAAACAGTGACCTCTTCCAGAGTGAGATGTGGATATGTTAATTGCTGATCTTTTAACATCACTGGCTGCTGCACTAGATAAGTCCCAGGTGTGTGAAATATCATCCATTTGTCTCGTGTTTCAGCAACTGAATTCGTGTAACAGAGAACTTCCATGGGCTACAGGCTGAGATTTTATCTTCTCTGCAGCATCAGTTCAAATGATTCTTGAGTCCTTGGCCACACACAAAACCTGCCCTTCTGGGTGTAGTGGCAAGTAGGAGTTGGGGCAGCAGGCCCACCTGGAAATATACTCAGGTACACCTTTGCTTCCAGATGCTGACTGGCCCTCTCTGTAGCAAGGGTCCTGAAAGGACCATCCTGCTCTCAAGCAAGGATATTCTTCTCATTTTGCTTCAGGACCTTTTGCTATTCAGTATGCCCAGAAATGCAAACAGGACCTTGCTCTGTTGACTGCCAAACAGCTACTTGTGGAAGCCCAGGAGACTGGGTGATTTTCCTCAACAAAGCATTGCTGTGTCTGGTGCTCTGTGTGATGTACACATGAGGATGTACTGTCTCTAGTAAAGTTTTGCAGGATGTCCACTCAAAATCAGCCTCAGCTGAGCAAGGCAGCCAGTGACCTGAGCTAACTTAGCAACAGAGGCTTATTTGTAGTGATTAAAGTCATCACAGACTGTTCTGTTGTCTTGAATGTGACTTTTGCTTAATAAAAACAGTCAATAGGAGTAGATCTATTGCTCAGGTTTTCAGCTGTGGCTTTGTAATTCAGTGTATATCTCGTAAATGTTATGCTAAGTTCCTGGCTGAGTTCCTGACAATTCCATAAGGCTACGAGCACTTATCCTCATGGACAACACAGAACAGTTTTGCTCTGATATTTCTTTGGTGTATATATGTCTTTTTCTAGCTGATCGCACCAACAACACATCTGCTCTCTTGGGTTAGGCTTTAGCTCTGAGTTTGGTGCCATCCCACTATCACTGCCTTCAGCCTTGAGAATGTCTATTCCACAAGTGAAAAAACGGCTTTGCCCAGAGCCATTTTTGTTTGTTTGGTCTTGGTTTGTTTTGGTTTTTTGTTATTCTAGCTCAGTAAGGCTGACCTTGTCTTGAGGTTTTGAAGCCCACAGATCCACAGATCAGAGCCCTAGGGAAGAAGCAGTACTGTTAAATACCTGATCACTGTGCAGAAGTGACAGTGAGTAAACCCTGATCTCTCAAGATGCTGTCTTCAGTTGGCTTTATGTCCCTCCCTGAAGTTCCAGGAGATACAATGGTCTGCCAGAGGTGAACTTCATCTGAAAAGAGTCCCGTGAGCAGTAACTTGTTCTTATTTCCTACAGTTCAGCTATATCTGGGAACGTGTTGATCGTGATTCGACTGACAGGTCTGTGAGTCAGTTTTGTGACTTCAGCTTTGGAAATAACTGTATTTAGTTCCAAGAATAAGAGCTCTGTTATCGGTCATGACCTGCTGTTCCCATTCCAGTAATTGACCACAATAGTCAGCATCCTGAGGATCATGCATTTTTGGACCTACATTGTTGTTCTTGCAGAGAGAAAACCTCTTTGTATTCTGTAGGTGCATTTGTATGCATTCATGTTGTAGAGTTCTTAAAGGGATTAGCAAAAGATCATCTATCATGGATAGCTGGCTAAAGGAAATAATTCCCCTTAATCTGTGTAATTTTCCCTACATTGACACTTCTCAAATTTTTTCACAAAATAGTATAATTTTGAACAATTTTCTTAGCACATCTGAGGATGCCTGTTTTCTCTTTGGAGCCCCTCCTGTTGCCATAACACAAATATTCCCTTGACTCATCTTTGTTCTGTTGCTAATAAAAGTCACAGTCATCACTAACTTCAGGTTAAACAGGGCTGTATGCAAGAATGCAAGGAAAAAAGTCAGTCTTTGAGAACTTAAGAAAGAGCAGGATTAGAGATGCCTGGTAACCTTAACACAGTCCCTCTGGGTATTATAGAATAGACTTTGATTATGTAGTTTTATGTGGCCCATGGGCCTTTCTAACTTGAGCCAAACTAATGCATGGCTCAGAACAGGAGTCAGTGTTGGCATGTGCTTCAGCTTTCCTTCCCTGGGCACCCAACAACCTTTGTTTGCACAAGAGATGTGAGGCCTTTTGGCTGCTGTTCTACGTGTGGAACCATTCTAGACCTTGCCAATGGTGTTACCAGTAGCTTGTAAGAGGAGGTTTTCTCTCAGGGTGCACTTTCATAAACATTAGAAAGCAAATTGAGGGTCGGACCTGATGGTCTTAAAGGTCTTTTCCAAGCAAATGATTCCATGGTTCTGTGAAGGACAGAAAGCAACATATGACATTATAATTCCTTTTCTGTCTACCATGTAAACAACATGGCCAGTAATTAAATCACAGTGCAAACCTAACATTTTGGGAGAGCTGTAGCTTACAGTCCCAGTAACTGAAAGACAACTCTGCATTTACCCATCCCTAGCATTATTTTGTAGGCCTAGAAACAGGTTTTCTTTGCAAAAGCTCAAGGAGTCTAGCTTTATGTCCCTCTGAAATGTCCTTTTGTTGGATTCTAGTGCTTTTGTGTTAGGAATAGAGATGCTTGGTGAACATGTGGTTTTGCTGTGCTGTGCTTGTGTGGGGAAGATGTGAGCAGTGTGGCTGCTCTCAGCTGTGCCTCACAGTAGATCCACTGCAGGGGACAGGCAGTGTCCATGGCTAGCAAGGATTGTTTGACACAGGAGAAGAATTGGTCAAATGGTGCTGGCTCTCCTTTATCTCATAAAATGTCAAAAAATACTCAGTAGAATACATAGTCTACTGCCCAAGTATATTATTGCTGCAGGGGATACTGTTCTCTGCTTGCTTACGGGAGCAAATGTGGTTGTAGACATCAGTGTAGGAAAATCTGGTCCCCTGAACCAGAGTCTGGAGCTGAAGCCTCAATCAGTCTGACCAAATTAGAACATTTATTGTCCTGATCTAGAATATTTATTGTCCTTCTCAAACACATGAGCAACCAGTTTCAAGAAAACTTCTTCAAGGAAGGCACATGCTTCCAAGATATGTAATTCTCCATTCCCACAGCCTAGTTTGGGAAGATGGGAATTACAAATTTGTATTCAGTGCAGCACTATTTCTTGGTTTCCATCTCAAGTTTTGTATCAACACTTTGGATCACAAAGCCTTCCTCATGTACTTCTTAACCTTTTAAAGGGAGTATTAATAGACGATGGTGTTTGTCTGGCAGCTAATACTTGTTATGAGAAATCAAGTGGCACATACCACATGGCAAGATTCTCTGGAATCACACATTTGCCCTCAAAATGTGAGGATAATTGCACTCTCATGTGTTGAGAAACCATAGCAGTCATGGAAAGAGATACTGATGGTGATGATTTTGTAAGGGCTTCCAAGATTCTTAGCACATAACAGGGGATGGAGTAACTTTTTTTTATTACTTTTCGTAGCTATTTCTTAAAAAAGCAGAAGGCACAGTTCTTCAAAGTGACAGAACAGCTGCTTGATTTTCACAACAACTAAGCACAGGCTTAATGCTAAATGCATGCTTAAGTGCACAGCTCTGTCAAGATGATGAGCTAAGTTGGAGTCTGACATTTTCTCCAAAATATATGTAGATCTGTAATATGTGATTTCTGCAGGCCACTAACTAAATCAGCTGAGTGCCAGTTCAGGCATGTGTACTCTGAAGCAGACAGTGCCTGTAATGTTTATCCATACAAACAGCTCCCTTCTCTTTCCTGAATGAAAGGCAAAGCTTATTCCAACTTAGAGAGTGATGCCAGTAGAAGTGGTGAATGTCTGAAATGGGTCTGTGTTACTGGCTGTGTTTCTGGTTTGCTTCTCAATCAGTTGTCATGAAAAGAATTTACCTTTGTGAAAAAGACCATATGAAAACATGCAGTTGTGCTTTGTGAGTGCGATAGAAAATGAAGCCAAAATAACCAAGGACTCGGTGTAATGGATAAAATGGGTGTTTAGTATTTTGTCTGGGGACATATGCTGGTAGTGGTGAAAGAGCTGGATGTATAGACTTGGTTTAATCTGCTAAATGATAATTTCCCAGCAAGTAGCAAAATTTGGCAGGATTTGTTGTTGTTTCTATAATAGTATTTGTTGCCAGAAGTCCAGTTTGATCCAGAACTTTATATATACACTACTGTACCAGACTGATTACAGTTACATACTTTTTTCTTTTTGAGCTTTATCTAATAGATGTCTAATTCTCTTGATATCTAAAGTGAGAAGAATTTCTCTGAAGCTGAAGAGCTCCTTTACTGCAGAGAAAATTCTGCTCCTGTCTCTGTAGGAAGAAGAGGCCCCCTGTGCAGGCGTAATGCGATGATGGGCCAGGGAAGCTCAGATGGAGGGGTAGGAGGTTTGCACCATCTGATACAGAGCTCAGCCCCTTGAGGCTCCTGGCAGGAGGCTTTGAAGGGGTGGAGGAATGCTGCTGGGTTTGGTGGCCATAACTGAGCTGCTCCAGAGCCTAGCAGAAGGAGCTGCTTGCGCTCCCCATGTCTCCAACAGCCACCCATGGTGCTGACAGAGGCTGCTGGCACTGTAGCCAGCAGGATTGGCCATAGCAGCCTGGCAGCCTTGTGGTTAGAGGTGGAGGCTTCTTGGCAGTGCTCAGTAGGATGGCTCTTCATGGGATCCAGGGTTCCACACTCTCCAAATCCCATGATGCTCTTCAGTGGAAGGATGAGTGATCCATCCCCAGGGAATGGAAAGAGGTTATGTGACAAGGATGGTACTGTTCATGTCCCATCTGGATCTGTGTGAGGGGGGTGAAGCAAGTTGTATGAGAAGTCTAGTTCAGGTAAGGTATCATTACCTCAGGCTGTTACCACAGTGTGAAAAAGGGTTCTTTGTAAAGGTTTAGCATCTAAACACAATATTACAATGTCATCCAAGTGAGTAAATGTAGGACTACAGCTACCATGAAGGCTTACCTACACTCAACTAATTACAGGATCAATATTAAAACATGAATCACAGCTTAGTGTGATTTGTATCAAGAGTAACAGGAATAAATCAAGCAGCATGGTGTATTTAATTTTGTAAATGATGGGAAAATGCATACTATTCTCCAATTGATGTAGCAGCAGGAACTGCCAACATCTTGTAGGAGGAGAAAACTCGGACTGAGGATTAATGCTCCTTAACCAGAGCTGCAAAAGCTCTTGGTCATAAGAGGCATTATTCTCAGGTACTCTTTTTAAAAAAAATTAAAATTCTCATTAAATGTACATAGCATCTGCCCATTAAATTTCTCATTAAATATACATAGCATCTGCCCATTCTGACCTTGGTAGGAGGCAGCCAGGATGGGAAACTTTCCTTTTCTGCCAACACCACAGGGGTGCACTCTGTCTTGGTGCCTGGTTGTAAGCAGGAATTGTGCCTCTAGGTTGTCAGTTCTTCTCAATTTTTTATCTTTGTACTTGCATAGTTTCCATTGCTTTCATTTCATTTATTTGCCTTTAACTGTCTATATTATGGTGACTTCTGCCACCCAGTCTTGGGCAACATCCCAAGTGGCATCTTCTGCTGGCAAACCCTATCCTGGAAGATCTTCATGCTCCAGCTTTTCCAGAAAACAGTGGGGAGAAAAAAACCCAAAAAACCCCAAAACAACAAATCTAATTTCATTTGTTTAACTTCGCACTGAGTCACATGCTCCAGGCACCCTTAGCCTGAGGGACAGACCTGCATTCCAGGCAGTGTTGCCTGAGGACCCCTGTCAAGAAGCTTCATGAGAATTTATGAAGCTCATCATGTCAGTGCAGAGAGGGCTTAACACTGACTCTCTAACCTAATCCCAGAATGTCTGGGGTCTAACTGTCCAACAGTGTCCAATCCCAACCTCAGCCTCACAAAAATTCAGGATTGAATTTGCATTCTTGTCAGAAGCACTCCTGGAGTGAGGATACTTCCATGTGAGACTAAAGGGGGTAGTGAAGGGGGATGTCAGGTAACAGAGGATGGCATTTAGCAAACTGGGCATTATTTAATAATACTAATGACATCATTGGGGTCTCAGTTACCTGGTCCCCTCTGAGCAGGGATGCTAGTTGGAAGGGTTTTGCACATGTATTTTTGGACTTCTTTGCTTGTATCAAGCATAAATCATCATTCTAATGGCATAAACAAGAGCTATGACATGCCACTTAGTGGCATTATTGGCTAAACAAGAGTTAATTAAAGGGGATATAAGGTACTAATTTTTCAGACTGAAAAGGAAGAATTGGGGTGGAAGGATGCCCTAAAGCAATGCTATTTTACCTAATGCCAGATATGTGAAATGTATCTGGTGGCCATAACTAGAAAGCATTGATTTTTCCATTGGAGGTCATACTTCATTCAACTCATTTATCTAATTATTCCTAAAGGCAGGGGTTTAATAAAATGACTTTGGATAAACCATCAAGATTTGCCATCTGTGGTGTGCCAGGGTTAACTGGCTGGAACTGAGAAAGCACTTCTGTCCTGCTTCTGTGACTTCTTTGTCACCATTCATAGCAGTGTGATTGGCACTGACTTGCAGCCTGGAATGCTCACATGGGTCCATAAATCATGCTGTTCCTGTCTTCAGTGCCTCACCAGTTTGCAAAGAATGTCTCCCAAACTCCTCTTCCACCTACTTCCTCATCTGCTGAAATACCTGAGCAGAGCAGTGGAAACCACTTGTGCATTCCTACCACTGGAAGCTCCTCTCAGGCCTGCTGGGAAGGGAGGGCTTGCTGGGCCTCAGGACTTCTAGATGGAGAGGGGTTTCCACAACCTAAAGGCAGCCTTCAACTTGAGTTATTGTGGGACTAAATGAATAAATTCTTGTTGATGAGGAAGATTTATGTATAGCCAGATAAAGACTTTGAGCTCTTTCTCTGCATGTTCTGTGGGCCAGCCACATTGCAGATCGTTCCATCACTAATCCTAATGACTTCCCAAGATCACTGCTTGCATTGTGCTTTATGAGTTTTGGTTTAGCCAAATAACTCCACCATACAGGAAAATCAAGTGCATTGGGATGCATTAGATTTATAAAAGTTTCAATGAAAAGGTTAAATTGATGGGCAACATCAAGTATTCTACTTACTACAAACCAAAAGACCAAAAAGGCTTTTAAACTCAAAAGCATATCAGAGTATAAATCAAAACATTTTACTTTTTAGAGCAGAGAGAACAAAAAGCTTGAAGTTTAACACCAGGCAAAGAGAGCCAGTCTGCTCTCTGGCCCAGAGATGAGCTGCCAGGGCACAGATTGCTTTCCTGCAGCTCAGCTGCCTCGCCTCCTGATCAGGACTGCCATATCCAGACCATCCAGATGGTCCAGGGTGGGCAAACCACACCCAGGAACTGTCTAGGAGAGGACTGCATGGCACTGGCCACAGGGGTGGACATGGCACACCAGTGCTCAGGTGCAGGGATGAGTTTGGCCAACCTGGTCAGTATATAGAGTAGCTTTGGACTTGGAACACTTTCAGCTGAAAAAGGCTGGCATATTAATCCCCTTAGTCAGGTACCTTCATTAAGTGGTCTCAGTATTTAATCCATTTTACTGTGACTGCACAGTATATGACATATCAGTGGTCAAGTAACCTTTCCCCCCACTACCTTGGAAGGAAAAGCAGGGCAGGGCAAACGTTTCCAATTACCCCAAATACTGCTATGCTGTTGGATCATTTTGATCTGAGAAACTCCATCCTGTCAGCCATCTGAGAGCATGGGGGTGATAACAAAGAGATCATGAAGGGGTGTTTGATGTAGCTGCTGAATATTATGAAGTCTTTGGGGTTACAGGTACAAGAGGTGAAGCATAATGAAGGTCTGTTTAATTACAGCACTCAAATATGGTGGTAATAGGCAACTGTATAAGTCTGTGTTAGAGTTAGGGTTTTCATTATGTTTTTAATGAAATACTGATTAGCCTGTACTAATTGACATGAACCCTGAGCAGACTGCAGCAAATGAAAACAACCTGGCAACTGGCTGCTACCATGCATTGGCTGTGTCCAGCCCTTCCTCACTGCAGGCTGCTGGGATGTGAGTGAGGTGATGGCAGTAACAGGGCCTGTTCCATGGATTTCAGTATTTAAGGTGTTTCTTGTCATCTTCCTTTCTTCCTCTTCTATTTCCAAATTAATTGAGCTCATTTCTTATACCTGCTTCACTCACATTTTTGTTTGCTGTTACTTTTATGGGCAAGCAATGGCTTTAAACAGCCAAGTAAAACAGACTTTTCTTCATGTCAGCTGTTGGTGAATAGATTTTGTGTGTGGATTGGTGGGTTTTCATGAGAGCTTTACAAGTTCAGTTCCTGTTTGCTCTCTGCTCGCTTCCAGGAACAGGATTTTGTATGAGCTTAACATTTTTCTTTATAATCAGTATACTGTGCTTATGGTATGTCTGTTGCTGAAATGCAAGTACTAGATGAAATATTTTTATCTGAGAGTAGGTGCCTGACAGCTTTAGCCAGATTGACCTTTCAGTTGGACTTTTAGTCCTTAGGACTGCCTGGCAATTAAGTGTTTTATTTTAATGAAGATTATTCATTAAAATGCCACTTATTTTATTTTAAATGAAGATTTTCATCCTAGACACATAAGCTCAAGTTTCATCTTGAATCATGTTAACCTGACTTTCAGAAAATCAGGTTAAAAGCCCAGAGCCAGCTGAAAAATTAGCTCCTTTATTTTATCTAAAGTTGATTTTTGATGGTTAGTACCCACTTTAAAATATATAGACCATTATCTCTTGCAGTGTAAACACTGTGGAAAATGTCACATTTAATAAAAACTGTGGCCTCATTCTCGGCTTAATTTTAAATGAGTTTCATTATTTTACTCAATATATTATTTATTCGTGTATTCAAATATATTTATTCAGTGAAGGCAGAGATATTTTGATTAATTCAAAGACTAAATGCTCTGTACTTCTCATGCAAATTGATGCAGAAAGAAAAAGGAAAAAAAAGGTAAAACTCTCTTTGTACTCTGAGGGCTAAATGCATCATCAGAATATAATAAATGCTGTTTGTGTGCAATCAAGTGAGGAGCTATGTTATCCTGAATCTCTCTCCATGGCTTTTATTATTATAGCAAAAATAAAATTCAGCACATAGGTTATATAGTTGTTCAATGCCTATTTACAGACCCCATTTGGATGGGGAGTAAATGGTTAGATGAGCCTTGCCAGTTATTCAGGTATTGCGGCATGACTCCAATATTTCTTTGCTATTTTTTCTATAATTCTACCAACTTTGCCTTTCTCAATTGAAATATGATAATTAAGAAAAAAAAAAAAAACAGCCTACAATGCAAAAGAAGTGAGATTTTTCAACCAGCACTCACCATTATAATAATTAATTCCCCACTGAAGTGGGGAGTTAATCTCATTGGCATGTCTTTGGTGGGAGCAGAGCTCAGGCCAACGCTCAGCACTATTAACCCACAGAGCAGTGATGCATGGTAACATTTGCACAGCTTGACAGTATGTCCAGGCTGTGGGAATTGCAGCAGGGTAAAATCTTAAAGGGGCTTTGGACTAGGCCTGTTATTTTCAACTGAAATCACTCATGGAATTTTCATAAAGTGAATTTTGCTTAGGAAAAAAAGCCTGGTGAATTTTGTTACTTTTGGTTTTCATACATATTTGGGGCAATATGTGTACTTTTTAGAGCACAAGTCGTGTGGGGAGCATCTGAGGGAGCTGTGGTTGTTTAGCTTGGAGAAAAGGAGGCAGACAGGGAACCTTCTTGTTCTCCACAAGTACCTGACAAGAGGTAGTAGCCAGGTGGGAAGTGAGTCTCTTCTCCCAGTCACAGGACAAGAGGAAATGGCCTCAAGTTGTGTCAAGTGAGTTTTAGATAAGATATTGGGAGAAATGTCTTTACTGAAAGCGTTGTCAAGCGTTGGAACAGTCTGCTTGGAAAAGCGGTGGAGTTGCCACCCCAAAGGGGTTTAAAAGATGTGACCAACCTCAGCATGCCCAGCTGGGTCTGATGATGTAGATGATGATGATGAGGTAGCAACTATGGGCTCTTCTCTTGCTCATGCACAGTCAATCCAGGGTCAAGGTGGGGATGCCCAGGGGTCAAGAAACCTTATTTTGCATCATCCAGATCCTGCTGTTTCCCCTGTCTATTCTGTGGTTCTCGACAGGAAGGGAAATGCTGCTATCGTATTGCAGAGTAGTATTGTTATGTGATTCTCCATCTGGTGGGCCTGACAAACAAACAAACAAACACATCATGTCTGAGAGATGAACATGGAATATGTCCATGCGGCCTGCTGTAATGCAGGTCACTATTCATGGAATCACAGAATGGTTTTGGTTGGACAAGACCTTGCAGATCACCTAGTTCCACCCCCCTACCATGAGCAGGGACACCTTTCCCTGATTGCTCAATGTCACACCCAACTGCGGCTTGAAAATAGGGTGCAGCCCTGTCTCTGGTGCACGTCCTAGTTGTGTGCTCGGCTGCCTGCCTGAAAGGCTGGAAATTTTAATCTGATCCTCTTCATAGATATGGCTGGAAAAAGGTCCAAGGTAGTGGAAACCCAGTGCCTCTGCTGTGCAGTGGCTGACAGTGGCATGAGCCAGGCATTTTCCTGAGCACCATCCAGAAAACAGCCTTTCCAACTGCAGGGTGAGAATTTCTCTCTCAGGTCTCTGTACCCATCTTTCTCTCTCATGTTTTATTTGGTCCCCAAGAGGGAATTTCACTGACATTACCTGATCCTCTGGTCATTATGGATCTGAAAGCAGAAATTTTGTGCTCAGGTTCCCAGAGTCTATGCATACAAAAAAATGTCAGCCTGCTGCAGCCCTATATAAATCACTGGTAGAAACAGGAAGATTTTTGTTCTGATTCTCCATAGATCAGCCCATAAGCTTCTGGCTGGGCATTCCCACACCTTTGCATGCAGCCCCAGACAATATTCTGTCTTGTAGCCATTGTGTACAATATGGAAATTGATGCGATTGTGTAATACAGAAATTTCCAGTGGAGGCACCTGTTCCTCTTACCTATGATAAAGTCTCCCCAGGCACTTACAGACACACTGCAGTTCATCTGAACCATGAAGTGTAAAGCAGCTAATCTTTTTGATCAAAATTAGAATATTGAGATAAGAGCATTCCTCTTTCCCTTACAATATCTGTATTGCTCTATTGCATTAACCGGATTCTGCAATATTAGTTTAAACATATGAAGCACAAGACAGTAGCTGTTTGTGCATCTAAGAATAGTTATGCTATATCAATAAGCTGAGGATATCCATCTGTCTACTGAAGCATGCCCTTCACATGGGATTTGCCCAAAATAAGAACTTGCTGTTCCAAAAATCTGGTTACAGAAATTGGAATGTTACTCAGAGCATGAAATAACTGCCTTGGCATAAATGTCCCATTGGCTTCTGGTGGCTGCAGAGGCAGGAAAAAATGACCTGTAAGGTTGGGAAAATGTCTTCAGGTCAGAACTTACCAACCCTCAATGTCTCTCTTATGTTCTTCGAAGCGAGAGATCTTAAAACAAACCCCAGCACCAGAGAAGGCACCTGCAGAGTACTGTCAGTGTGTTGATCTAGACATCAGATTCTTCTCATCTGTTTGCAGTTCTCAGTCACATCACTGTGTAAACTTTGAGGACTTAACTCATGCTTAGGATATCAAAATACTTTCTTTTGTCTTTTTTGTCTTTTTTTCTTTTTTTTTAATTCCTTCTGTGTGAAAACTTGGCTGTGAAGCTTAATAATAAAACCCATGGGCAGCTGTCCTCATAATATAAATCTCCCTTGTGTCATTGGGCCATTCACTGAGCCCTCAGCAGGGTGTATTGCATCCTGCAAGAATTCTCATAATTTTCTCAGGTAGATATTTTCATAACTGCTGGACAGTTTCCATCATTTGAGACTGATGAAACAGAGCAGCCCTGTAGAGGCATAGAGTCTGGAAACACTTGTAGATTTTCTGCTTTGTGGTTTTGTTTTTTACAAAAAAATTTTGTACATTCCCTCATTATACAAAGTAGTGCTTTCTTCTGGAACTGCTGTTGATGCTCTAGCCTAAGGCATTAGAAAGAAAACCTCTTACAACTGGCTTTGTAATGACAAGAACATTGCCATAAAGCGGCAAAGTATGTTAATGTTATTTGTCTATGTTCTCACTGTTTCTCATTTTCTTTGCCTTTTAATTTGGGTCTGCTTAGTTTCTCCATTATTTTTACTATTTATTGGAACAGCACTTACTGGTCTCAGCTAGCAATCAGCCTTTCATGGTTCTGGACATAGCACAAGTACAGTAGAGGAAATTATTAATTCCTTGAAGTCACTGACAAGCTTGAAATTATTTTCATAAGGCACATGATTCAGTCCACAGTCTTCTTGCAGTGAAATGTGGACATGGTAGAAATTTATGCTGTGCTTAATTCCAGCCTTGTTGATGGCACACTTTTCACTGAGCACTGAACTCATTAAGAAAATTGAAAAGTGTGATACAGAAAGGGAAATGTTGGACAAGAAACTGGGAAAGCTTTACTTTGACTGTCTTGTTATTTTGGTATATTTACTGCTTGCAATAAAGCTGATGACAGGAGACCAGGACACTGTTGAGTGTATGTGACTTGGCCTTGCCACAGACTCAGCATGGCCAAGTTTCACATTTATTGGGCAGTGATAATGTTTGCATGCTTCACAGTGGGCCTGAGAGTTTGTAATTCTGGAGACTGCCCATGCTCCTACATAGACTTAGACTGTCTGCTTGTTCACAAGTGTCCCCAGTGAAAGGCTGCTGCTTTATGACTGCATGACAGATGGGCTTGGGCTAATCATGTTTTTATGGGGGTTCACCTCTTCAGTGTGCAGCAGTGAGAGCACTGCTGAGTGCTCTTCCTTAATCTCTTGAGTAAAGCATGTGTTTTCTCTATCTGCAGGTCTTGCTAAGTTAAATATAAAAGATAGGTTGTTGTTGTGAGAAATTATGCATTATCTAGACTCAGACTTACAGCAGCTGAGCCTGGGAATAATCTGTATTTTCTCTGCTTTGTTGAGCTGCAGAGGGAGCAATGCCTGATGACCACAACCAGAACTAGTCAAGCAGTTTCGTTTTTAGTTTTAATCACTTGCTATTTAAATGTCTGAAGAGGCACTGATTTACAAGTCCTTGTAAACTTCACACAAGGTTCAGGAAGGTCATGAATGCACAGAAGGCAGGGCCATTAGAAAAAGTAAAACAAGGGTGTCAGCATGTGCATTTAAAAAATACATCTATAAATTTCTCATCCAAAATTGTAATTGTTATTCTTCTCAGTAGCTGTGTTGCTGTGAGCTACCTATCAAATTACTCAGGCAACCTTGAACATAAAATTTTGTTGTGTAAGTAACATCCAAAAGTGTTTTCTTATGGTGCAAGAGAACCTTTTTAGTCATCCCACCTCTGCCCAACCTGTCTGATTCAGAGATGCAGAGCTTTTTACATCTCTATGAAGTGATATGTTAAATCCCTAACTGCATCCTCACGATTTCACATATCCACACATTCTGTTAACTTTGTTAATTTGGCAGCAAACCTATCAGATTGGCCAGTTCTGGGAAACCAGATGGTTAGAAATGCTCAAGGGTCCATGAGTCACCAAACACCAGGTTTTCCACAGACACATCCATCAGTTTGGCTTTTCAGCATGGCTGAGCCGGTCGCTGCCCTGCTCTCCAGGTAGCTGGGTGACCTTGGGCAGGTGACAAGACCCATCACTATTCCTTTCCAATGGCATGACAGGGAGAACTGGGCTCCTCTGTGGACTTTTTGATTGCCTTTGCTCCTGGCAAGGGATAGCTCAGGACCCTTCTCCAGCTGCACATCTTGCTCCCGCTGATGGTGGCACTGGACAAGAGCATTCACAAGTCAACAAGTCATTCACAAATCAACACCATAAAAAATTGCCAGGATTTGGACACAGTCCATGGATTTTCTATAAAAAAAGTAATTATAGACTTTATTGCTGAGTGCCGAATCCATTTTTCCTTCTTCTGGGAGCCATTCAATAAACTTTATGTTCTGAGGTAGAGCAAAACTGTCGTAGTTTAATACAGTGTTTTATGCCTTTTCCCTGCACTCTAACACCTGATTGTGCTAATAGCCCAGTGTGGACTTTCTTTTTCTTTCTAAATTATATTAATAGGTCTGAAGTCCCTTGTGACTTGTCATTTCCCTCTGGATGCTTACCGTTTCTTGCCCAGGAAGAAGCCAGTATTTCCAAGAGCAGTTGCCTTTTCAGATTTGACTTTTCAGGTGATCAGCATTTGTGTTTATACTCCTTTCACAGAACCATCAGGCTTTGTTAGTGCAAGTTCTTGGGCATCAACCAGAACAAACCATGGCCTGGAAATGAAAAACAACCCTACCGAAAATGAAAGCCTCATCCTCCAAGAAATGCACATACAGAGCAACAGACTCAGAATTTACATTGTCACAGTGGTTTTCATTCAGCCTTTTCTAACTGACACATTTCCACATTCATGATCTTCTGGGTATATTTAAGGGAGGATGGGTTGGGAAAGGAAACTAACTTTAGCAGAATATCAAAAGAAGTCTTTCTCAACAGAGAAGTGCATGAGGATTATAGAATACTTTCCTCACCTAAAGCAAATGTCCTTCAAAGACAAGACTAGGTGATGCATTGAATATGCCACACTATGATATTCCACAGCAGGAAGTGAAAACATCTTTTCTAGCTCACAACTTTGATGGGGGGAAATTTTCAAAGGTTTTAAGAAGCCACTGGTGCAGTAACTCCCATATGCAGTTTCAACAATAATCATCTCCATAACACTGCAGGTAACCCTCCCTAATGCCTCACACCAGGATTTGGGATGAGCCATCATCCTCTACTGAGCAGAGAAGCTGGGTAACTTCTGGCAGTAACCCTTCTGTCCTATAGAATCTCTGTGTGACATGGTGTGAGCTGTGGGATTTCTTTCAGGGGTGATAGTGTTGGTAAACGTCTCTTAATAACATCAGAAATTCCCAAGGAGTCACATTTTCAAAGCATTTGGAAATCAAGAGGAAATTTTTATTAACTTCAATAGTTTTCTTAACCAGGCCTATATGTGGGGGGGTTTTGTTTTGACATTGCCTAAGACAAGGGGGAATTGGTTTTTTGATAGTACAACACCAGATTGCAGGCTCTGCATCTGTGTTTTGTTGTTTTTTTTTTTAAATTCAGAACAACTCTCCTTTTACTAGATTTGTGTTATCTCTTATTTTACTACAATCTTTTTTGCATTTCATAAAGATTAATTCCCCAAGTAGTCTCTTTTGTTTAGTAGTTTTTATCTATCACAGACTTTTCTGTTTTCCTTTTCTCTCTTGTCCCAGAGACATATCATCCTCTGCCACCAAAAGCAAGTTTTCTTCCTTCTCCAAGGAAGCTTTTCAGCCCAGAGATGTAGGAGCAGTATTTTTCTAAGTATCATTTTTGTTTCCTTCTCTGTATTCCTTCCCCTTCACTGTCTAACACCAGTGCCAGGCTCTGATTTCACTTGCTTCCTTCTCTTGTCATCCATGGATACACATTTTAGACCATTCATTTGTCTTTGCACTGATGTGGACATACCAGGCTGCTTTAGCAGATGCCATTCATACCCAGAGGACTGTTCCCAGGCAGGCTGTGGTTTTGTTACTGTTTGGAAGTTTTTTAATGGAATTGCTCAGACTGCTTACTTTCCTTCACATTTTCCTTCACCTTCTCTGCTGTGTTTCTAGTTATTTTTAGTGCTAATGAGTAAGTTGTGGTAGGTTGAAACAGGTAGGCAGATTTGTAGTACTTCATTTAAGCTCTACCCACTAACCAGCTTCTTGATGCTACTTCTCCAAATTGGACTGGTTGGCTTAATATTGTCCACCTATTCCAGATAAACTGTTTGCTTCTCACCTTTCTCTTGTCTGCACTGAACCAGTATTAAAAAAAAAAAAATCTAACTTCTTTTTTTTGCTGTGGGCTTTATAGAGCAGTGAAATTTATGGTTTGGTTTTTCCTTTCAGTAACATACAGGTTGATTTTTGGGGCTGTAGAAAACTCATACTATTAAATCAAAAATGAGACCAACACATGCAACTCTTCTATTTTGTACTTCAAGTGATTTTTTAAAATTCTGGTACATCTTGGAGTACTCTGACTGTACTTAACTCTGATTTTCTGTGAGATCTCAGTGGCATTTAAGATAGTTGTTTTGATAAACAGAAAGCTAAATGCATTACTGCAGAACATGCTAAATTTTTGCAATGGGCAGTGCCAAATGTCTGTTACTGATTTCTCGTAGACACCGAGCTGCTATGGAAGTTACATCCAAAAGTGAATCTCCCCGGTGTTGTTCAGAGAAGAAACGACTAGGAGGGAAAGGTGTAAGCCTATACTGAATGCTTTGAATATCTGTAATCTACTGATTCCAGCATTCTTTACTGCCACAGTTTCTCAATCTGTATCTTGAGTCTCCACTTTAGTCCATTTACTTAGCCTGTCTGTAGCAGAAAGAACTAGAAACCTCAGGGAGGACAAATATTTGGAGATATATCTTGTTCTGAAATTTTCCCAGAGCAGTACCAGGAACCAGTGCTGAAAAATAAATCCCATTTCCCTGCTTAAGAAAAAGACAAGATGACAAAAAATTGAAAGTGCTGATAGCATTAGGTTGCTGTGTCTTGAGCCTGTCAGTTGCACTTGGACAGAGAAGTGATGTTGGAAGAGGACAAGGTTCAGCTTGTGAAGATGGTAGAAGAATGCAGCAACACTGAACTGGTTCTTTGTGGCTGGCTTTTCACATCTGGAAAGTGGGGATGATGCTTTAAAGTTTGAAGATTGAAAAAATACCTGATAAGTACTGAGTGTTATTTTTATCCCAGACCTTGATCTGCAATAGTGGCTCCAGGTGCAGCCTCAGGAGAAGTTATCCATCCTGCCAGCACCTGCAGATAGATCCCTCTGCAGTTTATCTGAGCTTTATTTGGGAATAAGCATTCATTCCCATTGGACATACATCTGTTGCCTTCAGTCCCTAAAGTGGCTGGTCATAGCTAAAATATGCCCATATTTTTGTGGACTCACGTCTGCTCCACTACTCACCACAGGAAGCTGAGAGATCTCATAGTACTTCTAATAAGCTGCACTTTGAGGCAGCAGTTGTGGCCCTGAGATTTACTGATCTCAGTTGATCCGCAAAAACTAAGCGGGGTCCAGAGGATGGGAGGGCACAATCCTGTCTACAATGGAACAAAAAATATTGTTACACTGATGTGCAGGCTCTTCATAGCTTAGCTGTCTGTTGAGCAGTTCAGGTTTTCTCAGTTCATCTTGGCAAGTGTTTTCTCCTCCTGGAAACAGTCGACTGAACCAGCAGTTTGTCTCTGCTTAGGTGGTCCTTCTCTCTCCAGAGTTTTAGACAAGAGGGCATGAATCATGAAAAGCAAAACAGGAACAGATGTTCTGCATCAGGTTTAAAGTAGCAGTGTGTAGTCGTTGCTTTATCTCAGTCTCCGAAGAATACCTGTGTTTTGGGGCAGCCTTCTACTCATCCTGTTTAACATCTTTAACATCCGTGTCTTCCTTTGAAAATGTTTGCATCACCCCCACTCTTCTCCCAGCCTTTCCATGGGTTTGAAAGATTAACTTGAGCTCCAGTGATGTTGAGGGTAGCTTGCAAAAGGGGTTGTTAAATGGAGAACAGTCAAGGAAAGAGAAGGAAGAGCAGTGAGAAGCAGAAGTGGAAAAAAAGCTCAGGTGGAAGGAAGAGTTAATGCTAACTTTAAAATAACTGGGATTACCTTAGACTCTCTGTCACATTAACCAGGGGCAGAGTGGACATGGTGGTGTTGATAAGGTGAGTTAAGGGGCCATAACCACTTCTGAAGGGCACTGGGAAGAAGGACTGAAGTTGTGGTCTTAGACTTGCAGGTGCATAAAGAGAGGTGATGGGAGAGTTGGAGTAAGACAGTGCCTGGGAAAGCAGAATAAATTGAATGAAATTGCAGTTTGTTCCTAGAAGCAGTGAATCCCATGAACTGCTTTCCCCTGTGAGCAAAGTTTTTTTTTAAAACAAACAAAGCCAGAGATAAAGTTAGGTCATGAAGCAGGAAGTGAGTATCACTAAAAACAGGAGAAGTTGGGAAGAGGCTTTGTGAGACTTCCCTGCTCGTGCTGGCTGGGATACACATCAATGGAAGATACGCATGGGATAGATTGCAGGATTGGACACAGAGTTGCAAACACCAGATCAAAAGTGTTTAAGTATGGTCCTTACAAGTGGGCCTTTGTGCAGTGATGTGCTCCAGCTAGGATCAACCATCCAAAGGAATTTAGAAACAATAGGATAAACAGACTTTCATGAAATCAGTTTTATATTTGAAATGCAAAACTAAGATGGTTGAAAGCAGTTTGGATGTCATTGTTAATCTCCCTATGAGATATATCAGCTGTGCTGATATATCTCATAAAAGACAGGATACGTTCAAAAAGCAAAATCCACGGTTCATTATCAGAGTATTTGTGGACACATTTGTGCCATGGAAGCACCCCCATCAGCTGAAGGGCACGGAGCATTGGCAGCTCTCCCTGCCTTGAGAAGACAGGTCCTGCAGCAGGCAATGCTGTGGGTTGGAGGAGAAACCTTGAGCTTTTCATTCATGGATCCAGTGGGTGAAAGCTCCTATGCATGTCTAAAATGACAGCTCTCTTAGCAAGAAACTGTAATTTAGGTGTACTACTTCTGTCAGGAATATCAGTTCTTCCTACATTATGTGAACTTGTCACTTTTCCCTGCTCCGAAGTCTATGTCACCTGGCAGCTCTGGAGAAGGACAACCTCTATTCAGTACACCAGAACGTCATCTACTGCCAGTATTTCTCAGGAGCCATCAGACATCTCTGCTGTCTTGACTGAAATCATCAGGGAGGTGGCAGCAGTTCCAGGTACTGACTGAGTAGGCACCATGGATGCTTCTCACACCACCCTACTAAGAAAAATCAGTGACAAGTGTGTTTTTTCCCTCCACTTTGCCGCTGAATTTTTTCAATCCTACCTATTTATACATCAGAATGTGTTTCAGTACTTCAGGACAGCCTGGGAGCACTCATTAGCCCTGGTCTGTGACCCACTGCTAATGTGCCATCTGGGTGCTTACTGCTTGGATGTGGGTAGGGATGCAGATACTAGTATCCATAGGTATGTGCAGAGGGAGATGCATGCATTCCTGCCTAACTTCTTGGCATTATTGTTCATCAAAGAGAAAATAAGCAGCTTATGAAAGCAAAAGTCCTGGGAACCATAACAGACTGGTAAGGGTGGGCAACCCCTGTTGTCAGGGGTAGCTGACAACAACAACAAGCTGCACAGTGAGTGTGAACTGCCAGGCTCTGTGTCCTACCTGAGCTGAGGTGGAGCTGATGCCGCTGTGAGCAGCTGCAGGCCAATCTCACCCTGTGCCACTGAGGAGCCTGCGGAAGCAGAACAGGCCAGGCTGTGTGTGGGACAGAGCCTCCCTGTTCCCCACAGCAGCAGCAGGCATGGTTCCATGGAGAACATGGGCGCTTTGCCACAGAGCCTCACGGAGCACACACTCTTGGCTCCGCTCACCCTGCAGCTGAATGCCTCGACTCACTGCTGGCTGTCGGACCACATCTCTTCGGGCTGCGGTCTGGCAACTCTCTGTGTTGCCTCACTGCTCAGGGACAGGGGAGAGCTTCCCGATCTTTCCATGCCCTCTGCACTTGCCAAGGTCCCTGCCTGGTGCTGCAGGCTTGTTAGCTCAAGGGACAGCAGGGACCTGCTCCAGGGGGCTTTGCATGCAGAGTGAGAGCTGGCTGAAAACTCAGTCTTGGAGCTCTGTTTTCTTCCCATCTTTGCTGGCATGCTTTAGCTGCAGGTGGGATAAGGCAGATGACAAGGGTATAAGAGCAAGGAAGAGGGAGTCAGCCCATTCACTAGATAGAGAGGGAACTGATGAGAGGCTGGCATGCCTTCAGGATCTGTGAAAGGAGCAGAGGGCAAGGAGACAGCACTTGGCTGCAGCCAGAAAAGGATCCCAGAAGCCTGAGCTCAGAGGGGCCTTTTCTGCTCATTTTCTTTGGGAAGTTTTAAAAGAATGAGCATTTTAAAAAAGGAAAAGATGATGTGCAATTTCTTTCAGACTGGAGTTGAGGTAACAGTTTGAAAAAAATAGCTGCCATTTAAAGAAATGCTAAGAATTTGTTCTTTTATTGTAAAACAACAATTAGTACGCAGTCCATAAATAGATCTGTTATTAGATGAGACAGAGAACCCTTAGAAATCACAGTAAACACGGCTGTAGAGGTGAGGAAAATGAATAAGGCATCATACTAATATTCGTACCTTCCAGTTGTCTTGAATGGCTGACAAAAGGGACTTTTAACATTATCCTCATGCTCTGACATAAGAAGAATTAATGTAGCAAAAATGCAACCAAGCCACCCTAGGCTTGTCAGGATTTAAGGAAGATTACCTAGGTGCATTTTCTGTTCTTTTATTTTTGTGCTGAGGAACCAGGAAGACTGGAAGTTTCCAGCAAGGTCCTGGTGGTTGGATCCAGAGAATGTTGGATGTTGTCTGTGTGGAGCAGACACAGTGGGTGGAGCATGTTGGCGTTTGCGAATAGGTGTCAGTGGCCAACAGGGAAAGCAGACTTATGGATGTGCTTTTTGCCTCCCAGCCAACCTGTGGTAGAATAACTTGTGGTTGGCTATGGGAGTGGGTTTGTTTTGGTGTAAAAAGACTGAAACAGCTGAGGGTTTCAACAGAAACAGAAAACATTGAAAAAGCAAATTATTTCCTCTTCTGTGTCATGGTTCATTTGCTGACTTTTGTCTTGATCCTTCTTTGGGCCCAATCGTGACAGAGTTATAGTTGGGCTAAAGGACTGCTGGCTGGCTTGTTTGGGACTGAGCATCCCTCAGGATTGGAGTCACTGGTGTTTATCTCAATAAAGAATAAATCAGACCTAGGAAGCCATTGATGAAACAGGCTTTTTGTGCTAACCTGTAATTTCTGTGCTACATTCTGCAGCAGGAAAGTTTCCTGGGAAGCCTGTTGTAAATAAGATTATAAATGAATGCTAGCATTTTAGTATAAGAGGTCTTTTATTTTTTCAAGCAGGAGGTCATCTAATTCTTTTTGAACAGCAGCAGAAAGGTGAAAAGTTTCCAGTTAACTGTAATTAAGACAATGGAGAATGAGCAACCCTGGTTAGTCACCTTCTATGAGCATTACTGAGCAGCACAGTCAAACGTGCCAGAAAAAGTTACCTTAGCAAGGTGTAGTCTGAGCACAATATAACCTTAGTAAGAGGAAGTCAAATAAACTTAATTTGTGATAGTTTAATCAAGGAGAAGAAAATCATTACCCAAAAGATTTAGTTGTTTTGCCAGTCTGTGCCAGGATGAATTCATCCAGATCATTACAAGAAAAGAGAGCCATATTGAGATAGGAGATGCAATCTGTTCTTGTTTCTGACACTGACCTTCTGGGAGGGTGAGATTATCTCTCTCTTCCCCGTCTTCTCTGGACCTTGGCACCATCCATTTAGACAGAAGCAGGGTTCACAGGGCACACCTTACAGCAGAGTTACACATGGCAGGCATCAGCACTTCTACTTCCAGCCTCTTACCTTAAAAATAACAACACATCATTTCTTGGTGAAGGCCTGAACCTGCATCCCTGACCCACAGGAGCAGCATTCACCTGACCTGCTCAGAGATATTGGAAGGGACATCCCACGGTGTCCCATCGTCCCAACCAAAGGCCTGCTTGGATTGGGGAACTAAACACACTAAACATGTAATTGCAGGGTTCCCCTCTTTTCGAGGGGGTTGCTAAAGCCCATGAATTCTATGTAAGGAAACCAGCTATGCAGCAACTCTCTCCTGTTTCTCCTATTTTGGTTTCAAAAGCTCTGGGTGTGCTGTACTTGGAGTTAAAAATTGGAAACATATTACCCCGATTTAGCATGGGACTGAGTAAATTGTATTCACTTAAAATAGCAGATATCCTGCTGAGAAAAAAAAATAAGTATTTCTACTTGACTGTGTGACACCTGAACTGCAACCCAGAGTTAAAGAAGGAGGATTTGTATTACTGAGAAAGCCATAAATGTTGGCTGCCAGGTCAGAGCTGCTGAGAGGAGCAGGGCACATATGTCCCAGGCAACTCCAGGCATTCAGACCTCCTGTATCTCCTCCCCACATCCTGTGCAGGCTTTCACACAATTTCTGTCTGAGCTCCTGTCTGGTCTCGGCCCATCCTGGAGGTGGATGGTGTTGCCTTTTCCTCAGGGGGGTTTCATTCACAGCATTGACTGGCTCCTGCCTGTATGGGTCTGCAATGTTTGCCAAAAGCCTTGCTCCTGGAGTGTGTGGAATACTGAGATTTATGATAGTGAGCTTAGCTTACAGAAGCCACCATCCCACATTTGCAAAGCGTGAAGGACCTGCAAGACAACACTTGCCTGTGTGGTGGGATAATTTGAGTCCTTTTCCCTTTTTGGGCAGATGGATGTTCCCAATGCTGGACATTCCTCATTCTGTTTCAGCACAGATGTATCTTACCTTTCTGTTAGCATCTATCCTGTATCTGAGTTGCTCTTGTTTAGCTCTGTTATTACTTGTCCTAACCAGACTGAGTCCAAATTATTCCTTTCCTCCTTGTGGAATTTCTCAGGTATTTTTGTATTTATGTATCTACTCTATCCTGTTTCCTCACTCTACCCAGTTTATCTCACCCCTGTCACCACAACTCCTTGCAACACAGAAACTAATGTCAGTTTTTCTATTGTCTCCTAGATGCCAGCTATGTTAAAATGTTGTTTCTTACTCTGTTTTTTAAGGGCCACTCCCAGCTCCACCCTGGCTGACTCCATGTATGCCAAGCCCAGTGCTCCTCCTTGTGCATCATTTGCTGATGTCCATGGCATGCCTTTTCCTAACCAATTCTCAAGCCTTTCCTTGAAAATCATATCTACAGCTCCCACAGTAAAGATGTAGCAGCAGAGTGCAGCAGCTATAGGTCACTCACTTGGCTTTGAGCTTCCCAGCCCATGTGCTTGTCCCTGAGTTTGGGTTGTGCCAGTTAATGTTTCATCTATACCCCAACAGTAACCTTGCAGTTGTGAGATAAAAAGTGGAAGCCTTTTTGACCCTGTCTGCTGTCCCTGCTGACTTGGAGACAGTTCTGCAAGCCTGGCCCTTTCCCAAGCACCTGTGGACAACAGTAGTTTATCCTTGGGAAAGGAGGGCTAGAAGGACAGTGGTTGTGTCCCTGTGTGTTACAGGTTCCACACACAGGTCTGGAGAGCATGAGCTCAGCCCCAGCCATCAGAAGTGTGCACATCTGTCCGTGTGCTTGTGTTGGAGGGGAAAGGACAGAGAGTTTTCATTTTAAAATTAAATTCATACGATAACCAGATCTTTCAGTTTTTTAATGCAAAAAGTGATTTATCGCTGCATTACAGAACGAGCCAGGAGCAAACAGATTCATCACGCGCCATCCTTTCATGCCAGAGCAGCAGCGAGCGGCTGTGGCGGTGGTGCAGAGAGGTCAGGTCCCACCACAAAGCCTCTGCCATGGGAAAGCAGCACAGCTCCATCACCCTCACCCTACCATGGCAGCTGAGGTCCCAGCCTGGGGTTTCATCCATTTCTTCTTGTTGTGAGAGAACAAAAAAAAAAGGATTGATCATCTATTCGCCTTCTCCCCCTCCTTTTGTTTGGCTGCTGGAAAGACAGTGCAAAGTGCTCTTTGTACAAGCAACACGAAGCTCCAAACTCATCTTCTATAAATTAAATCCCAATAAGCCCACCAGCATGAAGATTGCTTGTTTTAAGTGTTCCCAGCTCAAGACTTCTCCAGCCCTCTGTGAAGATTTCTTACATCTTACATGTATTGCACTTAAACTCAGTCACTTCAGTTTTTTCCTGCCCTGTGTTTAGAATATTTCCCCAGAGCTTCAGAACAGCAACGTGCATGTCAGCACATCCTTCACCCTCGATATGGCCAGGCCATAGGTCTTTATGCAGGATCTTTCTTGGGACTTGTAACTTTTCCCTCTCCTTGTTCAGAGGGGACACTTCACAAGATGCATACATTTATCTTATTAGCCCCAAACCCTATGTATGGTATGAGTTCTGATACCAAATAGTTCCTATTAGGGAGAATGGGAATGGATAGGCTTCCGAAGATGTATGGGATTATACAAGAGAAGGTGGCATTGGAAGGGAGCTGGTTCTTTTTTTCCTGGATCAGTATCTTGTGTGACAGTTTTAGCCTGATTAAAAAGCTGGTTTTCTATACAGCTGTGCCATTTGTTGTCAGTCTCTGATTTTTCAAGACTTTGCATCATTTAACCCCTCTGTGGTACTTAACTTTCTCTCCAAGATGAAAAGGCCAATATTTAATGACCTAGTTGTGAAGTTTTCCCAGCATAGGATCAGCATCTGTGCCTGCATGTGTGTCTGTTGCCAGATTTTGCCTGGTTCAGTATTGGTTTTTTTCTAGCACCCAATTAGTACTTGTCTAACACCTGGTCAAAGAAGAGTGAAGGCCAAAGCTGATGTGGGTTTGGGGTTTAATTAAATCATTGTAGTCCCCACAGTAATGCTGAATTGTCTCACAATTGCCCTTCTTTGAGTGCACCCAGACACACAGGGACAAAGTTGGAGATGTGCATAGGAAGAAGGAGGGAATGTATGAAGCAATTTGCGATTTTTGGCAATACAGTCATACTGTGTATGACTGTTTTATTTTCAAGAGTTTTGATCCTTCTTTTCATAGCCCTGGTGCATTCTCTGCAATGGCAACTGTGGTTATCTTGGTTTGCAATACAAAGGATTGAAAAAAAAAAAGCGTATTCAGCCTAATCTTCTCTGTAGGGCACTAGGTTCAATGCATGAAATGGAGAAAATAATAAAGCTTTGTAATATTTCAAGAGTTTCCTTCAGATGATATAATTTGCTTCTAAAATGTTCTCACTTGGTAAAAATGCTCCTAAGTTAATATTAGTTTTATCTTCCTTTATCCAGTCACTCTGTAGAGACATTTTCATAGCAAAACTCATATTCCAGTTTGTCTGTCCACTGGTTTTCAGGGAAGATGTTAAGCATTTCCATCTTCAGGACACACAATATACTTTCTCTGAATATTAATTTTTAGTATGCTCCTCATTTGAGTGCTCAAACATTTTGAAAAAGTAAAGTCAAAATTAGTATGCCGTGAAATGTGAAGTAAATCAAAGTATGAAAAGTTGCAAAGCTATTAATTTAAAAAAATGTTGCAGTTCAGGTCAGTTTAATAAAATCCCTTTATTGAAAATGCAATTGTTCTTTTATATACAGTGTTTTGATTTGCACAGCTACAATTGTCTGACTGTCATCTGTAGAAATCTGCACAGAGTAATAATTATTTGTGATGATTTGAGAAATGCTTGGACTGTCAAGTATGAAAAATTGTTGGTCCCCATTATTGTCTAATGCTGAACATTTTGAAGAATACAATCTAGAACTTGGTGTATAGCACATATATACAATAAGTAGGGTAGTTATGGATGCAAATTGTAAAAGCCAAGTCTTAAAATAGTCTAAACCATGTTTGTAACTTCAAGGCTCTCCATCAAGGTTTCAAGAATTTTATTCACACCTTTCATGTGAAAACAGGATTGAAAACATGCTTGCATGTAACCTCATGCTCAAAAATCCCCCACCCTTTTAGCATCTGGGAAAACAAAAGTAATACTAAAAACCATTTTGTATCTTGAATAAACACCTCCTAGAACTGAGATGGTGTAATTGATGGGCTCGGGGAAGGAAAGTTGATAATAATTGAGATTTCAGACAACTGACTCTCTTGATATCACACAACCAGGACCATTAGTGCCACCTATAGTTCGTCTGTCTGACAGTTCTCACTTGAAGACCTTTCTTTCTGTGGATTCTGAGGCTGCTATACATACCCCTTCTGAACAAATACTGTTAAGAATTTGGTGGATATGAGCTCTGGTTTTATCAGTTCTGGATAGACCCAGCTGGGTGTCAGCTGTTTTTTAGTTGATGGACCACAGATGAGGGAAGCTCTGCAGCAACTAGGACACAAACCAAACCTCCAAATATAAAGGTAACTTAAGAATTAAAGGCAGATGCAAAGTCTTCGTTAAGGCAAAATTGAAGAGAAAAACCAATTTAGCAAGGAA
This sequence comes from Molothrus ater, assembly GCF_012460135.2. Lineage (NCBI taxonomy): Eukaryota > Metazoa > Chordata > Aves > Passeriformes > Icteridae > Molothrus > Molothrus ater. The sequence continues at coordinate 53,928,966 of NC_050482.2, read as the reverse complement.
TGGGCGTGCAAATGCCATTTATCCTCTTTATTCCATGCTAAATTAATTTGGATAATTTTGCCCTTCAGTCTGCCATGATCAAGTGTCTTGTTAGCAGGCCCAGCATAGGCTGGTTGTGAGCCTGGTTACAGTAATACAGAACTAGCTGCAGGCAATGCAAAAGAAATAAACTAAATCCTGCCTGGTAAATGTGGAGGGTTTCCACCATAATTTTCATAGTGAGACAGAACTTAAATAATGGGCTTTTTGAGTTACATTTCAGTATTTCCATACTTCTATTAAAAAACTGCTTTCAGTGCAGGTACCTATGAATTCACTTGATGTCTGCACCTAGTTTTCAGTAGACTACTATATTCAGAAAAATTTTTTTTTAAAAAATTCCCTGTGTTTAAATCTGTACTTGCTGCTTGGCCATCAAGCTTGGAAAGGTCTTCAAAGATTACTTTATCCTGCTGTGCCTAAGTAACCAGAAGGAAATACCTCCCATCTCATTTCTCTGGTTTACCTTGAATAACCTTTGCCTGTAATGAGTTGATGACTGCCAGTTGGTCAGCGTATGCATTTTTGGTCAGCATATTCTCTAGTGCTCTCCCCAAAACACCCTCCTGCCCTCCCTGCACACACACCCCCACCTTCCACTGAACAGAGGACAGAGTGTACTGGGCTTTCCTCCCTTGTTGTTACTTTGGGACTGATAGAGATGAGAAGCTTCTGCAATCAGAGTGTCCCCAGACTACTTTTTTCTTTTTCTTCTTTTAATGCCACTGAGCTTAGAAGTCTCCCGCTGGTCATGTTGCTTCACTGTTCAACTCAGTTACTGCATCAGAAAAGGAAGGAAAACTTTGATCTTGACATGCGCTTCTTCTCTGTCCCCCTTTACAACTTCTGCAGGAAAACAAAAACATTATTAAGTGCATCTCTGGTGTCAATCCTTTCAGGGGAGAACAGCTGTTTTTATCAGATGTCTTCCCAAAACCTTTAATGGCCTGATGAAGTCCAAGTTGAACTGTCAGAGGACACACCTGAGCACGACTTTATCACCATCCCCACGCTGCTCTCAGGCTTGAAACTGTCCTCAGCCAAAGTGGATTTAGACCGTTACTTATTGCGGTTTCTAAAACTGAGGGGTCATCAGGGACCTCTGGTAATGAGCACGGGCACAGCCATCAGTGTCCAGGCAGCAGCTGCATGCTCACAACTCAGCTGTAGCCACATCTGTTACAGCTTTGGAGGAAGAAAAGTTCATGACCCCAATTGTTTGTCTTGTCCTTTACCATCCATGGGTTTAAAGATATCCATTCCTTGGATCTTCTCTCTGGCTGCTTAAATTTGTGGGGTATATTTTCCTAATTAGCCGTGAGCACATTTGCACTTTTTCCCTGGCCAGGTGGGTCTCTAGTTTAAACAAATGTGTTTCCAGTCTCATTTAAACTTAACCATTTCTCCAGGTCCCCTTACCAGCTTCAGGAGTGAAATTGTTATGTGGCTTAAAAGCCCTGCCTGTAACTTTAAAAGAAGAGGAACCATATTACCATCAGCTCACCCACTGTTAATATATAGTTTTAAAATACTAAATTGAAAATGCTCTTATGATTACCTTCCATGGTGCTGTGTAGACTCTAGGGGCCACAGAGTGTGTCCTTTGTGCAAAGGAGAGTTTGTTGGTTCTTTCAGGGTTCCATTAAAGGCTCTCGGGTACCTTACCTGGCCTTTCACTAGAGCAGGACCAATGTGGCTTTCCTATCAGCCACTCCTTCAGCAAGGGGGCTGTTGCCATCAAACCTCGAGGAGAGCCAGCAGGACTGTGTGTCTCTGGGGGAAGCAGGTAGGTCAGCTTTTCTAGGGTGCATCATGTGTGTTAGTCAGCTGCAGAAGAAATGGGCTTTGATACACTTGGCATTGTTCTAAGACAGTCACTAGATTGGCCTTTTATCTTTTTTGTTTGTTTTAGTAAACTGAAGTCAGTAGGATAGAATAAAAAGGAAGTCGAACTTTCTATTTCCTATGTGGTCCTTCATCAATCAGCCATTCCAAAAGGCGCTGTCATTGATGAGAACTAGACAATCTTTTTTACTGTTTTACTGCTATTTAATATGCATTCTGTGTGCCCCCAGGCAGGTCAGAGCACATGCACAGCTCAGCCTGGGGTGTTGCTGTGTACTTAGTAAATGTGGCTTTTATCCCATTTCTTCATATTTTTTTCCATGTTAAAAAGAATGAGAGGAAAGTACCACTTGAAAATGCACAAGTGTAATCTTCTAAATCAATTTAAGTAGTACAAGCTCATTGGTAATTGCAAATACTAAGGCTGCGGTTTTCCCCTTACTCTAAATGTCTGAAAAGCTCATTAATGTTAATGTATGGGGAAGTGCTTAGCCTATTGATGGAGGAACCAAATCAGGAGCAAAGCAGAGCTCGACAAAGATTCATCTGCAGATTAGGGTCTGAAGCAACCATTAGATTATCAAATATGACCTTCTATCTAATACAGACCATAGAATCTCATCCACTTAATTCTGTATTTATCCTAAGAACAGCACCAGAAAATCAGATACAGTGCATTAACATAATGTAGCAATATTTTCCTCCCTCCCTCCCTCCCTCCCTCCCTCCCTCCCTCCCTCCCTCCCTCCCTCCCTCCCTCCCTCCCTCCCTCCCTCCCTCCTTCTGATACTTCCTTCCTTCTGATACTTCCTTCTTTCCTTTCCCCCTTTCCTTTCCTCCTCTCCAACCTGGGGCAAACAGCATTCCTGTGCTATATGATTTTTTATGAAAATCTGCAGGAGGAGAGATTTCAGCTTTTTATTTGCAAAAGGGAATTTGTATGTCTGTGTGTTTGCATAGGGTTTTCTTTAGTGCTTTGAAAATTATTGACTGGTAACTAATGAGTATAGAGCTGGTTGAGATCCATTTCTTCTGTTTTTCTCTGAGGACATAATAAATTGAAAAAGGGATTTTTTTTAACAGAAAAACTAATTTTCTTGAAAAATCTGTGTGGTCCTTCAGAACTGCTTTCTAACATCTAATTTGGAAACTCCCTGCCAGTCAGTTTTCCTAGGAAGCACGAAGCACATTTCACATCTGGCTTCTCATCACTTTGACTGTGACATAAAACTGCCCTTGAAGTGCACTTGGGAAATATCCAGGGGGATACCACACACACATAAAAGACAAGCCAACCTGTCTAAAAGAACTGCACTGGGCTAGTGCACATTTTAACCACTAGCCATCATTTTACTGAAAAGAGGAGCAAAAGAGATGAGGAAAGTATCATGGAATTCAGAGGAGAAGTGGTAGGTGGCACTGTGCAAAATACAGAGGTCCCAGGCTTGGCATATATACACTCTCTTGAAGAAAAAGTCCTCCTGCCCTGAGTTGAGCTACATCAGCCCCTTGGTGTTGCTCATACTATGGAGACATTTCTCTGCAACCCACCACAGCCCAGGCAGTGGGAGAGTCTCTGTTGTTCACGTGCTGCAAAAGCTTTTGTTGCCCTTCGGGTGGGTGAAACTTGGGCTCTTAGCACTACTAGTCTGTAACAAAGCAATTTCTATTTCTTTTCTCTGCAAAGCTCAGAAATCCTGCAACTGGCTTGGTCCCATTTTGGATTTTCATTTGGGTTTTGACTCTAAGTTCATTTGGATTCTGTTCTTTGAGTTTTGGTGGGTTTTTAAAATAGGAATCATGTCTAAGTACTGCAATTGAAAGCAGAGATTTGACCCGTGACTGCAGGAACTGGAGGTTCAGAACTCCCAAGCAGGTGCAAAACCATTTCCCAAGGTTTTGCCTGGTATGTACTGTTTTTTTCTGGTATACTGGCAGGGAGAAAGACCCCTATAACCAAAGGAACACACATAGCAGGTGCATAGAGTCTGCACTGCCTCAAATACTTCTTTTCAGTGTCCTGTGATTCATGTTAATTCAACAAGAAGGTACAAGATAAATACTTTTGAAAGATTCAGCATACAAGAAGGAATCTCAGACCTCCTTGCCTATCAAATAGGAAAGTCAATACTTGCCTTAATTCTTGTCTTTGAGGCTAAATTAGTTATTGAGCATAAGGTTCTTCAAAATTCACAGGTAAATGGTGTTAAATAAATGTAAATGACATTACTAACATCTTTCCACTGTTGCTTTGATGCAGTTTATTCTCAATAAGTAATAAGGTATTTATAGCAGTGAGGATAGGGCTGCACAGAAAAACCCCGTGCCATGCAGAGACACCTCTGAATAACCAAACACAGAAGCCCTGCACTGGCATGGTCTGAATGAATCTTCCTCTTGGGAAGTTGCAGGAATATCCATAGACTTCATTTATTCTGGCCATAGCTGTATAAGCCATATAGTCATAGTCAAGAAACAACCCATGACTATTAAATTTTCTAACCAAAAAGACACCAATAACAAGAACACACAGTATTTTCACTTTGTCAAATTTTCCAGTATCTTCCTACCCCATCTTGGCAGCAAAAGGTCCAACACTGCTGTAGCTGTGGGTTTAACTGCAGAGTGGAGGCAAAATTTGTTTTCCAGGCCTAAGAGAAGCAGTGACCACATCTCAGGATGAGGGTTCTGTAAATACACTTGCCACCATGCTGTGTAAGCACTTTTGCTCCTTAATATTTTCTTCCAAGCAAAGCTCTGGATACTCTGTGAACAGCATTTAATCAGTGTGTATCAAGAAGTTTTGAGACAAAAACAGTTTGTCTTCTAGAATAGTGTCAGTTGGACCCAGCCACATAATGAATTATTCCATGCAGGGAAAGATCTGCTTTTCTATGAATTTGTATAATAAGCAAAAAGGGCATTGAGAGTTTCCCAGCCCTTTACTTCTGGTGCCTGTGCTTCCTTTGCAGTTGTCCAACACAGCAATTCTTCATCAGATCAGACGAGACCAAGTGACAGACACGTGCCGAGCAAACAGTGTGTCCAGCAGGAAGCGCCGTGTGCTGACACCCAACGATCTCAAGCACCTGGTCGTGGATGAGGATCATGAAATGATCTATTGCTATGTTCCCAAAGTGGCCTGCACAAACTGGAAGAGAGTCATGATGGTTCTGACGGGAAGAGGGAAGTACAGCGATCCAATGGAAATCCCGGCCAACGAAGCCCACGTGTCTTCAAACCTGAAGACTCTCAACCAGTACAGCATCCCAGAGATCAACCACCGCTTGAAAAACTACATGAAGTTCCTCTTTGTTCGCGAGCCTTTTGAAAGACTGGTGTCAGCCTACAGGAACAAGTTCACCCAGAAGTACAACACTTCCTTCCACAAACGATATGGCACCAAAATCGTGAGGCGCCAGAGGAAAAACGCAACCCAGGAGGCTCTGCGGAAAGGTGATGATGTGAAATTTGAAGAGTTCGTGGCATATCTCATCGACCCACACACCCAAAGAGAAGAGCCCTTCAACGAGCACTGGCAGACTGTGTACTCCCTCTGCCACCCTTGCCACATCCACTACGATCTCATAGGAAAGTACGAAACACTCGAAGAGGATTCAAATTACATTCTCCAGCTGGCGGGAGTAGGCAACTACCTGAAATTCCCCACCTATGCAAAGTCTACGAGAACTACTGATGAAATGACCACAGAGTTCTTCCAGAACATCAGCTCCTTGCACCAAACACAGCTGTATGAAGTCTACAAACTTGATTTTTTAATGTTTAATTACTCAGTGCCAAGCTACCTGAAATTGGAATGAGGGATGGGTTGTGGGGAAAGAGGGGAGAAAAAGCCTGTTTTATTTAAGATTTTTATTTGTCATAATAAATATGGAGAATGGGTTATTTTGTAAATTAATATTTTCTTTTTTTGAATGATGCTGCGAGCAGCACAGTCAAAATTATTTAAATCAACTGTAAGAAAGGACAGCTCTCTTTGCAGGGTAACGGGATTGTGATGATCTAGCTGTAGAAATGAATAATACTGCTACACTGTTTAAACAAATGTTAATTGTGTTCTGGTGAATTTCATTGATCTTGCGTTCCTCCAGTTCTAATTAATGTTATTTATACTTATTTAAAACATTGTCTCTTGGTAGGTTTCACTTCAGCAGCAGAGATAGGATAACATGTGAACTGTTAACAAAGGAGTCTGGTTTTGGGCTTTCCTCAATTTCCAGCTTGCTCTGGGTAATAATATTCTTCCATTAGGCAATGATGCAGGTAAATATAGGAATATGGAAGCGTGGGTTCTGGAACCACACGCTTTGAGAAGATTGGTGAAAATAAGTTCTTTAGAAAGTAATGTTGCACTCCATACTAGTACAAAATCTATCTTTCTAGGCCTGAAAAAGAAAAGTAACCCAGATTTGTGTAGATTCATGGGTATCTAATACCCATGACTGAAAGAAACATTCCTTAGGTGTTCTTAGGTGTATTCCTTAGGAAGAGAAACCATGAACCTTTTATAAGTCTTAATGAGTTTTTGGAGAATATGACCACTCTCACTGGCTCTTAATTTGAAGCCTCCCAGCCCAAATGAATTGGGGATGGTCCATCAGAAAAGAATCAGCATTTGGAAAGTGGCTGTAAGAGGTTTTTTGAATGCCCAAAGCAATTGGCATTGACTTAATTCATATCCAGGATGGAGCTGTGGGGACATCCATCCTCTTCAAGTCATGCCTCCTTAATTGATCCTAAGATGGGCAACCAACTGATAATGATACGTTGCTGTAAACAATCTGGGCATGTAATTTGAAAAGTCAAAAAGTCATCTTCATGTTGATTAGGCATGCAAGGCAATAAAAAAGGTCTCATCTTCCTAGATGATGGATTCATGGCTTTTTCCTAGGGAGGAGAAGAAGCCTTCTTTTTTAGCTGATGCCTAAATGCCATTGACGGGAATTTTTCTAAGTTCTGATGTGTTAGAAATTCATCCAAGTCATCTCTAATGTAAGACCATAACCTTTTTTCTTAAGGGGAATGTCTCAGCAGCAGTTGTTTTGTGTTTAACTGCTTTTTGGGATGGCAGATTGTTTTGGGTAAGCAGATAGTAATCTATACACAGCAGATAAACAATGAAAAATGGTATTTCAGTGTGGTTCTGTTAGCCAGCTAGTGGGAGCAGAAAATCAGGCTTCTCCAGATGTTTGCTTCAGTTGGATGCAGGTGAGGGAATGCTCTGTAGCCACCTCAGCATCCACAGGCAGCTGGGCAAAAGGAGGCAGAGGCTAAACTGACACTTGTAAAAATATCAGATTTGTTTTAAAGTTGATAGATGGTTAAAAATGGGGGATTTAACTTGCCTGCATGTCAATCTTTTGATCAAAACAAACCCTTTCAAAAAAGATTGATGATTTAAATAAACTCAGCTCAAGGCAGAGCTGTTTCAACAGTATCAGAGCCAGATCGTGAAAAATGTCAAACTGTACAGTAGCCAGTAATATCCACTGAATTGTATTAGTTTCCAGGACACAGATGTGATTAAAGAAGAAAATAGTTTGCATTTTATTTGATAAAAATAAGTTGCTGAATAAATCTCATTGAAAAACTAACATAACAAACAGCAACTGAAGGCCTTTCGCAATTGGATTTGGTCTTAGGCAGGATTCAGGTCATTATTTTCTCTATCATACCATACAAATAAATCTCTTATCCATTCTGGAACAGCCACAGTTTTCATAACCTACCCCCTATTTATAACCTGGAGCACTGGACCAGTGGCTGACAAGGGTCAGGCTGGCTGGCTCACCCCTCTGAATTCCTGATCCATTGCTAATTACTGGTTGTTGTTTTACTTTAAAGCAGTTTAGTCTCATTTAGAGTGTGTGGAGCTGTACCTCTCACAGTGCCCTGGCCCTCTTATGTTCCTAATTCAATGGTTTTATGTTTGTTAAGAAAACAACTGTCTGAGGCAGGTTGCCCTTTTCCTCCTCACAATACTTCCTACAAGCTATTTGTGTGTTAGTTTGGTCTTGCATCCACAGTGCTCATATTCTGGTCCAATTTTCTTCTCAGTCAGCTCTTAATCCATCCAGCAGAATGTGATGTGATTTTTTTCATTTAAGACAAAAGTTTCTTCAGAAAGTAAATATTTAAAGAACAGGGTGTGCTTCCCCCTTTCCTTTTGTACTTTTCTCTGGCACCATCACCACATTTTTATGCATTCTGAAATATTCTCTGTAGTTTCACACTTTGGAGACACCAAACCTCTATATGGTAGCTGTGATAGAAAAGCTTTAAGTGAAAAATGTGTTCAGGAGATCTGAGGGCTGACCGTTCCTCCAGCCAGAATTTTTAGCAACAGCTTTGGGTTGGATTACCTAAATTCTGGCTCCCCACAGAGGGTAGCTCTATGGGTGGATGCTCAGCACTGAGTAGGCTTTTATGTGGACTTCAGTGGGTGCATGAAATCCCTTGCTTTTGAAAAACCTTGATCCCAAACTACTACAACCTGGCTATTTAGTGCATTATATCTGTTTTGAGGTGCTGTGAATGGGTTGTAGATCTGTGTTTAAAATGAACAGCTGACATGCTGGATATGATCATGTCCTGTGTAGTGAGCAGCAAGCCCTCACCAGCTCAGAGCAGGATTGCAAATGCTAAGGAATAGCCATTTCTTTGGCCTATTTGGCATGCTGTTTTGACTGAGCCAAAAAATCTGTCTTTCCACTGCAGCTACACAGGAGGACATTCAGGGTTGTTTGTGCTCATGTCAGTGAGCTGGCAGCCACCACCTGCCGTGGGGGGCAGACAGAGAACTGGGTTGGTTTTATCCTCTAACTCTTCCCTGGTTTTCCCAGCTGGAGGAGAAGAGGAGCTGGTCTGCTCCTGAGTTCTGCCTCTTTCCCAGCTCTATTTCTGCTGTGGCCACAGCTGGTCCTGGGAGACAAATGGGCAGCACAGAGCCACATCAAAATGTGAAACACAGACATGCCCATGGGGCTGGAAAGGGCCACCCAGGAAGCTGCTGTTGTAGAAGGGCATGCATTAATTATGTCTAGTAGTGATGAGCACAGAGAGAACATCAGTGGGGGAATTTCTGCTCCCCACCTCTGTCCCCAGCCACCTCAAAGCTGCTGGAGCAGTGATCCTCATCTCTGAGCAGCTGTTACGTCCCTGTCATTTGGCAGGGCCAGCCCTGAGCCCAGCAGTGCTTGGCTCAGTGCTGTACTTGGCACGATACCCACAGCTGAGGGGTCGTTCCCCCCAAATGGCATCAAGTACCTTAACTTGGAGTGCAGGCTGAATTTGGCCCATATGAACATGGTGGAGACTGTTGGGTGGTGGGATGTTCCCCCAAACCTGGCTCAGTCCATTCTTCAGCCTCTTCATAAACCATGTCCATTATGACAGAAACATGCAAACTGCCTGAACCATGCGCTGTATAAGAGTGAAATAAATAATCCACAAGCAGAAGTGCTTTTAGAAGTAAGTTGACCCCAGATGTTTTAGGGTTTCACTGTAGTCTGCTGCACTTTTCAGGTACAAAAAGGGACTGTCCTTACTATTACTCTTGTTACAGAGAGTGTTATTTTCTTACATGCATGCACAATACAATGTGTACGAATAATTTAACATCAATGTGGGGTTGGATTTTTTTTTAACCTATTTGTATGCAGTAGAAGGCTTGTTGTAGAGAAGTATCTCCTTATACTTAAATATACTGTTAATAAAGCAAAAAAGATAAATTATACATTGCCAACACAAGTGTGACCCGCTCATAAGTCTTTCCTTAAAAAAGCCATTCAAGCCTGATTATTTTTCTAAGTAACTTCAATTAAATTGAAGAAAGAAAATTCCTCTCTGTGTGCTTTATTTATGGCTCATGCTTTCAGGGTGGATTTTTCAGGGTGGGATTTTTGTCCACACAGCTTTGCTTTCTTACCTGCCTTATTGTATATTATAGGCAGGACACACTGAAAACTCAAAATTATCTACTCCTGTGGAGCAGGAGAAATCCCTTGGTGGGGTTCAGTGGGCAGAGCAACCAGGGAACTGAGCCCAGGCAAAGGGGAAGCAACAGCTGCAGAACTCAAACATGGATGGAGGGAGGGAGCTGGGGGCTTTACAAAATTGAAATCACTTGCACACAAACCCAGAAACTTCCATTCTGGGGGTAATGGAGTAAGAAATGGCCTCTCTGCACAGCCTTGGGTGCACAGCTTTTGTGTGGTTTCCTTCATTGCCTGTAAGATAGTGGAAAGAAAAGACCAGTCTCTCATACTGCCACAGAGACTGAAAAAATTGGATTTGCACTAGTGAAGGAAACTTGAGGATCTGTCGTTTTGGCAAGCTTCAATTTTTCCATTAAATAACTGCAAATTTACAAAATCCCTTCCTATTTATATCCACCAGCTGCCCCGTGGTACTAGCCTCAGGAAGCTGCTGTAGGACAGGAGAGCTGGCAGCAGCAGGGCTGTGGGCAGCACCCTGGCAGTGGGAGATGGATGGGGAGCACTGCAGGGTGTGACAAAGTGACAGGATCCTGCACAACTGAAGTGTCCTCTGGCCCAAATAAGAGATTAAGTCCAGTAGAGATGATGCGAAGTTTGATGCAAAGAAAGACTGTTCCTGTGGTCATAACCTGCTCCCTGTGCAGGCATGAACTCCAATACTTCCAAACTTTGTTTGGATAAAAACACGTATCATTCAATTCCATCATAATTACGAAAGAATTTAAAATGTGGAGAATGGGAAGGAAAAGAGAAATAAATCAAGCACGTGCAGCCAGCAGCAGAGCAGCAATCAGGGCATATGCTTGCCAACCAGCAGCACCATGCCTTTCTCACTAGCTATGTTACACATCATCACGTACCAGACTCCTGATGCCACACAAAAATAAAATATCTTGCTTTTCCAGTTGCACGTACAACTTTGCCAAAGATTGAAATTTTTGAAATATTAGTCTGGTTTATTCCTCAGTGCACTGAAAAAAGTATCCAAATGCCACTTCCCCAGATTGCATGCTAATCAATTTTATAAAGAAATCTATGTTAAAAGAGTAAAATCAACTTCATCTTCTCTATTGGCATGACAAGAAGCCACCTGTTTCCCCTATTACTTGAAATGTCACTCTACTGATGTGCTCGAGCCTCTAGACTCTGAGATTCAACTCACTGTCAATAAAAACCTTCTGCTGGCTAAGTCAGAGGCATTAAGGACCTAGAGTAGTGGCTTATTCATGGAGGAAAACATATAGAAAATATTACTATTCCTTTATACATTATTTAAAATATATTTTGCCAATATTTTAATAAGATTACTGATTTTGACATTGACTGTCCCTATTTTTTGAGTAAAAGCAACCTGAGCTAACATTCCTTTAGGAGCACACATCCTAGCACTATGCAACAAATGGACAGATCATTTTGGAAAATGAGACATAGCATTTGTAGTAAAATTATGTGGGTTTGAAAATCTCATTTCAAGTAGAGTTTTTAATTAAAAAACAAGCAACCAGCAAAGCTGTTTTCCTCAGTCAGAGAAAAAAAATCAATCCAAAGTTTATTCCTTGGTTTCTCTTTTTTTCACTAATACATAAAGCTGTCAGGGTAACATACAGCTGGGTGATAACAGTTTACCCATTAGGCTTTGGCTTGTTCTAAAAACTAGAATTTTACTGTAGCAATTCATGCCTTTTTAGCAGAAAGAGATCTCTGTGCTGTCAGCAGGTATTTGCAGCCCTACATCAAGTCAAAATCTGCAACCCACAGCAGCCCAAATTTTCCATAAAAGCTTGGGCAAAGTCAGGGTTTAACCTTTATCTAAGCCTTTCTTAGGCTTAATTTATTCAGACTTCCTTTAGCAAATAACTATTCTAGCTAAAACTGATTTAGTTTTATGTCTGAAATAGAGGTTTTTTGGTTTTTTTTTAAGTGATTGCTCTATGAATGAAATCAATCACTGCATTTTTTACTATTTTTTAAACTTCAAGTAAATTAATTTAGATAGAAAGGTCAAATCAGAGCAAGCAGCCACGCTGTGGAGAGACAACCACTGTGTCCAGGTAACTTCAAATGTAAATCTGAGAACTTAGCATTATTAAATCCTGAGGATCTGTTCAGAAGGTGTCTACCATATAATTAATTCAGGATTTCACTTGCACCCCATTTCACTTGCAAAAAGTGAATTTAGAATTAGAATTATTCAAGGAAATTCAGATTTAGAATTATTCAAGGAAAGCACTTCCTCTACCTTTTAAGACTTTAAGCAACTGTTGAGGAGGAAACAATCTCCCAAAAGAGCAAGTTGAAGAATGCTAAGTAAGGGAGAAGCATATTTCAAGTATAGTTTGGACTGAGAAATAAAAGCATAAACAGAGGATATGATGAACTAGCCTGCATATTAAATAAATAACTAGCAGGACTTGAAACCAACTTTTTTAGCTGCAGAGAAGGTAAAGCCCATCCAGCCCAGCCAATGCTGAATGACTCCTGCTCTTGAGTACCCACCCGGAATATGGCAATCTTGTATGTTTAGTTAACATACTGGTTCTTAGCTTTAACTGTGAATTATTCATGTCTTGATAATATTGGATTCCCCAGAGTATTCATGCACAGCATGCAGGATGATCAAATTTTCATTAAACTTAACGGAAAGACTTTCCTTTAGGAAAGTCAGAATGAGGCTTTAATGACAAAACACACTTTTTTTTCCTAGTTCTTTACCGACCTATATATAAAAAACACTGTTTATTTAACTTCAAATATATATGAGTAAATGATAATCCGAAAGATTACTAAACAACAGACTGAAGTGATTAGGAATGGATTAGAGAACACAAAACAGTGTATGGTATCACAAAAAATCCAGTCAGAAAGAAAAGAAAAATCCTACTAAGATACTTCACAGCACTTCTAGTCCTTTTAGTACTGTTTGTGAACATTACCTTACTTTTTCCAAAGAAGATTATAATTCAATTATCATATTCTGTTGCCATTTTCTGCACCTCTGAAGAGACTCTCATTTGCAATAGCAATTTTACCATTACAATAATAATAAGGAATTTCAAACACTTCATTTCACAGAGCACTTATGCTACTGTTTCATGACATGTATTCTGAGGCTATTCTTGCACTTAAGAGAGCTTTTTGTGACACTCACAACTGAAGTGAAATAGCAAATACATTAAAAAGATGATAGGTCTCATTTTGAATCCTGATTCTGCAAACTGTACCGCATTTGTAAAGCCTTAATCCTCATGCTGTTCTAATCTTTGTATGAGGAAAGTCTAATTTTGTTTGTAAATTGTAAAAAGGAGTGAAATTCATTTGCTGCTCACCAGTTTCTCATCAACATCCTAAAAATCCCAGTGAAATTAATATATTAAACATGGGAGTGGGATATAATTTTGCCAATTAAAACATTACAGATTAAGATCTACAGTAATGCTATAAAAATCAAAATATTGATCTACATATGTTAAAAGAAGAATCTTCCCCTATGTCAAACAGCATAATAAAGCAGAGGAACAATCCTGGCTATATAATTACTCTAAAAAGGAGCTGGAGTCATTCAGTAACACACTAGAATGATTATTTTCAAAGCATTACACAGGAAAAGAAAACACCTATGGTATGAAACACTACTAACTCCACATTTTAAAGCTGCACCTGGCTGTACTTTACAAATAAGATTATCCCTTTTCATGCATACTCACAGAGCCATTGAGATGGTCACAGAGTCCTTCAGAATGGAAAATAACACACATTTCAAATAACCTGCCTGTAGTTCTACTCCCCTTAGAGATATTTCTGAAGTAGAGGAAAAAAAATAGCAGACAATTAGAAGGCCAAACAAGACCACCCCAAGAGTCACTCAGCACCAGGTTACAGACAGTAACTTGTAAGGCAAACCACCTGCAGCTTCTGGCTGGTCTAGCTCATCAGCAGAATAAAAATGGAACAAGAAGTTCCAGGAGGAGCTTTAGGACGACCCACAACTTAAAAGAGGTGAATGAGCTAATAAAAGCAAGAATCAAAGGAAGTGCTCCATGCTGACTCAAAAGCAAAGAGATGTGAACCAGCCATAGTCCTAATTAGGCAGATTAGAAAGGAAGGTTTGAAAGAATCTTCTGGCAGCCTGAGAGGAGGAAAGGACTTAATGAATTTTAAAACCAAGAGTCATCATTTTATCTGCAAGATTATAAAATATGGCTGTTTTGATAAAAAGAGACAATAACATCTCAGGATGTCCCTTTCAATTCTATGTTTTAAGCAGTACAAAAAGCACACAATTTGTCTCTGACAGAATTTCTGCTAACATTTCTCACCCACACATGAAGTGAAGTAATTCACTATTACTGGGCTTTTTTAAAAAATCAAGTAGGTGGAACGCTGTGAAGAGATTGACTTGACTAAAATTAAAATTGGTTAAGGGCGTTCAGCTTTTGAGTACTTGAAAAAATTCTCTGGTATCCAAGCACTCTTTTGTGCCACCTCCCATATTATCCTCACAGCTGGAATACATGAAATGTGGTAAGAGTTGTTTGCCTTCTTAACACGAGGTAGCAGACTTTCTAAAGCATGTAAGTCCCTAAAATGCTCCTTTCATATAGGAATCAAACCCCTTTGACATCATAGATTATTTATTCCTTGGTTTTCCGGATGTCAAGGTTTTCCCTGTTGTATCAGTGTCGCACTTCTTTCCTCACCAAAGTTCTTCTTTAATCATATGTAAGAGCATTCTTTTTTTTCTCCCTCACTTCCACCCCTCCCTAAAGTATCTCTTTTTACACCTCTTCCCTAAATCCTTTCAACACAAGTTATATTTTTCTTCCCTTCCTGAGAAACACGTTTGGCTGTGCCTTTTGATTCTTTTCTCCAAATAACTTCCTTCTGTTTGCTCTTGCCTCTGATAATGAATGCTTTGTGAAAGTCTGCACCTTTTTCTGTCCCACAAAATGGGTTTTGCTCTCTCAACCATGAAATGGACTGTCCCCTTTTTCAACTAACAAATTTTTCTATTATAATTTCCCATCACTTATTGTTTTCAAGCCCAGATAATTTCAGTCTGGTAATACACTTCCCTTTTTCGAATTTTACTTAATTTTACTCATGTAACATTTCTTCCCCTCTTTGGTAATCTAAACAGTCACACTGTACCAACAGTTGCTTATTTACTGGGGAAATATTTAGGATACTAATCACTAAGGATACTGCCATACTACAACTCCCTCACGCATTGGATCAGACAAGATCACATGTATCTCAAGAAATTTTAATTTTTAAGAATCCTACAATTCATTTAAAAATTACCCTAAAGTCCAGTAACTATAATAAGTGCATGAAATGTCAGTTGAGTTGATTCAGATGGCAGTTTTAACAAATACAAAAATTTGCATCTACAGCTGTATCAAAAATAAATAACCATTGTTGGAAAAAATTGAGTTTCTTCTATTCCATTTTAAACATTTTAATAATATTTTCAGAAATGCTACATACAAGAAGCTATTTTAAATAACATTAATACAAATTAAAAAAAAGTCAGAGAACCTGAAGTTAGAAAGACTTCATCTTTCTCTCACATAATAAAAGACATAATACATATGATTCATTCAAACAACTATATTATAATAACAGTAAGAAAATGCTTAAATAAAAAGATTTAAATGAGGGAGCTAAAATTCAGGCATCTAAAGCCATGTGTAGGCACTGAATAGCTGGTTTAATTTTTAAGATTGCAAACACTTTGAACTTCCAAAGAGTTGAAGATGACCAACACATATAGAAGTCACATTAGCATTTATCCACGTAATCTACTCATCTGAGTAGGTCCATCAAATTAAAAAGCATTTGTATACATAAAGCAGATGACCAATGTTTACAAGATTAAACTATATGCTGATATATGGATTCAGTTGTCTTATTTAAATCTCAAAATTTAAAACTTTCAATCACAACAATTAAAATACAATTTGTTTATTTCATTATGCATTTTGGATGTGTGCAGTAGTCTTCTAAAATTTATGCTGTGAGGAACTCCCAGTAGATTTTAAAATAGAGCAATTAGTACCTTTTTTTCCAAAATGGCAACCAGAGTCCTCCTGATCAATGTATTATTTGAAATATTCAGGTCTACAAATAAGAGAAATCATTGAGAAGCCATACATTTTCTTATTGACCGTATTATTTGCATGGCTTGAAAGCAGAGATTTCTACTTAGAAATTGATGACATAGGTCTGGAATTTGAGAAGTTTACATAACTGCCTAAGGGCCTATAAAAGAAACTTCATCTTTCATACTGCAAGTTAAGCAGGGATCAGTATATACAGTTAAATCAACACCTCTAAATACTTCATTAAAATCAGGATACTGGCCATCACAACACCATTAATATCAGTTAGTTAAACATCTTTTCAGTTGCTAAATGAACATACACTTTTCAACACAAGGAGTTTTAACCATTCACCCATTAATAGTGACCAGATCAGTGTCACATTATTATTTGCCTTTTCTATTTTTGTTCTAATAAATCCCAACAGGAAAATAATTAGGTTGCTCATTTTAGCGCAAAGAAAATGGGCTGAGTCCTGCAGACACTTTTCAAGTGTCTAATTTTATAAACACTGATGGTCATATTCTTCTACAGAAAAAAAAGCCTATGACAAAATGTGTGGACCGTAACAGTCATTATTGGTGTCAAGTCTACAATGGTCAGAGAGCTGCAGCACTGAAATTGCAAGGTAAGAACATATCATCAACTCTTTAGGCAATTTAAAACTTGATGAAGGATTCATCTGCCCTTTATTGTGTCTACTCAGATATCTTCAGCTACCTCCAACCCACCTTGGTTTCAGAAAAAAGCTCTCACGTACTGTAGTTCCATCCAAGTTTTTAAAAGCAAACCAAACTATAATCATTAAGGCTGTTTTATGTCTGTGTCAACTGGATTTACTTAGACCAAAAGGAACAAACACTTTGAGGACCCTCAAGTGGAGTGAGCAGTCTTGTCAATATTCCAGGAAAAGTCATTGCATCCATTGGAATAATTAGTCACCAACATCACCATCTCTGTCACCTATGAGCCACAGAAAATGAAAACCTATAGCTAATAAGGCAGTTCCAAGCAGATCTCCCAGTGCAGTAAGATAAGGGATAGAAAAACTATCAGGGTCTTTTCCTTTTTTCCAGAAGTGGTGCACCATCCAGTCAGCAATCCACAACAAAGTAAACACCTACACAACATCAAACAAACAAAATCTGTATTATTATCCTGTAAGTTACATCAAAAGGAAGTCAACAGCCATCATTATTGTCTCCATACTAGACCAAAGTGTTGCATACCATTGCTTTTGAAAAATACAAATAATTAATATTAATTAATTCCAGACAATTAAAGTGCCGCACTTTAAAGCCAGAGAGGACGCTTAGACAATTTCTCTCAATCACAGGCATTGCTGGAAAGAACATACAGAACTACTGAAAGCATTTTTCACCCAGACTATGCTTGAGGACTTCTGGAAATGGCAGGAAAAGCCAAAAAAGTTCCACCAAACACACAACTGCACTTCTCTTACAACACATCACTCTGTACAGAGAGAAAATAAGTAGGGCTTTGAGATAATTCAGAATCAAATCATGTTGCCCCACATGAACACACTCAACCCAGGCATAATTCCTGTTTGGACAGGTTTAGTACTGAAATCAGATGTGATATAAAGAATAACAGGTCAAATTAACAACAGTTTCACCTGGGTTGTGTGAACTGCAAAAAAATGGCTTAGAATCTACTTTTATGGCTGAAAAAACACCTTCAGCCCTTCTGCAATAAGGCACACCTGCAATATATATTATGAAATTGTCTCTCCAGGCTGAATTTTTCCCAAAGTAAAAGATTTAATTCCCATCTGTGAATGTCTGAACATTTGAGAGGCTTGATCTTCATATGAAAGATATGCATAATTATTAACCCAATTTTAGAAAATAATCCTTTTAATGTTGCACAGCTGTATGATAGGGGATTCTGGTTCAGTGGAATCATGTGGCGCGGAATGGCACAAGATGAATGGAGAAAGGGCCACTAACTGAGTTTCATTTCTTCTTGTAGCCTCTAAGAAGATGCTAAAGTTGAAATAAATTCCGTATTTTAGGTATTTTTAGTTAATCAGATCTTTAAGAAGGGTAAACTTAAGACATGTACTACCATAATTAATTTTTCAAAACTCTACTATCTACATTTAAAACAATGTAGGTATCAAAAGTAGTAAAAAGTACAATATTTTATTTACTAAATAATCAATTATCAGCATCAAAAGCATGCTTATAAATGCATACACTCATTCACTGAAATATTGATCATATAGTTGAAAGACACTTCTCCACTATAAGTACAGCATAATGAATATCATACAAATAATTGTGTTGAAAAAGTTTCTCAATTAATCCTTGCTTTGCAAAACTGTATGTTAAAATACAAGCCTGAATTTATAATTAAAAAAAAAAAAGAAAAAAAGAGAGAAAGGAGGAGTATTTGCTTAATGAAAATGCATGGCTTATTTATATAAATGTATCTTTTGAAAAGGGAACTCTGTAGTCTAAGCTAATTATGCAAGTCCTAGGTGCGCTGACTGGAATCCAAACAAATATATTTAAAACAGATGTTTTCTTTGGAAGATGATCAGATTCCTTGAGTCAGCTCCTTCTTCTTACAGAGACAAAAAGAGGCCTGTTTATAAAAGATCCTGCACATTCCCATCTCCTGCAGGATGTGCTCAGAGGACGCTGCAGTGCCCCACATCCACAATGGTTACGCATGTTCCATTGGAAGATGGGGGCATTCATTCCAAGAAAAATATACACTGTCTTTATATAACACAACCAATTAGACATAACACACACACTCCATTTTAGATGACAGTGTTCACTTTTGACTCAAAAATCACAACATGAAAACCTTTCAGTTGGCTGTTTTCCATCCTGAAATTAGACTACAGTGTTAAGTGGGCAGTTTGGAAACTAAGCTTTTGTGAACCTTCCCAAATAATTTTTTTTGCTGTATTAATGTACAGGTGCACAACAAATAATGCAAATTATAACAAGTCTGCTTTTTGTAAGTGATAAGAAAAAATTATAGCTGATTATATTAACTGGTGCTTGTAACAGTATGTGATGGCAATCAGGACTTAGTGCTCACAGATTAAGTTATGAGACTGCAGTTCCAGCCTTCACTTATTTTGGTGAAGGAATGATGAGATCATCCATCATGCATTTGCATGGCTAGAAACTCACATACATTTAAGAATTATTTGGCTCAGTCTTTGGAAATGGTTACTTATTTGTTCACATCAGTATTTAATGCAAGACTGAATCCACGTGACTAAGACTTCAAGAAGATTTTGCTTCTCATCACTGTTAAGACAAGGCAATCAAAGTCATCAATCAAATTATTATTTTGGGGGAAAAAATAAAATAAAGGGAAAAAAAAAGAAAATAAGCACCCTACTATGAGTTTGCTGAATTTTTGAAAGAGTCTTGAATTCAAAGTGATAAGTGACTCACAAAGATCTGACAGATTAAAAAAAAGTTGTAAAAGAGACATTGCAAGATGACACTTCACATTTTGTGAGATTTTTTTATTTATCAGTGACAGATACTTCTGTCAGTAAATTGATGCAGATGGCACAGCAGTAGAAACACTGTGCATTTCTGCACTGCAGTCATGTTATGAAGAAGAAAGCCTTACTTCTCCCAATGGTAAACCAGCTGGTTTTGAGGGAAAAAAAAATAAAGGGATGAACATCACAGAAAAGCCTAATAATACAGTACAAAAATTAGATGTTTAGAATGAAATGCTGTAGAAAATTACTAGGAAAACTTGTAAATACATGCAGCACTGTTCAAGATATGAGCTGAAATTATTTAGTATAGAAATTATTTAATATAGTTTTCTGCAAAAAGGAGATGAATAGTAGTAGAATTATGAAAAAAAGCTCTAGGAATTCTTCCACTCTGAAGGATGAAATAACTGCAGGCTTTAAGAAAGGGAAGAAATAATCAAATATCTATCTATATAAAAAGATCTGGCTAAGAAATGAAAAGACACTCAATAGTCACTGATCAAGAAAAAGGCCCCAGAGACAGGATTGCAAAAATACTAGTAAAATTCCAGATGTTTTAAAAGGAAAATCTTGCTATATTATTGTTATTACAGGGGAAAAAATCACAATCAAAAGAGAGGAAAATGAAACTAAAGGCATGATCAGACTTAGACTGCATTTCTAAAAATCACCCTTTGGTCTCACTGTCAAAAAAAGTCTTCAGAAGCAGCAGAATACAGTAATTAGAGTAGGAGGGAGGGGAAAATCTTGAAAAATTCTAATGATGAAGAATCTAAAAATAAGGAATATAAGTACTCACATTATTTGGTACAACAAAGGACGGAAATTGAGAGTAATTCTTGATACTGAACTTTCTGACTCAAATTATGAATTTCAGATTGGAAGTAAAACTGAACATGAATACTTAAATATAAGTGAGCTTAAATATTTTGAAAGTTCAAATCTTATGACTGCAAGACTAGAAATGGGAACATAACACACTACAAAGCAGTTTTTTTTTTCCTTTGTTATTGTGTACTAAATTTACTTTCATTCTGTCAAGGTCTTTAGATACAAATAACAAGGAAAGTTAGGTGAAGAAAAGTTATTTTTGATCTTTTGCATGTAGTACATCTGTATTTTCTCATGGAAATAATTTCTTATGATTCCTAAAATGGGAAAAGACTGAAATTCTATTATTTAAAATAAAAATACATAACTCCTTCCAAACGTTCCTAATACTGTCTAGGCTTCCTATAGCCTAATTAATAAGTTGCAGGATGCTACAATATTTTTATTGTTTCTTTCATCTGGAATGTCAATATGTCATGTGGACATGTCAAATTGGATGCATGTGGATGCATGTCAAATTCACAGTGATAAAAGTGTAATATTCAAATGAAGAATATTTGTAAAACAGCATAGAATTGTTCACTTTTATTATTTGCTGTGATAAGTTAATTGCAACACCAAGCTGGAAAATTAAACTGTTAAACTGCCTGTTGCTATTACTGATGATTCCACCTTAAATTTTTTCCATCTGAAGATGCATTACAAAATAGTTGCATTCTATTGCTTTAGACAGGAAACACAGATGTAAATAAACTGAGATAATCTTTTTCAAATGCGTTTTAAGTCTCCTTTACTTTAAAAATTATACTGAATCAAAATTTACCCATAACTTCACTATGAAAATATCTGGCAATTACTGGATAAGAACTCTTACAAATCTATGAAATTCAAATGTAAGTTTATTTATTTGTTTTTTTAATTATGACTAAAAAATCCCATTTAAGAATCTCTAAAGACTACTGTGTTCTGACTGTCGTTCTCACCAGAGTTATGATTTAGGTCTTCCAGTGGCTTTGACCCTTCATGAAGTTAATTTTCAAATTATGCATGACATGTCTCCAATTTTAAATGGCTTTTGATGAAGTAGTAACTGTAAAGTGCTTGTAGTAGATCTACACCGAACCCTCTGAGTTTCCATTTCTATAGCCAGAAATCTATAGTCAGTGAACTCTCAGACTAGGGACTACTCACATTTTGCAGAAGACATTTTCTGCACGATTTTCTCTGGTAGAGTATCTGGCATGTGTCATGTCCAGAGGGGACAAGTCACTGTTTCCTCTAAACATGCAGAGATTTCCTTTATTGCCGGGCTGCAAAGAAACCACTGAACAGCAAATCTTTTCTTGTTGCTGTTGTTTGTGCTGTAGGTAAGTGGCATCAGCTCTTCTAAGGTATCCAAGTACCCAGACAGCACAGCATACACTGATGTCAGCCTAAGACCTCTTTGAAGTAAAAAAAAAGAATACCTCTTTAACTGAAGTTGTTTCTGAGTCAATTTCATTATATTGACCTAATTTTGTGGGAAGGAACTCTTTTTTTTTTTTGGATTTCAGTTTGAATCAAGTTTTTCATATTGTAATCTTGATTTCTTTGTAGCTTTGCCAGACACCCTGGTTTCACCAAAATACTCCTAATTTCAGCCTATTTCTCAGCTATCTGCTAGGATGTGTAACCCAGACCAGTAAGTGCTCTGGTATGCTCATACACAAGCACTTTGAGCCCAGCCTTCTGGAGGCAAAAATGACAAATCCCTGCTATGACTTGGTAGGATCTGGGCTTCTACCCCAGACAGCAACATGGCTGGAAAGGAAGGAGCTGTTGGTACCCATGGTCAGACCCCAATGAGTCTAGCAAGTCTGCTTGTCATGCTGCAAGGAGAAAGCACTGAACATACAGAACTGTCCAGATCTGGGCTTGGCTTTCTGCATTTCCTTGAAATATAGTCTCTTTAGCAGTTATACACTTCATCTTTTGGAAGTAACCTTTCCTGTTAGAAAAAGCAATATTTGAAATGCATCAATATTTTGTCTATAAACACAACTTTCCTTTTTTCTCTGTAACATACAGTATATCCCACAAGCTATGTTTCCACATTAAAGAGGCCCATACCATCATTAGAATCCCCACATTGGTGAGAAATCCTAGACATTTTTGATGTAAGCAGGAAATTGTTATGAGCACTGCTGAATTCTTGGTTTTCTATTGCCCCAAACAGCCCTGAAGCACTGCAAAAGTGACTTCACAGCTGTGCACATCTGACCTTCACTGGGTAAGAAGAATTTTGGAATTACATATTTGCTTGGTAATAGCTCTGGCAATCTCCTATTGTTTGTTTATTCCCCAAGACTTTAACATAACTGTGTGTTCAGATTTGGTCAGTAGGTGTGAAAATTCCTGACATAGCATTTTACTGGCTCCATGAGAACACACAGAATAGAGGCTGCCTTTGAGTGCCCCGAGCCATGCACCAAGACTGACAGCTTAGCAATTCCAGTGCTGCTCTCCTTCTGCTGCAGCCTGACAAGACAGGGGATGAAACTCTGCTTGATGCACGGCCTCATACAGAAAAAAATACTTGTGCCTTTGTGAGAAATAAGAGGAGGACTGTTTCCCAGTTAATAGAACCTTCATTGGTCAAACGCCATATTATAACTGTATGCAGTGTGCTGGTGCATGTTTGTGGCTTGCTCTTGTAAGATTTTTCAAGGAAAGAACTTTCTTCTTAAACACTCACCAAGTCCAAAGGCGCTTTAAAATATTATACTAGCTTTGATTAGGCACACTGGCTTGTCCTGATACTGTACAGTGCATTGTGTGAAGCACCCTGCATACTTACAGGGTGTACAATCCCCACAGTGCTTTTCATTGCATTTTCCCCTGGTGCTGCCATTCATAAACACAGAAAAGTCTCTTCACTACAGAGCTAAACCTTTTAGACTTCAGCCTCAAAGTTTTACCTGAATGCAGATTAATATAAATAACTGTGCAGTTTTTTCCCCTTTATAGAAAAATAATTGTGAAATCCCAGCCCCTCTCAAGATAAAGTGAGTACAGCCTTGGATGTCAAGACAATCAATTTATAAATTTAATTGAAGAACATTTCAAGAATGTATATTTATTTAAAGAATAGAAACAGCTGTATTATTAACGATAGGAAAATGAAAATGAAATTAAATAAAATGTTTTCTGGTTTTTCTTAAGCCTGGAAACACAGAACAGTTTCATTCACAGAGAATCAAAAAGAATGCAAATCATAGCTCTGACTACTCATATTACTTAAAATATCTTAATGTAATGATTTTTAGAAAAAAAACTACTTATTCAGGGAAACTGCACTTCGTTTTATTACACAGCATATTTTCAACCAATAAAAAGTGAATTATATTATTGATAATACATCATGGCATGTTAATTATTTAGTTCCCATAAATAGCTTATTTAAATGAAATGCTGTGGAGAAAATATTTAAGAATACCTCAGAACAGGTAGGGAGATGAGATGAAAGAAGCTGGTTGGCCTGGGTGGTGAAAAAACAATCGAACAATGGAAGTGTCAGATTTGGATGAAAATTAAACTATCTGACTGGAACTTCAGTGATACCGCGTAGAGCTTTCAATGCCAATAAATTCCATTTTTATCACTTTGGGATGGATAGTGTAGTTTACAGGCAATTTGAAAGTCTTGTTGAAATGTAAAATAGAATACATATATATGTTACAGTTTTACTATAGAGATAATGTGGGATAGCATAAACTGATAGAGACAGAGAGAAATATAAAAGGAATAATCAATATCTTTGCATTAACATTTTCTTGATTTTTTTCCCATTTACTCCAACATTCCATTTAGAATTCTACATTTGCCATTTCTCTAACCCTTTCCTCTCCATTTTAAATAAACAGAGCTGGACTGTTAGAAATAATAAACAGAATAAAAGTCAATTAACAATCTATTGCAGTCCACTGTGAAATATGTCATTAAATAATTTAACACCTTACAATAGTCACTTGAATTTTAAAGACAGAAAATTAATTTAATTGCTGTTGTTATTTTTAATTTAGCATTATTTTTTAACATAGTGAGGAAAAACCTACATAGGTGGTATATTGCCATAATCATTTTCAGCAACCCTGTCTGGCCCCCAGCTCAATACAAGTAAGGAATGGCAAAGGTCAAAGCAGTGATATCAATACTGTATTCTGCTAAATTATCATCTACCACCTCAAACACAAAATATCCAGCTTGCAAGCAGGATTTTAATTTTTGACATCAATTTTCATGTGTCTTCCAAGCAAAGTGAAAATAAATCAAAGTCCAATATATTATAAAAAAGGCCCGGAATGCAGATCTCTCACTGCTCAAAAGACTGTTAATGCATTTAGTTTGTTGTTAATTGAAATAATAACAATTAGCTGTGAGGCTTTTCAGTTTTACAGTGGAACTGGTAAAGCTCTCACTGAGAGGGCAAAAATATAAAAGAATTCCGGAAAAATAAGATCAGTAGCTGTTAGGTTATGCCAAAATAAATGGCAGATTGAAAACTGTTTTGTGCTGTTTGCAGGTGCATAGATGTTGTCACTGAAAAAGGGAAGAGGAATGAGTACAAATATTTAAGTGCTTTCCTTGAGACAGGAGAAACTTAAAAGCATGAAAATGCAGTATGGAAGTACTTCAGACCAACAGGTAAGTAACACGTGATGAAGATTTAAGGGTTAAAGCAAGCATCATCTCTCAGAAAACTAAATCTGCTCTAATTAGAGGTATGCAACACTACAATAATCACTACTAGAGAAATGCCAGAATAATCCAAATGGGGAAAGGAATCTATTAAATATTTCTGGGTCTTTAAAACCAAAGGGTTTCAAATTGTAAATATGTCAAGACCTATGAGAAGTTATAGTTTGCAATACTGGTACTCAGATTCCAAGTAAATACATCTCAAATTACCTTTTATGACTAAAGACAGAAGATAGAGAGGAAAAAATAATCCTTAAAAGGGAGCAGGGAAAAAGAAGAAAAAAGCTCTATGTCTGCTTTATTGGTGAAAAATCAAGAAAATCAGGTGTGGTCTGATGTACTGCAACAGAGATCCATGACTAAAATCTGAATACTCCAATCAGATCCTGAATTAATGAAAATTCAACTTTACACCTGTATACATGCTGCTGCTGGGTTTAAATTACTATGTCTTTTGAGAGTTCTGCCATAATGCCTCAGGTTTTCAGGTGAAAACCTGAGATTTCTGCATTTGTCAAGTCTTCCTGCTGAAGAAATTGTCCCTAAACATGCTGTGATTGCAGTTCTGTGAGCAGGTGAACTGGATTTATGAACTCAGGTTGATTCCCAGAGGAAATCTTGGAAGTTTAATACTGACAGGAATCACTCTGCAATCTCCCATTACCAGGGGCTATTGCCCCAACCCAGACAGAACAGATAGAGTAAAGGAATAGCATCATTTCCTCAGGAAAACACATGATAAAGCAAGTGATAAGGCTGGAAACTAGGAATATTTTCTAAGAAGGAAATGAAAACTAATTTATGTCTTTTAGTATGACACTCTCACTTGCAAAGGTTGAAACATTACCAGTCATGCTCTACCAGAAAGGTATAAAATTCCCATATAAAATTGTAACAGGTTTTGAAACCTGTCCTTATTGAGATAGCAGTGTGAAAAAAATGGGACAATTCAGAACATTAAAAATTCTAATTTCATTAACTATTGACCTGTTGATAATGCCGTTGTTTGTATTCTAAAACTTAATTGGTCACATTTTTTTAAGCAGCATATATATTTAAATTATGGCTATTGCAATTACACTTCTACTGTGTAACAGAAACAAGTCACTTTTTGGTTTTAAGGTGTAATGAAACATTATAGTTAATTCAGGCAAGTTATACCTAAAAAATAGGTGTGACTTTAATAAAATATTTAATTTTGTATTAGTGGTTTCTCAAAATGAAATCATTTCACTTTAAGACATTTCTATTTCAAAAGGCATCTTTCAAAAACTGCCCTTGCTGGGTATGAACAGACCATTAGGTAAAACAGCCAAATAAGGTAACGAAGTTTGACAATTAATGCAATTACAATTTCTTGTACAGTGTTTGCTGTCATATTAATTTAAACTAATAAATATTAAGAACACACCAAGGAAGCTGTAATATTTTCATCTACTGGACTATGTTAACTAAAATAGTAACGTGAACCACTTTAGGAGATTTTTTTAACAGTTTTCCTTGACTTTCATTATTCATAAATGCTACCTTTCCTTCTTTCCATTTCCTTTACCTTCTTTCCATTTCCCCTCTAGTTGATTAAAATGATGGGGGTTTAGATGCAATGGTTCCAAAAGCAGGTGAAAAATACATGACAAGGAGATAATGCAGTCAAGTGTGTTCTGCAAAGCACTCACAACAACAGTACACCTGTGTAAGCTGTATATTTGTGCAGATAATCAGCTAATCCAGAGCTGTGCTGAAAGTCTCTATTAAACCACACCTTCTTGTACCCTTCATGAGATTTCAGATACCAGAAAAAAATTTATTTTCTTCAAGAACTTGATTTTATACAAGCATTTGCCAGTTGTACTTATTCTTACCTGTAGCAGGGCTGCAAACAAATAGACTGCTATAAAGATGGGGGTTAAGGAAGTATGTCCGCTTTTCATTAAGTGGATAGTGTACAAGAAAATCAAGTGTCCAGGAATCACCAAGAGAAGTAGAACTTGGGCTGATTTGTTATTTACTCCTACATTAAAAAAAAAAAGAAAAGAAAAATACAACATTTGGTTAAGCTCTTCAATTCCTATATTAGATTTTTATTCATTTCAGTATCAAAACTCCCATTTTTGGAATTCCACAGCATTGGCTACTGTGAAACAAGAGGCATTATTTTCTACTAAAAGACTCCTTGAGGAATTTCACTGTCATCCAGAAAAGGTAAGCAGAGCCCCTCTGGAAAAGGGTGCAAACTGCCTTCATTCTGTGCTCCTGTAATACCATCTACATTTTTGGACTTCCTTAAGTCTTACTAGTAAAGAGGATCTTTTGGACTCCATATTCAAGACATC
This sequence comes from Molothrus ater, assembly GCF_012460135.2. NCBI lineage: Eukaryota > Metazoa > Chordata > Aves > Passeriformes > Icteridae > Molothrus > Molothrus ater. The sequence goes on along the minus strand of NC_050482.2, from coordinate 53,901,560 downwards.
CTCAAAAATACTTTATATTTCTAAAAAGTAACCCACATTTACCATTTTCACATCTGTTTCAATTCATTTAATAAATATGGAAGTGTAATACATGGTGGTGACACATCACATTGCACAACAGTTACTACATCATTAGGAAAGTGGGAAATACAGGGGAGGAATAACCTGTGAAGAAATAACCTAGAGAGAAAATGGCAAACTGGAAATGAAAAGCAGGGATTTGGCTTAGTAATTATGTCTGATACAAGTTTGGCCCTAACAGGAAATTGGTTTGAAGTTCTGAAGGCAGACAGAAGTTGGGAGCAGGTAGAGAAGCTAAGGAAAGTTGAAGGCTGAAACCTTTCTGAGTGCTAATCCAACCCTCAGGGAGTTTTTTGTGATTCTCACAGGCAAAAACAGCTGCAGGTAAATGAAACTGCCAAGCCTCACTCAGCCTTTGAAATGCACACAGCAAGTTCAGTTCATTGCCATTTCTCACTAGTGATACAGTTTGGCACACAGGGATAAAGAGATGTGAGACAGGATTTTTTAATCAGACATACCTGTACCACAGTATGTTCTACATGGGTAATAGCAACCCTTGGCCTCCTCTGGCAGCTCTCCAGGAATGCTGTGTAAATGGAGGTAGGTAGAAATTCTGCTAGCTTGAATAGCTACTAGATTGCCACCAATACCTGAAATGCAAAGGGAAACCAATGAAAAATGTTCAACTATTTTTTTCCTCTAGCGGGCAATATTTTTGCACATTTACCAACTTCCTCTATGTTTATCACAGTACCTTGCAAACAAAAGCCAAAATGAAAAATATCTTTAGAATGTATATTAGTTGTAGACAGGCTGCAAGTCATTAAAATCAGTCCAAAAAATGTGGGCAACAGTTTAATGTATCACTGGGTATTTGGCGATCAGTTTTGAAACATGGCAAGTGCAAAAAGTCCAAAAGGTTCAATCCTACGCTTTCTCATAGGTGAAACTCTTTTTTATCACTGCCTCTTCTTTGGAAACCCTTCTTGGATCACCAGATTCTGACATAGTTGTGCCACTGCTGGATTACCTCCCAGAAGAGTATTTCTGGCTAGGGTAAGTAATGAAAGCTCACTACCACAAACATAAATGCAGATTTCACACACACAACCACAGGGCCAGAGAAGGCTTCAAGAGTTAATATATTTATTCCCCTCTGAGACAAAGCATGAGTAACTATAGCCTTCTGCCACTTATAACTCAGGCTGAAAGAGCAAGATGAGTGTCTGAACAGCTGATTGTTAAAAGAATGGTAGTGGTAGAGATTCTAGTTTCTTTCTGAAAAGGGGCAACAAGTACAAGTTGTACTGGCAGAGTATTCACCTCAATATAAAAAAGAAATCTGTTAGGATGAGAAAAATTCAGTGGAACAACCACCCCAGGGACATGGTGGAGTCCACTTCAAGTTTTCTAGATGTGACTGAAGCAGGTGCTAGATAAATCTCATCCAGGCTGTCTTTCTCACATAAGGTTGAGCCAGATGATATTTCAAGGTTCCTTCTACTCTAGGCTGTTTCACGTTCTATGAATTTTTACTTCAACGAACACAAAACTAAAACAACTTGTTATATCCACACTGCAGAGTGCAGTAACATGAAACCCTCCTATTATTATACTCTGTTGCTGTCTACTTGCATATCAAGCACATGCTTTTTCTTTCCCTGATTTGGATGCTTTACATAGCAATGGGTTGGTCTGAGAAGAGGCAGAAGTAATGCAGATCTTGTCCCCACATCAGAAGGAGAAAGGCCTTGTTTATTGTAGTTGAATTAATTTGTTTATCTGATGCTTAGGGCTTTGTCTGGTTGCAGAACAAGTATTTATGGTGACCAGAAGGCACTGTTTCCCAAATTCTTTTGGTGATTACGGAGTGGTTAGCACAGAGATCTAATACTGAGATCTGAAAGATGTCCTGCCTCACTGCTAGTTAAAGATAGTAAATGGCTGAAGCTAACAAGAAAGGCCTTTTAAGCAAAAATGTCAGATACAAATCAGGAAATGCATGTTCCCAGTCAGGAGAAACAGGGATAAAAGATGAACTACCAAAAGGCTGAGTGAGAGTTTGCAAAGAAAATTAAAATAGTAGTAGATCTTTCTTCAGATGAACTATAAGAAAAGTACCAAAGTAAGGAATTTATCTAAACAAGGAGAGGTTTAAAATTATTAAAACAAATCTAAATAGGACTCAAAATCTGTCCTTCCATTGAGAATAATAAATTAGATATTTTTGACTAGGAAGAATAAGATACAGAAAGAGAGGCAGAAGTAAAATTAAGGATCAATGTACTACATTTGGAAGGGGATCAGATAATTTCAATGACTGAATTATGAAAAAGCTGCTATGTAAAACCTCTTCTTAATAGAGCCATATGACTGGAAAATATGAAAGTTTCTGCTAGAAGTGAGGCCATAAAGGCAATCTGGGTAATTACAATCAGGCTAACAACTGCAATAATTGATTTATGCACAACAATATTAAGAGAAAAAATAGTAAAATATTCTGTCACTATCTGCTACTCTTATAGCACTACAAAAAGAAATAAAAGACAGAAGTACATAGGGCTGGTTTCAGTTTTTTAGCAATGCACCTACAAACCACTTTGGCACAACTCTGTAGATTTTAAATATTTTCTAGGATGTATGTAGTCTTCTTTTGTGACTGGTAATTATTTGCTTCAACAAATTCAGACATGGAAATATAACAGGTGATCTGGACTTTTTTTCCCTAGTCAACAATACAGGAAACTGAATGAGATAAAAGAATTAAGGAAGACAGAAATAAACTCACTTGAAATGGTGATTAAAAAATCTGTCTGGACAACAGACATTGACAAGTCTATGAAAGAAGGTGTAAGATTGGTTGTCAATCCTTTGATGGAAAGCTATTAATGACAAACCTTTTCACCTTTATAACCATCATTTAGAGAAAGTATTCCCCAAGCCCTATTGCTCATTTAGATAGCAAGAAATTACTGACACGTATCAAAAATGATGCTAAAACAAACTGACCAGCCATGGAATAGAGGTAAAGGAGGGGATAGCTGCTCTGCAAAGGAAGCTGACAAGCTAACCAGAACAGCCAGTGCGAAGTGTGATTTCAAGAGGTGTAACAAACTACAGCTGAGTTGAACAATCTATTTTAGCTAAATGAAAATGAAATATTTGTATGTTTAGCAAAATTATTTTAAATTATATCACTAATATTAGTGATATAATTTGAACTCACAGAAGATAGTCAGGTATAGTGAAGTGTAAATGCTTCTAGAATCCATACATCCTACTCAGTCTCAGCCAGCCTGTATGGTGGTCATGTATGGTGGTCACAGCAGCAGTGAAACTGTATTTTAGTTCTGCCCATTCACTATCAATTCCTAAAAAACTGTTTTTGAACTTTTGGGCCAATTTCAACCACATCTGACACAAGGACAGACATGGTAACTACTTCCAGGCATATTTAAACAATCTACCAAAAGCAAAACAGCGACTAGACAAATAAAAGAAAAGATCCAAAGCCATGTCCTCAGTGAGACAAAGACAGTAATATGAGTTATATATAGTTCATGGCATAAGCGTAAGCAGGCCAGCTGGCAAGTTAGCACTCAGCTTGGAGAGAGGCATGATGCCTCTTGCTCAGCCAGCAGCTCATTGAGCCAGAAGACAAATGGCAATGCTGTGGAAAGCAGAGAGAAAATGGAGATGATGTTGAGAGCAGTAGGTATAGCAGGAACATGAGACAATAGGGAGTACCACAGGTTGAAAAGACTGTCTAAAAACCGTAGGATACAAATGAGAATAGAGTCAGGTCTCACTATTCTGCTGGTCACCCAATGACTCGTATAAGGCTGAATGAATCACTTCATATGTACAGAGATATTCAGTTTGTTTGGTAACAGCAGCTACTGTGCATGTGCAATAACCATCTCAGCTACACCAGATTAATCAGATCCCTGCAAGAAACAGAAAACAGATAAAACTGCGTAGGTCGGCAAGGTGTTGATATGCAAAACTGATAACTTCTCAGCATCTTCTGAATGCATAAAATGGTCACATGCTCAGTAGCTGCTCATATTATTAAAAGCTCTGTGGATGTATATGAGGACTGTTTACATGAACATTTGATTAATCCAGAAATTTTTCTCCTGGAAAACACTACTGCAGCCATCGTAGCAAATACTAAATTTGTGAAGACTTACTTCTTTCGTTTCCTTTCATTTTTGCAAGAACTACAACATAGGGGGAAACGATTTATTTTAAGAGCAAAATCCAGCAATTATTACTTCATTCCTCTCAGAAGAGCAAGTGTGTTTTACTTCAATACAAGAGTGCTGCTTTGTCAATAAGCAAAGACATGTCTGCTAAAGTGCAAAGGATGTCACACTGACTTCAAACTTTAAAGGAAATTTAAAACCTTATCATTTTATCAAGGCAGTTAAGGGCTAAGCAAGAATATTTCTTGTAAAAAATTGTTATTAGAGGTCTTTTGTCTAACAAGCACAGGAAACCATATTGAAAGTAGAGCCAAAACCATACCATGTATTTCCAAACAGGCCTATGGGCACAATTCTATTAATCATCATCTGGTAAAAAGAAATTTTTCTAACAACAGAACTAATCATGCTATTCAGAAAACCACATTAAAGCACTTTACATCAATGACTCTTAATCCTTCAAAGCAAATCTGTGTCTCATAACTCAGTGCAGGTAAAAAACCGAGAAGTCAAGGGAAGCTGGATCTTGCTGATCTCAGTCTGAGATGATCCCTTCCTCTGGGTAATGCACTGGGCTGGTTTTTCCCTCTGATTTTACACTGAACTTTTTGAGAAATAGAGTAAGGTTTTTCAGGGAATACTGGAAGGAGTAGTTGATAAACCAGAGGGTTGTGCTGCCATTCAGAGGGAATTAGATAGGATGGAGAGCTGGGTCAAGAGAAACCTCCTGAAATTCAACAAAAGGAAGTGCAAAGTCCTCCATCTGAGTAGGAATAACCCCATGCATCATGTTATTATTAACCAGTAAAAAATTGTGATTTAAGTACTCGTTTAGTACAAGGGGACAACTGTACAACAGGCAACATAAAATGGTCAGAGCAGTATTCAACTACCTATATATATGAACCCTGTCAGTTCCCATTTCATTCTTCTTTTTTGTTCATTCCTTAGATACATATAATTGAAGAATTATTCCTGTAGGAAACTGCCTCAAATTAAAGTATTGAGAGCACCAGATAAAGTGAACATACTCAGCTTTAATGACCACTGCTATGACAGTTCATGAAAATATAAATAGTTGCATGACGAGGTACAAAAAAATTGTGTAAGAACAGGCAAAGCAAACCTGAGATTAAAGACTTTTAGAAATCCAGTTTTATGGACAGGGATTAATCAGCCACAGAATAATGTGTTGTTCCCAAGCAGATATAATACAGGTTGTGCAATGGGCCTAAAATCAATTAATATTTACATAAGGGGAGAATTAGGCCAACATAATTCCCAAATTGATCTTTCTTGTAAATCTATCTAAGAGAGGGAAGGCTAGAAGATTCTCACTTTTGCACACTCCTGAGCACAATCCACAGTTCAAAATAGTCAGTTTTGCCAAACAGGCTTTTTTGAAGTTCAACATTTGCATCACAAAAATGAAATTAAAAGGATGAAAAAGAATCTCAGTTGCAATTGTGACTGAAAACTAAATTTTGCAATAATCATCTTATCTTTCAGAAAATGCAAGATGAATTTTTGACCCGACCTTTCTACCATTGACTTTTAAAAATCCTGTTTTATGCAAGTGAAATACTTAGATTAGAAACCTAACTAGCTACCTCTTTATATGGGCTTTTTTTCATTTATCTTCCATTTTATTTTGAAGCATGTCTTTTCGTACTTTCAAATGTTTGGGGGAAAGCAGATGGAAAATATTAGCTTTACCTAGATGGACATTTTTTTAGGAGAAAGCTTTATTATATATGCAACTATTACATTCCAAGTTTGATTTGACTCATAAATAATTTCTTTCATATGACTAATAAAAAATGTCAAGAAATGAAAATGCTCTGGATATAATTGTGTTGTGAAAACAACACAGTGATTACTGAAATCTTCTAAAAAATTTACAATTACAAGTAAGACTTAAAAGAAAGATCACACACTGAAAGTATATGCAGATTTACATGCACAAGTTAGCAACTAAAAGGTAGTAAATCTATCACCCAATAATGCATCAGAAGAAAATAATAAAAATCAAAACCCTCCTCCTTATTCATGCCAAAATAAAGACTGAATTATACAGTTCTCATACAGTAGATGTGCCTTCTGAGACTAACACATTCTTTCCAACTCAGGATGCAGAAAAATTAATTTGCTACCCAGCCAAATTGCTCTACTCCCATCCAGGTACACTAATGTTTTCCCTTGTGATTTACAGAGGCAATTTCAGATGCACAACTCTCTGAGACAATGGTTATATTCTAATCAAAACATCACTCAGTTGTGGGAAAAATCGAAGTACAATTATACTAAAAGAAATATAAATAAATAGCTATTAAAAGCTGGGGGTTTTTTGAGGAGGAAGAATGTTTTCTTGGGGTTTTTTTTCCATATTCTCCAAAACAATTTACAGTAAAAGCTCTCTGAAAAACCTGAAAGTCTGTCATTCAATTTACCTTACTAACAGATAAAAAAGGGATGTTTGGGGGAATGTATTGTATAAGCTTAATTTTCATCTCCCAGACAACTGGCATTCACTAAGTCTTGTATTAAATTTTCCCATATGTGTTTCTCATATTCCTCAATAGCTATGTATTCCCTCCAGATAGCAAATAATTTTAAATTATGAACAGCCAAAGAGTAAAAATATTAGAACAGGTTTGTGTTACCTTTAAAGAGTACTGTTTCAAACCACTTGCAAAGGAAAGTTTTTTGATACGAAGCATTTCCAAATTTCAGGTGTTTTAAGAATTAATTTGCAGAACTGTCATTCTTTAAGGTGCATAAAAATGGGGTAAAGTCTACTGACATGTTGGTTATTACCCAGTAACTTCTGAAATGCAAATACTTAGAAGATATCTCACAATATTTTGTATAAATACACAAAAATGGAGAGGAAAGTGGCTTTATCTGGTAACTGCACCTTAGCTCATTTCTGTTGCATATTCAGAAGCATGTAATATTATCTTTTTTTTCTGCACAAAAGGAACTCAGTTACTTGCAAATTGCAAATCCTGAGCCAAATTCAACATGCTGTGATGCCATAAGAGGATTTGCAAATTTTAATTCATGAAAAAACACAACTCAAAATCAACTCTAGAATGAAACATAGCCACACTTAGTTATTTCTTAGGGCTTAGTTATTTCATTCAGAACTTCAGTACATAAAAGAGACATTTAAATCTCAAATAGTCTGCAAGTTGCCTGAAACAACAAAATCATTTGTTTATTTTCAAAAAGCAGAGATGCAATTTAACCCATCCAACCATAGAATTAAACACGTGTTTAACAGTGAGAAAATAGAAAAAACAGTTGTGAAATATGTCTGGCCACTGGCTGTAAAGCTGACAATAAATGCCTTTCTGCTTAAAAACTATTTTAATATTTTGGGCAAATATTTGTAGTTATTGTTAATAGGGCTGGGAACTTTGAGGTTGCTCAAGTTCCAGACCAGAGTATCTTTAGAATATTGAATAAATTCAATATTCTAAAATACTTATGGCTCCACAGTGTAAGACATGATTAAAGTCGCTTGTCTCACATCTAAGAATAAGCAAACTATTTAGGCAGGACTTGAATGAAACCTACTTAATGATGCACAGGAAACCTAACTAACACCTGAGTGTTTTGCAGTCAATATTGTTCAGGTGTTCAAGATACATCAAATGGCCCTGAAAAAACAGTGACAGCTTGAAATTCTGGACAAATTTACAATGTCCTCAAACTTTGGCTGGACAAATTCCCAATAGAAAAGAATATTTCTTTCAGGCTTCCCTGATGTTTTTTCCCCCAGGTTTTCTGTGCCATAGGAGCAACAAACTTTAAGGTAAAATAAAATAGAAGGGGGAAACCCTCAATTTCTTTCGCTACTTAGGCTTACAATGAGAATTCCAAGGTCAAGAAAGGTAGAGAAAACTTTTTGCAACACTAATATTTTAAAAGCCATCTGTTAAGTGACCTAACACACCTTTCATGTCAGTAAATGAGTGTCAACAGATGTGCTTTTTTAACTGAAGAACTGCCTTACCCCCAGTTTACTACACTGTACTGACCAGCAATATCAAAAGGTGTCAGTAGAATTATGAAACCCAGGAGAGGCTAATCTAACAGCAACCCAAAAAATTACCTACCTATAGTTTCCTTTTCCAGGAGGTGTACCATAAACCCCTGCATCCTCTACATAGAATATATCTTCTCTGTATTTTCCAATAGAAATGCCTCTACTTTTAGAATTCTGAGTCAAGCATGCCTCTTGCTATGCCAGCCTCCTGGACAGACTCTTTCCTTCCCTGTCTGCTCAAGCAGTCTCAGCTTCCCCTCTCTTACACCTGCCTAACTCTTCAAAGATGTTTTGACCTGTCAGCTAAACCTCCAGGGCTCTAGGTTTTGGCTAGTTCTTTTCCCATAAAGACAGTTCAAAAGCATGTATATATACTGGTTATATACATATATATATACTATTAACACTGGTTTGGGTACACCTGCCTAAAAAGAAAAAAGAACAATCCTCTTCTCTTAGGAAGCAAATCCAGGGGGTTAACCAAAAAAGGACTACTATAAGAAAAGTTACAGGTGTAAAGCAGAAAAAAATCTGGAGATCAACACATCTCCCTTGCCTTTTAGGTATCTGGAAATTAAAATGGAAACATGCAAAAGTTAGATGCAAGTATTTCCGATTTTGAATTAATAGAAAGGCAAGGAACAGATAAGGAAACCTAATGGCTGCAGCGTAAAATTTCATTTACAGTTAGCAAGGAACTCAAGTTGCAACATGGAAATGCTTCACATTAAAAGTGAGAAGAAAGGAAATAGAGGGCCTTAGTGAGAAAGAAGATCAAACAACATGCTCTGCTGATGACTTAAATAGTCCATTTCTTTTGTCTATTGCCTCCATAAAAATGGTGATACCTGATCACAAGTAAATAAATACTAGAGCCTGGGAGTTATGTTAGATTTACTGCATCTAGAGAGCTAAATGAACAATCCATGAAGAAATAGTGATCATTTTTGCAAACTGATTATTTTGGAGGTTAAAGAATACCTGAGGGCTGTAGTGGAGAAAACAGAAAATATATCTTTAAAGTGGGTCAAAAAGGATGATGCAGAGAATCTGTATATCAGTGAAATTTATATTCCTGCATAAGAATTAGAGCGAATTATTAAAAAGACAATTTATAAGCATCCAGAAGACACGAAAGCTGTAAAACAAGGGCTAACATGAATTTGCCAATAACATGCTTCTGCCAAAGCCTCTAACTGAACAGCTTGTTTAATGTTTGTAGCAATGAATCTACTAACTCTCAACCACAGTAAAGCTTATAAAATGTTTAGGTACTGTCCAGTGTTACATTTCCATTAACAACGTCTGGAAAATTAATTTTATCAAGGCAATGTGGTTCAAAACTAAAATACAGCGACCATATTAACATCTTATTATCAAGGTGGAAAATAAGTGGTCATAATTAATTTCATTTATAGCTTAGGAAACAGAATAGAACATATTCATTCATATGAAACTTGCAAGGGCAAAGTTAAGTGGGTAACTAGAGAAATGGTTTTAATAACAATACATAAAAGTCCAAATTAGTGTAAGAAATGAAATGGAAAAATACAAAAAGGAGAAAGAACAGCTAGACAGCAATACAGTGGGAACAGAGCTGGTGATTATAGTTGTTGCAAACCAAATAGGTATCAACCCTGTGGTACTGTACTAAGAAAGAAATTTTCAAACTGCACCAGCCTAACAAGATATCAACTATTTCTTCTGAAATTTGGCTTGTTCTTATCCTTAGGAGGTAGAACACTTCACAATGAAATTTCCACAATTTCATTCTTTACACATCTGAAAAGTGCATACCAATCACCAGAAACAGCACACATTTACCTTGAGAAATGTATTTACTTGCCTGTAACTATGCTTCTTAGTTCTTACATCTATATACATTACAGGTGTATAGTAAATTAATGTTTGAAAATTTGCCTTGGATGTTCAGAAAAAAAACCCCTTTGAAATAAAAAAATATCTACATTTTCCCAGACATAACTGCTTCAATATAATATTTGATAATTTAATATTTGAATATACTCTTTCAATATTTACACTTTCAGTTTCTTAATGCATACTTGAGGTTTCTACTTCTCACATTCTCTATTATGCTTCATTGGTTGTAGTGAAAACAGGAAGCACTTCAGGTGTTCAAATAAACAGCTGTTGACATCAAAATCAAAACTTGAAATTAATATTCCAGATATTAATTAGCACAAGAGAAATTTACTGTAATAGACAATTTTCAAAACAAGGTATATCAATTGATACATAGTAGCAATTAATCCTGTCAGAGTCTTACCATTAATTACTGGGGTATAAACAACAATTCCAGCCAAGTTAGGATCAGATACTGTTGTGTCCAGAATAAGGCCACCAATACTGAAAAGAAAGTACAGTATTTAAAATAAGGCAAGCAAGATCATTAAATATAAGATCATTACCTCATTCTGAGCTACAGACTAACATCACAATAGCTATTCACTTATTAAAACTGGCTCTTGTATAACAAATACCACAGAGTATTAGCCAATTCCTCTACTTTTAAAATTGGTAACTTTCATTGGATTAAATAATCTCCTAGATCAGTGCAAAAATTCCAAAGTCTAAATTCTAGAGGGTCTTAATTGTGTCTCCCAAGCACAATCAAGTAAGATACACAGAGATACAGGAGGACTATCAAGATGCTTCCATGCAGCAAGACAAAGAGACCTACCTGCTTATAATCATGGCAGTTATAACAGGCTCCCATCCTGAGTGGAGGACAGTTCTGGTAGCTGGGTGTTTGGCAGCTATAACAATCCCCATTGGAGTCAGAGCCAAAAAAAAGGCACCAACCAAAGGAGATACATAGTAATATGTCTCTAAAATAATAATAAAGAAAAAAAAAAAACTTCTTTTACTCTCCAAATATTCCTACATGTTTTTCTTAATTTAGAAATTATTTATATCTAAAATAAATTATGATCTATGCCATACAATTGAGAAATTTTAATAGTCTTCATTACCATTACACCTGAAGTTACAGCTACTGCACTAAGCAACATGGTTAATATCTGCCATCTGTGATCATTGTCTCTCATCTTCTCAAGGACAGAACCATCAGTACAAAGAATGAATTTTGAAAAGGATTTTTGTATAATGCTTTATGATAAAAAATACAGGAAGACAAAACATTACTTTGTAACTGAAGAAAAATGTTTGAAAGAAACTGAATATAATGAAAATGCATTTTGTTTATATCCAAATTCTTAGCATTTGTACACTCCCTTCTTCCCAAAGCAGGTGAAATGGTAATCTTTCCAGAAATAGCACATCTAAAAAGATTCAAGCACAATGTGCAAAATTGAGACATTTAAATCAGTAGCTCAGGTCTTTCATAGCCAGTCTGAGTCTGAGAATTAACAGGCAATTCTGCTGCCTGCCCCTACCCATGACAATTCCATCCTAATTCATAGGAATACAACCGCAAACACTGGTGAGTACCATCATAAAGCTGAGACTGTAAAGTAAACAGCTGCTTCCACAGAAAGAACACTACTTTTTTCTGATTACTTGGTTTTATAATCCCATCCTCACAGAAGCTACTACAGTGATCCAAAACTTCCTAGTTCAACAGTGAGGTAAATAATGGAAAATTTATCCTAATGGCAAATATATATGTATAAACTGTGCAAATATTCCATTTTTAAATATTTGTTTTATGAGAAGTGTGGTCATGTATCTAATGCTAAAACACATTTTGATAAAACCTTCAAAATTTAGACAAGTCTTACAGCAAAATATATTTTCAATTAACAGGTTGAAATAATTAATATAGATCACACAAACACTACCAAAGAGGAGTAGTTGGTATGTAAAAAATATCCTCACCCATGTGTTATGGCTTATTACAATCGCTGCAAATCCAAGCAATTACTACTTTGGTATTACCTTAGTAGATCTCCTGAAAGAATTGCTATAGAATTTTTCGAAATTACTACCCTTCTGCATTGAGTAACAACCTCTGCAGCAGAGCCAGAGGTTGTAAGGTAACTTACATAACATAATAAGTTATGTTTCCCTGGGCAAACTAAAAGTAGAAAGCTTTTAGAGTGAGAACAAGACAAAGACCAAGAGAGAAGTAATTTTTTCCTGTCCTTATCTAATTATTCTACAGTGTATTATCTCTGTCTTCCTTTGTGGGGCCTTTTTTTCGTCCTTTCACCTCTTTTTGTGACCTAAGAGAATACTCAGCTCCAGTCTAATTCTTGGGAACAGTGAGGGATTTTTTTTTTTAATCTATGGCAGACTCTACTGGTAGAACATCTTACTACAAAAATCTAAAAATATTAACCTTGAGATGCATCTTTAAAGAAAAGAATAGACATCTTCCTCTTCATATTTAATTCACAGAAGAACCAAATGTATTTTACAATGGCAGAAAAAATGGGAAGAGAAAATAAATTCATTCTCTTTTAGAGCTCACTCCATTTTTCTTAGATTTATAGCAGGCAGCTTAAATGGGAAAAGACATCTTGCTCAAATAATGCAGCCTCTGTTAGAAATCAGAGGTAAACTGGAAATGTACTGCTTCAAAACAACTGCTAAGAACCTGAAAACAATAATGTGAATCACACAGTTTGTCTTCTCAACCGGATCAAATATATACGAGAGCTAAATGCATATTCTGTGAGAAAAATGGAAAGCTTTAAAGAAGTTTCCAAATCATTACTGACAAATAACAGGCAACACAGACCAGCACGTTTAATTTACTGAGTGTTCCTATTCCAGAGCACTTCTTGTGCTCTGTTGGAGGGAATGTGGCAGGTTCCAGCAACAGTCCTGGGGAGCCCTCTAGTGCTTTTCCCCAGCTATTTGACAAGGATTCACAGCTCTTTTCCGGGAGTTGTTAAGAACTGTTAACTTTTCACTATTTGAATCCCCGTGTTTGATAACTTTGTCACTATTTTTGAAGAACTTAGATGAACCTTTAAAAAATTATATATATGATGGTGGCCGAACAGGGTGTTTCATTAGGCCCTGGCCTGGGTAAAAAGGCTTTCCCCTGTCTATTCAGGGTATGCCATAAAGTACTGTATCAACCCAAAGGCTGTACACCTCTGTTACAGACAAACATAAAGCTTGTACACAAATCATTTCCATCCTTCCAGTCTTGTTGTCTGAAAACAACTCATACCTTGCAGAGAGCAGCCAGAAAGTTATTTTGTTTCAGACCATTTCATTAGTTAGGCTAATAAATCACAGGGGAAAATGGTTAATTCTGAACATAGTCCAGAAGTGAATCCCACCAGTTTCATTACTACTCTATAAACTGAAGATTTCTTTTCAACATTCCCATTGTGCTTCTTATTTTAGCATTGAGAAAGCATGAAACAATAGAAAGAACATAAGAATATCTGTGCTGGATGAGGCACAGTTCTCATCTAGTCTAGTAGCCTTTGTCAGACTATGGTCAACAGTTCAATTATGGGGAGAAGAAAATAAAAATGACAGGTTTAGAGTGATGGTTCTTTCAGCATGCTCTGCCAGCTTTTGCTGTGGTTTGCATCAGGGATTCCATCTCTCAAGTCTCTACATCTGTCTCGTTAATACTTCTCAAAGGATTTCTTTCTGACTGGTTTATCCAAAGCTTTCTAAACTCACTCTGGTCTTCTTAATAGATCACAACAGTAAGTTTCACATCCCACTCATGTACTGTGTAAAAAAATTTCTTTAACTTTTTTAACCTGTTGCCTAATCATTCTCTGAATGTCTCCTGCCTGCCATTCACAACTTGATCTACTTCCCCTGAGCAGAGGGTGCCCCATACTTTTATTCCTTGGTATTGTTTCATAGTTCAAACACATTCATCTTTCCAACACCTATTTCCAAGGGCTTCATGGCATGTCCTTTCTTTAGAAAGACTTTCTTGTTTCCAAAACCAAAGAATACAAAGACATTGAAAAAAATACGAAGAGCAGAATGAGCAACTAGATAATTACATACTTCACCAAAAGAGAAGTATTTCCAGAAGACATTATAGGTAGAAAATTGGGAGTAACTCTTGGAAGCATACTGATTCTTACCCCTACACATGTAGGATCTGCTTTCCAGCTGCAGTGGGAGAGCAAAATGTGAGTGGTCATGACAGCTATTAAAGCAGCAAAGGATCAGTTCAAACTGTACCCACTTCTTTTTTTATTCCTCTGAGATACATTAGAACACCTGTGTTTAGAAAGGTAAATTTCTGGAAATGTGTCAAAGGGAGAAAGAAGTCCAAGTTTCTTTATCCATCTCTTTTGGGGGGTCTGAGTGTTTTTTTGTTTAGCTTGATGGATTAACAGGAATAGCACGTTATTGGACTTTTTCTCATCAGAAGAAAAGAAAGAAGAGATGCTAAAAAATATCTTCATCAATTTTCACTGTGAATTTACAAACTTCCTTAAAAGAAGCATTTAAAAGAAATATTTGAGAAATGCAGTTATTAGAATATAATAGGAAGGATTTAAATATAGTTATGAAACAAAAAATACTATTTAAATTTTAACAAAAATACAGAAAATATTTTAAAATACTTCTTTTGCACACTGATACATTTAAGTTGACATCATGACAACACTTTGTAAACATGAAAAACCAAACACTGAAAAAAACCCTGCAAGTCACACTATGGTAGCTTGAGTCTTATTAGATACTTTTTCTGGCTGATGTTTTAATACAGAAAATTGTTGTAAATATGAAAAATTTTGGACAATGAGCTGTAAAGACTATATGTGATGATATCAGCATCTCTGGTAAGTTATGGACAACACAATTTTTTATCTGTGGTATATTATAGTATAATTGCCTACAATTATGTCTTTTAAAACACAATAAACTTTTAATAGTTTCTATGGAATGAGTTAGTTGCAGCAATTATTTCATTTTTAATAAGGCTCTTAACATTCTTTTCCCACTGTGAGAAAATGTTTTCACATTATTTGTTTCTTCATTATTATGGTTTGTATTTCACACGTAGGTTGCCTGTGATATTGTCAAAGTCTTTCAAATATTTCTAGATTGTGCCGAAGTTCAGGTTAGTGACTTCTATGATTCATTAAAATAAAGGGAAAAAAAATCATGGTAGTCTAAGATTTACCATTTAATGGTATAAATGTCAACAAAAAAGTAAGTCAGACTAAAAGGTTTGCTGAAGTTCTCCCTCCCAGCCTTTTCCCCACCCTCCTAAACCAAAAAAGGTTCCTAGGGAGTCATACACATTTAAAAGCACACTTACCAAGGCAAGTGTACAGACCCTGACTTATCCATGCTAATATGGCAAGGGTGATGAGATCGCCAAAACTCGCTGCAATAGGAGTGGCAACATTGTCAGGATTAATACCAGTCTTCTTGGATCCAACAATAACTCCAACCATTATTACTCCTAAATTCAACAAAGAAGACAGTATAGTAACTGCATCCACTGTTGCAATTCCCCAGAAAATCCCAAGACTATGACAATTTCAAACTTAATAAATAAGAAGTCAGTGCTTTTTTTCCCAGGATTATTGGTCTTCCTACCTGATTGATGACTGCGTTTTTAAGTTTTAACCATTTTAAAAAATGAACATATACATTTTAGAAAAACACAGTAAGCACACAAAAAACCCCAAGAACGATCTGTACAATAAACTACTTTGCTTATTAGAATAATAAGCTACTTTGCTTTACTAGAATTAGCACTATTGTCAGGCAGCTATTTCCTGAAAACAAAAAAAAAAAATGAAGTGTATCCTTTTCCAATCCTGGTAACTTCACCTGACTGAAACTTTAATCAACCTAGGCTGAAAACAACATAAGATTAAATACTTTGAAATACTTTGACATCTGATATTGCACAAGACTATCATGGAGTTAGCATCAAACACCAAGAAGCTACATAATAAATTAAACCAAGACAACATATAAAAAATATTACTTGTTACACACATGAAAAAATTAGAGGTGTTAATTTGTATTTTTTCCTATAAACATCAACACTAACTTTTGAAGAGTAATCTCCTTACAAAATGTAAGTGGCTACAAAAAAATAAAGTTCGCACTGTTACAGTCTTTGGCACAACCTGAGTAACTTCCCTCTCATCAGATATTATATATAAGAACTTCAATTGTACATGCTATCCTTTATGTTATATTATAATGGTATGCTACATTAGGAGTTCACTTTCAAAGAAACTAAAGAGTTTAAGGAGTTTAAGAATTTATAAGGAATTGTAGCCTAAGGAATTATAGACACCAGGAAATTCTCTAAAGAACTGGCATAATCCTGTAGGGTAAAAATATATTTCAAAAGCACCTATTTCATATGTAGGAGGATAAAGCTTAGAAAGTAATTTCCTGTACTGACACATCACCAGGACAAAAAACAAAGTTTCTCTTCATGTCCAAATCATCCATGAGAAGTGTAAAACATGCACTCATGTTCCACAGTTTTCTTGCTGCCCTTAATTCTGCACATGATCAAATTCAGTGGCTTTCTAGTCTCTAAAAAACATGTGTGCTTTTAATTCCATGCAAAACTTTAACTATTTTGTAATTTTCACATAAGTAAGCATAGCAAAGCAGTAAAACAAGGAAGTTACCCATTTTACTTGACTTACTATTCTTAAGACTACTGACCATGTATTTTCATTAAGAACATGTCACAAGTAGAGGTACTTTCCTCCTCCCCTTCCTGTCCATTAAGTACAACATTTTATGGTTAAATGTTTCCTGACAATTAGGAAGAGAATTAAATTCATCATGCCATATTGCTCCAGACAGACACTGGCACTGTTTGTAGAGCTGGACTTGAACTTGGTCCAAACCTTTCAAATAATGAGCCAATTTGTTCACTCAGCCACAAAGCAGAGCACAAACTAACACACAAGCAGCATGGGCAACCTGGAACTCTGAATTCAGTTAAGCTAACATCCAGGATCACTTGAGTGTAATTATAAACAAGTTTTACCTGCTTAGTAGTAAGAATATATTTTGTACATAAATGAATATAGAAGGCGGGGGAGAAGTTGTGCATCATAGTAGGTAAAGTCTCAAGACCACACTTTTTTGTTTAGATATGCTCAGGAAGTCATGAAAATCAAAAGCTTTTCAAAGACTATGAGAGGAGAGGAATGCAACATGCCCACCTATATGGAAATTGCAAATGGGCATCTTATCCTTAGCTGCTTTTTCAGGTGTAATGTACCTTACCAGATTGAAATTCTAAAGGAATAGCAACATAAGACACATTCTGCATCCACAGAAAAATAAATACCACAAAGTAGTACATGTACCCCCTTTACCTTGCAAAAGAGAAGCTATGAAGGCAGTTGCTACACTGCTAGAACACAAAAGGACTGAATGATCAAAGCGGTATTTGCCCTCTGGAATCCAGCCCAATATTACTGCTGCCACTGCTGCTAGAAAACCAACTACTGTTGCCTGAACCTGGAAAAGAAAGTGAATTAATAAAATAATTGACAGACTTAGGAGGAATCATTTTCTGCTAGCCTTTCCTCCCATCTACATTAACATGCCAGGTATAACAGGAGCATGTTCATCTATTTTGTAGAGAGGATGACAAACTTGGATGATGAAGAATAAAAGTCTTAGGCCAGCAGAAAAGGCTTTACCAGCATTTTACAGACTCCAGAATAGCAAAAGTAAAATCAGGAAGAGGTGCTCAGAAATTACAAGAAGCCAATGCATAAAGAAGCTTCTAAACCACTTAGAGTAGGAAGTCACAACATAAATATTTCACCTGTGTTTTAGGAATGTTACATTATAACTTATGAATCAGAAATAGTTCTCAAGAAACAGCTGCTTTGGAGAGCATGTGCTCCTTTCCTCAAATGACCCAGTTATCTAAAATATTGTTTATTATCCAAAAGCTCTATCCCACACTTCCTTTAAACATCAAATCCAATGCAAATATGGTACTAGAAACATTTGAAAGGTCAAATTTAAAGGGCTTTGCCAAATCTGAAATTTTTCTCTAATCACCCTCAGATTCTTTCTCAGGAAAAATTATAAAGGAAATACCCTTGGTACAGTCCTAAGCAATACTTTAGTTCTTTTTCTAATAAATAAAAGCTCATATTGTTTTAGAGAAGAGCCAGTGTAGTAGAGCTACTCTCCCATTAACATTGTTCATCTCCATACTTAGCAGTGTTTGTGATTTAACTTTTTCAATAACATCACTCTCTTACAAGAATTAATCCAATAAACCCATTATATTTACCTGTTTTAAGGCCAAATTGCCAATTATGAGGTTCCATTTCTCAATGGGAGAATCCATTTTTCCAATATTTACCTATCAAAATCAGAAGAGAAATTCAGACATTTGCGGTTAAAATGGTATTATTTGAAAATACCCAGGAATAATTCACCTAATAAAATAAGACACTTTGATTAAAAACAAGATATGTCTTTAAAAAGTCAAACATTGCTTTTGATTTTACATCATACTTACATTATCCTTCCAAAAGCAGCTAAATTTGATGGAGTTTTACATAGTAACTTATTTACCATTAGCTTGCTCTGCAAGATATAAGAGCCACCTTAAATTCCTGGAATGTCCAAGAACCACCAGTGATTGGGTCAGTGGCTGGAAGATCCCTTTACACTAAGCTTGTTTCTATGGTGCTTAAATTCTGAAAATAAAAAATGCTAGAATCTAATACTGTTTAGCATTCTAACTTTTCATTTATAGAGTACAGCTAGAGATTTCTGATGCTAAAAATGATGTAAGTCCAGTATTAAGGTAGTAGCTGAAAGATAGCAAATACATTATATAAGGGGGTGTATGTACTTTTAAATTGCTTGGAATAATTTATTTGCTACTTTTGCTTTTTTTTTGAGGTACACGACAAGATCTGATAAACAATACAAACCTCTGCAGTATGACTGTGTTTAAAATAACTTCATTTTTGAGATAACAGAACATTTTTTACATGTTGAGCATAAATTTTAGTGGTTTTTCCTATACAATACTAATTTATAAGATAACATACTTCTCAAAAATAAAAAAACTTCATTCATATATTTTTCATCTTTTGGTAATTCCTTTTCAGTAGATTCCAATTCAATTTCTTTTCCACTTTGTGTAGTAGCAACTTGAAAGGAACAAAGTATTAAAAGAAATGCTAATTTAAAACCAGAAATATAATGAGGCACTTTATCTCAATCAAACTATAAATATTTTATTATGTTCAAATTACAGTGAAAGCTCTGCAAATACATCCAGTAAGTTTAGATAGTACAGCCGTTGTTTCAGGAACTGCTGATAAGAATCTCCATTACATCCTTCTTAAATATATATATGCTAAATGAACAAAATGGCAAGCTGTGGAGAGCTTCACTCCTTCTCTCCTTTGAAAAAGTTTTAGAAAAGTATCCCAAAAATCCCTGTTAAAAAAAGTAATCTTGCAAAATGCTTAATCCTAAAGGTGAGCTCCTGCCAAATGCCACAGCTCTTCTTTCTCCTACTGTCATCTACATATTCACATTTTTTTTCTTGAATCAGCTCCATGAGTGAGTTCATGGCACCAAAAATTTGCTGATTTGATGGAAAACATTTTTATTCAGGGAGGGAAAAGGGGTAAAATATAAAATGATATCCTATAAAATGATCTGATCCATCACATCCACTCATGTAACTTTGCTCTCAGGGTTTGGAAGGGAGAAAGTGCAAGACTACTCCTTGCAGCTGCAAATTTCTACAAACTGAGATCAAGTTTAGTGTGATACTATGAAATAGATGGATCTAAAAAAAAGGTTTGTAAAGTCATACTGCTAATGCTTAACAATGAGAACACACGGTCTGAACAAGAGTCTGCACAAATTTACAGGAATGAATGAATAAGAGATGTTTTGGTGTTGGTGGTGTGTCATTTCTTTGGGGTTTTTTTTGTTATTGTTGCTCTTTAAAAATGAAAAGAGAATAGAGAGAAGAGACAGCAGTGTGAATTGAGACAATGACAATGACCCAAAGAACAGAACAATGCTGAAGAACTGAAGGACACACAACCCAATATAAATATTGGGCTTGAATGGGCAGTTGACCTAAGTGCACCTCCCACAGTTATGCCAGCACAGTAATGGACAGAGGGAGAAGGGCTTACAGAGACAGAACTCCAGAAGCACCTTCTTGCTCTTTTGTCTCTGTATTCTACATATGAAGTAACTTCTGGTGAGATAAAAATAATGTTTTAAAAACAGTAGGCTGTAAGATTGCCAGGGTATGGAATGCTGACACTAACTAACACCAAGGGAAGTACATCTGTCCTGAGACAGATGAAAAACACAGTCTTGAGACAGATTTAGTGAAATAACTGATTCTAAAGTGTATGGGAAATTGTGAGTGATCAGTAAGACCCAGCTAAAAGAGAAATTTGGGTAACAAGATGAAGGAAAGTGACCAGACAATGCTTGAAACTGATGTACTATGGATAAGATACTTGCTAAGAAGACACTACTTTTTGGCTGACCACATAATTAACAATGAAGTAAATACAATTAGTTTATAGCCCCGGGAGCACAGACATGTCTGCAAATTCAGAGGCAATAATAAGCTAAGTGAGTGAGCAGGACATTAATTAACTCCAATGCTGAAGTCATGTCAGAAATTTCATCCTCAAAAGGTAAAGCTGGTCACAGGGGCACAATCTAGCTTAAAGCACAATCTAGCACAATCTAACTTAAAGACAGGTGTCTGCTGGGGAGCCAGAAAGGGCAAATGTAGGCCAGAGAGGGGAAGATTATTCAGATAAGTGGGTTCCAAATAACTGTTTAGATATACTCTGAACTAATGTTCTCCTGTTCTCCTAGGATGAGATGACAGGACCAAAGGCTGAGTGGCTAAAGAGAGTAGGGGTCAATGAAATCAATGGGAAGAATGCAAAAGTCAGAATGACCTCTTTCTGAGAGAACTGGCATGTAAATTGCAGGTCTAGCAGCAAGGCATCACCTGTAACAGGTTTCCACAGCTTTGGTTTGGGGTTTTATTTATTTGTTTGGGTTTTTTAGGCTTTTTTTAACATAAGAACTTAAATATAATCTTGTTAGCATACCCTTGATAATGAATGATGTATACTGTTCTTATCTTGTACAGGATTGTTCTCTTAGTTTATCCACTGGACATGCAGCCTGTGTTGTGGAAACTCCAGTACTCTTCATCTGTGTGTGAGAGGGGGATCAGCTCCTGTCTTGGTAACAGCTGTGGATAATAAGGACCTAGGTCAGGAGTCACAGTGCAGAGAAAGAGTCTGTGTGACCCTTTTCCAAACATCCCCTGAGAGTTGTGATGCTCACAAATGTGATGGCACTGGTGAGGATGGGGAATTCAGTCACTGATTGAGCCAGAGAAGTTCTGGATTTGTGATCTGGCAGAGGTCATAAGCTCAACTGAGACAAAGAATCAAAGATCACATTAACCTAAGCTGAAGTGGTGAAGTGTATTCTGACCTTCTTTATTTTAAGCCTTCAGTAAGGCCCTGGTAGATCTTGGACTTGGTGTATTTTTCACTATGCAATACAAGCATTTTTAATCCTCAGGTCACAAACTGTACCAGTCAGAAACCAATTTAGCAACATGTCAACAAAAACCAAAAGGTAAAGTAATAGACAAAAGCATTCATGCCTGACAATAAAGGTAGTAAGCTTTAAACACAAAATACTGTTGAGAAACAGTAAGAATTCTCAGAAAAGTAAGAACAATAAAATCAAACAGAAAGCAAGATTGAATGACTAAGGATGATGTTGATAAAGATACAATAGAAATGTCAATCCTTAAGTATGAAAGTAATCAATTTCTGTAATGGGCATGAACAAGCAACCCCTCACAGGACTGCCAAGGCTGTGCATTCAGGCAACAACTCAATAGAATGTGGGAATGGCATTTATTAATGACAGAACACTGGGAGACCTTGTCAATACAAAGCATTTGTAACACAATAGAAAAACTGAATGTCCTTGAGGGTTACAGCAGCAAAAACTGCTGATGATATTCAAAAGTAGAAATGCAAGCTCATGCACTTATGGACTAATAGTATTTCTGACAGAAGATAGGAGTGACAGCTGGAAATGAACAAAAGCATAAATAATAGGGCACAGCCATTGATCACAAAGTGACTGAGAGGTTTAAACCTGACCCTTCTAGGCAAGCAAGCACATAATACCCTAGAAAGTTTTGAGAGCAATATTCTACAAAGACATAGTAAAATATCATCCAGAGTTATGTACACCTTTGACCAGACATGTACTAGAAAAATTCATTCAAGTAGGAAGAGGCAGAGAGTGGGGCCTTGCTGGAGAACAGAAGCACTGCATTAGGCAGTCTTAGAGAGATACCCAGTGCAGCCATCAGAAATAGCCTAGCTACATTATTAGACTGATCTAATCACTAGTTATTCACACACACACACAAGATATACAGGAGAGCAATCTGGCTTACTTAGACTAGAAAAACAAAGAGATATAACATCCCCTGAAATGTAAAAAACAGCTATAAAAAATACATGAGAAAGAACATACAGAAAAAACCCTAGTAGTACTACATTACAGTGTTGGCACACACAAAAAATAAGCAGCACCAAAGAAAAACCCAAAACAACCTCACCACAACAAAAATAAATAAATTTGTTTAGCCAGAAAGCTTAAAAAAAAAAAAAACTCTTGCAGTTTAATCAACAGAGGTCTGGAATAGCAATGTTACCAATGCTTTATTTTGCTGCCACATTAATGGTCTTTTAAAAAATGCGCTTAAAACACAAACTTTTTTTGGCCTATTTGAAATCCCTCAAGGTCAAAGAGATCTCTCAATATACCTATAAATCTCAAAAATCTGCTCTATCTGTTCTGAATGATGAGTTGGAAGACACTTTAGAAGTGAAGTTTTGATGTGTGGAAACAAGGGTCACCTTTTTAACTTTGCCAACTTAATAACAGATTTAAACTGCCCCATAACAGCCAGATTAATTCATAAACATAAAACACTCATGTCTTAAAGATTTGTTTCCTTTTTGAAATGTTTAAACATGTATCTGAAAAGTGAAGAGGAAGAGAAAGTTACTTACAGCAGTTGACAGGCGGGATGCCAAGGTCATTTCCAAATTTCCTTTGAGACCAAGCAGCGCAGGAACCAAGATAAAGACTTCAGTAACATTCTTGAACACATCCCAGTGCTATACAAAGGATACAGTGGGAAACATTTAATTGAAAGATTATCTTTAGACCATCCATAAACTATTAAAAAAATTATGTAAATCATAACTGAACTCTCTAAAAAAATGTTATATTTTTGTATTAGACCTAAAAGTATGAAGTCAGAACTGTTACCTATTTAGATAAAACAGATTTATGACTGCATATTACTACTTCAAAGATAAGACTATAAGCAAGAGATACAAAACTTGGCCTTCAAACAAGCGTAGTTTAAAAAATATGTCATCAATCGGAAGTATTTGTTTTTCATTATTTAAAACAGTCCCACATACTATGACTGCTCTTGAATTCTGCTCTTAATTTTTTAATATTTTCATCTTTTCCTTTCAAGCTGTGTAGAAACCTTACATAAAACCAGCAAGGAATTAATTGTCGTATGAAGAGAGCCTGTAAGTAAAAAAAGCTTGTCTTTATTCTCTTATCTCTAAGTGTGAAATTTACAAGAGCACAGCTTTCCAAAACCCAGATTTTTTAAAGAAAATTATTTTCCTTTTTTGTGCACCAAGATCTCAGCACTGAAGCGCTATGCTACTTTATATGTCTTGTCAACCCATGTTATTTAATTTGTCATCATTTACCAACTCTAACTAAACTAACAAAACTGTAAATTGTCTTTTTATTCAGGGATTTGCAATAATTTAAATTATTATTTTAATGAAAATAAAAGGATTCAATTAACGCATCTGTATAAAGAATAAATTTGTAAGATGTAAATGAACAAAGCACCAGGCTGATGTCAAACAGCCCAAGGAAGAAGTAAAGTTTGTATGTGAAATTTTATTTACCTTTTTTTTGAGGTAACGAAGCCCCTTTCCATTGCAACTAATTGAAGTCCAAGCTTCTTTTACTTTCTTAAGATTTTGAGTGACAAAGATTGCCACCTCTTCCTCCTACTTTAATTAACATTGTAAACTCTTTAAGTGTAGATAAAGAAATTCCTACATGTGAACGAAGCAAAACCAAAGTGGGGAATCCACAAAGATTAATTTCTGTATTGTAGTTCTGTTTAAACATTGTGCTTATTTCAAACTTTTTTAATAAGTTCATAGTAGCAGAACCACACACAGACCTAATTACATCTCAATATTGCAGACATCTACAATGTCACATGTTAGAACTACAGACCTAAGAGACTACCTGTTAAAAAAGCCTTACAAAGCAAATACCAACCTGTACAATATCCAAAACCATGCCAGCAGAAACAGTTCCAAACCCTGCCAGCAAAAAAGGTACAAGTATCTGCAGTGCCATAATACTACTCGATTCTTTGGGTTGTTTTCTACGTCCTTCCACAATGATATCCTCATTACTGTCACTAGAAAGAGTGCCATCCTGCAACATGGCATCTGTTTCTGAAGTGTCCATTCCATCACAGTAATTGTAACTGGTAAAATCATCGTATTTAGGGCTACAGCTGGATGGGCTGTGTCCATTGCTACCATGAAAGCTTGCTTCTGAGAAGTGATGGTACTCTGTGTGTTGTTCGGACCTGACATTAAAATTGTGTCCTACTGGTTGCAATCCATCTTGCCAGACACCATTCACCTTTTTGTATCTTTCCTCTTGGTTTATTTGGTAAACAACAGGAACCATACTTAAAAGTAGCCTCAAAAATTTATCAGACTGAATTGTATTAAGATTTATGGTCCAGTTTACAAAGCCTTCTCTGTCATGGACTTTGCCATTTGTTTTGGAGATGGTAGATCTGCCTTTACAGTTAGTCATAGTGCTACAGAAGTACAGGTTGAAAAGCACTTTGTTCTTCAAATGTCAGCCAAGAAATCTTGCAGGTGAGTCACCAAGTGCCACACTTACAAGTGGACCAAAATGTTTCTTTTTTGCAAGCAAAAGTGTTTTTTCACTGCTCTTAAATCTTCAACATTTCCATAAGCAAGACTGGATCTGCAAAAAAAGTAGAAAGTATATATTCACTTCTAAAATATTTTAACTCTACAGAATACATGAGACATTAGTTTAATTTTTCAGATCATAATCTTTTTTCTGTTTACCATGATTTAAAGTGATGTTGCTTCTACTTTGACATTTCCATCATGGTAAGAAAATAAACAATGATATACTACTGACAGTCTGAAGTCATTTCATATTTGCTCCATTAGAAGCCACTTTACCTTCCTTTTCTTCAATCTTCGTGTTGTGGTAATAATTGTAGCAATTTACTAAAAGAACTGTTCTAATGTGACTCAAAGCTTTGCTGACTTTGGTATTTATTACTAAACTTCATAAATACCAATAAATTATTGGCATAAACAGAGAAACAATAGTCAGGGAGACTGCACCAGCATGATGTAAGATAACACATGGCTTTGTATCTATGCAAAGCTGTGAAAACATTTTACAGACTGCAGGAAATGAAAATATTTTAGAGCTGGAGGACTTTTAGTCTGCATTTCCTAAGAAATTCAGCTTCCTATGATCATACCTTTTATGTTATTATTCCTATACTTCCCTCTATTTCAAAACTTTTAAGTCATCCAGTATTTTTAGAGCAATTTCAGGTAGACTTTACAGGAAGTGGAGATGCCAAAGCTTTTAGCAACTAATAGACTTGTAAGAGATCCAAGTTTGTGCCTTTCCTGCCAAGTGTCGTCAAACATTAGCTGGGATAACTCATTCCAATATGGCCAGAGCAAGTCCACTTCAGAATTCCTGCTGCTCACAGAACTACTACATTTGGGGTTTCTGAGTGAAAAGACTCAGAAGCAACATGATTTTTCCCTCTACCATTTGCTTTATCCAAGGGAGCTTTGACCAGGAAACAAATATTTTAAAAATGACAATGAAATGTATGGCTTGATCTAGAAAGAAGCCAAGTTTTGCAAGAAACAGCAATCTTTTTTCCACAAGGCCAACAGAGGAATTTAAGTAACCAAGATTCCTGCAATTTTTGCCACTCTAGCAGATTGTGCTTTGTTGAATCTTTCCATTTCAGTGCATAAAAAAATCCTAGGCCTCAATTCTGGTTTCCATACACTTTAATTAGGAATAACAAAACAACTTTAACTGCTATCCTGGAGCAGCTCTAACCACAGGTCAAAATGGTGCTCTGTTAAGTGCTACAGAAACCCAGAACAAGAAATTGAAGGATTTCACTTCACTCCCAGGAAAATGCATTGAGAAAATTTTCTGATAGCTATAGCAATGCAGTCTGGCTCATTGCAGTTTCTCCCATATGTCTGCCATTCGCATCACCAAAGTGCTAGACCAGTGACTCATGGAAATTATTCACTGCTCTGGAACTCTGGCCAAAAATATTTGAGTTAATTATCCATATCTTTTTTAACATATAGATTGTCCTCCTTTAAAATTTTTATATTTTATTAGGGTTTTCTTAAGAAACAAATCCTTTGATAAGATTGTGGTTTCATTGAATATAAGAAAGTATTAAGAAATAGAAATCATATTAAAAGGGGAAAAAAAAGGGAACAGAAACATTATTTGGTCAAGTTCCAAATGGAGAAAGGGCTAGCGTGGATGGCTAGCAATTGAATAGCACAAAGCATTTTGGATGACAGCCTTTTATGTTTTTCCTACCACAAAGACTTAGAATGACAATATGGGAACTTAGTGATAAAAGCTGGAAAATGAGAATTTAAGAAGATAAACTGAAAACCATAGAACCATAAAATTGTTTAGGTTGGAAAAGTATTGTATAGTACAATATACAGGAAAGAGTAATAGTTCCTTCAGAGTATACAGAGAGAAGATAACTACAAACCCTTCTAAATGTAACTAAATGTAACTAATTTCTAAACATGTGTTCCAACAAAAATGATTTTTTAAATGTCATCTGGTGCAATATTTTCATCCTAAGTTACAAGATGCTAATAATTGCTGTATTTTCAGAGGTATTTTGTACCCACAAGATGCAGGAAACCTTTTTGTTCGTGTTTTACTAAGGAAGAACAAGAACTTCCTGAGAAGCTTTATCATTGACAAGAAAAATGCCTATGTTGTTGTGTAGTCTAGAAAAGATATGGGAGCTAAAAAAGCAAGCTCTGCTTGAGTAATTCATACGAAGAAAAGGCAGTTAAAATCTCAAAAATCTCTTTTCTGGTCTCTGTAGGAAAAGGAGATAAGTGGTTCTGGTTTCTTGACATATAATCTGGATGTTACAGAAAAAGATGAAGTACTGAAAATTAAAAAAAAAGAGAGAGACAAAGATCCTTTGAGAAGCCAGGAATTAGCCTCAGATTTATCATAGGTGCCATATTACATATGAAATGAAAAGGACACCTTGTCTTTGTCCCTTACAGGCAAAATAATGAGTTATGCCCAAACTATGAAAATAATTATTCCCTCTTCCATATTGTTTACTAAGTATCTGCTTTCAATAGTTTCTTCTTTTCCTTCATATATTTTGTAGCAAATAACAATTTGCTATGTACTACCCACCTCTTTCTCTCAGTCCTGCAAGCATACACAAACAAAAACAAATAGTTCTGTAAATATAAACAAATGAAAAATGCAGCCATACCCTGCCACTCATTGAAAATGTGTTCCTGAAAAATTAAACACTTGGCAATCCAAAAGAGAGCAAGCCAATTTTATCCATAAGAGTTAATACAATGCATGCAGCAATTTAAAAAATACACATGGAGACAGTATACATGATGGACAGGAAGAAATAAATGCTGTAGAAAACAGGACCAAAAAATGGGAGAGATGCTGACTTTTGCAAATGCAAAGCTGCTTTAGAAAGATCTCAGGTACTTGAGCTATGAAATTGAACACCTGATCATTATGACATTTTTCCATCCTTCACCTTTGGTTGGCTTGGTTCATCTGAGAAAGACCAAATGACCAAAAAAATTCAACTGTTCAGGAAGAAGCTCAAAGAACTCTAATCACTATTGCCCAAAGAATTGTCCACATTGTTCCAGACAGACCTATAATGCTGTTCTCAAGAGCATGGGAAAAAAATGCTTCTTCTTTACTTCCCCTTGGTTTAAAGAACATCTAGCATTAGCAGGATTAAGGGACCAGATTCTACAGCTAAATTTGATCAGATAAATATTAGACTGCCAACAATTCATTTAAAGCATGAACACAATAAATCATGGTGACCTTTTAAGAACCTTCAAAAAAAGGGGAAGAAGGAAGAATCAAGCATGAAATTTCTGTAGAGTAAACATTTTGACAGGCTAAAACAAATACTTACCAAAGTTTAGGTCTAGGGAAATCTCTGATCTCCTTCAGAGCTTGGCTAACAAAACCAAAAGATAACATCTATCTAAATAATTCTGAGGGCTTTCCTGGGACCCAAAGCTAATCACACTACAGTTGAAACCTGTTTTTCCTAAAAGTTGCCAACATTTTTTTACAGCATTAATAATCTCTAGACTGCACTTCTAGGCAGTACACAATAAAATACAATTCTGTAAACATACCTGTATGAGAAATGCCTCTCAGGACAAAAACAAGCCTTGGAAAAAGATTCAGGAAAGTAATATGAAATGCTAACAAAACACTTTAATATTTTGCCATAATAAGCAAAGATGAAGCTGGATTATTCCTTGGCATGAAAGATTCTTCTTGTGTCTTCAGAGATGAAACCAGACTCTTCTCACTGAAAGGATGAGAGGTAGCAGGCACCAATGGAAACATTGGAAACAGCATTTGAATATAAGAAAAAGCTGGGAGTTTTTACCATGACAGTGGCTGAACACAAGTTCAAAAAAATTTTGAAGACTCCATCCTTGGTGATATTTGAAACCAAAGTGGACATGGCCCCCAGAAACCTGCTCTTCTTGACCCTACACTGAGCAGACGTGGCTGAATAGAAAATTTGCTGAGATTCCTTCTGACCTCAGCAATTCTGAGATTCTATAAAGCTGGAAATATGAGGGTTTGGGGGCATTCTTTAAGTTCAGGAAACAGGTGATACAGGGATCTGCATGGCCTCTTGTCCACTATTGTTATATGTATAAATACAAGTGTCAGTATCACACTGACACCCTTATCACAGCCATGGCTAATCATTTATATTAGTGTAGTGGGCATATCAGTAGAAAGGGAATGCTACATCATATCGCCTCAGCATTACAGAGAGTAAACAGGCTGTATTATCATCAACCATTCCACAGAATCCAGAAACCAATGTGGTATACTGGGCTAAGACTACTTAGATCAGATATTGAGGATAGTGTGTAAAAGGCTGCAAAACCTGCTGAAAATCAAGAAATGTTGCATGCAAGACAGATATTAGACCATTACATACCATTTTTAAATACTATGCAGTAAACTGGCCAATACTGTGTTTATTGTATGGCAGTTGCTGGTTAAATTAACAGCAAAAGAAACAAATAACAAGAGGAAAAAAACAGACTAAAGAACTGCCAGATGCCTTCTTGACAGTTAGGCACTAAATGATCTGCCACCCTCAGGTTCAGTTTTCAGACAAGTTTGAGACTGCTGCATTCCACTTCCTGAACACGGCAGCTTTCAGTTTTGGCCCTGAGGAAGAGAAAAGCAACTGGGAGAAAAAGACTTGGTTTGACTCTGCACTTTTAAGGCAAGTCATCTAGAAAAGATCAAAACAGAGTCAAAACATAACAGCAAGGCTGTGAAATGTAGTTGGTTGTAAAATGACCCAAATGGAATACCAGCATGAAAAATACCAGGCAAATCACATCCTTCAGCCCATCAAAAGCAGGTGGGTAAGTATGAAATGTAAGAGTTAATGCAGTCCTCTAGATTAAGTAACCAATAAGTACTTACCAGGATGAATCCTAACTACACTTTGGGATCCTGATTACAGGTCTCTACCATCATCACCAAGGAGAGATTAATTACTTATTAACTCAGGCACTAGGATACAGACTTCCTATTGCTTTTGTGGATATATAGTACAGATATTTGAAAAGAAAATTATACACTGTTATTTTTCCTCCTGAAGTATCTACCAGGCATACTACAGTATTTACGGATCCAGTTTCACAATCTCTTTAGGGCAGTAGATGTAGGGACTGCTGCCAAAACGGGTCATCCTATCTGCTCTCATCTTTTTACCCACCTTACTAAACTGGTAAAGTGAGGATAACTAGGCATGTATTCTAAACATTGCTAGGACTCTCCCTAAAGACTAAACAATTATTTTATTTTATATGATCCACATACTGTAGCGTGGTCTATAACCTAGATTCAAATGTGAGTGAAGAAGACACTCAACTATACCCTGGACAGTGGGCCAGGGGAAGCAGAAATAATAACATTCAGTGAAACTACAGAAATAGACAGCTACAACCTGAAGTTAACTGAGAATTACTGAGAACATAGAAAGTAAAGTAGACTAAATCACAAAAAGCTTCTATGTTTTGGCAGAAAAGTATGGAAAGAGAATAGATGTGCTATCACACGATAATTACGCTTAAGTACACATTAAATAATGATGGTAAACAAAAAATAGATGGTCGTTGAAGTCTACATGCGTGCTGTTCAGGTAGAGGTTCCATGCTTGTCTAGCGATGCATATGCAGTGACCATCTGGCACATTTTTATGGGTGCAAAGGTGGGACCAGAACTGTCTGTACATACGGATGTAAAGAGCGCCAAGGAATAGGGGCTACTGGGAATGTTGGCCAGGTCTTATGCAAGCACAGAGAAACCGAAGAAAAGGCTCATTGTCCCGGCTACCTGGAGCAGTGAATAATTACGCGCACATGATGAAACGCGCTGCGGGGCTTTGAGGAGAGCAGGGTACCGGGGCGCGGGCGGCAGGACACTGGTCCGCCCGGCGAGCAGCGGAGCCCGCCCGGCGCCGGGGGGCAGCTGCGGGGTGCGGAAGAAGGGCGGGCGGGAGCGTCGGGGCCCGCAGCACGGGGAGACCGAGCCCCACGGCACCCGGGAACGCCAGCCGGGGCGGGAGGCAGCCGGCAACGAGTGCCCCCCAACCCTGGGCGCTCTGGGCACCCTGGCATCGGGGCGGGCCAGCGTGGCTCTCGGGGGCCCGCTACTGGCCAGGAAACTTTCTCACCCGCGGCCCCCGCCACCTCCCCCGGCTCGGGGCGGCAGGTCCCCAGCCCGCCCAGCCCCGCTGCCCTCGCTCCCCGCGCCGCCCCCTCCCCTCACCTGGGCGAGAGCGGTGCCGGCAGCGTGGGGGGGTGGCGCTCCATCGCTGCGGCGGAGCGGGAGCAGCTGTCGACGGTGACAGCTCCGCGCTAGGTGAGCGCCGCCGCCACTGAGCAGGCGCGGAAGAAGGCGGCCCCCGCGATGATGTGGCCCGTGATGCGCAGAGCCGCCGCCGCCGCCGCCGCCGCCACCGGCCGCTCCGAGCCGCCGCTGGGCGGCGGAGGGAGGAGCCGAGCGCCGCCGCCCCGCGTCGCCCGTGGGATGGGACAGGATGGGATGGGAAGGGATGGGATGGGGCGCCGTGGCCGTTGTCGCTCCCAGCCTGGCCCCCGCGGCGAATCCCCGCCGCCCGACGCCCGCTGCCCGCGCTGCGAGCCCTCCTGCTTCCCCTTGTCACTGCGTCCTGCCGGCCCCTCGGCTGTAGCGGGGGACGAAGCTGCACCCTCGCCTCTCTGCCCCCGCAAGGGCCCGGCTGGTGCCCCGCAGCCAGGCAAACAAAGCGCTGGGGAGTGGGGCGCCAGACCGCTCCCCGGGCAGCGGCGGCGGCGGCAGTACTTTTGCTTCCACTCGCAGAAGCTTTCTTGGCCGTAGCATAGGAGTCGCCGTTTTGTACTGACTCCTGACTGCCAGTTACCAGGACATTGTCGCTCTTTCCTGCCAGTTGACAAAAAGCAGCTTCCCCAAGAATCCAATGTTGTAAAGTGTTTGGGTCAGTTGGAATATCCTTGTTCTTGCCCAACTGGACTGTACACCTTGCAAACAGCATGTAAGTCTACAAGTTCCTCCCTTGACATCAGCTGCCTCTATTTAGCTAAGTATGAAGCCAAGGCCTTGCTGGACTCCTGTTTTGCAAAACACTTGATATTAACACTTTACATTAATGCGTTGAAACAGTCAAGCCAGCTAAATTTGTGCATTTATTATCAGTACTAGTATTATTCCTCAATTGTTGCTCAACACTTTGAAGTGGTGAGGATGCCTTAACTGGAAGGTGAAAGGGAAGAAAGAGGATGAAAAGAGAAGATTTAATGATGGTGACAACAGCCAAGCCCACAGCATCTCTTTTCCTGTCTACAGAGAGAAAAAAAAGCACTAGCAAGTCACCAAGTATCTTCTATAAACTGGAGCTAGTTGTGATGGTAAAATGTATTTGCAGGACTGGGGCCAAAACATTCTGCACTACGAGAGTGAAACATACAGGATCAGCTTGAACATTCACCTCAATACCACCTTAAATGAATGAAGCAGCCCAAACTTCAGAACTAATAATTCAGCTGTCTCAAGCCTGTATTTATTGGGGATTTGGGCTGCAGATACTGTAGCTTCCCTACCCTAGTACCAAATCTATATATCCATGGCCTGTGTGAGCTCAGGTGTTTCACAGCTTGGATACTTAGCTGGGCTACCCTACAAATCAGATAAAGATCACATCTGCCTATGTTGCCAACAGGTGAGACTGCAAACCTGAGGTTTGGCAATAGCACCTGAGGGTGCTGTGTCTGGCTTTTCTAATTGCTTGTCTGGTTATCTTGGGCAATCACTTCATCACTCGCTACTACAGGCTCCTTGGCAGCATTATGCCCCACCCTCCATGGAAATCACATCATACCCATGGATGAAATATATTGTTTGAGGTTCACACACTATTATTTTGGGTTGTGTACAAATTCAGAAAGACTCACTTTTGAGGCCCAGGGCAAAAAACTCAGCCCTCAATATTTTTCAGTTATTAAAGCTAGCAATGGGATTTTTCTGGGAAATAGAAATTCTGGAGTGCAGCTGAGGAAGAAAAGGTGCAGGTAGCAAATTCGGTGGAATGCACCTGGCACTGTGGATGGGCTGGGGAAGGAGCAGAGGACACTTGTTTGGGACAGTCTGTCAGGAAAACAGCAGGGTGGTCTCTTGCTTGAGGCCTTGCAGAAATTTGCTTCTTATTCATGTTAATTCCAAGATACTGGGATCTGGGTGGTTGTGTGGTTGGGTTTTTTTTCCTTTGTCATTTTCCTCTGTCCTTTGCAATGGGGGCCTATAAACACCACTTACCTGATTACTATTTATTCTCATTTTCATCTTGGACTTCCTATCTTGTTTCTTATGAACCATTCAGTTTTCTTTTTGCAGTTTTCACATTGTCTAGATGTGAAAGGACAGAAACTGCAGAACCGATAAGGACAGATAAGGACAGAGATTGCAGAAGAAATCCTGACTAACAGGCTGTTACTATCAGTGTCAGCTGAACTTGGTGGTTTTGTAAGTTTCTTTTCCTAAGGATGATTAAAACTCCCTCAGGCTCTGATATTTAATTTTAGGTTCATTTATCAAATTTTGAAAGTGAAAATGGGAGAGTTTTGAGAGACAAGCACCTACTGGCAGGTGTTCAGGTGATGTTACCTGCTGGTAGATTGGTTCCACAGGCTCTTCATGGTGTTGGGATGGACTTTTTGTCCCAAATCACAGAATCGATCAGTTTGGAAGGGACCATAGTGAATCATCTGGTCCAACCTCCCTGCTTAAGTAGGGTTTGCACAAAATTGTGTCCAAACAGTTCTTGAATATCTCCAGTATGGGAGACTCCACAATGTGTCTGGGCAACTGTTCTAGTGTGTGGTCACCTGCACAGTAAAAAAGGTCCTCCTCATGTTCAGGTGGAACTTCCTGTGCATCAGTTTCTGCCTCTTGTCCTGTTGCTTGGTAGCACCAAGAAGAGCCTGGCTCCATCCTCTTGTCATTCTTGCCACTGATGAAATCTCCTCTCAGTCATCTCTTCTCAAAGCTAAACAGGCCTCCAGCTGCCTCAGCCCTTCCTCTTAAAGAGATGATTCAGTTCCTTAATCACGGTTGTTGCCCTCGCTGGACCCACTCCAGGAGCTCCATATCCGTCTTGTCCTGAGGAGCTCAGAACTGGACACAGCCCTCCAACTGTGCCTCACCAGGGCTAAGCAGAGGAGCAGGACCACCAACCTTGACCTGCTGGCAATGCCCTTCTAAATGCACGCCAGGACACGGCTGCCCCCCGTGCCTTTGTCCTTGTTGTGTTTCAGGAGGTTCAGTCCATGTCACGACGATCTCCCAGCGGAGCGCTGCCCCGCTGTCGCGCACGGGCGGCAGCGCCGCTGCTCCTCCCGCCCGGCAGGGGGCGACCCGTCGCCGAGCGCGCGGGCCGCTCCACTTCCGTGTGGGCGGGCGCATGGCGGGCCCCGGCGGCGCGGCGGGGCCGGCCGCGGCCCGGGAGCTGCTGGACGTGCGGCCCCGGCCAGGTGAGTCCGGCACCGGCCTGCAGCCAGCGGGGACTTGGCTCGGCCCGGTAGCCCGAGGGAGGGGCTTGTCGGGCCGCCGGTGACCCACTGGTGATTGCATCCCGCGTGTGTTGAAGAGCTGCTGTCGCGGGGAGGGGTAATGCGGGGAAATCCACGTTAAGCTACGGGAAGTCGTAGCGACGTTTTTATGAGAGCAAAGAAAAAAGTTAAAAAGACAGAACGCTGCGCTTTAATTAATGATACCAGGAGGATGGCTTCGTTGGTGGTCATAAGGATAATAAGAATAAATAATGCGGAATTCCCTGGCACCCGTTTGGGTTTTCCGGCGCTGCTGCTGCCCACGGTTAGCAGAGGTCATTGGCACCCGGATTTAAATCAGTGCGACGGCACGCCTCAGCTCCCACCTCACCGTGCCTTGCAGAGGGGAATTAGAGGTTGTTTTTCTAATTGCTATAACTCTAGCTTAATCAAAATTTGTCTCAAAAACAGCTTAAGGAATTTTAGCTTAAACTCAAGGAGTGTATGAAAGGTGACCTGCAGGCTGAGACCCCTGGCCTGTGTAGCCCAGTATTTCTTCCAAGAGCAGAAAAAGCTGATGGCAATTATGGAGAACTTGTAAGCTTAAGCATTTCAATACTCATTTGTTTGTTTGCAGGGCTGGAAAACATTTTGCTGATTAATTCAAAATTAAGCAGCAAGAAGGCCACAACTTTACAGACGGTTAAGGTGCCAAGGAGCAATGGTAAGTACGGAGGAGCTTGTCCCTGGTACTGTGTCAAGTGATAGATAACATTTGTGACACAACTTTTGCTTTGGTGCTTTCCTTGAAAAGGGAGAAGCTTTTGTGTTCAGTTTCTAGAGGTGGTAGATCCTCCTCCCATTACAATTCCATGTCCCACTGGTGAGTCACATAACTGCTGCATAACTAGATTTTGCAATGCTGGCGTTACAGCTCTAAAGATTGTTCTTTCCCAGTGTATTTTTTAGAAGATTTTGTTTTTGGGGCTCTTTTTTAGAAGTAATTTCTCAGTATATTTGTTGTATTAAAGCATTTAATTTAAAAAGGGCTCCTGTCAAATTATTTTATGTTTTGTGATTGATCTGAAATTTAAAAAGATTGTTACATCAAATTCTTTGTTGGATAAAAGTCTCTTCAAAAATGACAGTGTTTCAAAGATAGATTATACCTGTTAGATCTTTGTGGAGCTCACCTGAAATAGTACCTCTTCTTAAAGAAAGAAAACTAGTGTTTGGCTCATCTGCATGTGTGGAGCAGTTTATTTGAAGAAATTGTGGAGGTGAAAATATTGTCTTCCTCCAAGGAAGGGTTATGAGTGTGATTCTCCTAATTCCATTGATTACATTAAAATTCTTGTGAAGTCCCACTGGAGCTGTATAGGATAAGTGCTTTATACTTCAACCTGGAGCTTCCATCTCTCTTCCACCATCTTAATTTCAGAGTTTCTTTTGGTAATTATGTTGACCTTTCATTAGTCTATCATGGCATCTGCTGCAGCTAATTTTTCCATCTTCTTTAAGACCTTCAGTCTATACTTAGTTATTGTAGACAGCTGGAAATTACAGTTGAAATGGAATCTGTTATAAAGGCTCATATCTGAGGTATAAATGTGAACACTAACGAGCATCTCTTTGACTTTACATATGTATGTATCTTTTCAGTTTTGGACCGAGTACAGAGCTTTTTACCACAGATGGCCCAGGCAAATGATGAGCTCAAAAGAAAAATGGTAACAGCACCTACTCATCAGTTTGATATTGAACATCTAGACAGTGAAACAGAAGAAGTTATAGAAATGGTAAATATATTTTCCTATTTTAACATCAATCTAGATGGGATTAAAATAACTCTCTGATCTTAGAATGAGTAATATGATAGATAAAGTGACGTCTTTACCATCATACTTGAGGAATTTAATCACAGGGGATTAAGTAGTTTAAGACTGGAATAAGACATGCTTTTGAATCTACAACTCTGAATCAAAAGTAAAAAATTGTATTTTAAATGTCATCTAGGTGATTATGTTTAGAAACTGGACAATATAAAGCCTAGTAAGGCATAACAGAAGGCTTTAGTATAAGAGTAATAACTGGCTTTCAGCTCTGCTTTGTTGGCATTTTTAGGAATGACTAGATCTTGGGTTTAGAAAAGTTGTTAGTGTTGTTGTGATCCTTTGTTGCTGCTATTTGTCTGTTTATTTACAGTCACATAAATATTTTATTTCTGTTTTAACTGAAGTGCTGCAGCCACATGCTTATATAAGAAAACTTTATTTTGAAGGTGATATATGTGCATGACCCAGCCAAATGCCTTCTGGCCAAGGAGACCTCAAAATTATGGCTCTCTATATGGATATAGGAGATCTCTTCAAAAGATATTCTGGTGGCTTAAACTGCTTGTTATTTTAGCGTAGTTGTAGTGCCCTGAATACTACTACGTTATAAGATATAAACTATATTAATATCTATATCTACATGTGTTTGTATTTTTGTAAAGACCCCTTATACACTAAATGTTTTAATTTGAATTTTTTACTGAAAAGTAGTTTTGTTGCCTGCTGCTTGTTAGTTTAAATACCTGATTTAGACAATCTGAGTTCAGCTATTGACTAAGTTCTTTCTTTGATAGTGATATAAATATGGCCTTAGATTTCCTATAGGCCAGTAATATTGATTAATCTCTTCATGATATTTGTAAATCCCTAGGAAAACCCAAAAGTCTTTTTTAT
Organism: Molothrus ater; assembly: GCF_012460135.2. Taxonomy (NCBI): domain Eukaryota; kingdom Metazoa; phylum Chordata; class Aves; order Passeriformes; family Icteridae; genus Molothrus; species Molothrus ater. The sequence continues at coordinate 53,863,972 of NC_050482.2, read as the reverse complement.
GGTGGTTGTGATTTTCTTATGGTAGCAGGCTGTTTAGTGTGTTTACCTTGTTTTATTCCAGTGATAGAAGTGCTGTAGTGTGTGTGTATATATATGTGTATGTATGTAGTATATATAACATGTAAACCAAGATTTTTTTTTTCAGAATGTGGCTGTAGTTGAACTGAGTGATTCTGATACAGATGAGGAGTCGCTGACTTCAGAAGATGATTCAGAATCTGATGAAGATGACTCTGTAACGGATGAAGTGACAGTAGACAACATTAAGTTTCCTAAACAAAAGGGAGAAAAGGGCAAAATAGAAATTTTGGACAGCAAAGCAAATGAGTAAATCCATTTTATTTTACTTTTAAAAACCCCAAACCAACCAAATCATGTTTTTTCACTTCAAAGAGTTGTCCTTTAAACCACTTTGTTTCCCAGTGTAGCATCTCTGAGGATCCCATGAAATGCTATAGTTTACATGGTGGAGAATTCAGGATCCGCTAATGGCTGGGGAAGGCTGGGTTTCTGAAGAATGAAGTGCAATTTTATTCATCAAATAACAGGGAAATGCACTTCATAGTAGATTACACCAAGAAAGCAGCTAGAGTAAAGGGGCACTTGAAAGTTGAAAATTCTTGTTCTGTCGCTTTGTTTGTTGAATAAAATTTTTTTTTATAGGAAGATAGAAGTTTTTGCTTCAGGGGCAAGAAAGAGTTAACTAGGAAAAAAGCTTTGTTTTCATATTCTATGTACTGTGAAGTGTTATGTACACTCTCTTCACTATTAAACATGATCTTTAAGTACCCTAGAGGTATGTCTACATTTCATTAATGGCAGTGACTGCTCAACACTGGAGCCGTGGCTGAGCTCATTTCCAGCTGAGCCAGCCTGGGTAAGGACAGCCATGAGCAGAGAGTTCAGCAAAGGATTACTTAGTACTTACCCTGTGTGCCTGCACTGGGCTCCACACCAGCACAGGGAGCTTAGAGGCTCCTCTGGGAAACCTTTGTAGCTGTGGTGCAAACACTCTCCATACTCAAAGGATCAAGGCTGCCTCTGGGGTGTTAAGATGGCTTTAAGCTACACTTCTCATCCCCTGATTTCCCTGCCATGTTTCCAATCTCCATTTTGTTACTGACAGAAGGATGAAAAGGTGAATTTTCTGTTGGCCTGTACTTAAGTTGGTTTGACACAATTGTGAAACCAGAATCAGTGAAAATGTGTCCCATTTTATTTACCTCAGATTGATCAAATACAATGGTTTGGGCTATTACATTTACTTCATAGATCAGTCTGCATTTCAGAAGAATCTGTCATGCTCCTGGATGTCATTGTTTCTTGTAAAGGAACATTGTATTTTCTACACCATTAAAGTAAAATTTTCTATACTGTATTTGCTCAAATATTAAACTTAATGTCATGACTTGAAATCTGCAGTTATCTATAGAATTTATTTTGAATCCTGTACTTAAAGTTCTAGTTTTAATACCTGTTTCTGTAGTATTTGTGGTAAGAAATAACAGAGATTCTAGTCTTTCTTTTACAATGTGGCTTAAATATAAGATGATTTACTGATTAAACCACGGAATATTTTAGTGAAGGGGAAGGATGGGGATCAAAGAATCAGACTGCTACCTTTAATAACAGCCCACAGATAAATGAACTTTGGGTGTTTTTGCATTCTAAGAGCAAGGAGTCTTAAAAGGCTTAGTTAAATAAGGTCTCAATCTATAGAAAATTTCTTCCAAACTGAAAAAAGTTTGAAAACCAACATCTGATCTTGGTCATTTAACAAGGCATTTTCCCAGAGATTAAAAAGAACTCAAAAGTGTGAAATACAAAGTAATAATCATACAGTATGAAACAGTGATTACAGTCCATGTGCACAGACACAAAATGTGATTTTAATCCATTAATGTAACCACCTTTCAAACTGCAGGCAGATCACACATTCTGTATCAACAAAAAGGTAGAAAATATTTTCAGTAACTTTAGCTTGATATGCATAGTTTAACACCAATATTGAACTCTGTATGTACTATACAAAGATCATAGTAAGTGCACTTCCTTGCATTGATTTACTTCTTATGGCACAAAGATTTTCTGAACTGCTGAAAAGTCACCAGAGCAGAGCGTTTCATTGCTACCATAAAACCTGAACTGGTTTGTAGCAAAAATGGCATAATCAGTATATTCTAGTTCAACTTTGGAAGCCTAATGACTAAGGATTTAAAATGATCATGTAAACATTATGTCACAGAAATATGAAGTAGGTGTGTGAGAACTTATTCTTCAGTTCTATTTAAAAAACAGAAACTGAACCATATTCTTGGGGGGGGTTTGGTGAGGGGAGGATGGGGGGAAATTGTGCTACCAGCTGTTGCTGCTACATAATTTAAATAACTTCAGGGTGATTTCCAAAAGTCATTGTCTGTCAGACTAAAATCTGGACCTAATTTGTAGAAACTTATCTGTGGAATGAGTATTTGTTTTTTTGGTTGTAGCACTGCAGACAGCATATCCTAGGTGTGGTATCAAGCGCTTCATGTGGTAATCAAGATTCAAACTCTGCTTCCCAAGTGAAGTTGTTACTTTAATATTCTACAGTGATGGCTTTGGTTCTGAGATATTCATGAAGAGCTTCTTCACCTGTACAAGCACAATATTCACCTGTTAGAACAGCAGCTAAATGAATTGTGTCAGACTGTAATTTTTATTATGAAAAAATTTGAAACACTGTAGCCAATATTTGAGTCCTTAAGGAACAATGAAAACTAATTACCTTCCCACTGTGATTTACAAGCCTGGTTTGACAAGGGGCTAGACCCAACAGATGTGGAAGAAAAAGGAACTGGACTTTACAAGCAGCTCCCCAAGCAGTAGCAGTCTTTAGAGGGCCACTGGGGACTCATAGCTGTATTTATGAACTTTGCTTCTCCTCTATTAAAGGTCAGAGATAGAGAAGCTGTGTGAAAATCAGTAATCTTTTTTTCCCTGACATCATCACTCATTTTGTTTTCAGGAAATGTCTTTGAAGATTCCAAAAGCAAAAATCTGTTGTGTGAATGAAATTTGATTTTCCTTTTTTCTCTCCCCTGAAGCTTGATCTGTCCAGACTTGCAAAGCTTCTTTGACAGAGTGGACTTCACTTTTCTAGAAAGTTATTTTGAAAAGAGAGTGGTTTTAATGCATCTTTTTCTGAGTCTGTTGACAAATTTTGGTGACATTTTAAGCTATAAAAAGTTTCCCATGCTCTTACCTAGACGAGAAACCTAAATTAGCATTCTCTCTGAAGGAACTAATATTTTGGCCAATACCATTGTTACTTGACAGCCTTTTGTAGCCTGTACAGAGCTCTAAAAGCTGTAATTTATTTGTTTGCTCTCAGAGCAGTTGGAGAGGAATATTCTGTGTTATTTAACAAATGTACAGGAAATGATGAATGGGAGGTATTGAAGTGGGAATATTTAGGGAGGGAGAGGAATTGGGTTAAGGATTGTAATTCTTTCATTGATTAGGACTCTGAGACAATAAATGAGGGAAGGGGACAACTTACCTAAATCTTTCCCAAAGCCAGACAGTTTAAATCCACCAAATGGCGCTGCCACGTCAGTTTTGTTGTAAGTGTTAATAAAAACTGTCCCAGCTTCTAGCTTTTCACTGATGTAGAGAGCTTTGTTTATGTCTTTTGTGAAAACTCCTGAAGCTAAGCCATATTCTGTGGCATTTGCCCGTTGCAATACTCCATCAACATCCCTGTGGGGGAAATAAATTATTTAATTGCAACTAGGTAAAATAAACAAGTGTTAGCAACCTTCTACCTTCAGTGTCATTGAAGCAATTTTTCCCATGGCCTTTCTTCTCCAGTGAGCTTTTTAAAAGATGACTTATTAAGGACAGATCTGTGTGTCAATCTGACAGATCCATGGCAGTTCACACCCTTGTTTCAAGGTCATGAAGCTCGTAACTTCACTTTTCAAAGGTTAATATCTACACTGAGAAATGCCTTGGAAAATGTTGCTACTGTACAACTTGGGAATTAGAGCAATACAAAAATGCCTGGTAAAGCATATGATCAATCAGTTTGCTAAAATTGTGTCCATCTTTACAAGTTAATGCAGAATAAAAGCTGGAATTTAAACTGCTATCAAGACATAACTTTTCAGACTATTTCCAGAGTGCTATTTTCTATCTGCATCTCATCTCCATACAGCTTCAAAAATCAATAGTAGTTTAAAACTTTAAAAAATTCAATGCAGTTCCTTAAGACTACAGAATTTATGGATGTGAAAGGTTATCTACATGGCCGGTTCTTAACTTTATTATCAAACTGCAGAAGATGAAACCTGATGGAAATATTTATGTGAAGTTTCTATGTAGTGTTTTAATCTCATCTGTATGCTAAATAATTCTTATGATCCAGAATGAAAGAGATTAGAAAATACAATTTACAAAATATATAGAGGAATTTTCATTTGCAACAGTAATGTGCCAGTGTTACACAATACACAACACTGCAGTCTTCTATAACAGGAAAAATAAGTAATTCCACTGGGAAAAATACACATTTTGTAATTTTATCAAGCTGTTGCAATTACCACTCAAATTTCACTAAAACGTTTCACTAAATACTAGGTATTCAGATTGGTCTAACAAGATTTTACAAACTACTGTGTATGCTGTTACTTCTTCACTTTGGGTGAAAATACAGTAACCAGACGAGAACATACCCATTTTTAAATTTAGAGATGACCATCACAGGACCAAAGGATTCTTCCTGGGCAATATACATATGGTCTTCAACATCTGTGAATACAGTGGGTTCCATGAAGAAACCTAAAGAGAGGATAGAGCATGGTTTTGAGCATGGTAAAAGTGCTTAAGGGTTTGCTGTTGTCCAGGCCATTTCTGTCCCATGCTTTGAGGTCATAAATAACTTGCAACTTGAAACAGAAAATAATTACAAATGAAGTATGAATGGAAATGCATGCACTTCAAGAGAAATAGCAGACAAAAGGGTAAAAGAACAGCCTCTACATCAGTGATAACGTGTGCTGTTCCCTGCCAGGCTGGGAGGTCTGCGTGCCACAGCCCAGGTGACTTCTTGGGGGAAGACCCTGTTATCTGACAGCAGGAAGACAAGGTTAAGGCAAATCATAGAGGCCACTGTTTTTCTTGCTACTCGACAAGAAGATGGATTGTAAGATCTAAATAAAGATCTCATACTTTATTTGCACAGCTTCTCATAATATGAGATTTGAAAGCTCTGTAGTATCATGGGCTTACCTGGTACTGTTCCCACAATACTGCAACTCCACAAAATACAGCTGAGACAATCGTGACCGCTCTTGTATAAAGTGTAGAAGTTCTAAATATCTCTGGAAAGCCTTTTACCTGGTCTACGTACTTGTCTTCCTCCATACACTAGAGTGGCTCCTTCTTTTACTCCAGTTTCACAGTATTGCAGCAGCTTTTCCAAATGTGCCTTGTGATTTTGTGGACCATGATCTGTAGATCTGTCAAGCGGGTCGCCAATTTTCATCTTTTTTATTTCTTCAACCTATGGGTTACCCAATTAAAATGAAGTTACATAACACAGCAATATTGTTAAAGTGACCAGAAATTAGGAATGCTGTCTTTGGTGCTAGGAAGATGGAATCTAAGAAAATACTGGATTCCTAGATATAATGCTTTTCCCTTTTTATAATTAGGCTTTGTCTTTTGTTTCATAATCTCTAATAACTTCCTAAAGTTTTTGATGCTTTGTTCATGTGTGTATTATCTTCTGCTATTAAGATAGGTATGCAAAATGTTAACTTTTACCAGTGGTAAATGACTTAGGACAGACATTTCCTGTTCTTAAGCAAAATAAATGAATTCTCCAGTGCCACAACATGGCGACTATTGCATTTTTTAATAGCGACCTTTGTATTATTCTAGCTATGCTTCCTATATTCCTTTTTTTGACTTTACAGAAGCCTTCTTCAATCACATTGACCTGAGTTCAGTAATTATTTGTAATCTTATTTTTCTAGTCAAATATGAACTTTCACTGAAGGTACTGCCACTTATCTGTGTATTACTGGTACAAATATCTCCCTTCAATGCTTCCTTTTAACCATGTAAGAGGTCCCTGAGAAGCATCACTGTCTATCATAAGCAATAATGAGAAAATGGGTCATTGAAAATAAGAAACACAAGTGTGTATAAAACTAGTGGATCCTTCTGCCACAGTAAAACATATGCTTAAACTTTAGTCCTTGAATATCTTACCACTTTTCTAACAAACTCATCATGAATTGATTCTTCCACAAACAGCCTGCCAGCTGCAATGCAGTTTTCTCCTTTGTTGAAATACACTGCTCCCATACCCTGATCAGGAAAAAACCATAAATATTTATATGCATTTTGTTCAGTCTCCATTCTGTTCCCTTAGGTTGTATGCAGTGTTTGTGACCCCAGAGGCTTAATGCTTTATGTTAAAGGATATTACCAATGCAACATCTTATTTATGAACTTTGAACACAATATGGCTGGTAGGGAAGGTGAATTATTATGATTGATAATTGATGCATGATTGATTGATTGATCGATTGATGAACTAAAAACTATATGGCAATACGGAGCTCAATTCTTTGTTTTGTTGTAATTGATAATGTATATTTCTTGTAGTATTGCCTTTTTGGGGCAGCATGGACAGTTAAATTGTGCTAGCATAAAGAAATATGACTGTTTTCTAACAGATCTCAAGGTTTTTCATGTAAAGGATCCCTGGTATTTTTTTTGTCAAGTCAAGAAGAATATGGCAGTACTGTGAGGATGTACACAAAGGCTTTGAATAAATTTTACTTCAAAGTAACATTACCATTTTTACAGCTCTGTCAAGTTCACAGTCACTGAATATGATCAATGGTGATTTGCCACCAAGTTCCAGAGAAACTTTCTTCAGGTTAGCAGCTGCACTGTAAAAAATAAAAATAGTAATATAAACCCAAAATAGTAATATAAACCCAATTTTTAATATATTTTTCAATTATTTCCTTTGAATCATAACTAGTGAAAATGTATAAACCTCTACTGTCCAGTAGTGACTTAACAGAATTCTACATAGGGGTAAACAACCATATACAGTTATGCTTTTTCATTACTGCTACATGCACAGCATATCTAGTAAGGTACTTCAGAACCAGACTAAGTAGGGTTTATTTATGATTCATTTGCTGAGAGTACCTCTTCATGATCTGTTTACCAGTTGGTGTTGAACCAGTGAATCCAACTTTGCGAACATCTGGATGTTCAGAGAGGTGCTGTCCCACTAAGCCACCTATCAGAGTGAGGAAAGCAGTGTAACTGGATGGTACATGGACAATTTTTACTATTCCAGCAGCAGCACTGGAGCTGCTGAGAAGGAGCTTACACCACAATCAAATACAGTATCACATTTCTATTTATATTTGCAACTTTATTCCTATGACTATGAATAAGCTTCACAATTAGGTGAACAGGTTTCTCTGTAATACATTCTTTTCCAGAGTGTTTATGTCAATTGTGTGAACTTGTAAAGGGTGTAGGCTGACAGCTCCTACCACTAACTAAAGCCAGATTTTTCCAATTCTCTTCTGGAAACATATGAAATCACTGCATGAAAAGATGCAAGCCTAGTACCTGTGAAAAGACCTATGTAATAGAGCTTCAAAAAGGTGAAGAATTTCACCAGTTTTAGCATGACCTCTCCCAGAAAAATAATGAGTTCAAGTTTTACCTGAACCAGGCAGAATATTTATAACGCCCTTAGGAAATCCAGCTTTAGCTGAGAGTTCTGCAAACTTCAAGGACGTCAGAGGTGTGACCTAAGTAGAAACATTTAGATTAGGTCTCCTGTCTTAATCAAATGCATGATGATACCTTTTACATTCAATGCATTTAGTTTTGATATAATATTCACCTGTATTGGCATATTAGAAGTGATGGCTTATGGAAAATAATTAATTCTTGAAAATGAGATTAGCATCAGAGCAGAATTGGAGTCAATCAATACTTTTTATCACCATGGCAGTTTGTATTATTACAAATGCACTTTCAAATATATGACACAGTCAACACATGACAGATCAATCTGTGAGTGAAATCTGCTATATTGCCTAAATCATTCTGCCTGAACAGGGGCATCTGGGCCATCTGTATATTTCTTTTTGTTCTTACCTGAGCTGGTTTGAGTACAAGGGTATTGCCTGCAGCCAAGCATGCTGCGCTCTTCCAGGCAAGCATCATCAGTGGGTAATTCCAGGGGATAATAATTGCACAGACACTTCAGGTAGAGAAAAGCAGGGAAAGATTACATATTTGATGGCAGCTTTTCAATGGCTTTTCTGCATGTCAAATCTGTCACTAAGAAGAAAAAGTGACACTCACCCAATTGGTTCTTTCTTGGTGAATGTTAGATTATGGTTTGGCCGGGCCTGGTTAATTGGAATTGTAGCACCCTAAAAGACGAAGGAGGGACAAATCTTCATATTGATTTATAACTTTTATTACAAATATATTTGCCATGTAAGTATGTTTCAGAAAGCTACAGAGTAGGCTTCAAAACCACAAGCATTTTTGCATGAGGGAAAGGGGAACAGCTGCTTCTACTGTATGATTTCCTATTGTAGATATTGTAATCAAGTCCTGATTGTCAGCTGGGTGAAATAACAGCACAGATTAAAAAAAAGTATGGGAGAACATAAATCAAGGGTCTGATGAACAAAAAAAAAGCTGGATGATATTCTTGATTGGTCTCAAAGATACTGGAAGAAATGTTCTTGAACGTGTGCCACACGTTCTGCCATCAAGCAAACTCACCAGCCTTGGTCAGACTGCAGCAAAGCTCAAGTCTCTGCACTTACCTGCTTAATAAGCACAGTGACATTCTGCTTCATGAATAACCAAGAGCTGACCAAGCAAGTATATCCACTGTGACACCTCAGCTGATTTCTTCACTATTTAGAGCCACAGTCTAAATCCATATTCTCCAGATGGAGGTGGACTTTCCTTTTGTATTGACAGAGCGACCCATTCTAGGTAAAATTCTAATTTTGCTTTAGTTTTTGATTCCTCAGTAAATTTTTCCTTTTACTAATTTTTGGCACTGTTTCAGAAGAATAACAACAAAAAAGAAGTGTAGAGAAGCACTGCCATTGATCATTTCCTTTACATATTCACTTGCCTGAATTTTGTCACACCATCCAGCAAAGTATCTGAATGTTTGCACAGACATTCCAATATGAGTCTTCAGAGCTAAAGTGTAGACAGCTCCTGAGTCAATAGACTCTATTGTCGCTAACTCCTCTTGATGTTCTTCCATCAGATCTGCAAGTCTTTAATAAAAATGTTAAAAATCTGCATTATAGGAAATGACATCTAAAATTATATTAGGTGTGGCAGAGAAGCATAATCAAAATAGCATTGCCACTAAATTTGGAGGTGGAGGCACCGCCCTTAATATCAGTGAAGGATTGAACAATTGCCCATTACTCTGCAAATGTCTTCACATTGGCTGTAGTAGAGACTGAATGAAAACATGAACTGTGCAAACTCACTTAAGGTGTAAGTAAGACCGTAGTAAGTATTACTAAATTGATAATAACTATCAGTGTCTCAAAAATACATCTGCACAGATTGATACCTGTACTTATGAGGCACTACTGTTAGTTTAGTGTCCCCTGTTCAGGTCTGTTTGCATCAAAGAATTTTCACGTTCAGTCTTCCACATTGTCTCACATGCATTAATGTTTTTCTTCAACTTCCCTCTGAGATTTGGTACTCAGATATATAATCAGTGCTCCCACGTAATTTTAAGAGCTTAAGAAAAGTGCATTTTTGATCCTGTAAAGAGTATTCAAAACTGGGTGTGAAACTTGTGAAATTTTTCCATTATGTAAATTCTGACCATTTAAAGCATTTGCATAGCTGAGGGAAAATGTTCTTTTAGTACCTCTTTTAAGTGTATCTTGGAGACCCAGATAGAGGTCACGGCGTTGGCAGTGTTGTGTAAGAGAATGGATTTGGGCATGTGAGGGACAAAGGAGAAGGTTCCATATAAAGTGTGCTTAATATTTTCTATTAATGATTCCTTAAGACAAAGCAGCAGAGCTAGGAGCTTTAATGGCACACACATTCTCTTTGGTTCAGCACTCAAAATCTGCAGTTTGAACAGAGGCCTGAGAACAAGGGGCCTTATTTCAATTAAGGTGGTCCAGAGATAGCTTTTATCCACTGGGAATGGTTTGCAACATAAACACTCTGGTGTTTTATCCTAAAGAATGAGTTCCCTAAGCAAAGCTTTTAATCCAGGGATAACCAGCCCAGTGTAAGGGAACTGTATTTTTCTATACCTAATATAGCTATTCTTGCAAATCTTCCAAGTCTAAAACAGAGCAGGAGTTTTCACACCTTAAAATTTTCTCTTTAGGTCAGAGTTAACTTTGTCTCTCAAGTACTCTACATTCCTGATACAAATTAAACACAAGTTTATGCATGCCTTGAATATGTGCACACTTGTGAAAAACATAAGTATTTAATGTTCAGCTCTGACTTGCCTATTTTCTCTTGTGATGACTACTAACTTTGCAAGAGTCCTGCAGGCATTTTTCCATGGCCTGGTCACATAGTTAATAAGATAAGAATGTTTCACTTTGCTTTCATTCTTTTTTTGCTAAGATTCCTGCAATGTCTTATAAAACATGTGGCATTTTTTCAGGAGAAGCAACCTGAAAAAGTAGCTTCTTTACTCATATCTGCTCATTCATTTGCATGTTTAGACCTGAAAAAGCATTGAAAGTTTTTTATATAGCCCACAAAAGAGGTTTTCTTTATAGGGAAGCTCTGATGCTTCTAGTCACCTGAAGTTTGCAAGACAGTGTTCTCCCTCTGCTTTGGGAGAAGCATCGTACTGCATATGGAGAATCTATAATACTTGGGATTTTATTAGCTGCCTCCTGTGTCATGCTCACACTATCTAATCAGCATTGCCATCTTTCTAAGATCACCTCTACCCCTTCAAGAATCAAAGCTCACCATTAAAATAGCATTAATTCAACAAAACCTCTGCTTATCTTCTGAACCAACAGCAACACGGCCAAAAATAAGAACCAGGCATTAACTAGACACAGTGAGACAGATACAAAAAAGAGATAGAAGTATCTCAGGTAAATGTTTGAATTAGCTTAGAAAATTCCTGCACAGGACAGTTCTTTCTCTGCAGACCATAACACATCTCCTACAGTGGCTCTTTAGCCAGCTGCTGGCATGTGATCCTGGAAAAATCTAGCATCAGTTACAGTCTACTTCAAAATTAGTGGCAATGAAGGTGTATATTTACTGTATGGAGTGCACATGCAGGCAGGCTTAGCAAGGTCAAGTCTCTGCCTGCCTAACTCACACAGACGGTTTTTAAAGCTTAGCCTCATTTATATGGAAGGATGGGGGTTTACAAGGGAATTCTCAATCTTTGCAATGAAACTCATGTAGATTAAATGAAGACATCAAGTATTTAAAATATATTTTGCTCAAATTCTTTGCTTCCATTCATAAATAATAATGAAAGGTTGGCAGCAGTGAGAGACCACAAGTTCTTCTCTGACACAAGAAAGGTTGGCAGGCTAAGAGCTGAGGCTGCTGCACTGAAATCAATCAGGGGGTGAAAAGATGGCTAGTCTGGATCCTCTGACAGTGGAGTTATGAACATCCATCGCCTTCAGAAAATGTATACAACAATTCTTCAGAGAAACAAAACAAGATTTGAGGAAATGAAACAAATGCAAGCTGTCTTGTACATACCTGTACATGAGTCGCCCTCTTTCCCTCGCATTCATCCTCCCCCATTCACCATTTTCAAAAGCCTCCTTCGCTGCTGCCACTGCCTTGTCAACATCAGCCACAGAGGCAGAAGATACACTGGCTATTACCTGTGCAAAGGTAGCATTGTGTTAGCTCAAAAAGAAATATTGGGATACAGAATGTTACTCCTTCCTCCCAAACTTCTAGACTGGGTATAAGCAAATACTTAATATCCTCATCTGTGACAGTTGTCATGGGCAAGCCACGTGGGCTGCAAAAGGTTTAGACACAATTGAGGTGGCAAAATTTGGAGGACACTGCAGGGAGACAGATTCCTTAATCTTTCTTTTTCTTCAAAGTAAGGTGCATTGTCCTGTGGCCACGTTTCTCCTCACAGAGAAAAGCAAGGCACACCTTCCCAAGGATATTTTCTGGGAATTGTAGCGAGGAACCTCAGAGAAAGAAGAAACAATTCTTATCTCATTTGCTGGGCCTGTGTTTGTGCAAAAGTAGAATGCAATATGGAGATTGTTTACTCAAAGTGATAGTGTTTTGTTTCATTGGCCTATCAGGGCCAAGTGCATGTCCAGACTGTCAGTCAGCAGACAGGGACAAGATTCTGTTCAGTTGAGTTGAGTGCTGGTGCAGATTCAGTTTAGATGTAATATAGTATAATAAAGTAATTAATTAGCCTTCTGATATCAATGGAGTCCTCCTTGTCATTTCTTCCCTTCATCAGGGTTGCCCTGCTTATACTATATTGTCCCACTGGATCTCACCCTCTCTTTCCATATATAAAACCAATGTGGTATTGATTTTACACTTCCAACAAAAGCTGAAAGTCTTTTTGTGTGGTATCACAATCTAATATCTCAACATGCTAAAACAACTCCCACATGTTCCATTTCTAAGGAATGGAGCTTCTGTTATCATAAACCACCATAAACACACAGTAGTTTATGATGATTGTGTTCTAAATACACACATTTTAAATCCTAACACAGAATGGTTTTGACTTTCATTCCATTCTATAATGAGTTTCAGGAAAAGTATCAGAGTCTGGCCTCTAATAATAGTGAAATTTTTGTCATTGATTTCAGGAGACTTCATTTACTTCAGAATTAAATGGCAACTACATGAACATCAGAATCACTTCTCTTACATATAATTCACTGTTATGATTTGCTCAACCAATATTGGGTAGTTCAGGACTAAAGAGCAAAAGTATGTATTTTCCTATTGAAAAGTTATTTTTCTTACTGGGAATTTAAAGAGACATTTTAGTGTCAAAATTACCCTAAGGTATCAGATTTATTAAAAAAGTGAAAAAAGAAAGAAGTTGATTACCAACAGAAATATACCAAATATCCTAAAAACATCCTAAAAGAAACACTTCTTCAACAAATAAACTCCATCAATTTCTGTTTGCAAAGCTAAACAAGAATGAAATCAAGGTAAAATATTCAGCTGGGTGTGAAAAGTGATGTAATAATTGAAGTAGAAGTAGGTTATTTTTGCTTTGCAGCTTGACTCAAATGGGAAAAATTGAAGAATACGCAAAATGTAAAGTAAACTGAAATTTGAAATTATTTCAGGAGGTTGTTTAATTTATTATACTTTAAAATTAAAGTTTTAAAATTTAAGTTTTAGAATTAGCAATATTCAGGTGATGTTTCAGCTTTTTAATAGGCAATACCAATAAAATAAACTGGCATTGATCATATTTAGAAATTACTTACTGATCCATCTGCTGGATTTACAGTGTCATATGTTTTTCCATCATCAGCATCTATAAATTTCCCATTTATGAAACATTGGTATGGCATATTCACAGTCATGTTGTTCATATTTTTTGAAACCTGGGTGAAATAAAAACCAAATTATTTTAAAATTATAATAACTAAAATTTTAATGTAGCTTAACAAGCTTTTGATATCTGCAGCCAATATCCAGACACATTTTAGCCTATATATGTGGCTGTTAGAAGTAAAATGTAATGGAAACCAGATACAAATATATAGAAGTTTGTATAACCAAGTAGTTTGCTTTCCTACTGCATCAAGCAGTCTAATAAAATGCATTGTCTGCCCTCCCCTAAAACCCAGGAAAGATTAAGCAATGACGCAAAATTAAAGGCCTTACATAATCAATGACTAACTCTTCTTCTTTGTCTTCTCCTCTGAGTCTTCTGACAGCCATCTGAATAAAGTCTGCAAACTTAGTGGCCATATACACATCTTCATTCTGTAGCTGCAGTCCACAATGTTTCTGTTTGATCTCTTCTAGCATTCTAAAGATTTTGAAGAAGGAGTAAGTTTAATTAAAAATTAAAGAATTCTCCAGATAATTGAATCATTAGAAGGGCAAAAGGGATCAAAACTGGGCCTCAGTTTGCATACATGTGAATATGTGTGTGTGTTTCTCTGACAAGGGCACAGAAATGGTGCACTTTCCTGAAATCTGTTGGTTTAATTGTGGATGCTATGAAAAAGAAAATGTCATTTCTGGAATACTCTCAATAAAACTTTTGAAAATCAATTACTAGAAAATATTGATATGCCATTGGAAAATAATATTTGGGACTACTCCAACCAAAATATGGAGGACTTTGAGCTTGGTAGGTAACCAGCACAATAATCAGTTTGTTTAAAAATGCTGGTTTTATATTATGGTCTGTGCTGCAAAAAGAAGGCAAACAAGGTGACCCAAGCCATGACAAACTCAGTGCATCTTTAAGCATGGGCTCAATTCTTTCTGTGAAAGGTTTCTCTTTCCCTCTGGGGAGGTCTTTGCTCAGGTTCCCAGTCAGTCCTCTGGTCTGGTGATACCTGTGGCTGCACACAGACAGGTTTGAGCATCACCATGCTCCCCTGGGCGTGATGTTCCTGAAGTTTAGGGGAATTTTCCTTCAGTGGAAAGAGCAGGATTACAGCAATATCTCATAACTTAGGGAGAAGAACTGCACATGCTTCCAAGGTAAGAAAGGGAATATTAAGGTTATTGGAAAACATAGAGGGATTAGGTTTTTTAACACCACTGATTTAAATGCACCATGACAACTTTTTTCATTAACTTTGGCTTTGCAATTTTCTTATTTTGAATATTCCTACCTGACAACATGCATAGATGATGCACCAGATTTGAAGAAGTCTGTGGAGTCCTCAATCACAGCAACATTGCTTAAAATTCTCTTCCAAATAGCCTAATAATACAGAGGCAATAATGAATAATCATCTAATAGCAGAAAGTATTTATCCAACTGTATTTTCCAAAGTATTAGTACTTACAACATATATTATTTCAAAGGTTTCTAAAACATGACGTTATTTTAAGAGGGTCTAAAACAGTCTAGAGACATGATGTCAGACAAGAAATTTTTCAGTACAATTAGATGATCAAAATATAGTATTTTGTCCATGGTAATTTTACCCAGTCAGGCAAGAAACCTGAATGGTATAATGCTAAAACTTTTCAGGCCCATTTTTAAAAGATGCTTTATCCTCCAAATAATAAGTTCCTATTGCATTACAGAATGTGTCATCAGTATAGGCATTGACAGCCTGGGGCACTTTATGAATGGATTGATGGTATTTCAGGCACCTGGCCAAGCCTGAGAAGTAGTTTAAGCTGCATGCATGAGATGGAGAAATAAACAGTTCAATAACTGGTAATGTAATATTTCAATAAATTATAACTGAGTTTCACAGTTAGCAGGCAGTGTCATCAACTGATCAGTTCATACTTCTTTTCATAATTTTCTCAGTCATTCAATAGCTTCAGGCAGCATTTAGGTTGCTGGCAAGCAGGTTCAAGGTAATCTTGAATCAGAGGTTTAAAATATTAGTACATGAAGCTGCCTGACCTGTGCCAAAAGTTAATAACCCTGCTGCAGAATCAGCACAAGGGAAGACATCTATGATTCATTGGCTCCGGCACAAAACTTTAATGATAAATGTGGCTTTCAGCTAAGCCCCTGACATTACAGAGGGATGGATTTCAGGAGTGGGTAGGAAAGTTCCTCTCTGGCTATGAGAGTTTTCTGCTCCAGCTGTTCCCATCCCTCTGGCAGCCACCCCCTTGTGTGTGGTTGTGGCAGAAGAAGTGCAGACAGGTACAGTGAGAAAACTGCTGCCTTTTGCTTTTAGAAGGCTGTTTTGAGACTCCCTGGAGCTTGTCCAACAGGCCCATTCTGAGCACATCCTAGTGATGAACACCACAGTGAAAAAAAGATTCCAAGAACTGTCCGAGGCTGCCAGTGTTGAAAACCTCACTTCTATGAGGTGAAGCTCAGTCTGTTGTTCCTCATCCCACCTTTATATATTTACCACTACCTGCACTGACTGTTTTTGTATCACCTGTATCTGAAAGAAAACTTCGTAAAGTGAGACAAATACACCAGTGAATCCCCACTTGAATTAATATCAATAACTAAACCTTCACCCCCAATATACTTTGAGTACATTTTATCAAAAATTTACTTGCATGACTAAACAAAATATATGCCTTGCCAAAAATAAGTATGTTATGCTTTTGTCTGAATAATATCCCACTGAAGCAGTTTAGGGGATTACTCTGATATCTTCTGCAATCTTTTTCTCCTCTTCTGTAAGTTCCAGGGCAGTTGTGTCATCAGCAGAGAAGTATTTAGATGCAGGGATCATTTTTCCATCCTCCAACTGCAGATTTCTCACTAGTACCTGAAAAATGAGAGGATATGATTTTAGATTGTTTGGGAGGTAGCACATCCTTGGGTGAAGAGTTTTTAGGCATTAATAGAGTGATTGAAAAAGTGAAATAAATTGCTTCCAGGAAATCTGATATGACGCAGGCAATTTAGCACAGGCCACTCGTACCTGTCTTTTAAATTCTCTCCTAGTAAAAACAGATTTTACTCCATATAGGAAATTACTATGGATTGAGTGAAAAGCACAACATGAATGTCTTCTCTATAGGATGGTAGAGGATTGATAAAACTCCAAGTGAATGAGCTGTCAGTCGTTAGCACCTGGATTTATTTAGCTTGACAGTTCCACACTACTTGCCCTTCTTGCTAAAACTATTCCATCCATGTTTATGTTTGCCAGACTGAGCACTTACCATCTTCCCATCATTTCCAAAAACAACTAGACCATTCTTTGTCACAAGTCCTGGTCTTGAAGCACCTTTTATTGTCAGCTCTTGTCCAGCAGGCACTGAAGCATCAAGTAATGATGAGCCATAAAAAGTAACCACCTAAAAAGAAATGTAATTAAAAGTACACAGGTTAGAGGTGTGTAAAGTTTTAACAACTTTTTTATACTGTTTTGAAGCTTTAATATAATGGAAATAAAATATAATTACCGACACATGGAAAACATATTACAACATTTCTAGATCTTTACAACTCAGAACAAGTAAAACTTTGCAAATTGCCTAAACCTGCAAAGCAGCTGAGCTGTAGCAATGTGTATACTGCAACCAGTGCAGGAAAGGGAGCAGCTTTTGACAGTGCATGCCCAGAATGAGGGACCACTTCACTCTATAAAATTTCATAGATTTATTTTTGCAAACTATCTAGGCCCACATCTCCTTAAAATGAAACCCTGTTATTTCAGCAGCCCGCAGTGTTTCGTTTTGCTGTCCATACTGTGATGTTGGCCACTCTACATAGGCTGTATTATACTGTAATGCATACCTGCTTCCCAAAATGACTGGCACAGTTTGTTCTACTCTTCATACCTTGGTACCATGTCTCTTTTTTTTTTCATATATTGTACTTATCTTTCTTCAAATTAAATTAATTCTGCTTTAAAAAACTCTTAACTACTGTGTTCTGCGTATTTCTTTAGGTGCCTGTTCTAGATACACACAAAACATAAAGTCATCAGACTAGAGCTACTCCAGTGTAACAGACATTTATATTCACCGGTATGCAGATATCTTTAATTTTATAAGAAAAAGGAGTCAAAAAGGGAGTATAGATAAGAATATTCTTCTGGTTTTCAGAGCATACCTGTCCATTTATTGTTGTCCATGCTCCAGGAACTTTATCATGCCCTCGAATCCAATTGTGCAAAGCTGCTGCTGGTTGGTCCCAGGAGATCTAGGAAATCAAGACATGCCAGGATGCACCACCACACCTTCCCAAACACAAATAAGATCATCTAATGCAGTAGGGATGCTTAGATAAAATAATTCTCATATGGGAATTCAATTAATATTTTTATCTGTTGTTTATATGGCCGGTGTTATTTTTTGGCACTAGAGGGAAAGGTGCCAAAACTTTTTTTTCCTAAAACCAAATGTATTTCGGTAGAGAATTTCATATGGCCTGTTGGCAAACAAAGAGAGTGATCTTGATTCGATTTTGTATTCACAAGTGTGGTGGCTTACTAAGAATCCACTGAAATTGCAGCTGCCTCTTAGCTGCCTGTACATGATCCCAAATAGGACACCAAGTTTCTAAATACATGTAACTGCTGAAAGGAAAATGGAACTTAACCTAGGGCTCCATTATATGCATCCTAAGAGGTATTCCAGGAAAAAGAGGTAAGGAAACAACTCAGTTAAAATTCACATTAACTTCATATTGCTGCTACTGTAATCTGAATTAATAACTTTTCTAGTACTGTGCACAAAAAAACGGTGTTACTTCACACTACCTCTGCATTTTCCTTTTTCTGGATCCCTTCATATGTCGCCCCTTCTTCAGGCTGAGGTATACGAGGGGCCTTACCATTAGCAATTAGATGTACAGCTTCCACCTACATGAAAAAGTAGATTTAATGTTAGCTTGGTTCACCTTTTTTCTTCAGTCATACTTCAGAATGACAGCATTAGACTTTCTGCCACAAGGTGAATTGGTTTCGAATTTTTTAAACCTAGTATTTCCAAACTCCAAGGGACCAGTGCTGCCCTGAACAAACCTGTGTGTTTTTTCCTTGAGTCTCTTTGACAAAAGAAATAGCCTCCAGAATTTCATGGGAGTACCTAGACACCAAACTCAGAGCCACTGTCTGAATTCTCCAGAACAAAAATGTGCCTCAGTATGAATGTATTCAACTTTTTCCTTTTTCTCTCTCCAAAAAGTTATTTTTCTGCATTTAAATGAAGGGAGAAAAAAAAAATCTCTAAGGAGCAATGCTGAGTATTTTTTGTGCCTTTTCTTTTATTCACTTAAAAAACATACAAAAAATGACAAACATAGAAAACCCAAAGCCAATCCACCAGAACTCTGAGCCCCAAACACCACACTGCCGTTTTTTCTTAAAAATCTCACACCTAATTTTTTTCTGTTGCTGAGCCTTTAAAAGATTTTGTCTTGTATGGAAAGAGCCACATTCCAAACAAATTCAACTTCATGCCATCTGTGGAAATAGAATATGGTCTGCCTGCTGTCAGCAACAAATATTCTGAGGTCATATCCTCAGCTGTTGGGCAGCCGCACAGCTCCAGTGAAGTCTAGGATTTGGCTGAGTATCACAACCTCTGCCTTCCCAATATTTTGTCTATTTTTCCTTTACTTTCAAGCCCTTTTCCTCTTAAAAAGCTGGTATTTAGTACAGTTAAACATACCATAGCCTTTATTCCTTCTGGGAAGAGAAACCGGTTATACAGGTCATCCACGGTATCATTTTGGCCAACATCACATTCTCGCTGTAGAAGTATTGGTCCAGTGTCCAAACCATCATCAGCCCAAAAAATAGTAAATCCTGCTTTCTTATCTCCTTGAATTAAAGTCCTAGGCATAAAAATTACAGTAAATACAGAAAAAATTAAAGTAGTTCGGAATATCAACTCGCATGTTACATTCATGTTTACATTCATTTTCTTCAGGAAGATAGAAAAGAAAATCCTAACAATCTTTGCTATATTTTCACTGCTCACTTCACAGCCAGGAACCCACAGTTTTGCCACTGTTGATGTATGGTTCCCACAAAGTGACATAGGAAATGCTGCAAGTGAACCCAGGCTGTCTCACATAGTTCACTGTGATAACTACTTTTAAAGTATTATTAATGGTAAGACACAGAGCAAAAGCTATGCAACAGTTATAACAGAATTTGAAAGATGGAAGCATCAAACAGAATATTATCTTAATAATTCATGATTGTTTACTGTAATTCGCTAAGCCTCATGGCTCATCTGTAGGTCAACAAGGAAAGTACATTTGTCACACAGCTGAAAAGGAGTTAAACTCAGAGTTGAAAATGATAAATATGCAACTGTTCAAGGAAAAGTTATTAACGGAATTAAGGCTTTCCAGCCAGATTCTGAGCTGCTGTGCATGAACATAGCAATGCTTACATTAGACCTGTGCTGATTTACCTCAGCTCAGAGTCTGCTTCTGCATCCATAGGGAGCTTCAGCCACCTAAAATTTTACAGCTGTCCTTTGGCACGTGTCTCAGAATAATGGAAAATCAGACTGAAGTGTGTTTAAGGGAGCAGCCAGAAATGGTGAGAAAAATATTTCCTGCATGTTTTCAGCCATTTGTATGCATGCAAACTTCAATGCTATTTTAAGTAATACATATCTCATGTAAGTATTCCCTCAGCAGCCCATGTTGTAACAGGATTGTCTGAGATCTGGCTTATACACAGAAAAATTCATTATTAATTATAAGCAGTGAAAGCTGCATTACTAAAATGAGTGAAGTACACAAAAGTACATATGGGATGAACAAGGGACAAACTCCAAAGACAACTGGGGAAGTTGGCAGGTATAACAGAAGTGAAAGCTTATAGAAGTTTGGCTAGCCTTATCAGATCTTTCACATATTTAGCTGCTTTTCTTCTTGTTTTTGTTACGTAAAAATTCCAAAAGAGTACTCTAGTGAGAAATGGATGTCCTCAGCATGGAAAAGAAGGTTTTATAAGGAAATGTCTCTGATGCTGAATAGGTGACAAGGTAAGAACTATTGTGTGTCCCCTCATCTGTCCACCAACTCCCTCCACAAAGGGCTGCTGATAACAGAGTGGCAGCAGCTGGAAGAGACTGTAAAGGAAGTGAGTGAGGAACCCTCTGCACCCCAGAGCCCTTGTTTGTACCTAGTTATGTTTAGCCATGTCTAATTCTCAAAGGTTTTCTTGGTTATACTGTGGGGATAAAGGGTCTGATCAGCACCAGGGCTGTAGCCACAATATGTGAAAGTAGTGATTAGAGCAAGGGGTGAGAGGGTGAAACACAAGAACAGTCAGTCAAGGCCAAATCCTAGTTTAGTTTAAAGGTCTTGGGACACTGGCCTTTACTTGAGAAGGGCAGGAGAAGATAGATTCCTTTTGCAGAAGGAATATGCAAAATAGAGCAAGACACAGTGATACAACACTGTAATACATTCCATTTCTGCAAATCTTTGCACTTGCTGAAAGAACTTCCTGTATGAGAGTTTGTGTCTACACCTTCCTGTGAAATACATCTTGATGAACTTCTCCTCTATAAAAGCATCCTTTTAGAGCTCTCTAGATAGGAGGTTGCACAATTTAATAAAAAACTGCATGGAGTAAAAGGACCTCATTTATTTGGAAAAATTCTACTACTTGATGTCTGCTGGCTGTTCTCTGACTTTTGATTAGAATAAGCCATCATTTCTTTTTCATCTTTCCATGTCTTCCATGGCTCAGCTAGTGTATGTCCTTCCCGATGACCTCTTTTCCAGTCTGAAGACTCCATCATTTGCCTCCAGTCATGTGAAAACTGTCCTATACCCTTGACCATCTTTCTTAGCCTTTTCTGAACTTAGCTAGTTCATGTTCCAACTGAGATGCAGACAGTATTTAAGACCACAGAATCACAGAATATTTTGAGTTGGAAGGGACCCAGAAGGACCATTGAGTCCACCTCTTGAATGAATGGATCCTTACATGGTGAGTAACAATAATCCTTTTCTGAGTAATAACAATTAACTTTAACACTGCTTATATATAGTCATGGGGGTTTCTCCCTTGTGCACATTGTGTAATGTTTCTTAACTTTGAATTTGACCTCTCATTTTCTTAGTCTCACATTATTACATTTACTCATTTGCATAGAAAGTGTATTCCTTATTACAGATTTAAATCAGAGTCATTGATCTAAAGTTTCCTGGCTTTCTCTTTCAGCCTTTTTAAAACTGGTATTGCTTTTGCTATTTCCCAGTCACCCGCATCAACATAACCTTAAGAAAATGAAATGTTGCCGGTCATCGCAAATCTGCAACTTCCAATTTGCTGAAGTCCTGTGGTCCTGACAAAGAGTTTCTTATTCCTTCATCAGTTCACGAAAATGTCATCTGCTCACAGTTCAGCTCAAAAGAATTGTTTTGATTTATTCCACACAAAGAAGGACTGTAGGATAGTAACATCTTAAGCTCCTCCATCCTGAATACCAATACAGATTTCCTATATTTAACAAAATACCTTTGTTAAATCCCACATCTCTACCACTTACATACCTCCCACCTTTAACATATTTGGAGGAATTGTTGGTATTACATTTTGTGTCCTTAAAAAGCTGGTTCTTTATTAATTTTCTGGACTATCTCAATCTTATTTTCTGCTGAGTTTATGCTATGTTACTTTACACACTTGGACACAACTGACAGTTTTTGAAGTCTTTACCTCTCTAATAGTCTCCTCAACACCTCTGTTTAAGTATTTCAGTTTAGTACTTTTTCCGGGGAGGATTAAAATTAAACAAAACTAAGTATGCTGTTGCTTTGAATCCACAACACTGTGGATTCAGATAATCATCATGATGCCTGTAAGATTCTTTTAAAATTGTTTCTCCATATTTAGATAATTTCTTACTGAATTTAGAAACTATGATAATATCATTTCTGTTTTCACAAGAGTGTGAGATTTGAGTCTATTGAGGCCATTTTTGCAGTGTAGTTCTTTTAGGGTGATGATTTGAGCCTATCTTGTGAGATAAAGTTTTTTTCTTGTGGGCTCTCTCTTCTCCTTTCCACTCTGTGACATCTTAGGGTCTGTATCAGACATTCCTGTGATAGTTATCGAGTGTTTGTGGGGATGAGTCACTAGAGCAGTGTTCTGCTTATGGAAACTCGAGACTGTCGATTCATGCATGTGAGTAAAATATATGAATGTACAGCTCACACCACTGATCCTCCCAGAATAACAGCTGAGCTCACATTGGAAATAATAATGAATGCCAGGTATGAAGTGCAGTTCATGTACCAAATAGACAGCTGCTCTAGAGAAGATCCTTCAGAGCGCTTGCAAGTCAAGAGAACTGCAGCATTTACAAGAGTTAACAGGTGCAGACCAGCACCCTAACATGACAAACACATGGTTTTGATGCACAGAACTCACCAGTTGATTGCAGAAGCTCCTCGGTGGCGTGGTAGGATGGACGGATGGTAAATAATAGAGCCATGTTTTGGGCAGTCAATAACATCCATGGGGATAAACTGTGTACAGAATGGAAGGACATTTAACTCTGCTCCAACTGATTTGTAGGCTGCAACTACTTCCTGGATAGGCTTGCCTTTAGCTCTCCATTTGGGGAACTTAAAAACAGGAGTACCGTCCTTCTCTGCTGCCAGTGCTGAGAGACAAGAACAGTATTATTTTTTTTTTTTCATTTTGTGTTAAAAATTCAAGTCAGAGACATATGACATGACAACTGAAGTGAATCATCAATTGTGTGACCACAGAGTGCTCTTCTGTATGCTGTTTAAAAACCTTTGTGCTTGGATATATTTTATTAATTCTGTCTTTGATTATCGTTCCTACATCTTACATAAATCTCAACTTTCTGTTCACTCTTATGACTTGGCTAGTAAGTACCAATGAAACAGAAAAGACAGATACTCAAACTTTACTTTCTCTTTTTTGTCTGTGAAATTGGATCTTGAGCTTGATCTGAAACATCTTTAGCCTGTTGATAAAATCTTAAGTAAATTCTTATTTAAATATTATTCCATGCAAGTTAGTGTGTACTGAAGTTACTTTAAGAAAACAAAGACTGTAGCTGTCTGAGGGCACAGAAAGCTTCAGGAAACACTTGAAACTTAAGCTTTTGAGTCATCTGAAAGTAAAAAGAAGTGAAGTTATTTAGCAATTTCATTTCATTTTTTTCCCCCAATCAGGAAAGATTGGACTAAATTAATCCTGTGGGTTTAGTTAAAAATAAATACATGATTGCAAGATTGGAAGATTTACTTAGTTGCATTTGTTAGTGTAACAACTGTACAAGAATAATTTATATAATGTAAACAAGTTATGCTATATTGTACATAAACTTTTTATATAATGTAATCCAACCAGACTTGGATAGTCAATTTTTCGTTTTCTAAGCTAATAGTTGCCTTCTCTAATTCTTCCAAAGTGTGATTAAATCTTTTAATGAGGTAGAGTTGAGAATTACATGCTAGTCTGTGAACACCACAGCACCAGTAAGCAAAACTTACGTTTGATTCTTCCCTCATGAGAGTTCTGTAAAAACATGTCAGGACAATACAAAAAAAAAAAAAAAAAAAAACCAACAAAAAAACCAAAACCCTAATCAAAAACCAAACCAAAACAAAAACCACCAAAAAAGCCCTCCACCAAACCAAGAGAGAATTGAAACAGCTCATGGAATGCAGTTTTGATTTCAGATTCTCCATAAAGGTACATTCCATTCTGGCACTTTTATTTGCTAATCATATTAACTCGCTGTCTCTGAACTTGTGTCACTGAAACAAAAATCAAAGAAAAGTGACAATTCAGATGGTTCTAAATTAGCTTCTTTGCCATGCTGAGTTCTATGTAAAATGAGTACAAAACTGAATAAGCAAAACTTCTTTCTTTAGTAAGCCTAGAAAATCCTTATGCACCTCAACAATGGAAAAAGGGAGAGCAAAGCCTCCTCCAACCTTTTGAATATGTTTTCCATAGTCCAGATGGAAGAGAAATGGCCTCTGCAGGTACACTGCCACATACAAGCTTGTCAAAAAGGGCAGAAAGCCCGGGATAAACAATCTTGGCTCACTGCCTTGAGTGTCCCAGCCAGCACAAAGAAGCAGGTGACAGACATTTGCACTTGAATATAGGCTCAGCAGCTATTTGCTGTAAGATACAGCTCTAGTTCAGAATGATTATTTCTAGGGTGTACATTCAAATAAGATATCCAAATTAATTTTGGTTTTCCAATACCTTAATATACAGCCCTGCATATTTAGAAACTACTTTAAAAGTTGCTTTTCTAAAGTACTGACAATGGACAAGGTTAAACTGGTTCTGGGACTGGTGTTTGTTAAAGGATAGGTCTTGTACTGGATTTAGTGGATCAAAGGCAATATATGCAAGTCATTCCCATATAGCTATAACCTTCTAATGAAAAGGAAAATTATGTACACCTGTAATTTTTACATTTGGATTCAGGTTACACTTACCCAAAGGATCAGCTTGTCCATTCTTGTCAGGCACGGTGAATACACCCACAACCTTATGTCCCTCTTTTCTCAGCTTGTTATAAACTTCTTGTCCAAAAATACTTTGACCTATAAGGGCTAGCTTTAGCTTATGTTGATAAGCCTGGTAAAAAGAATTATAACAAAACATGTTGTAGAATGCAAAGAAAATATGTTGTTGCTTACATTTCTGTCTTGCTCTTTCTTTGTCAATTTTCAGTTTGATTTAAAGTGGAATAGTTTTTCTAACCTAATCACCTTTGAAGGAACAATAATCAAATGTTTGAGATTAATGACAGGTAACATAGAGAGAGAGCTACTTCACATGAAAGTATCATCTGATACTGTCACTGGTGTTTATATGGCTTTTTTAGAATTTTCATTAGACAGACCAGCCACTGCTTCTTATGAGAGGCTCCATGATCTTACCTATAGCCAGAAATGAAAACACATTTTTTGAAACATACATAAAACACTTTTTGTAGGCATAATTTATGTGGCTGGAACATGCCCTCTGAATCCCTGTAATTAAACAGAGGTATATTATTTGTGGTTAACATGTATAGGCTAAAGAAGACAAACTTGCACTGTTCCTGCCAAGTTAAAGGTGATGATCATCCATTTGATACGCCTACAAGCAAAAAAAGGTGCTAAAGGTGAGGTTCCCTTGCTGGACTTCTACTGCCTGCTGCATTTGGATCCCAGTACACTGGACTGGGATTTAAGCTTCTTCACACAGAGCAAGAAACTACCTCCACTTTTTTTTTTTAAATTTATGATAGTTAAATTTATTATAATTTATAAAATTTATGATAGAATCACAACACTACAATTATATCAGAATTTCAGATATTGCTATGTTTTTCAAGTGATGGCTTCCTGAAAAAACTACTTTTTCCTTCTGAGTCCTTTTAGATTCATGTGGCAGTTGTTCTCCTCTCCCACCCTACCTCCAGTCCCTCATCTCCAACACCTCATTTATCCCAGAACTGGTACTGCTGTAGCTGCAAGAACTGCATTAGGTTACTGAAATGAGCAGGCACCGACATGAAAAATGCGGCTTTTTTATAAATGGATCTCTCCACTGGTCTAATTTATAGCATGGCCATGAATCCTAACATAGGGCCAGCAGGGGAGCAGGAATGAGCATGGAAACATGGCAGAAGGGTGGAACTGCCTCTCTATGCACTGCATTTTTAGTCAGCTTTTGGAAAATAAAAACTGGAAACCTTTGAAAAAGAAATGGACTATGACACCTGGTTAAAAAGGAAAGGTCCGCACAGAATAAACAGAAAACTAACCTTCCTCAAAGCTGAATCTGACACAAACTGTTCCTAGACTCAAACCATAAAGATCCCTCCTCTTAGGAGGCCTGATAGAAAGGTAGGAAATAAATCCACACACTTCCCGCCTTTGTTCTTAACTTCATTTTTCACTACTGGACTTTGCCTTCTTTTTTTCCTTATGACCCATTAGAGGAATCAAAGTGCTCTATGAATGTCTTAACCACTGACATTTGTTTTCCTTTTAAGTTGGCACCTGTATGTTTATCTCCTCCCTCCTCTTCCTTAGGGTGCTGGGACATGAGTATACTTTGACTGAGTGGGTTATTGATTGGATAACAAATGGTCTGCACTGCCCATCAGATCATATGACAAAGAGAAATGTCCTGAAAAACAGGTTACTTAAAACCACAATTCACTGAAATTCATTTCACAGCTGACATATCATGGATGTATTTTACTGGTTTCAGGTTACATTTTTGTTGTGCAGCTGGCTTTAGAAAAGGGAGTTCTAAATTGGTAGGTTCTATTACAGGAATATTGAAGTGAGGGGTTTTTTTAATATAAAACAATAGGAAATAATTATTTGTACTGGAAACAATATTTTCCCCGAGAATGAAACTGCATAGTAAAGTGCCACTGCAGCAGAAACAAGCAGTAAGATGCAAAGATGGACATAACTCAGGCCCTTGCAAAATCAGACTGTTATAACTGGCTGGCAAAAAATGTCTGTGACACTGCTGATAATAATATTACTAACCAACATTGCATTGCTGGCAGCTATAGCTCAAATATTCCACTATTTCGTTCTTAACAAAGACAAGACCTTGCTCTGAATTACAACTTATCCTTGCAATCCTTATCCAGCAAGGCCAAACTGATGCAGGTGGTGCTCATTATCAATGTTTTATGACGGATGTCGTTACAGCAGAAATGTTGCTGCACTAAAAAAAACACTTATTAGATTTTCCCAAGTATTTTAACTATAGCCAGGCAAATTGGAGAAAGATTAACCTGCTGGATCACTGACCATGTTTAACACGGTATGAAATCCTCTGATTTCTGTACTGTGCTAACTAGTGCCCAACTAGTATATTGAATAAATGTTAAAAATAGTCCAGATGAGAATTGCTTATTCTACTTCTGCCCTTTTGTTAACATTTCTTAGTAAGAACAGGACTGGAAGAGATCTTCTTAGCTAATGAATCTTCTCCTCTGCCATCACAAAAAATCATGTCATATAATTGCCTCTGTAAATCTACCCAAACACCTTTTCAAAGCGCTGTTAAAGTATTCACTTCTGTACTCTGCTGCTTTTCTGATACTTGGACAATCTTGTAATTTTAAGTCCAAATTTATCACCACTTTAAGAGTTACTTTTTCACAAAGAGTTTATTCATGAAGTGTTAATAACATATGCACCCTCTATTCCTACACTTTCAGTTCATGTTGCTTTGTGAATAAATCTGATTCTCATATTACATGGAATGGCATAGCAGTTCCGATACCAAATCATGAGCTGCTGTAAATCAACATACTTTCAGTGAAGCCACACATTTAATTTGTGCTAGTTGTGGAACTGAATCAACAAATGGTGAGAAGCAAAGAGAGAATGTAGTCCCCAGATGAATAACAAATAAAAAACCCCACCATATCCAAACTGAAACTGGCAAGACTGAGAAGATTGCAGTGTGGAAAATTCTGTAGAGCACAAAAACATTACTCTGGCAGTAAATCAGCTTTGCTGCCTCACACTTCCAGAAGATAGCTCAAATTGACTGGTTTCAATGGCAAGATGGTTCTGGTAACTGTGACCAGTGATTCTTGAGTTCTCTCTCCACTGAACGGTACCCACAAGTCAGCCATGAACAGGATTTCTACTGAGTTAAAAAAAAAAGTTATCTGTGTGGATAACTGTGTGCGAAAAAAAATATCTGTGTGGAGGGGCTTGCATGCTCAGACCACAAGTTCAGTCCTTTGTTTTTTGTTTTATTTGAAAAATTACAGTGGAACAAGTGCATGAGCTGTTATAGCCATTCATATCTTCTCTTGGAAACTCTCCTTAAGCATTTTTACCTAAAATGGGTCAGACCTGTGGAAGTGGGAAAATTCTGTAGAAGAATTTAATGTGGACATAGCACTCAATTAAAATGGAAATTTCTATAAGATGACACAGAGAAGAAAAAGAGTTTAGTGTTTTCTGTTTTACAGAAATGGCGCATTTTGGCTAGAGTGCCACTGCTGGCATTCATCATGAAACTTTAGAAATTCTGTTAAAGAACACCAAAACAATCTCGGTTTTGAATAATGTGCTAGACAGATACTCCATCATTATCACTAACATACACAGAGATTAAACTTTCTATTGTTTTTGACAGTGATGTTAAGAGATATACTAGACTCCTTTTGCAGCTGGCTGGTTGACCATGAACGTGTAATGTGCATGAACCATGCCTGTGAAGGTTAATGGTCATGTAGCATCAGAGTGGATGTTTTGCTGCACTTTTGTAAGATTACCCAATTCCTATTTATAGTAAACAATGCAGTTCAGGTGAATTGGGGAGATCTGGCCCTTCTTTTATGACTAATCATGGAGTAATATAGTTATTATGACAGAGCTGCCAAATACAAGATTTTAGGAAATCAGTTTTCACTCTACTGTAATTCTGTTGTTTTCACTGTCTGAACCTATAATTTCTTCTTTAACTTTATATTTTTTTATAGGATAACACAGATTAACAGTGATTATGTTTCCTTGACTCAAGTACTCATGATTTGAATGAAGACAGTAAGATAAAGGAGGTAGAAGCATAAAATCCAATAAGTGTTTGTACAAGCAGTCTTATCTTAAATGCTCAACATGTCTCAAAGTTCACATGTGTTTGACCACCTCAATACAAAAGCGCAGATTTAGGTTTATCTTCTGTAATCAAAAATTCTGTCCATATGATCTCTTGATACCATACTGGAATATATTTTAAAATAGCTCATTAAAAGTTATACAGTATTTTAATGTTTGACTCCATTCTGGTTCTCTTTTTCTTCCAAAACACTTAAACAGAAATAAAACTAACAAATAGAATTAAGTATTGCCTAGATGACAGCCTGACAAATACTGGTAACTCTCTTGTCAAGTTCTACTTTCTAGAAATGGGAGATAAATCCAACACCTACATTTTCTTCTCTAAGAAGAGTCTAAACTTAAAAAATCTCTTCAGAGGAGAATTTTTTTTAAATAAAAATAATTTTCTATTACTGCCTCTTTTGTATGTGCATCTAAACTTCAATTGGTTATCGCTTCTAAATAAATTTCCTGAAAATGAAGATTTAGTAACTGCTACTCTGGGTACAAACCTTTTAATCAAAAAGATTAAAATATTTTACTTAGTTTGCATAAGAATTTAGTAAAGCTAAAAAAATTGAACGTTACATCTTTTTAAAATTATTACAGAGAGATGCTTCTTTTGAAAAGCAGTACTGCAACTTTATTTCTACTGAGATCCCCATACATGTGCTGAATTCCAGTGCCTGCAAATCGAAGCCTATAGTAGAGCCCCGCCCCCATCTACATACACATCCAGGGCAATGTGTTCCCATCGTTCATTCATTCTTTTTTTTTTGGCACTGCTGGTTGCATTTCCAAAAGGCTTGTGTTAAATCTCCTTATTCTAATGCCTTCCATGCAGATACCTTTGGAGGATTGCTGTCCTCAAAGAAAACTGAGCAGCCAAACACAAAACAGTGAACAATCTCTAGGGAAGAAAAAAATCCCCCGAGCCTCATTCAACTAGGCAGGCATACACATCTGGACAATTTGGACTGGACATGGCTTTCAGGGAGAGGTTCCTTGCAGGAGTCCTGCAGTTTATATATGTAACCAGACACAAAGAAAATGGCTTGAAACAAATGCTCAGAGCTGTAAAAGACTAAACCATGGGGTGCAGAGGAATTTAGGCCATCAACTTCAACCCTGAGCAGCCCACCATGCCAGAGCAATGAACCGGCTATGAGAAGGTCACAAACGAAACAGGCCAGAGCCGCGGGCTTCACTGTGGCGCTGGGAACGAGCATGGTCCCTTCTAATTGAGAAGACAGCCTTCAGCTTCTCGCAGGGCAAATCCAGCCTAAGGGAGGCAGAGAACGGCTGCATCATATTGTTCGTGACACAGGATTACGGGGCACTATCACAGCATCGCTGGTGCCTGTTCCCCGCAGCTTCCAGGCACATCCTTGCAAGATGCAGCGCCCAGATGATGGCTGCGATCAGGCTCGCCGAAAAGGGCAGGATGCAGCCTTTGCACCCACACCGCGCCCTTTCCCGACCCTGCTGTGCCACAACGCGCTTTGCTAAATCCTCGGCAGAGACAATAGGCATCACATCCTGGAAAATACTCGCTCCCGCCATCCCCCTCCTTGCGGTTGTCCCCCGACCGGTTCATTCGCGGGCTCGGCACGGCACGGCACAGCACGGGAGGACCCAGGTCCGCGGCCGCCCGCCCCGCGCTACTCACCGCAGCCGTGGTGCAGATGGTCCGCAGCACCCGGGGTGATGTCCGCAGCATCTTGCGGCCCCCCGGCCAACACCGAGCCGGATCCGCGGCCGCGGCGGAGCGCCTCGTCTGATGCAACCCGCGCCGATCCGCTGGCGCCGGGCCAACGCCTGCATCCGCGGCGGCGCAATCCCGCCCGGGCCCGCGGCCACCGGAGGGAGCGGGGCCGCCCCGCACCTGCCGCGCCTAGAGGGGAGGGGAGAGGAGGGGAGGGGAGGGGAGGGGAGGGGAGGGGAGGGGAGGGGAGGGGAGGGGAGGGGAGGGGAGGGGAGGGGAGGGGAGGGGAGGGGAGGGGAGGGGAGGGGAGGGGAGGGGAGGGGAGGGGACCGCCGCTGCTTCCCGATCCCAGCGTGGCGGTCGAGGTCTCCCGCTGATGCCGCAGGGCACCAGGGCAGGGACCAGCGAGGTGGCGTGGCGGGCTCCCGGCCCGCGAACACGGGAGTCATAGAATCACAAACTCGTTAGGTTTGGAAGGGTTCTCTGGAGATCATCCAGTCCAGCCCCCCTGCCAAGGCAGGGTCACCTAGAGCAGGTCACACAGGAACGCGTCCGGGTGAGTTTTGAATATCTCCATGGAGAGAGACTCCCCGGACAGCCTGTTCGAGTGCTCTGCCACCCTCAATGTACAGTCCTTTCTCATGTTGAGGTGAAACTTCTCGTGTTTTAGTTTATGGCCATTGCTCCTCGTTGCTGGGCACCACTGAAAAGAGTCCGGCACCATCCTGTGAGCACCCGTCTTTGAGGTATTTGTAGGCGTTAATGAGATCTCCTCTCAGTCTTCTCTAGACTGAAACAGACCCAGCTCCCACAGCTCTTGCTCCAGACCCCTCATCATCTTTGTGGCTCTCCACTGCACCCTCTCCAGTCACTCCTTGTCTTTTGTTTAGTCATGACTACCAATACCACCCGGGTGGCATTTTGCAGCCTGACACGTGTGCAGTGTCCCCAGCAGTGCTCCAGCCATTTACAGCTTGAGGGGACAGAGCCCCTCAGCTTCACTTTTGCTCTCTCTACCAAGACTGTTGGCAAGACATCCCTTGACTCTGCTGTGCAGTAAAAGATCATGTGGATTATTAGCATTAATTTTTAGTTTATTTCATACTAGTAATGGGGTTAAAAAACATTAATGACTTACTGGAAATCTGTATCACCTCCTTTGCCAAGTATTATTCAAGCAGCTCACTCTATTTAGCTATTACTTAAAAATCTTGCTCTTGAGTTCTACTACTAAAAGTGTTTCAATTTCAATATTATTTGGAAGCTACAACAAAATCTTCTTGTGAGAGGTATGGAGAAGGTCTTAAAAACACAAATTCAAGGTGCTAAAAAGACCAGAAAGGAAGTGAAAATGACCCCAAAAAGGACAGGAATAGCAAAAGCAAGAGTAGATAGCATGACAGTAATAATTTGCATCATTGCAAATTAGGTCAGGTTTAAACCCCAGCAATACAAAGAACATGGGTGTATAATAAACTGAAATACATGATGTTCCTGTCAGGAGAACAAGGAAGACAAAAATGGAAAAATATTTCTTAAAGCCAAGTTGCGAACAATGTCAGAGGCAATGATTAAGCAAAAGTTATGACCTGCAGTCACCTTGCTACAGTTACAAATAGAGTAGACATGCAAATATCCATATCTCAGTGAGATATCACATCTCTTTTTTATGCTTTCCTGCAAAAGAACTGCAGCAGTGATCAGCAGGGTTTTACTCCCAGGCCCCCAATATCTTCCTCAGGGTATTTCAAATGCTGAGAAGTACCTTAAGGACAAGAACTGCTGAAGTCCTGCTGCTCCATCCCTGTTCAGGGGGCATAGGAAGAAGAGGTGCTGCAAGAGGTAGATTGTGCCAGTCCCCAAGGAAGTTGGGTTGGCACAACACAATCCCCCCACAAAGTAAAGTTACACAAGGGCTTGCATTATGACTCTCATACCATTATTCATTCCCTGATTTAGTCCTGTGTAGCACAATTATATCCTGTCCTTTATTCAAGGGTCATAAGTGTAGGTGGCACTGAGTGGAATAAACAGAAATTAAAACCAAAACATTTAAATTATTATAAACCACTGCACTTCCATTTTGCAAAGAAA
Organism: Molothrus ater; assembly: GCF_012460135.2. Lineage (NCBI taxonomy): Eukaryota > Metazoa > Chordata > Aves > Passeriformes > Icteridae > Molothrus > Molothrus ater. Next base: position 53,830,868 of record NC_050482.2, on the reverse strand, counting down.
GTTCCACAAAGAAAAATCACTAGTCAGTTCCTATAATTTCTTTTCTGTTGGGTGAAAAAGCTACAACAGGAGTACTTGTCTGCTTCAGTGAAAATTCTTCTTATGATGGTATCATGTGGAGTGTGTGGTGATTTATTAGATCATGGAATAATCAGCCAAGGGAGTTTGTGACTTTCTTTGCTCTGAAGTATTAAAAGCTAAATTCATCAAAATGTTCTATTAACAAAGTGGGACAATATGTTTATAGAAGAAGTTCCTTCTCTAATATCTGTGGTACTGTGGGTTTAAAAAGAATGGTGTACAATAATTCCAGATTTCATTAAGAAAGCTAAAAGATTTTGATTTGCGGTTTTTTCTTAAAATATTGTTATTGCCTACTTTCATGAGTATGCAGCTTCATATCTTCCAATGATCTCACAGAAAATCTACAAAATTTCATTGCTACATTTCTTTAAAATATTCCTTCTTTAAATTGTACAATAAAACAATTAAACCTCATAATTTTGTTGGACTAAAATGCATCATTTAACTACCACAGGAGCTTTTGTTCTGACATGCCTGTTGTTAATATCTGGTTTTCCTTTTTGAATTGGCAGTTTCTTTCAGAAAGATTAACTGCCCAGTCTGATGGGTCATGTAGCAATTCAAGGATTTTACAAGTTCATGTGCAGCTCAGTTTGCAGCTGAGCAAACCCACAAACAAGTATTGACAATCCTCACTAAAGGAACTATAACACTACCTCTGACAGTAGGAGAAATGAATGTGTGGGTAGTATTCCCATGACTTGATGGAAGCTGCACAAATTCCATACAATAAATAGGATGCAATCAACTCCTACTATAACAGCTGGCATCAATATGGTCCTATAATGCAAACTTTGGAACTGGATTAAAGCATTGCTGAAGTTCATGGAACTTCAAATCTTGGTTCATGATCCAAAATCCTCTCCAACTTGAACAGTACACTTGGCAACAGTACACTGACACACAAGCTTACGGCAAAATGCCTGGTTTTCCTGGGCAAGCAATTTGTAATAACCTGTGGCTCTATTCCCTGTACACACATAACATAGACAGTTCAACAATGCAAGTGTAAAGCACCAAAATTTATTTAGTTGGTACACCTTCATCTCCAAACACAATTCTTAACCTAGTGAGAAAATAATAGACCTCCATTTACTTCACAGACTACTAAAATGTTAGGTAACAAAAGGGAAAAATCACAAGAGGAGGTGTTTGTTGTCACCATATAAGAAGAGCTATATAAATAAGAGCTGGGAAGGAAGAGGTGGGATTTATTTTAGATTTAATAACAATAAGAGGGGTAGAATGGCCATGAAGGTCTACTAAAACACACACAAAGATGGCATCTTCATACCATCAGCTTCACATTATTATCAGAGTTATGACTTCATACAAATGAGTTTTAATAACCACTTAACAAATTTCCTATGTAGAATTTCAAGTGCAAATACTTACAATCAATATTTTTGGTATCCAGAAAATTATTAGGCTGACCTCTTTGAGATAGGTCTAGTATGATCTAGTAAATCCAACATAAATGTTAAATATTGTAACACTTACTGTGCATTCTTCTGGGCTTTATGTTATTGGCAAAAGTGACCCAAAGTATTACCCATTAATTTTTGTACCCCAGTCAGAGAAGTACCTTGCAAAATATTAATTTCTTGTTCGTTTGGGGAAAAATATCCTAGCACCAGTGCTTACTTTGTTTGGAGCACATTTTATACATTAAGCTTCATTTTCTGATTTTTTTTTCCCCCCTTTCACTTCTGATCCCTTTTCATAAAGCCAAAGTTTAGTTTTGGGAAAAAATCTGCAATTACCTATAGTAAGCTTTTCAGCATAGGATTTTTCCTTTGTGTCACCAAATTTTAAGGAGCTGTATGTCAGCAAATGGCAAAAACTGATAGGCGGTATGTTCACCAAAGCTATTCAGGAGTTTAACGTGTTTGTATCATAGCAAAAATGTGCAAAATGTGTTTGCATGTGCAGAAATGTACAGAACAAATATAAGACCTAATGTAGCTGAATATTTTAAATCCTTGTTGATTTCTGTGAAGCAAAAGCTACTCAGTGTCTTTGAAGACATCATCAAGACTTGGCATGATCATTAGGAAAGACTGTTCTGCACAGCGTGCACATACTGAAGTGCTTGAGAAACTGCTTGGAATCTTCCAGGATTTGCTTTCTTTAGAAAATCATGCCCTGGGACTCAGTAATCAACTAAATTACCTCTGCATAGGCTTTTTGTTGTTGGAAATCAGCCCTGATGGGGCTTTTCATGATGATTAAAGATTTGGTCATAGTTCAGACTCAAATTCCTCAGGAGTACTTTAGAGTTTACCCGGTTTTAAAGACTGACTAAGTATAAAAAATAAAATAAGGCTTTGTATGATTGTTAATTGTTAATTAATGGCTAAGTATGTTAATTGCATGACAAGTTTCAACTAAAATTTTACACAATAAAAACATTTCATGTTTTTCCACTTGCTGAAGCAAAATTTTATGGGAAAGTTACTTTGTCTGTTATCTCTGCAACATTTATATTTAAAACTTTTATTAATTTTTTCCCCCAGAGGATCTTAATTAGACATTAACCATTTAAAACCTTACACTTGACATTTGATTTTTCCAGACTAACCAAAAGGAGGTATATATTTCATGAGAAAAGGAGATTATTTCACCAATGTAACAAGTAGCAAAAACTATCATGTGCAGATGCCTTACTCATATGGATAAATGGAATTCTCTCAGATTGCATAAGACAGATTAGGAACTACATCTGCAAAAGTTGTTGCTATCTTAGTGGAGTGGAGCTGTAAAGAGCAGATCTCAGATAGTAAATCCTTTCTGGGAATTCTGCCACAAAAACTTTGAGCAAGATCTTTTTTTTATTTAAAATGTTCAGAGCTAAGCATCAAACATTCCACAGACAAGGAACATAGAGAACAGTTGGGTTTTTGCAGATACAGCAAGTCAAATTCTTTCTCCTGTAAGTAATTACAATTCTAGTAATTAGTGACTGTCAATAATCTTGGTGGAGCTTTGCCTGTATACACAAGAAGCAATATCTGATCTGGGTGCTTTTCTGCCCCCCCCCCCTTTTTTTTTTTTAGAAAATGGTTTCTGTTTGGATGGTTAAAATATCTGATGGATGGTTTCAAATATCAGAAAAATGCTGTTTAAAATACCAGGCAACTGAATTGTCCATTGTAGTATGATATTTCCAATTGGGATTGTTTCAAGGAAAAAGGGTTTTTAATACCTCATGGAATCAGGCTCCTGTTGATTTATGAATCCATAGAAACCTAACCACTTCATAAATGAAACGGTCATAGCATCATATTAATTCTATTATATTTTGGACTTTATTCTCTCATCTACTTTTTCTAGTACTCAAGTGTAACAAGTAATTTCAGCTGGAACATATCTGTGTTCACATTTTACTCAGTTCCTGTGAAAGTTCATTATGAAATTTCATTTCATGACCAATTTGGCCTGACCAAAAGAAATGATTGTTTTATTGATTATGTCTGTGTTCAGTAATGGTCAGCTTAGAAATCACTGTCTATCAAACAAAGTCTAAAGAATTTTCTTACTACTCTATTTCCTGAAGATTCTAACAGATATTTGAGCAATCTTAGCAATTCCTATGAGTTTGTACCACATAAAAGCTTCCTGGTAAAATGGAAGCTGTGTCACCCAACTTGCAGAAATTCTGTTTATAAAATGTCAGTAATTTCACATGAGTGAACAGCATAAAGCCATTCACTGATAAGACAGCCCAGCAAACTTATCAATCAAATCCAAGCCAGTCTCACTGCCAGTGAGTTTCAAGACAAAGTCTAAATCAGATTTTCAGAGAAAACAGAAATTCTAGCAGGATCTCCAAATGACCTAAATAATTTCAGTGTGAGCAACAAAATACAGCCACCTAGGGAGCCAAAGGAAAAGACAATCATCAGTCATTTAAATAAACCAACCATGAATGGCAGCATAAATTTAACTGGTGTACTTAATTGAGTATAATTGTGAAAATTTTTTCAGTTAAGGAAAAAAATGCTTCTGCTCCATTTTTTAAAAAACTTCTGCTCCTTTTTTTAAAAAAACCATTCTATTTCAATGTATTTTCTTCTGAAATAATTTTCTTTTTCCATATTTAAAATAAGGGCTACATCACTTATGCTGTGGGGATCACAATGCACCCTTTGGTGTGGCCACTGCACAGGCCACCCAGCTGGATTACCTTGCATCCAGTTTTGACGATCTCACAACCTTGCAATAAGCAACCCTGCAATATTTACTTTACAAATTCAGTTTAGATGTGGGAAGTGAGTGCCTACCAAGTGCCAGTTCTGCAGGTTCCTCCCTTGTACCATCCTGCAGAATTGAAGGACGCCTTTTTCTGGGACAGAGAGCAAAAGGCCTGATAACTACCTTTTAAGCAGTCTGAAAGCCTTTGTTCTTGTGCAGTCTTACACAGCTGAAAGAAACAGTGCTTGTTTCAAAGAAGGTTTGTGAAGAAAACTCTATTTTTTAATTTCATTTTTCAGAATTGGAAGACATATGTTGACTTTGAATAAATGTACAGCAGCTATACTGACTTCAATTAAAGCTGCATGGACAGAACAAGATCCTTAAAATCTAGCCGAAGTTGTATTTGCATTTTGTGTGATAATCATCATTTCCTTAGAAGCGCTTGTGTTCGCTGCCAGCTGTCAATGTCCTGCACAATTAAACTTCTGGTTCAATTAAAACCCAGTGTGAACAGTTTGCGTAAGAGCCAAAGAGTGGAGGAGATGTATTGACATATTACATCATTATTATTTGACAACATGCTCCAAATCAGAGTTCTCTCCAGTAAAAAAGAACCCAACAAAACAAACATCTTATTCTAAACAGTCTTTATTTCATTTCACACAAAGCTGAATTTGATTTCTTCTTTCCCAGGGTGGCCTCTTAGAATGCACTTTAGGTAAGAAAAATTCATCAATAAATGTGATAATTAAACCAACCACATCTTTTATCCCTAGAAACTGTAAAATCAAGATTCCAAAGGATGGCTTCCTTTGGAAGCAACCAGAAGGTAGGTGCAATTTTCAGAATTGTTGCACTACAAAGTTAGCTTTTATGGATGGTCCTGCACTCATTTCAGAATTGTTGCACTACAAAATTTGGTTTTATGGATGGTCCTGATACATCTCTCATCCGGGTTGCTATTTTTATTGCATTTTCCCCACTGACATTGCTGATGCTCCTCATGATATTGCTTTTGAAAGCCATTTCCTTTTCTGCTGATGCTACAGATTCTGCTGAGCTAATGAAATTGCTGTGGTCGCTGCTAATGGCCCTGAAAGGTTAGTTTTCTTCCTTTCCCAAGTATTTATATTCTTATTCTGATTTTACACCCCCTGGGGTCCTGGGAAAAAAAAGTGGTACGCGGGTAAGTACCTCACGGCCATTGTGAGGCCGTGACACAAACGACAAGGGGGATGATTAGCGGGAGCTTTGCAACTCTCCCTGAGCTCCAGACCGTCCAAGAGCAGGGACAATTCCTCGTACCGCTTCCTTCCTCCAGCACCAGAAAGGGGAAGCGCTGGGGCGGCTGCGGGTCTGTCACGCTTTAAGGCGGCAGAGCTTTCCCTCCTGCCAGCAGCCTGGCAGAGCTGCGGAGTTGGTGTCACAGGGACTGGGCTGGGGTGCCGAGCCCCAGCCGAAAATCAGGAAAGCTCCCAAAGCCCCGGTGACTCTGAGGCCAGCCCTGCCTCACCCAGCACGACCGGCTCAAGCTGCCGGGGGTCGGAGGAAAGGGGGGAGCGAACTCCCTGTCCCACCGCGGGCATCGGGGCATCGCGCCCCGCCCCGCGGGGCCCCCCCTGCGCTCTCTCTCAGCCGCAGCAGCGCTGCCCGGCGCCGACCCCAGCGCCCGACCCCAGGGCGCTGCAGGCGGACGGATGGAAGCAGGGAGGGGCGGCGGAGCGGCGCCAGCGCTGTCCCGCCTCCTCCCGCGGAGCCCAGGCTCCCCTCCGCCTCCATTTCCCGGCGTGCGGCGCGGGTGCGGGGCAGGAAGTCCCGTGCGCCTGAGTCAGGGGCGGCCGGGCGGCCGCTGCCCGGATCGGCGGCGATGGCGCTGGAGACTCTGTCCCCGGACTGGGAGTTCGACCGCCTCGACGACGGCTCGCAGAGTGAGCACCCGTGGAGGGCGGGCCGGGCGGGGCCGGGCCGGTGGGGTGCGGCGGGAGCCGCCTCGGAGCCACCTCGGAGCCGGGGGAGGCGCGGGCTGAGCAGACCCTGCTCCCCCTGAACCGCCCCGCTGCATCTCCGCCGGGAACGGAAGGGAGGGAGGAGGAAGCAGTCGCGGGGGCTGAGCGGGGTCGCTCTCCCCGCCCCGCGGACTCTGCCCCGCACCCCGGCCGCCAGCCCAGCGCTGGTCCCCTTGCGGCCCGGCCCGCAGTAGTGGGCGGCCGCCGTGACCTTCTTTGCTCCCACCACCTTCTCCGTAGCTGTCGGGGTTGTTTTAGGGTGGCGGGGAGTAGCTTTTACAGCACTTCATCCTTTGCTCCCTCGGGGGCGTCGTTTGCGGTGCCCCCCGTGCGGCGGGGAGGGTTAGGCTGCTTGTGCCGCCCTGTCTTTTCTCGCACTGACGGGGCTTGTCGTGGGAACGGTGTTTCTCTTCTTCCCGGTCTTTTCTCGTCGCTCACAAATTTTTGCAGTGGCTTCCTTGGTTATCCAAAGAAGTCACATCAAGATATGTTGTGAGCAGTTAGTTGTACTCAGCTTTCATTGGAAAAGGCTCTCTGTCACGGGAGGTGGGCGGTCATTTGCAGTTTCACCTTTAAAATAGAATTGAATAAGATCTTCAGTGATGCTGAAATCTTTCACGGTGGATTCGTGTGCCCGTCAAAATACACGTTTTGCTCAGCCTGTGGAGGTGACCTAGTTTCTAAACAGGGAACTTATATCGTTGTCACACTGTAATACACGCTGTAAATTGAACTGTGCCAAGTTAATTATACCAGGTGTTGCTGTGTAAATATGTCACTCATGGACCAACTGTTTCACATATAATGTTATCCCAGGGGATGATACTGTTTATGCCATGTTCGGATAGTCTGGTTTCAGTGGAAACTGAGGCTGTCCTGAGCAGAGCTTTTTATCAATTCTCTAGCTGTGGAAAGGAAAATGTAGCTTTTACTCAAAATGCCAGCTCTCCGTTAGTTTGACTAGGACACGAAATGAAACTCCAAAAAATTTATGTTACTTAATATGCCCTGTTATCACCATCTCAAGGGTGAAGAAACTGATCTTCCATCCAACACAGCACACAGTGTTCTAGAGAAAAGCCAAAGAATAATCGTGTGACTTGAAAGGCATTTTTTGTTCTTGTTGTCTACTTTTGCTTTGCATCGCTAACATTTAGCAATTACAACTTTCTCAACTGAGGACATAAGTCTAGTTTGTAGGATCTCTGTCCTAGATATGTATGGCTATGGCACTAGCAAATCTTACTGCCAATGACTTCATTGAATATTGATATTGCTGATTTTATGGAAGAAGTTAAGATTGAGGCATCTGCTGCTGAGTTGATCTCTTGCACTGTTCCAACTATAATGCTTTAGTTTTATCACCTGAGGGGAAACTAAATCAAACTTTCTTGTAAACACATTAGACCTTATCAAGCATGTATACTGCTCTGAAGAAAAAGATATTTGCTTTCTATGATTTCATTGTCTTCCTCGTGTGAGTCAGTTTATTTAGGAAAAATGTTCTGCATCTTAGAAAGCTTCTCTCATCTCCCAAGTAATTTTTTACCTGTGGAACTCTGTCTATCTCTGCCTAGCTAAGAGCTTCAACTCTCTTGTCTCACTAAGAAAGTGAGAAATTATTCCTGTCTCTTGTTTTATAGGTAGCAAATTGATGGCTGTCAATAATTAAGTATTTGAAAGTATTTAATGAGCTGTACTGTTGCTCAAATCCATCATTTGTCTGCTGGAAAGGAGACAGTGAATTTCCAGCAGAGTGCTGTTGTGAGATTTTGTTTGAGAAATGCTCAATGTTTTTGTTTCATAGAAACTGATTTGAACAGCAATGCCAATTTCCTACTCTTGTATGACTTTGAATTTTTTTCTGTTCTTCCTTTAAAGCCTCAGTGCATGTCTGTTTTTCTGTTCTCAGTTTGTCTTTTGTGTGAAGGGAGGAGATGTGATGGGGGAAGTACCAGAGCACACCTCTTTAATGTCTCCCCTACTCTGGATTTTGTAGCAGTAAAGCACTGAAGCTGACATGATGGCTGGTTAAAATCCATTCAACAGGGCTGTGGATCTATCAGTGTTTTACTGGTTTGCTGCAGAAGAGCTTGCAGACGATGCACTGGAAAGAACCTGAAGGATGAGATGAACTTGATGGAATAGAGTAGTACAATGATACAGCTTAAGGGCTACACATCAGTGTTTGGAGTGCTGCTGATGGAGAGTGTTTTACTCACTTCTCCTACCTGAAATTCAGTCTCCTGATCTTGACAATGCCTGTGCTCTGTCTAGGCTGCAGGTACTGCTAGAACTCAATGGCACTAATGCCATTATTGTGGGAGAGTGTGCTGTGCTCCTTCGGTAGGCTTTGCAGTCTGCATGCCTTTATGGCTGGCATTGCTGCTACTTTCAAAGTACTATCTTAAAATTAATTCAGTCTTCACTGCAGTCGTTTCTCCTTCTCAGTCTGAACTTCCCTGCGCATAGTCCTTTTCATCTTTTCCTTATCAATTTGTCTTTATTCATTCTTCCTTTTCTGGCTGCTGCAGTTTCTCAGTCAGATATTTTCTTTCTGCAAAAAATGTTTCAATGATGATTGATTCAGCAGTGCTCTCCCACTGAAGTAGGCATCAGCTACCATTTGGCTCAGTTGTTTGCAAAGACAATGACTAAGAGGTTGAACATGCAGAATAAAAGAATATATTATTTTTAACTTTCTAGGCAAGTCTACTTGCTGAAATGCAAAAAGGGCACATATAAAGCTATGTGACAGCTGAATTCTTGTGTAAGAAAATTCAGTTGTCCAGTTGACCTACATTCTCTAACTTTTTAAAAATAATCCTATTTTCAACAAATAGCAGATGATCACAAGCTGTTAGATTTGTTATCTAATTATGGGAAAGACGCTTTAGTTTTCACATGAAAAAGAATTGTACTTCCTGAGTGTAGGAGCCTTGAACATTTACTCTGTCATTCAGATTGTGCAGCTAAGTCAGCAATTGTGTATTATTTGGGGAGGAGTGGGGAGCATCTTCATATGGGAAATAAAAAAGATCAGGATAGAGAGCATGAAACTGTTCTGCACCAATTGCCTTTAGATTTACTTTGCTACTTAAGACCACTGTTGTTTTTGTTTGACCAGCTGAATGTTAGCCTTTGAACCTGTTTGTCCCTTTGAACCTACTTGCCCTGACACTAACAGGATAGCTGTGCATTTCAATGCCCAGCAGAAGAAAAATTCTGCCTGAGAAGAGTGAATTTGAAAGTAGGAGGAAATGACTAAAAGCCGTAAGCTTCCATGTAATGCTCAAATAACTCACTAAGAGATACCAGGGAGAAGTGGAAAGTGGATTGCTGGAAATTCAACTGCTACTCAGGCTGAAATGATTAGACCCATTGCCTCAAAGTTCTTATATAAATGCATTTGTACTGGTTCAGCTGATGGGTAGGGTCACCTGCTGTGCTGCAATTTCCACAGTAATTTCTTTGCTCAGCACCTTGTGTGATTATTAAGGTCTTAGTTTAACAATACACGTACCTTTAAAAAAAAAAATTCTGCATACTGCTTAGATGTTCGATACTCTTCAAGTAGTATTTGAATTTCTTTTAAACCAACACTAAGTTATAGGATTGTTTTTAAACAAATAAGAACTTTGTATTAAATCTGCATTTTATTAAAGAAAAATGCCACAGCAAAAAGAGGAATACAGGACTAAAGTTAAATAGCAAGATACTGAATGTTTTTAGTAACATTTTTTGATATTGCAGTTTATTGAATTGTCTGTAAAACAGTACGATGTTATCAATTCTCAGAAATTCATGCTGAAGTGCAGTTGAAGAGCTATGGAAAATTCCTTGAGGAATATACATCTCAGCTGAAAAGAATTGAAGATGCTTTGGATGACTCTGTTGGAGATGTTTGGGACTTCAGTCTTGATCCCATTGCTTTAAAGGTCTTCATATATTTAATATACATTGCATCTGTTACTTTCCTAGTTTGTCCTTTCCTTCAAAACCTCCTAAGTAAAAGCTTGATGCATTTGTGCTCTTAAAATTTTGACTTGTGTCTTTGAGAAAACTATCTAATACTATTTTAATTATCAAATAATTAATAAATTGGTGCATATCATATGAGAAGAAGCTTTCACATTATTAGTTTCTAGTCTTATGGTTACTAGCTGAAGTTGAATGAATTTCTAATTCTTCATGTGTTGGGAAGGCTGGTTTCAGCAGACGTCTTCCCTGTGTTTTTATCTGGGGGCTGGTGTTCCAGGAGAGCTCACTAATAGTTGTAAAACTGCACAGTGAACTGTGTGTGTATTTATAGGTTGTATTTTGACCTAATGGCCTTGGTACAGTATTGGCTCTTTTCTTGGTCACAAATTCTCTATCCTCTGTGGAGCATTAGCTTTTCCTCTTCACTGAATTTGCAGACATAATTTAAAAGCACTTTTGTTGCCATATGAAACTTGTCTGTGGTGAAGATGCACTCTCAAGCAGTCGTCTGTCTGAATAATTTGAATAAATTATGTGTAGGGCCACCACAGTACTGCATGTTTATGGACTAGTCAAAATCAGGCTGACTTAAGTACAAATTGCCAGTGCCTGCATACAGGTGTACTTTCTGCTTCCTGTTTCCAGCATTTGGAATTATTAAATAATGTTTTGGTTTTCCTGAGCTGTTTTTCTCCTACATATGCCATAATGGTCGTGCTTTTGCTTTACAAGTTTTGTAAGTAAATTGTTGAAAATGCTATATAATATACCTGGTTATTTGTCTGTCTGCCTAAAGTGAAAGTATTTCCTTATGAACGTGAAGAGTGAAGGGCTCCTCCAGTGCAAGCTGCCAGTAATGTGCACTTGTCGCTCTCTTATTACTGACCCTATTTGAGATTAAACTGGAGGGAATACTTGCTTAGTTGGATGAATGTATTTTTGACTAACGTTTATTTAAAGTTGCTGATTTGTTGTTTCTGTTTGGTTGTTTTGTGGTTTTTTGTTTGCTTTTTATTTTAATTTTAGCTTTTGCCATATGAACAGTCCTCCCTACTGGAGCTCATAAAGACAGAAAACAAGGTAAGCGCTTTATGCTTTAAGGGAAAAAAAAAGTTATTCAACTTCAATCCAAGCCCTCTAAATGTGAACTTGTTTGTAATCTGTGTGATTTTTTTTCCTCACTTTGAGTCTAGGTTCTAAACAAAGTTATAACAGTGTATGCTGCTCTTTGCTGTGAAATCAAGAAGTTAAAATATGAGGTAAATTCAGCTGACTTTTATTATTGTATATGAAAAGTTTTGCTGTTTGGCATGCTGATATATACATTTATTTTTATCAATAAAGAAACAAGACATGGCTAAATAATTTTGTAGCTTGATTACATATATCCTATTTATTAAAAACCAAATTTCTGCTTTTGTTGTTAGGCAGAAACTAAATTTTATAATGGCCTCCTGTTTTATGGAGAAGGAGGTAAGTAGCTTCTTTTACTGTAAACATATGTAGTTTTATATTATTGCTTCAGGTTATACTAAATGCTACAATTACTGTAATTTTATTATATGGATATATGCTTTCTCTGTGATGCACACCAAATAGAGAACTTTGAGCCTATAGGGATATATGTTAGTGTCTTATAGCTATCCTGAGTTAGCTTAAGATAAGGTTTATCTGTAAAGCCCTGCACTATGTGTTGTTACACGAACAGGAAATTTTGTTGTAGCCTTGTTTACATGGGAAGTAGGGAGTGTGAGCTCCCTACATACAGCTTGTCTACTGTAGCAGCTATTTTGCAAGGTATGGCACTGAAAACATGTTTTTCACATGTAAACACATCCTAAACCAACTTACTTCCTTTTGGAGCTACATTTCACATCGGTTGTAGTTAAACAGTAAATCTGTGATTTAACTGAAGTAAAACAATGAAACCATTAATAAATAACTTGGCCCAAGTCCTGGCCTCTTCACTTATGCAATTGGTATTCCAAGACAAGTTAGAGTGTGTTGATATCACCTCCCCTTTCAGTGTAGGTAACTCACAGTACATGTTCAGACCATGGCATAAGAGGGGCCCAAGTCATCGTAAGTCAGTTCACAAATGGTGAGACGCTGCTGTAGGTGACAGCTTTTTGCCTTGGAGTTAAACTGGTAACTCCTGAATGACTAGGGATACTAGTGTGGGAATAAGCACAGATCTTTGTCATAAGACACATCAGAAATATCAGGTAATGTGAAATCTTTGAGCTCGGGGCTGTTTATAATTCTTTTAAGTGCTAGGTAAGATAACTGTTGTACTTAAGGAACATGGAAAAGTGGGGGATTTGTTAGCTTGTTATGTGGGAGGTTTTTTGGGGGGTGTGCAGGTCTGTTTTTTTTTCCCTTTTTTCTTAGTAGACTTACGTGTCTTGTCAGATGTGGTTTAAAATATTTTAAAGTCATATGCTTCCAAAATGGTACTGGGAGATCCTTCAGAATTTTCCATGTCTCTAGTGTGAAAAAGCCAGAGTATAGCAGATTATTATATTACAGCAGCAATTTGTTCCTGATGGGTGTTGTGCAGAGAATGCTTGGAAATGTCAGGAACTGAGAGGTCAGCCTTCTGAGGGTTAGGTAGGAATGCAATAATTATGTTCTTTATTTCTATATCCCTACTTGTAGCACTTTCTTTGATAACAGCAAGCTTGCTTACTTTAAACAACTGGCAAAGTTACTTGCTCAAGGATGGTAGAAATTTAAGCCAATACTATGCTGGCTTTTTCCATCTATGTAAAGAGAACTTTTTTCCCCATCTTGTCTTTGCAGTGGCTAGGACTAGTCTAGGAACTTCAGGTAGTGGGGTAGAGTTTTTTGGAACGTACACTGAAGAGATTAAAAGTTGCATAAAATGTGGAAATGGGAAGCAAAGCAATGTTTAGTATCCTGTCCCAGAGCTCCATGTTAGAGAAAAATGGAGACTCCTTTAATCTCTGACAGCTGTAAAAGAATATATTTTATGTAGCAAGAAGACCTGCATTTCTTAGGCAGGTAAACTTGTAATTTTAAGTGAGCTCTTCTTGCTCAGAGTGACCCAGAAGAAAAATCTCAAGTCTAGAGCATCTACCTGTTGTCGCATTAAACAGACAGTATTTTGTCAGGTGAGGTTCAAACTGCTCCAGATGACTGAAACACTTCGGCATGGCTGATGTAATTATTGTATTTCTGTGTTCTGTGTCATACAGATAATGTTGTGAAGCTATGGTGGTAAGCCTGTTCTTTTGTGCAGAAGGATATATAGGGGAAAAAAAATTAATTCTTTCTAGTTAATCGTGTAGTATATTCTCTCCATAAAAAACATCTGGATGTTTCTTGCAAGATAAATACCTAGTATTTTCATGCAAATTTCTTAAAAATAGAAACATTTATATGAAGTTACATAATACATTTCCCCTCAAGAATTACGGGGTTTATTTTTTTTTCTTTCAGATGAAGAAGACTTTTCCCAGCTTTGTATCTAATTTATAAACCATGTAGTTTTTAATGAAAAAGAAACTCCAAAAATAAGTCCACCTTAGGAAAGCAAAATTACAAGGTTTTGAGGCTCCATCAATACACTTATAATAGTGCACTCTACTAGTATGACAAATAAATGGCTTGGAGGGTAAGATTCAGTGTCAGTTTAACAGGTACAACGCAGGCTTTAGAAACTGTTGACAAATGTTTCTCTTTTAAGCCACAGATTCCAGCATGGTGGAGGGAGATTGCCAAATACAGATGGGAAGATTTGTTTCTTTCTTGCAGGTAGAGTATGTTTTGATTGTTTGACAGCAATTATAATCTTAATTTTACTTGCAAAATGGATTTAACAGTCTGCCATATCCCGTTTGCATTTTGCTGAAAGGCATAGCTGTCATCTGATATGTTACTATGTTTTGCCTGCAGACCAGCTGATACATCACACATTGTTTGGGGATTTTTTTATACTTCTCTCTGGAAGTCTAATGAGAGAAGGAATTAGAAATTACTTTAAAATATTTCAGTTGGAGAATATAAATTGAGGTTGCTTTCATCCGTAGTTAAAGATAGCTGAGTTTAGTTAGCAAGTTCTGGTATTTATTGAACATTGGAAATGGATTAATTGTTTTATATGTTTGGGTTTTTTTAGCTGGTTGAAGAAAACAAAATCAAAGTATGTACCTAAAAAAATTGCTTATGTTTCCTTCAAACATTTTTGGAAGAACACTCCTTTCAATGAAAACAGGATCTGTTTTTATTCTGAGGATTTCCTGTGCTCTTGGGATTCAGTCTATTGTGGAGTTTTTTGTCCTTAGTATAGCTTAAGCAACTGTCTCATTCCCAAAAATGTTTCTATTTTTATGCAATATTGCTTGTAAGGAGTAGCTGTGGTGAAGTAGAGAATATAGAGGAAGCTTCCAGAATATTTAAATAAATTCTGGTTGAACAGGGGTTAAAATTTATGTTCTGATTCTGCAGCGTGACACTAATCATTGTCGTGACAAGATAAATGCTTTGTAGGAAGTAATTTCTCAACTTCCTTTACCATGCTGAAGTGCAGTGAATTGTTAGGATCACTCGTGTTTTCTTTCTCATTTTCCAACCTCTTTGTCTTACCAGCTTTGTAGGTTTTTGTAGAGCTAATCACCATGTATTGGTTTCTTGGCTCTTCTGGGCTTTCTGGATTAGCTAGATGCAGAAGCCTCAAATTTGCTAGGTCAGAAAGTTTTTTTAAAGCGTTATCCAAATAATGCTCTGAAATATTAGTTTATTACAGTCTTGTCTGTATTATGTAGCTGCTAATATGTGTGTGCTGTTGAATTGGACTTCTTTCCAGAAATTTTAAAATGGCAGCTGGTGCTGCCTTCCCAGGAAGCATGATCTCATCTGTCTATTAATCCATTCTTCTGGAATCTGTTGGCTTATTTCAGCTGCATTAGTAAAAAGTAATGTTTTGTGAAAACTGGTGACTAATGGAAGGCAGAAGCCCAAATAGGATCTATTTTTGATGGAGAGGAAGACAGAATTCAGCTGCTGCCCAGTCTCCTGGCTGGCTGACTGTTCATCCAGTGTGGGCTGTCTGCTATAAAGCCATCTGCGTGCAGACTGGCTAGGCTCATCACACACTGACATTTCCCTGATGGGATTTGTAAGGTAAATTAATGAGCAGATATTACTGCAGTTAAGGGAAACTTATATTAATTTATCCTGTTGTTCAAGGAATGCCATGTTAAAATCCATTATAGAAATTAAGATACTTCTTTACATTCAGAGATACTTCTTTACAGTCAGAGTTGACATGTTCTTACTCATTTTGTGTTACATAACCAAGCCTAAGTTCTGCCTTCGTCAGGCAAACCTTTCAAAGACATTGACTTTCTTTGTTTTAAAGCAGTATTCTGTGGCTTATCACTCTTACAGTTAGAGCTCCTGTGGTAATTTCTAATTTGAATTTGGCTATTACCAGCATCCAGAGTGTGACTCTTGAATCTAGTGGGGAAAAAGCACAATTTTGTCCCTGAAAGTACTTGGGATCTGTTGTCAAGTCACTTCTTGCTGTCTTTGCTAAATTGAAACAATACTATAAATGGTCAGAGTTGTACTGGAAGCTTGTGTTTGGTAGTTTCTTAGCTTAGTCCCAGATCCTTTTTCAGAGCTGTTAGTAGGATATTTTCCATCCTGCTGTAAATCTGTCCATTGACTTGGGTTAGGGATGTAGTTGGAGCTTCAGCTGCATATTCTGTAGTTTATGTTCAGGGTATTTTTTTGTGTAATGACAACTTGTCTATGAGGAGGATCTATACATTTATATGCATTTTGTTTTCTTGTATTTCAGGAGCTGTCCTGCTTTGTTACCCGATGTTATGAAGTGGTGGTGAATGTAGTGCATCAGCTGGCTGTTCTGTATACCAGCAACAAGTAATTATTGCCTAAAATGCTGTATTGTTACTATGTAGAGTTAAATGTATAAAACATGAATGTTCTATTTAAGGCATAGTCATTTTTGGAATATTGTTGTCTAGAGATAGAGTGCTTTGCTGTGTAAGTTTCATAAACAGTTATGGAAATGGTTTTGTTTTGTTTTCAGAAAAGATAGTGCTTGTATATAGTGAGATGCAAGGATGTTAGTGTTTGTCATTTTTAGTCTTTATGTTTGAGAAATATTGCTGATTTTTTTTATCCTTGCTCTGTTTGATACGCTCCTTCTGTTTCTTGATACATAGCTAAAAAATCAAATCACTTCTACAGTTTAATTTGAACATGTAAATCTTGGCATATATTTTTCACAGAACAGCCATGGTTTTAACATCTGAAGTTTAGCTTGGTAAGAGATGTTTGGTTTAGCTCCTTTGAAAACTGTAAGGAAGGTTTAGTTCTGAACAGGATTGTTGGAGTTTGCTTTAAATACCTCTGCAGGACTCTCAATTGTTTCCCCATCCCCCAGTAGGATAGCATCATTCTTCTCAGTTTTGTTTGTTGCTTTTATTTTTGGCTTATACCACAGCACAAGGCAGACTTCCTGTGTGGTGCAGGATGTGTAGCTTGGACATGGCTTGAGTAAATACAAAGTGATTTTATTCTCTAGTGTCAAGGCTATTTGCATAACTAAAGTGGGAATTGCTGACACACCTGTGCACTGAATACACTTGGTGGTTTCAACCAGTCACATGCTGTCTCTTTAAAAATACAGTTTTAAATTTGATCAGAGCATACAGATTTCAAACAGTATATACTTTTCATCAGGTTTTGATGTTCTTTTGTTTCCTGAAATTACTATGTTAATGAAGAAAAATGTACCCAGAAAACAGAGAACACACCATGATACAGAACTGATAAATATGATCTGTTCTAAGGATTAAAAAGGCATTAAAATATTGATTTTATTTACAGGAATGCACCTAAAATTATAGAGACATCTGGAGTTCATTTTCAGGTGGGAACGATTTGGAACCCTTTTGCTTATGTGAATATATATAGGTCTTGATTAATCCTGAGAAAGACAACATGAAAGTGACTTTAAGAACAGCTTTCAATTTAAAGGTTTTATTTTATTAATCAGCTTTTTCTGACCTTTATATGGGAAGGCCTGGTGTCTCCATGTCTGTCATATTCTAGATGTCTTAGCAACAAAGTGTTTGCACGCTTCTTTATTGCAATGTGTGCCTCATCATATAGACTATTTAAAAAATTGAGTCTTCGGTGTCAAGATAGATCAAGGAATTTATTTGTGTGCAGACATCCCTTTAATATTTCTTGTGTCACTACAAGTCAAATCTTTAAGCTGCTAAACCACAATTTCTCCTCTTTAACTCTCTAGCTGATATCTTGTTGGCTGAAAATGTATTGAAAGGAACTGAAATTTTATGTGCCTCATATGACTGCAGTAAACTTTCTAATAATTACAGTCCTTTTCTTTCTTCTTTTTCCCTTCACAAACAGGCAATGTATGAGCATCTAGGAGAGTTGCTCACAATCTTGATAACTCTGGATGAAATAATTGACAATCATGCAACACTGAAAGATCACTGGACCATGTATAAGAGGTGTGTCTCTGATGTGAAAAATACTCCCACAAATTAAGACATAAAAGCATATGCATCTGTCTGTGTTCCAAGAAAGTCAGTGTGGGAACATGGATTTTGGTAGTCTCTCCAGAAATTTCAGTGAAGAGCAGGGCTAAGCTACCACAGTGTCCTTCTAAAGGCACCAGTAAATATTTTGTCTGAGTACGAATGTTGCATTTTCAGTGCAGGGTAGGCATCTTGGCAAATAATGTAATAGTTGGTGGGATTTAAAGAAGATTCAGTAAGAAATTTAGTTGTATAAAGAACTGAGCTAAGACTATCCCTGTCTATATTGATCATGGGAATGGATGAGCTTTAAAAAGGGATGGTATCTTAAATAAAAGCTGAGGAGTCAACAATTATAAAGGTAGCTGAATTAGTGGAATATTACCTCTGTCCTTGAAAACCCAAAGAGTTACTCAAATGCAAATTGTTTATACAGTCTTACAGTCTGAGTGTATTTTTGGGTTTTTTGGGGTGGTTTTTTTTGTTTGTTTGGTTGATTGGTTGCTTTTTTTATTTGTTGGTATGATTTTTGTGTGGGTTTTTGTTTTGTTTTGGTTTCGTTTTTTTTGTTGTTGGTTGGTTGGTTTTTGTTTGGTTTTGGTTTTGGTTTTTTTTTTGGGGGGGGTTGCTGCTAAAGGCAGGAGAGGGGAATTAAAATGTCTTATCAGAGTAGTGCAGGATATGATAAAACTGTGACTATGTTTTAAGTGTGCTGCATGTGTGTGTTCCACATCTACCCCTTACAGGCTGCTAAAATCTGTCCATCACAACCCTTCTAAGTTTGGGATTCAAGAAGATAAACTAAAGCCATTTGAAAAACTGCTGTTAAAACTGGAATGCCAGTTACTTGATGGAATGATATTTCAGGTAATGAACTTCATATTCCCCCATATGATAGAGGAAGCTTACATGAAAGCATGACTCTTTTGGTCATGGTTGGTTTGTTTGTTTGTATTTTGGTTTTGTTCCAGTCACAGTGATGTGTGAATTTGGCTCTTGCATCTGTGCCTGGGAGAAAAAAGGATCTTACAACAGAGCCTTTCTTGCACTTCTCTTGTGCTTGAACTGTGCCAAGCTTTGAATGATGGCAGTAAATGCTGACTGTTTTGCTGAACTAGAGAAACACAGACAGCTTGGCATTAGGACTGTGTATTATCAGAATTCTGCTTTGTCCACATAATAGTGAGCAGATTTACATAGCACATGTCTTTATTTTAGCTGCAAATTAATTAGTTTCCTCAATAATCTTTAAAATTTAAAATATGTTGAGTGTGACCTGTCATTCCTTGTGTACAAGACAGGTTGCTGTCATTAGAGACCACTGTGGTGGGACATATCCCTGGATCATTCAGCGACACTAGTGGATGAGAAGGATTTCGTTACATTTTCTGTGTAGTGAAATTAAACTTTATTCAATTCATACAAGAAGCCATTTCTTTAGAAAAGTGTATATTACAGACATTGAAATGGGATGTTGTGGCATAGTGGGCAGATGATAATGTTGTTGAACCTGTTCAAAGCAGAGTCAGTTGCTTGGGTCATGCCATTACATCTTAAATGGCATTAGGAAAAAATTGTTTGTTCTTTAAAAGCCTTCAAAAGGAAATTGTAGGTAAATAATTAAGCATAGTTTGGCTTATTCTTTCAGAGGACAATGCTACCAGCTATCCATTTTTCATGTTGTGTTTCCCTAATGCTGTATAAGTACAAAGACTTAATTATAGGTTTGAGACATCAATAGGATTTGACTGGAATTTATTCAGGAAGTTTCCTCTCCTGTCCTGCAAATGCCTCTTCCTAACAATAATTCATTAAAAATATTAGATGCAGTTCTCATAAAGACTTTTCTAGTCTCTTTGTAAATTATGGAATGTGTCTCTATTTTTTGACTGTCATGAGGTTTTGGGAGCTTTTTTAAACTGCCAGCAGTAGTGTGTGGTTTTATGCTGCAAGGTCATGAGCCACCTCCTATAAGCGACTTGTATGATAATATTGATTAAAGGACAGTTAGTAACAGGTTATAATGTGATAATAAAAATATGCAACTAGTTTCTTAGCACTAGCTCATCAAATGGCTTCTTTAAAAATGCTCCTTAAAGGAAATGGGAAAATAAATAAAATGGGGTTTGGAATGTCAAGTGTAAGAGTGTTTTAATATTTTCTGGTTTTATACTTAAAAATGTAAGCATAGTTAAGAATATGTATGTCATAATTCAGAATATGTAGAATTTCAGAATATGTCATAGAATTCAGAATATGTAATATGTAAAAGGCCTACTTTAGGTCAGTCTTAAATCAGTGTGCTCTTCCAGTATTCTCTTGAAAACCAGTGCTCTTTCAAGGTCCAAAACTCATGGCATTATCTTGATATATTGATATTTTCCCCTCCCTTTTTTTCAGGCCTGTATAGAGCAACAATTTGATTCTTTAAATGGTGGAGTGACTGTGTCAAAGAACAGCACATTTGCTGAAGAATTTGCCCATATTCTTCGTACATCTTTCTCAAATGTCGAAGCCAAACTTGGTAAGGCAAGCTCATGCTTTTCCAGACAGCTTCACTGTTTCTCAAATTGTTTATATTGTTTGTGTGGGAGTAAAATTCACAAGGGTGTATTTTTTCAGGTGAACCTTCAGAAATTGACCAGAGAGATAAATATGTGGGCATCTGTGGCCTCTTTGTATTGCATTTTCAGATTTTTCGGACTATAGACAAGAAATTTTATAAGTCATTGTTGGATGTCTGTAAGAAGGTAAGTGCTTTATTCTTTTCTCTTTCAGTAATGAAGTAGATAATTTCCTGAGTTACATAGTGTAGCGCAGTGTTGGGAAAAGAAAGAACACAAAAAAGTTTGAAAACAGAGTTAAAAATTTTCCACTTTTTATAACACCCCCCTGCTATTTTCTTTTAAAG
Source organism: Molothrus ater (assembly GCF_012460135.2). NCBI lineage: Eukaryota > Metazoa > Chordata > Aves > Passeriformes > Icteridae > Molothrus > Molothrus ater. The sequence continues at coordinate 53,810,127 of NC_050482.2, read as the reverse complement.
ATGGTCTAAAATTTGTGCACTCACATAATAGCAAGGTAAAATAAACTTATCATTTCTATTACAATCTTTCTTCTCAAGATGAATATGGCACTGAAGAAAAAAATCTCTTTGAGTTATGAATACTCTGGTGCTGAATAAATGCTTTGGGTTTTGACTGTGACTAGAAACATTTGTTTTGGAAGACCTCTAAGTGCAAAGTTGAGTGGGATGTTTTCATATTGGATGGTATGAAGAAATTATTAAATTCTCTAATATTGTTTAGAATCACTGAGAGTGGTTATAATTTTGCCCATGGTGTCCTTAGTGAACATCTAGGGAAACTTTTTTAATGTCAATGCAATACTCTGTAGAAAACAGTTACACAGAAATAAACTGAACTGTGTTAATTGTGTTTATTGCTACTTGGTAGTATTTCCCCCTCCTTTTTTTTTCTTCCCAGGTACCAGCCATTACATTAACAGCTAACATTATCTGGTTTGCTGACAATTTTCTGATTCAGAAGATTCCAGCTGCTGCCAAACTACTGGACAAGAAAAGTATTCATACAGTTAAAACACAAAGGGAGAACTTTCTACAGCAGAGGGCACAGTCACTTACCAAGTATGCATCCTAATACTGCCTAATGATGCTATTTGGCAAATAGTTTTTAAGCATGTGGGCTTTTTCATTCAGTGTAGTAGCATGTTCTGTGGTGTCTGTCAGTGGTGTTAGTCACTTGTTCCACTTCACTGCAGCAGTGTGTGTGTGTTAGGGTTGCTGCAAAAATTTTGGTCAAAACTAAGCTGCTTTTCATGTCATGCTTTCAGAAAAATATGTACTATTACACCAAAATAGCAATGTTCCTAGCAGTTCTAAATATTTGTTTCAGTTATTTTCAATTATTTTCCATATTTTCGAATTACCTTTTGTTTTTTAAACTAGTTTCTAGTAACCAGGGCTGCTTTGTTTTCTATTAGGGCTCTCTGCTTTCTATGTGTTTATGGAGGTAAGTTGCTAGTAGGCTGATAGTGGAGCTTTCCTCTGCTTGGTGATGATACTTTCGTTGCAAGGTTTTCTTTCTTTGTGACTTTTTTACTGTTTGTTTAATGGTCTTTGAAATTATCTGTTTTTGAAGAAAGCCTCCCTTGTTTTGTGTTCTGCATGTAGTGTGCAGCTCACTTCATTGTCTTCTAAAATATGCTTAAAGATAAGATGGAATATTTTTAGCTGTTAGTCTTAAGAACAAGTGTCCTGCATAGGAAGATAGCAGGGCTAAGGTTTGTATGTTTGAGAACAAAACAAGAAAGTGGAAACTGGGGTCTGTGTAATGGCAATAAAAACTTAGGTTTTGCATTTTGTCTTCCGATAAGCAAGCTGGCAGAACTGAGTTGGAGGCGGAGGAGGGAAGGGGGAAAAAGCAGCTCTGTGCCTGATTCTCTGACAGATTATTTTCAATTCTGCCTTGCTTTCTTTTTCAACCCACTTTTTCCTAGCCCTGATTCTTTCCTGGGCTTTAATTCCTAGGTAGGGCATAATTGCACTGCTGCTTTGCTTCTGGTCTTGGGCAGTGGTGCAAGTCTTAAGATTAAGAAGTTCAGAAAAACATCTTGGTATTCATATACATTTCATAGAAACATGGAATCATTTAACTTGGAGAAGGCCTGAAGGATCACCAGTTATAACTCAGCAGTGCCAAGTTCGCCACTAAACCATGTCCCCAAGGCCCACATCTGCGCATCTTTTAGATACTTCCAGCAATGGTGACCCAACCCCTTCCCTGGACAGCCCCCCTTCCCTGGACAGTTTGGTGAAGAAATTTTCCTAATCTTCAATCTAAACCTCCTCTTGTGCAGTTTTCTCTTGGCCTGTCATTTGTTACTTGGGAGAAGAGACCAGACCCCACCTCACAAAAATCTGCTTTCAGGGAGTTGTAGAGAGCAGTGCGGTCTCCCTGGTTCTCCTTTTTTCCGGGCTGAACATCCTCAGCTCCCTTTCAGGCATTATGCTCCTTCCCCAGTTTTGTTGCCTTACTTTTTACACACAATTTTCAGGATATTTTAATAAAATCCAGGTTTTGCATCTGCTGATTTGAATTGTGCAAATAACTTTTTCTTGCTTGTTTACAAATCCTTGCACTGCCTTTGATAATTGGACTGTTCCCTAAATATGAGGACTCTTTTTAAAAGTGTCATTTTTGGTAACAGCATCAATGACCTAAATACTTTTCTGCTACAACTGCTGGAAGAAGTTATATTACAGTGTCACAATTCTCTATTTAACTCTACTTAACCAATTATTAAAACTAGTGTAATTCACACAGATGAACTTCTGTGGAATTATGTTACTTAAGTCCAGTCTGGCATTGATGTAATCACAAGTTGTATTTGTGTGTGTGTGTGTAAGCAAGAAAAATTCAAACTGGGGTGAAAAAAAGTAGCACCAGTGTTGGACTTTTCTGTCTAGTGTTTAAAAGCATTTTCTAACTGTTTTATGTAGCCTTTTAATTTAAGGAAATGTGGTATATGCACTGCTAACAGGGCCATGTGTTCTCTTGAAAAGTAGATGATTTTTGACTCATTGTATAGACATAATTGGCAGACTAACTAGTCCTTACCTGCTGAGAATTTAAATGTAAATGAGTATAGGGTTCTGATACTTTAGGGAACGTGAGTTATTTTGGGGACTGATGGTTTAAAATATTTCCCTTGCAAGGGAAAGGTTTGGAAAGAAATAAGAAAATCTTCATAATCTTCTTACTTGAAGTGAGCAACATTCTCTGTTTCCTTCCCCAGAGATATGCAGTCATATTATGTTTTTGTGAGCTCGTGGATGACAAAAATGGAATCTATCTTGTCCAAGGAGCAGCGCACAACAAAGTTTTCTGAAGATCTTTCTAACCGCTGCAATGTCTTCATCCAGGTGTGCAGTCTTTTAATGTGGTGATGCAGCAAACTGATGTTTTGGTGCAAGTTGTTGAACATAAAAAAAACTACAGGAGCTCTGTGATCACTGGTGTGTCATTTCATGGTTTTGGAATTCTTATAAAGCTTTTAATGCCCAGTACTCTTCCAAGAAAATCTCTAAAAGGTCTTTTGATAAAGAATGTGGGGAGAGGGAATCTGACTAAATATTCAGTAGCTAGAATTTTGGATTTTTCTCGACACAGGAAATCAAGAAACTTAATCTTCTCTGTAGTAAAGGTTTTGGGTTTCTTTCCTTTTGAGTCATGAGGTACTTACAGTGGACTGAACCAGTGTCTATTTAGTTTTATCTAGGACAGTACATACTCCCAGTAAAGGTTTTGTGTTGTTTCATTGTGCTTTGCCTAGTGATGATACTTTGTAAGAATCTTACTACCTTCCAAGACAGCTGGGGTATTTTTGCCTACAAACAGCATGTAATCTTAATTATTTCTTAATTTATTTTTTGCTAGTTTTTATAAGTATCTATCTCTCTGACAGAAAATTGATGAGAATAGATGTGTGAAAGTGGCATGATCTTGAGTCTCCTTTAGCTAAAGATAGGCATGTACCAGGATCTGTGTTTTTTTACATTTGAATTAGTTGCAGTGGACTTAAAAATGTGCTCCATACTGAACTGAGTTTGCCACACCACTTACTGTATTTTCCTAGTCCCTTTTTCGTTTTTTTTTTTGTTACTACTTCTTTGAAGTAAGTTTAATAATTGTTTGTCATGTTGTATATAATCAACATTTTAAAGCTTAGCATATATTGATGTAGAAATGATTGGTATCTTTATTGTGGGATGGACATCTCTATTTAGAAAGTGTAAAACTGTCTAAATACTGTCAGTGTATTTGTTCCACAGAATCTGGAAGGTTTAGATTGTTTTTGTGATGTGATATTTCTTAGGGAGATGGAAATTGTTTGATGGGTTGGTTTACAATAGACTGAAGCTGTTAGATCTTTGAGTCTCTGTGATTATTTGACTCACTAAACTGTGTTTAATTGGAATGGCTTTAGAAGATGTTAATCAGATGATCTAATGAGTCATAGGCAGTTTCATGGTGTCTGCTAATAAAAGGGTCTCATTCAGCTTTGGTATCCCAGGCTTGATTAGTGGACTGGTAGGCTCTCTGTTGTGCAAAGGCAAAGATTAGCTGTCATGTATGAAATGGAACAGAGAGCACTTACTTTATTGACGTGTGGAAAAACTGATTTTTAATTTTTCTTCCCCTTGTATTCATTTTATTTTTAGGGTTTTCTTTATGCATACAGTCTTAGCAACATCATTAAAACGACAATGAATCTTTACATGTCAATGCAAAAACCTATGACCAAAACCTCAGTAAAAGCCTTGTGCAGACTTGTGGAGCTTCTGAAGGTAGGTCACTGGATGAAAATTATTTCTTTCATGTAGGAATTACAGAGAACATTGACCAGACATCCCATATTAAGAAAAAGAAACTGTGATGGGAAGTGTTTTTGCATGCGTGACCTCTTGTTTGAGAGTGGTTTGGTTAGAGAATAGATTAGGGAGGCTAGAACTGAGTTGTTTTGTTCGTTTGGTTTTTTAATTTATTTTAGATTCTAACTGGCTTCCTTAGTTGATGTCACAGAAAGTTTGAGGTTGAAGGGTATCTCTGGGGATCATTGGTCCAGCCTATCCCTTCTCAAGCAGAGACATGTAGAGCCAGTTGTCCAGAACTGTGTCCAGATGACTTTTGAATATCTGCAAAGGTGGAGACTCCCCAACCTTTCTGGCCAATCAGACTGTGACAGTGCTTGGTTATCCTCATAGTAAGAAAGTGTTTTCTGATGTTCAGAGGGAAACTCCTGTGTTTCAGTTTGTGCTCATTGCCCCTTGTTCTGTCACTGGGCACATCTGACAAGAGCCTGGCTCCATCTTCTTTGCACCCTCCCTCCAGGTATTTATGTACAATGACAAGATCCCCCTCCAAGTCTTTTCTTCTCTGGCTGAACAGTCCCAGCTCTCCCAGCCTTTCCTCACATTTGAGGTGCTCCAGTCTGTTAATTACCTTCATGGCCTTTGGCTCAACTCTCTCCAGTGTGTCCATGTATCTCTTGTACTGAGGAACCCAGAACTGGACCCAGGACTCCAGATGTGGCCTCACCAGTGCTGAACAGGGGGAAGGGTCACCTCCTTCGAGCTGCCAGCAAAGTGTTGTCCAGTGGAGCCAAAGCTACCGTTGGCCTTCTTTGGGACAAGGGCACATTGCTGCCTTGCACTCCACCTGCTGTTCACCAGGACCCCCCAGGTTCTTTCCTTCCAAGCTACTTTCCAGTTGGGTGATTCCTGGTATATACTCATGTATGGGAGATTGTTCCTCCCCAGATGTGGCACTTCACATTTCTCCTGGTAGTTTTTCCAAAAAGAAGATACTCTTTTTCATGGTAACTTCAGAAAGCAGTGGTGAACAAAACTGAAAAAAAATCCAAAACCAAAAAACAAAACTTAAATCAGTCCTGAAACTTTTTTATGCTCCTAAATAGTTTTATTTTCTTGGTTTCTAAGGGTTAATTGTAACTACTAGTAACAGCACATTACAAAATTGAAAGAGTCTGTATTTGCAGTGTGGATGAGTCACACAGCATAAATCCAGATTCCTACGGCAGCAATTTTGGTAGCTACATGAGCCTAATGTGTTTTGGAATTGACTTCAGGCAATAGAATATATGTTTTACCGAAGAAGCATGGTTGTGGCAGACTCTGTGACGCACATCACTCAGCATCTGCAGTATCAGGCTCTTCTCTCTATCTCTGTGGCCAAGGTATGTAATCAAAGTTCTAATAATTAATCTCCCTAAGTATTTTTAAAACTATTAAGTTTAATTTAAAGTGTTTTTTGTATTTTTTCTACATGTGTAGTGTAATGCTCTGTCATAATCCAGAGATATATAAGCTTTCCAGTCATTCCAAGCTTTTTCCTAGAAAACTGTACAGCATAGATGATTACCTGTTTTTTGACTAAAAATGGTTCCCCTCTTCCTCTAAGCTGCTGCCTCTCTTGTTATCTTCTTCTTGTGTTCTTTTTAGATTTTGTTTCTTGTGAATTTTCACAAGCTGACCTTTGCTTACATCTTTTCTGATGCACATTGATAAAGCAATCTGTTGCTGGTCTAAGCAAACAGGCTGTTACTTAAATCTTTGTCTTTTTGGCAAAATAGCAGTATGTGATGGTTTACAGGAGCCTACTGTGGGCATAAATTCTCTGTTTCACTGTGGAATAAAATAGTTTCTTTTGCTTGTCAAACCTTGAATTTCAGAATTCAGGTCGAAGGGAAAAATGAGACTTTAGTATGTCTTTTCTGATGTATTACTCATTGGTTTTAATTCTTTCATCACATTCAGTAGCAGAGTTACAAAGGATGTGTGCTGTTGTTACTGGTGCAGCTATGAAATTTCCTTTTTATTTGACTGTAATCTCAATTTATGTATCTGGCATCTCTATATTTTCTAGGGTAAGCAAAAAAATAGTTGTATCTATAAAAATTTGTATACAGATATATAAATTGAACTGAGGAGTTTCCAAACTTCAAAGTCACTAAAAAAAATTGTATATCTTCAAACACTTCATGTGTGTATATATATATATATACACACACGAAGTGTTTGAAGATATACAATTTCATAAACGTTTCAAATTATAGCTGTAATTACGTTGCAATTATTTTTAAATTAAGAAAAATATGTTAAAACTTTTGCACCGAAGGATATTAAACACTTGTGTGAACAGGTCTTGTTATTTTGACTGCTTATCAGAAAATATGTTAAAACGGAAATGTTGGTAAATAGAAGGATCCATTAGTATGACTTAACCTATGTTCATGTTGGCTGCACGTATTCCAAGAGTATAGACAGGTAATATCACTGAATTGGCAGAGTAAATGAATTTGGATTCAGTTAACTCTGTTCCCAAAACGTATTTGCAGAAATACTCAATTTATGACAAGTCCACAAGCTTTGGGAAGAAGTAGTAAGCTATTGCCTTTAGGCTTAGGTAACTTTTCTCTGAATTTCTGTTTCTTTTTGTCATCAAGAAAAGGGTGATTTCTGATAGGAAGTACAGTGAGCAGCGCCTGGATGTCCTCTCTGCTTTGGTGTTGGCTGAGAACACCCTCAATGGGCCAAGCACAAAACAGAGGCGACTGATTGTTTCCCTTGCACTGAGTGTGGGAACGCAGATGGTAAGCGCCATCATTGTTCCAGCCCTTCATTTTTTTGGTGGAGTGTCTTATGAAAAAGTATCAGCTTGTGATCTCATGTGGGTTTTTTTTCTTCATTTCTGCAGAAAACATTTAAAGATGAAGAACTTATTCCCCTTCAGTTAGTTCTGAAAAAACTGGACTTGATCAGTGAACTTACAGAGAGGTAAGCAGTGACAGCAGTATATAGAAGGTAGCCTGGTGTCTTGTGGGAGCTGGATCCTCACTGTGTGAATGGCAAAATCTGGTCTCTGCATGCTGGTGGTGATTTTTGCATTTTTTTAGACCAGGAATGGACAGAAAGAATTACAGAATTAAGCCAGAAGCTCACTTGTCTTTGCACAAGTCACATTTCACCTGGTTGTTGATTGTTTAGAATTCTGTGACTTTCTTGGATGACTTGGTTTTATGGTAATCTGAAGTGGTCCCCTTAACCCAACCTCAAAGTTTCTGAGTTAGGATCAGTCTGTCTGGGAGATTGGGCTGCTAGTTTACATGTGAACCATGTTTTACTGCTGCTGTAGTTTCTGTGCACACTTAAGTTACATCATGCTGGCCATTTGTAAGTCAGGTGAATATCTGGGTTCCATGCAGTTTTTAGGGGAGAGACAAACACCTTTAGTGGTTGACTCATGAGATACAACCTGTCTGCATTTATCCCAGGAATTTATCAGGAGAGGACTGTTTCCCCTTTGACTTACAGGAGATATTTATAAAATATGTTTGATCTCTAGGCTATTAATTGCATGTAGTAAGAAAACAGTTATTTAGGAATTTGCTGTAATGTAAGATTTAAGTCTTTCAGAGACTGAGTTAACTTTTTCTCAAAACCAAGTACCTTTTATTTATAAATAGGCTAGTGGAAAAAAAAGTTCTTTAATAAAGAACTTTCTTCTGATGGTCAGTGCATCTGGAACATTAAAGTAATGGTGTAAAACTTAGGCTTGAAATGCACTTGTCTTTAGTTTAAATACACTCACTGTGTTAGAAGAATGGTTTCTTCCAAACCCGTGTCTAACAATTAAACTTTTATTCCAGAGTTCGAGCACAATGTGACTGTTGTTTCTTATACTGGCATCGAGCTGTCTTTCCAATCTATTTAGATGATGTCTATGAAAATGCAGTGGATTCTGCTAGACTACATGTAAGTAATAATGTTACAACTGTTGTGACAGATTCAGATGAATAAATGATAAACCTCAGACTGAAGCTCCTAAAGGAAAAGCTCAAAAAGCAAATCCCTGACGACTACTGAGTCAGACATTTCTTCTCATTCTGGAGGATATAAAAGCAATATTTATTCTAAATCTTAGATTTCTTTAAAAAAATCTCGGGTTGCTCTTGTTAACTCTGTGTCTGTCTCTTTGTTTCTCTCTTCATTCTAATTTGAAATGAACACCAGCTAGACTTGAACATTAAAAGTCTTTGTTCCTCTTTGTGGTTACATATTTCTAAAGCATTTATCACTGTGTTCAGGGGTTCTGTGTTAGATAGTTGTGCTGTAGTTTTTTTCCACCCCTCATCTCTTCTCCTCATGTTGAAGTAATGTGTGCTTTCTGCAGATGTGAATCAGGCTTTGGCATGATAATCCTGATAAAAATCAAATGTCTGTTCCAGGGTTGTATAGTACTGAAATGAATAAAGTGCAAATAATTTCTGACGAAATAGCTAATAATTAGGATCTTCCAGTCAGTAGCAAATAATACCTCAGATTAAGTACAGAACACTTCAGTAGGGTTTATGAAGTCAGTTTTTAATGAAAATGGGAAGACTAGTGGTTCTGATTTTTGATAGCTTTGAGCACTGTTTGAGGTGCTGGTGATATATCTGTCTGTTAATAATATGTGTTTTTTAATAAGTATATGTTTAGTGCACTACGGGACTGTGTACCTGCTATGATGTATGCAAGGCACTTGGAATCTTATGAGGTGCTTCTGGAATGCTATGACAAAGAAATCATGGAAGTGCTCGATGAGGTAATTTTTTGTGGTTGGGAATTAAACACACCACTGTGCTTAAAATATCTATAGCTCAGATTAGCATCTATTGTAGCAAATCTGATATGATCTGTTAAAATAGCACGGAGAACTTTGGTGTGAAGTATTTTAATAAATAGGAAGGTGTTTGGTTTGACTGACAATTTTGGTTATTTAAGACTCATGTTTAATGGGATCTGTGTTGGCTGGGAACATGAAAATACTGCACTCTAAATTATGTAAATTTACAAAACCTCAGTTGTAGATTTGACTGTGCAGACAGAGGAGTGCTTTTTTTCAGATTAGCTTCTGTTTGGATGAATGCCTAAAATAAATGCTACTGTTCTTAGTTTCCATGCATGGCTTTTAGTAGTGAAGGGTCTGCAAATACAGATGCCCTCTTGACTGAATTATTATCTAGAATTATGAAGGAGATTTGACAAAGAAAATGTAAATTTGGATTTCCCAAGTCTTAGTTTTTAACCTTTGAAATATGCTTTTTATTTGACTAGTTCAAGACAAAACATTACATATTATTCAGAAAATCAGACCAAATTTCTTATTGCAAGACTCTTCCTCACTGAATTTGTTCTTACTATTTAGATAGATAGCCCTAAGCTTAGTTCCCCTTAAAATGAGAAGTGAGAATACTTGAGTTGTGTTAAACTCGCATATGGAAGTTTTAAGCATGTAAAAAATGACATTAGGTAGGTAAACCTTTATGTTTTCTGAGCTGGGTAGTTTTTTCTTGCTATTTGTACTAGAACAAGAACACAGGAAAACAATATTTTTATGGTTCCCAAGTATTTATTCACTTTGACTGGTGTGGCCTTTACCAAAGCAAAGCTTTCTTCACTAGTTTAATCAGTCTTCCACATATCTGTGGAGAGAAATGTTGATTCTTTTAAGAGTCTTACACATATCTGTGGAGAGAAATGTTGATTCTTTTAAGAGTCTTACACATATCTGTCCAGAGAAATGTTGATTCTTTTAACAGTCTTACACATATCTGTGGAGAGAAATGTTGATTCTTCTAACAGAGCATTGTAAGTGGATACTGAACATGATTTTTTTTTTGTGTGTGTGTTATTTGTTTGTGTGTTTGTTTGGTGTTTTGGTGGGTTTTCCTTTTGTTTTTTTAACTTTTTTGAATAGCACTTGCTGGACAAATTGTGTAAAGAGATAGAAAAGGACCTGCGCTTATCAGTTCACACTCACCTGAAGTTAGATGACAGAAACCCCTTCAGAGCTGGCATGAAGGACCTGGCTCACTTCTTCTTTCTGAACCCAATACGTTTTTTCAATCGGTTCATTGACATAAAAGGTGAGGAGTTATGCATTTGCTTGGTTCTATTATTTTCATCTCTTACACTTTGGCTTTGTATATCTTTTCACTTCTTTCCACACTTTCCTAACTAAATAGGTAGCATTATTTTAGTTCATCCTTCGTGTTCACAGCTTATGTAACTCATTATTTGGACAAGACCTTCTACAACTTAACAACTGTAGCACTTCACGACTGGGCCACCTACAGCGAGATGAGAAATTTGGCAACCCAGCGCTATGGTTTAAGTATGACTGAAGCTCACCTTCCCAGCCAAACTCTGGAGCAGGTACAGTGCTCACAGGGCAAGCATAGAATTTAAACCACCATTCCACTGTCATAGGACTGAATCACTGAAATGAAAGTATCCAAGAGCAGAGAACTGTTTGGAAAAAGTGACCTTTAATTTCTGGTTGAATTGTGAGGCAGGATCTGTATCTGCCTTTGGAGATCACACTGATATTCATTAATGTTATGTTGGACTTGAATTTTTCATTTTTTTAATATAATGAAATGAATTGAGTATGCAAAGCCAGAGACAGTGTTCTTGAAAATTCAGTGTCAGCAGTTTGGCAAGCTGCCAAGACAACTCTTACAAGTCTGGAATGACCTTTGAGAGGTGGGTCTTTCTCTCTGGTTTATTGCTAGCTTTTGCTTAGTGATCATCAAGAGAAGCTATTTCACAGGCTGGAGATGGAAGACTTTGGGACACCTGTGAATTAGATTCTAGGAGAGTGATTTATAGCCTCCTAAAAGCTGCTAAACATGGTGACATTCAGAATAAAGTTGTGGAGTCATCAAGTTAATGGTGAAGATATTCACTGTTACAGGGTCTACAGATTGCATAGTTCTGGAGACTTTCCTTCTGGAGTTATAATATCTTGGATATTTTTGGCAGTTTGCTTCTTTCCCTCATTTAGGTTAGCACATTGGTGAAGGCTCTTAGAAATACAGCCCCTTTTTTTCTAATGTTCATAATGGCTGTGTCTTCCTAAGTTGAAAGACTGCATAGAACTAAGAACTTCAGCTGTTTTTTTGGCACAGAAGTGCTGTAGATCAGTTTCTGTTTCCAGCCTTGGTTTTCTCTTGGCCATATTTGATAAGCACATTGTTACAAAGAATTAAACAATTTAACAAATTGGTTTCATAACATTAATTCTGGTATGAACTTTACTTCAAAACAAAGACACCTCACACTTCAAAAACTCCCAGCCTCAAAAGCCTGATGAAATCCCTGGCACAACTGGAAATAAGGTATATAAATTAAATAGCATCATCTCTAGGCACAATGATAATTAAAGGACTCCTTAGGGGAAATAGTGTAAATAGTTGTAAAATTTATACTGTTAAATAGCAAACTTCAGTATTTTATACAGGTTGGGTCAACAGTACTGATAATTAGCTAGTTGCTTATTTCTCTGTAAACATCTATATGTCTGTAGGAATCTCTAAGGCAAGATTCTATATTTTAGAATGTGAAAACAGATACATCTCAATTTTTTATTTTTTATCGTTTAATTACACCTTGTGGAATAGGCTGGAGAATTCCTTACTTTCAGGGGAAGCTGGAAAAAACCAGGCAGGAGTGCAAATATTAAAACATGGGCTGAGCTGCTTTTTTCTCCTCTAAGTGTTATCTTTCAGACACCAAACAAAAATTGTTAAGAGGTTCTTCATTTTGCAAAGAAAAACACTGCTTTCTAAAATACCTTCAAATGACTGCATAAATAGTATTTCTGCACCTTAGTGGTTAGGTGTGTCAGGAGGTCTTGAGAAGTCTTGTCATAGTAATTCTCAATAAATAATATTGTTTCAGGGTCTGGATGTTTTGGAAATCATGAGAAATATTCATGTTTTTGTATCCCGCTACCTCTACAATTTGAATAATCAGGTAAGGTATATCCCATACTTTTCCTGGCATTTGGCTCCAATTTGAAGGGATTGAAAAATGCAGAGTGTAGTACGTGTAAAGAAAGCCCAGGCTGAACGTGCGTAGTGAAAGGCTATAAAATAGTATTGGTGCTCTAGAAAAACATCTTGGAGGATGCTATGGCTTGGTTTTGGAGAATGTTGTGTAGCATATTTTAGAAATATGTTGCCAGTAGGATCACTGCATGTCAGTTTTCCAGGGAAGCCAGATGACAGCAAGGATAATTGTCTGCTCTATAAGAGCATACTAAGTGTGTTATGATTTTTGAGCTTGAAAAATGTGTATCTGAAAATGGGTTATTGGAGAGATGAAGCGGTGAATGACATGGAGAACATGGACAGGGAACAAACCTTTGGGGTTTCTCACAATGTGAGAATGAGGCGCCCATTACAAAAATGAGCAGCTTCCTGAAAGAAAATAAGTACTTTTTTTCATAGTTTATAATTCAGTAGTGGAACTCATTGCTGTGGTATATGTGGGGTCAAAAGTGCAAACAGGTGCCAAAAGAATTTATACCACTTAATGTAGGATATAATCTCAAATATGGGAGTCTTTAGTGCAACATCTGCCTTAGAATTGTTGAATCACTGCTGTGTAGAAATTGGAAGAATTTACTAGATAAAGTTCATTGTATCCATGCTGGATTTTCTTGGTTCTTTCCCTAATCACCAGTTATCAGCTGCTCTCAGGATATGGGCTATTTTGATCAATAATTTATCACAGAAGCAGTTTTGAGTACTTAACTTTATTTTCCCTCCCTGCCTCCCAGATCTTCATTGAAAGAACTAGTAATAACAAACACTTGAACACCATCAATATCCGACACATCGCTAACTCAATTCGAACTCATGGAACAGGAATCATGAACACAACAGTGAGTATCTTCTGCACTGCTGCTGTTGGGTTATTTGTTTTTGATTGTGCACAAAAACCTCCTCCTTGCATCTCCTTATAGTTTATTTGGTTATGCAGTTTTAATAATGCAGTAATAATGTTCTGCATGAATTAATAAAACAAAGGAGTTCTTGGACATGGCACAAATCAATATCACAATGTTTTGAGAGTGTTATTACTTCCACTTACCTAAATGTTAAGGAAGCAATCTAAAACCACATCAAAGGAGAAATAGATGTTCTGGTTGGACTGTTCTGGACAGTATGGCCTGATTTTCTCCTTATTGACACTTAATAGAGAGATACTTTTGCTGCAGTTAAAGCAAATCTTGAAAAAATGCAATGTTGATTTTTTAAGTTCTTCTTGTAATTGTTATGCTTAAGATATACCAGCTTTTCAATTTGCAAAATAAAGCTACAGACCTCTGATCGCTTGTTGGAAAAATGAGTTCCTATTACAAAGCTTTTAATGATGTCTGAGGTGTAGGTGGCCATTTAACCAGCCAAAGGTATTTGCCTCTTTGCAAGGTAAATGCAAAGAGGTACATTGTGTCTGCTACAGTAGGAATTTATCGTTGGGATTCTCAAGTTTGGATACAGTGACAAAGGTGTTTTCAGGTCAGTGCTTTCCAGTCTGCTGCTTAAGTTCTACCTTGTTGCTGTTTCCTTTTTTCTATTCTTCTGGCTCTATCAAATAAGGAAAAAAAAAAAAGAAAATGAATTTGTTGAAATATTGAACCCACTCTCAAGTCATTATTTCAGAAGTGGAAATTACTAAAAGTTTTGATGATTTCTTTCACTTTTCTTCTGAGAGTGGGACAGTCTCAAAAAATGCTGCTACACACATTATTTTTTGGTGATGCAGATTTACTCACTTGTGATGGTGAGTTGTTTTGGCAGACATGAGAAGTATTGAGATAAGAAAGTACTTTAGAAAACTTTTTGAGGAAGAAAAAAAGTTGTGTCAGAAGTTTATGCAGATTCTACAGACTGAGGAAGTTGATCATATCTGCCTGTTTCCACTTGATCTTTGTATTGTTTCAAAAGGACAGTTACAGGATATTCCAGATAAACTAATGGCTGTGTAGGGCAGGTGATCAACTGAAATACTGACCTTGTTCCTTGGTCCTTTCCTGGAAGAGAGTAGGCCTTCCAGGAGAATGTTTATTCATTTTTCCTTATTCTTTTAAAACAGTGAAATTAAAGTAAGTTGAGAACTTGCATTAGAAGTTACTCAGTCATATAGTGAAAACAGGGTGTTAGATGTCTTTGTTTTACTTTGTTAACTTTCTTGATTTGACATTTTTTTTCTTTTTGCCTTCTAGGTAAATTTCACTTACCAGTTCTTGAGGAAAAAGTTTTACATTTTTAGCCAGTTCATGTATGATGAACATATCAAATCCAGACTTATCAAAGACATTAGATTCTTCAGGGAAGTCAAAGATCAAAATGATCACAAGGTATAGTAGTTTTTGAAGGCTCAAGAGTAATTTTCTAAAAAAAGTGTTACTGTCATGTGACCAAACCATTACCCTGCTATTATTCAAATGTGTATTTGACTAAGGGCCAGCTTTTCTCCTGGCAAAATGCAGTGTTACCAATGTCTGTATTCAGGAGGGCTTTGTTTCATTCTGTCTGCTATGTAAATCTGGAGTTGGCTAAAATCATTCTCTCAGTGACTTAAGGATGATTTGATGGAGTTGTAATCTGTTGAAGGTTCTAAACTTTTTGCTTTACAGTTTTCAGTTTTGAATAATAAGCTTACTTGAATGGAATCCAAAATGATGATCATGTAGCACTCATTCTAGTATGTCAGGATTTGGGAATGAGGGTCTAATTTTCCATCCTAGAAAACTGTCTTAAAAATGAGAGAGACAATGTATTTCATAAAATAGACTGCTAGCTTCTTTACATGTCCAGTGCTTATTTGTTTTAGGAATACTTTCTTTTTCAAAGTAAAACTATTTAACCTCTCAACTTGCAGAAGTGACTTAGTAAAATGACTCTTGGGAACTAATACAGACAAGCAGGTCTATAATTTATAAAAAACAAAGCTGTAAATGTGATGTAGAACTACATTTCAAATAGAACTTTATTGATGTGATGAAAAGTTTTTTTCTAAGGGTAGGTAATTATTACAAATGATTTTAAATTTTTTTTCTAGTATCCCTTTGAAAGAGCAGATAAATTCAACCGTGGCATCAGAAAACTTGGAATAACTCCAGATGGCCAGAGCTATCTTGACCAGTTCAGACAACTCATAAGTCAAATTGGTATGAAATGCTATCTAACGTGTTATAAGCATTATTAAATGGAAGAGATCTTCATCACCTAGTAACTGACCTTTTAGCTGAGGCTAAAGCTAGATTTATTTCCACTCAGATGGAAAGAAGTTGACTTGTATCCCATGCTGAGAACATGCTCTCACCTAATTACACAGAAATGGCCTTTACATGTCTTAATCTAAAATACAGTTATAGCTTGCATAGATTCCTGTTCCCTTTTTAGTTCTTTTCTTTGTTATGGAACTGACTTTTACCCATGTTGAATGTATTTCCTAGTAAAAACCTATTAGTGCTTAGTTCGTGTATTTCAAAAATGGGCCATATATCCAGCTGAAGTACCCTTGAGTGATGCATGATGTGACAATGCTATTTTCAGCCACTGATGCTGTAAATGTGCAGAACTGATCTGAACTTAGAACTGTTTAATGTGCCCAGTGCAAAGAGTTTGTACCAAAGTGGACAAAACCTTGCTTTTTTGTTTTATTTCTTTACATAGACTTTTGATAGCAGGGTTCAATTTAACTTCTATAACGTAGCTTTCAGAGCCAAGTTCTGTGCCAGAACTACATGGCAACTTTAATTTACATTTCAGAGCCTATAGGAGCTATGCAGAGTGTGTGTGTGTTTAAGTAATTATAAATTGCTTCTTTGTTTTTTCTTGTTTTTAAAGGCAACGCTTTGGGTTATGTACGAATGATAAGATCTGGTGGACTTCACTGCTGCAGTAGTGCCATTAGGTATTTCTACAAATAGTTCATTTTTCTCTTAGCTCCTTCTCTTCCCCTTGCTCTCTATTCTTGCTGATATTCCCTAAACCCTTACCTATTCCCCATCAATTTTGAAAAGCTCCATTTATATGCTTTCATTTAAGTGTAATTATTGAAGACAATGCTGAGATTCAGCACTGTACAGTCATGGACATAAATCACTAAAAATAAAACAATTTCTATGCAAAAACATGGCAAAAGAGTTAATAGAATGTACACATTAGTAAGATATTCGTCCATAAGCCAGTAATTTGTGATGTTAAATAATTTCAAGGATGCGTTAAGGAAAAATAATACGAACCCTGAGGAACTTGGAAAACACATTCCTTTCATACCTTTTTCTGTACAGATTTTGTCTTTGTTTATGAAAGGTCATTAAAACATAGTAACTTTTGCATAATAAGGAATAGTTAGTTTTCTTGCAAATAGTAGGAAACATAGTTACCAAGAGTATCCAGTGCTAGAGGGAGGAGATGATAGCCCTGTAAAAACAGAAGTACAATTGATGATGTGTCTGTGTTTAGAAATGAGGTTAATAATGCTTAGATGAGAATATGTGACAGATATGACATAACTTGACCTAAGTAGTTCAAGCCCAGAAGGTTAAATTAAGTAAATTATAAATTAGGGTAGATACTTCAATGAGCATAATCCTAACAAACAGTAAATTTTCAGGTTTGTTCCTGATCTGGAAGATATTGTTAACTTTGAAGAGCTGGTGAAAGAAGAAGAACTCTCAGAAGAAACACAAAAAGCAGCAAGGTACACTAACATCATTTGAGGTCTGGGGCAGCGGTGGGATGAGAAAATTGACATTTTATGTTTCTAAATGCAGGTATTAGTTGTGTGTGTGTGTATGTGTTAAAAGTTCTGCTGCCTTTATGCAAAAATACTTGTTTCTAAGAAAAGCAAATAGAAGCAGTTGTTTTGAAAATGTGAAGTAGCATTGATAGTAATAGACCTAGAACCTGATTTCATGAAGAAATCCTTGTTCAAAAGCTAACAAGCTTTCCTCACTATGTGCCTGAGCTCTACTTTTAAAATTTTCAGGGTCTTAGGTAAAAAAGATTCAAGTGTTCTATTCACAGGCCTTTTTTTGAGACAATGAAATCAAAAACCACTATTCAAATGGGCTGTAGAGGGAGGGTACTCTCCCAAATCCTGGATTGTGGACATTGGCAAAGGGCAAAGAGAGGATTGTTTTCCAAGAGGTGGGTAAGCAACGGGATTTTCAGCAGAACCAGGTAACTCATTGCTCTTCCCTTGCAGGCAGCTGGACTCTGTGCTGAGTGACCTGACCCGGAACTTTGCAGAGGGAACAGAGTACTTCAAAATGCTGGTGGATGTGTTTGCCCCCGAGTTCCGCAGCACGAAGAACATGCACTTGCGGAACTTCTACATCATTGTTCCACCCCTGGTGAGTGTCTGCATTGCACCAGGGCTTGCTTCAAAAAGGTCCTGTCAGATCAGGGCTGTGTTTAAATGTTTTGTGTTAGACTGTAGTAGCATGTATGACAATGCTTTGTGACATCTGTGAGTTTCTTTGTGATTCCAAGACAGCCTTTCATTCTTTCAGACCCTCAATTTTGTGGAGCATTCAATCAGTTGTAAGGAGAAGTTGAATAAGAAGAACAAAAGTGGAGCAGCTTTCACTGATGATGGGTTTGCCATGGGTAAGTTTCAGCATTCTCACTAACCTTTGGGTAAGCCAACATAATGGACATTTGCAAGAAAAGTTTTGTTTATACTTTGTTCCCATAATTAAAAATTTCATAATTTATTTGGATTTATCTTTGCTTCAGCACAAGGCATTTGAGGGTTATGGTTGTGTTTAGAATTTCCTAAACATGGAATAGGTGTGTATGGGAGCAGACAGTTTTAACACATTGGTGTTTCCAAATTTCTTTCCAAGCTTGTGGTTCTCATCCATATGAGAAGGAATGCAAGTATTTGGAGAAGTGATGTTTTAAAAAAATTTAAGCTTGTTCTTTATTGTAATTTTTCCTGATAGATTAATTGTAAGTTAATAGCAATTTAAATTATATTTGCATGGAATTATTAATTTAGGTTCATCCACTGAAGACATTCACAAAATGTTTTGCTAATTGCATGTTGACTTCAGTACATGGTTTGTTAATGACTAGGTGTGGCTTACATTCTGAAGCTTTTGGATCAGTACCAGGAGTTTGATTCTCTGCACTGGTTCCAGTCTGTTAGAGAGAAGTATGTGAAGGAAATAAGAGCAGTAGCTAAGCAACAGAACGTACAGTCCACTAATCAAGATGAAAAATTACTACAGACTATGAACCTTACCCACAAGCGACTGGAAGTTTGTTTACAGGTACAGCATGGGCCTCATTACATGTTCTTGTAACAATTTCTGTTCTGTATTGAGTTCAGCACTTACTCATTACAAATCATGTAACTGTTCTAATGGAACAAATTGAGAGCAAAATCCTGAACACTGACTACAGCAACAGTGCAAAAATAGCATAAAGACTTGGTGTATGACCTGGAGGGAATACCATTGGTTTTTGTGATAATTTGAAGACCTGTTTCATTGGAATTCTTTGTCCCATGGAATTTGAAGGCTAATGCAACTAAACCATAAATGCTTAAATAGGAGAGAATATCTTTTGGTTAAACTTCTTATAACAAGGATTGCACATAACTCTGTGAACCCTCAGAGCTGCCTGTGTGTTAATTCTGAGCTGCATGATGCATAATGAATGATGCATTAGCTATCAAATAGAGGAAAGGTGCATTTGAATTTTGGAGCACAGCAGCTCAGGTTTCATCTATGGTGTGGTGCTTTCTCTCTCTTGATTGGAGAAGCCTATGGGACAAATCTGTCAATGGCTATTTTTGCAGCCCATGATTACATTCTGTAATGTCTTGTTGGAATAGATAAGGCCCTGTATGCCCTCATGGTTCCCAGGAGCGTGCACTGTTTGGTCCTCTGTTTAAAAAAACACATCACTGAGCCTTGTTCATACACTGATCAGGCTTGTGGTTGTTTAAACTATTGGCTGCATGAGTTTCCATGGGCAAGTTGCTCTGTTCTCAGTGCTGCTACAAACCTCATTTTCAGCCTCAGTAGATCAGTGACAGATTTATTGCAGTGATGCTGCTTTGCTTAGGTTGCCCTTTAATGTAATTTGACATTTGCTTTGTAAAATGCATGTGAATAAGGAATGAAAGGAGGAAGATTTTCAAGAGCATTTAAGTGATTTAGATACTGAAATCTAGGAGCCTAAGATGCTCATGAAAGATCCCATTGATATTTGTCTACATATTTGTGATACACTGATGCTCCTCTTTATCTTTTCCCTTAGGAATTTGAGCTCCTATATTTCTCGCTAAGTAGTGCAAGAATTTTTTTCAGAGCAGATAAAACTGCAGCAGAAGAAAGCCAGGAAAAGAAAGAAAAAGAAGGTGAGTGAATCCTATATGTAGATCATTTTGGCTAATGAGATTGTGTGCCTTAATAGAGGGGTTTTTTTATACCTGCTTTCTTGCTCATAGGTTGATGAGAGAGGTTGATGTGGTCATGGGTGATTTAGACTCAGCAAGAACAGCTCAAGAAGTCCTTCTTTGGAATAGGTGAATTCCAAGCTTGGTTTCTGGGGTGTGAGAAAAAAAGCGCAACACCACAGAAGAACCAGCTGACAAAGAAAATGGGCTGTAAAGCCTGGTACAGGGAGAATTGCATACTTGCAGTAATATTAAATTCAGTAACTTCAGCATCCTTACCTCTTCAGTTACCAGTGTTGACAATGACAGCCTTAGGTGGTGTTAAATAAAGTGATTTTCACCTTTTGTACTAGCTGGCTTTCAACTTACATAGCAGATGATGCAGTTACTATAGATATTTAGATGTTTGATATGCTTGTTGTCCCATTGAATTCTATATTCAAAGGATAAGATCTTAATTTGTGGTGTGGTCTCTTGACTAGGTAACACTGGTATTTTGCATTTCTATTCCTGGTTGTATATTCTCCCTCATGAATTCTGAAAGATTATCTTGGGAAAATTCTTTCCAAAGAAATGAGAATGCTCCTAAGGATTAAGATACAGAAATGCAGTTCGGTCACAAGTTACTTAGAAACTCAAGGAACAGTAGTATATTAAAAACTGAATTGGTAAATAATTCTCCACTGTACTTCTGACAAAGGCACAAGTGACCTGTGAGATTATAGTCACTGGAGAAAAAGATTAGTTTTCTTCTGCACTAGAAAAACAGTTTGTAAAGAAAAATTCTTTTAGCATTAATTTATATTTGATCATATTCAGTGAAATTGCTCAGATAAATATTCAGTGCAAGAAAAAAAAATAAACAAATTCAAAGAACTCCAAGAATTGTGGGAAGAATAGAGACATGCTGCTCTGGAGTTTGTAGGAGACCATTCTGGAGAACATCAGCTAATTATATTTTAGGTTAAATAGTCTCTGTTATGATACTGGTTCAGTTCCCCAGGCAATGTATTTTGCAGGGAGAAAAACTGGAAATGCATACCAGGGTGGAGAGTTTTGAACATGGTAATAATATCTATGCCCTCTACCATGATCTTTGGAGTTGGACTCTGAAAAATGTGTGAGCATTGTATATGTAATTTTTAGACAAGTATTGCTGATTGAAGAACCTTTCACCCCAGATATGAATTTCTTCAAAGGTCTTGTGCTGCGAGATCAGGTTGCATATGCTGAGCGTGAAATACTGCATGAGGTGTTCCTGTGGACATCAGCATCATATATATATATGCTAGAATTTGAGGGATTTTGTTTCAAATAGAGTGTTAAACATGATCTATGCTTTTTTTTTGTCTTTGTAGAAGAATCTGGTAAAGCAAGCAATGGAGATCTTTCCAACTCTACACCTGCAGAGCCTGTTGTGAAATGACATGGCTGGTATGAGTGATGATTACTTACTCAAATAACTCATGTCCTTGTCTTCATCAGTAACACTCTGTAGGGGTTAAAGCTCTAGATTTGACTGACTTGCTCTGTTAAATCCAAGAGAAGCATACTAGCATCCACTGGGGCTATGTCTGTGTTTGTCTGTATTTCCTGTAGAAACTCCTATTTTTCAGGAGTTTGCATTATTTACAGCACTTTCTTTAGATTGAAAATAATTTATAAAATGTTGACCTTGGAGGTATTTTAAAGTACAGATGTGCAGATTAAAAAATCCTTATTAATTTCTAGATGCATTCTCGCATCTCTATCATAGCATTTTAAAAAAACCCAAACTCATAGGCTGTTGGTCCAAGGTTTGAACTGGCATCTCTTCAACCAGAAAAAAAACCTGAATCCAGATATTGGCTGTATCTATTCCAAAAAAATAATTGAGACATGTCATTGTGCAGTCCTGTTGCATTTAATGCAGTCACAGATTACACTGTGGGTGTAATTGTATGTTGTGAATATATGTTAAATCTGTTACACAAAATGGAAGTGCTTATTACTGTTTTATTCCAAACCCCCTTGTTATGACTATAGACAGTATTTGTACTGTGGGAACTTAGGATCCCATCAAACATTTATTTCCCCCTGTTTTTGCCCCCTTATCAAAGAATGGGAAAACAAGAAAAGTGAATGTTAACAAATTCTCATTTCATACCGAAGGTCTGATTTGCATCCACAGAAGTAAGGAAATCCAGAGCCAAGACAGAACCACAATCAGCTCTTTCTTTCATGACCAGACACTGTGATGAGTGTCTGTAACTATTAAGTGATCTTACAGTTCATGAACATGTTGCGCCTAATTGCAAGTTTCAGCCTCAATTCTGTATTTCCTAGCCTTTGTAGGTCTGTTGTACTGTGTGTTGTTCATATAGTCTCACATGCCTGATTATTAACAATAATTGCACTGCAGGCTCAGAAGCTGCTGAACACTGTGAGAACTCTTATTTAACATCTGTCCATGCCTGCAAGTAGAGGTTCTAAATTGTGCAAGAATTACTCTGATTCCTAACTTAAGTAGCTAGAGTTAACTTAAAAGAAAACACCACCTTTATTAAAATATACAGGTGTGTTTTAATCTCCCAGAACATTAACACCCTTCTAGTTCTTACCAACCAGAATACACTACTCCAGTCAGTCCAGCTGAGAGAACTACCCTTGGTGGGGGGTTTTCTGGCACTCTTCAACTGTATTTTTAGACCAAACTTTCTTTAATGTTTGTTTTAATGGTTCAAATTGTTCCACCCACTCTTGGGTCACTGGTTCAAACAATTCCTGAGATACTTCTGATTCGCCCTTTCCTGCCAGTCACTTCAACATTCAGACAGCAAGGATGAATGTTTTGTCGCAACTGGAAAGACCAGACTGATACAAACGTTCCATTTGTTGGTTCTGAGAACATGACACACAAGCTTCATGGACTGTTAAAATCAGCTGGGCTCATTAAAGTTTTTAGTTCATTATAACTGCCCTAAAGAATGCTGCATTACTTGATTTATATTTTTGCTTTTTTACTTTGATGCAGGATTTTTTTTTTAATTTGTGTACACTTTTTTGACCAAATTGGGCCCACACTGAATGCTCAGTAGCATTGCTGAGATCAGCATTCTTGCTGCTGCTTCCCATCCTGCTGCAGTTGCTGTGCATGTCCTTCCGCATTCCCATCTCTGCTGAAGTCACCCAAGTTCGTGGAATGGAATGGCTAAGTGCTGCATTTCCTTCTTCCACAGCAACGGCAGAATCACCCACACATGATGTTCTTTTCCCCAGGATGGCCTTGCTAGGGAGCTGTGTGCAGTCAATACACAGCTCACACTCTAGTCTGCACTTGTATTGTCCCTTCTCCATTTTCTTTTTCTTTTGGAAAAACATTATCTTGCTACGGTAAGGCTTTGCAGTTGAACATAACGTGAACTGAGCATTGCCTTCATGTGCAGTAGTTAACAAATTCATGTGGTTCTGGTGATGGAAATTCTAGAGGAAAGACATAGCCTATTTTTATAGATGCCTGTTTAATCTGGGAGAACTGAATGTATACTCTATGTGGCAAAAATATATACATACACAAACATGTACAGTGATAATAGAGCTATTCTTGCTAATACAGGACTGTAGTTTGTATTTCCTTCTTTCTCTTTGTCATGTAGCGGCATAGACATGCAGAAAGATTTTTCTCATCTGAAATCCAAGGTGGGTCCTGGGTTTGGATGTCACATGACTGAGTTGCATTAAGTCTTTTTTCTCCCCACAAGGATATGGAAGGGGGGGCAAAATTCATGCTGTGGTGCTACTACTCTTTCTGTTGCTTTTGACCTCCTGTCACAATTACAGGAACCAAATGGACCCTAACTTGTTGTCTGGAGAGGAGACAATGGAGCTAAAACAAAAAAAATCCCCTAAACTAAACCAAACATGCTAACTCAGAAATTGCCAGGGGGTGATAGAAGTGATGATGAATTTTCTGCAGGGTTTTTTGTCTAGGGTGTCTAGGGTGTCTAGGGTTTTTTTCCTTCAGGGCAGGGTTGGAACAGGCTAAAGGCCAGGCTCTCACCCCCAGCAGGCAGCTGTCACCACTGCCCTCAGGTGTTCAGCCTTGTGCCAAGGCTGCTGGAAGTGCAGCAGCTGCTCTCTGAGGGGTTGTGGACCCCCAGCTCTCTGTCAGCCCTGCCACCAAGGGTTTGCATGGCCCCAGCAGCTGCAAACTCCTGCAGCCACGAACCAGAAAAACATTCGAGTTGCAACAGACGTCCATCAACAGCTGTTTTCAGCTTCTCAGGTACAAAGGACCAAATGTAATACTTAATGTTTCCTAACTCATTGTAAAAAAGGGTATTTTGTTACTCCAGTCTCTTCGGTTTGTGAGTAGAGAGCATTATGTATATAAAACTGTGTTAATAAATGCAATTTTGAGAACCTCATTCCCAGTGTTTTCAGTAACACCAGTGCAGTAGGTGTTATTTTTTTTAATAAGAGAGCTTCAGCTTTTATTTACGATGAAGTTTTTTCCATGGTACTTTTAAACATTCAGTAACCAGTTAGCCTTATTCCACATCAAACACTTCCAATCTGGGATCTTTCAGATACTGTTGCACAGATTCTGCTTATGGAAAATCTAGTTTCTTGGTGACTGAGAAGAGTTAAATTAAGTTTGAGGAATTCCAGGCATATTTTCTAGGTACCTTATCTTGATTAATATAAACTATACTACAGATCACACCCCTCCGCCACTAACAGGTCTTTATTTTGTCTATTTTGTTTGTTCTTGCAAAGTGATGTTGCTGATGTTTTCAGGATGGAAAAATGTAAACTTATTAGCCAAACCTCTCTAGTGTCTAATCTCAGGAATGTACTGTGAGACTTGTCAATACCTTGTAGACTTGTAATCTAACATTTTATTGCTCAGTTTCTTAAAACCAAAGGTTGCTGACAGACTCAGCTGTTGCATGTTATGTAAGAATTCTTACTTATTCATATAGTAAGAAGTGGCAAGAAACCTAACCATAGAAAAACTGCACACAGCTAACATGCCACAATTGTTGCCTGCTTCTGGGGTTTGCATGTCAGTGGTATTTAAAATAATAAATCAAGGAGGTACAATTTGTCTATTAATTACAGAATGTGAGAGTACAGGCCCCTGGAAGGTAAGAGTAGGCACTTAAATTTGTTTTCTAAGCTTTTTCTAGATGCAGTATAAAAATAGATTATATTAATAGGAAAAATTTAGAGTTTAACAAATTGTTTTGTAAATAGGCTAACACAAAAGGTAAATCTTGTTACACATAAACTTGACTAAAAGTAACTTCATCTGAAATAAAGTAGATTGTGCATTTTTAACCTTCAATCAGATGCACATGATTATGCAAACTATGAACACTGACTATGGTAGGAAAGTTGAGGCCTGATATTTGTCAGAGGAGCTGGCAGCTCACACGAATTTCAGTGGAATGAGAGGCTGCTGGCCCTGTAAATGTAAGAAATGCCATTAACCCTCAGTTGCTGACAGCTGTGCTCTCTTGCCCACCAGCAGCACTAGCGTCCTGCTCAGGACTGTCAGCTCCCCAGACACAGTTCCACCCTACACATTCACAAATGCTAAATGCCTCAAGTCCTGCTGTGCTTCCACTGTAAATCCAGAGGGACTCCACTGCAGAGACACCACTGCTCTCCAGCAGGAAAGGGCAGCTGGCCTCAGGTATGTGCAGGTGACTGAAAACCAGAGATTCTTGCAAAAAGACTCCCTGCTTTTCTGCTCCCACACAGGCTGCAGGAAGTTACAGGAGCTGCTTATGCTTCTGATTCCTCCCCTCCTTCATGCATGGTTCCATCCTCTTCTGACAAGTCATTCAGAAGCATGAACTTCCCATCATTTGTTAATGGCACAGACTTCATGAGCTGAGCTAATGCTTCTGGATCCTGAAGAAAAAGAAGAGAGGTTCAGCAAGCTGCAGCAGCCTTTGAGGAACACACATTTCCCAGTACTTCTTGCTAAGCTTTTGCAACTTTGGCTTTTTTTAACAAGCTTTAGAATAAAGATTTGAAACATAAATACCTTTTTGGGTAAGTAAAGACTCAAGAACAGCTTGAGTATTTAAGAAAAAAAAGCAATTCATTTTGAGCCTTTATTTTTCTTTAGTTACTGAAAAGCAAGGAGAAGAGTAACTGTCTCAAGAATTTATTATACATGTGCTTAGTGGTTGTGACTAAAAGCTCATTCCCCAACTGGTTCTGAAACCTTAGCAGCAAAAATCTACAGCAAATAATAACATCACATCTATATAGATAAAATATATCTACAAGGGACAGGGTAATTCTGCCATTCATATTAATTGGAAAACACTGATTTTTCATGCCTAGGTGAGGAAAGAATGTAAGTTTCTAAAAGTGAAACAGTAGTGTGTGTGATTTACACATCATCCCAAAGAGTGTGTTTGGTTTTTTGAAAACTTTGCTCACAGCTTTCTTTCAGACATGAACATTTGGATTTGTGTCATTTTGAATTTGGATTGGGGTGGCACATTTTCTCTGAAATCACATTACTGAGAAATCAAACAGTTTATTTTTGCTGTGTTAAATAATGCCTGCAAAACTGTCCTTAGGAGGAGTAGCAGTTCATTTTTCTTATGCACACCAGAGGTACCTGGACAGTGCAGGTGAAAACCAGAACAAGATGTATCATACAGATGTGGGGAACGAAACAAACTTACCCTCTGTGCCTCAATAATTTCTTTTCCCAAGCTAATGGCATAGCAAATCTACAAAGAAGAAATACATGTAAAGTTCAATTCAGTTCTGTTTTGGCTTTTTGTTCCTTGATTAAGAATACACCACACAACTGTCAGTGCAGACTTAGTCTTAAAACCAGGCCTCTCTTAAAAGCAGAGGTGGAATACCAATTTGCTATGCTAACTACTGGTAAAGAAAACTATCTTGGGTTCAGCTTCAAAGCTCACAGGGGCTGGTAAATCTTTGTCAGTTTTAGTCACCAGACTTTATTTCCACATTCGGGGGAGTGCATGTAAGTGTTTGTAGGGACAAAAGTTCTCCATCCCACTCCTTATTTCTGTTGCAGCAGGCAGCAAACAGTCAATGGTATAAGCACATACACCATTGTCTGTGAAAGCTTCACAGCTGTACATGTCTCAACATAGCTGACATTCCTTTTGTTAGTGCTGCTGCTGGACAGCACTTTCCCATCTCTCTTAATGCTGGGATTAGCAATCCCATCCTTTCCTCCTTATACATGCTGCTTCATTATCTGTTCGTTTGGTCCCTTTTAGACATAAGCCAGTAAAGGCTTGCACATTAATGCATGTTTTCTTGACCAGAAATTGAACTGCTCGTTTCTATAGCACTGTTTCCCAGATGTCAAGAAGCCACAGACCTATTTTCTAAATAAAGAATTTTATTAAATGTTACACAAACCTTTTCCCCTTCTGTGTTGCTCTCAAAAACATACGCACTCATGGATTCTTCTCCCAGAGTCTCACTGAGGTGGATCACAAAGCCAATCAGTCTCCTGTTCTCCTGATGGGCAGCAAACTGTGTCACAGTGGTGAGTTCAAACTGGAAAAGTCAAATAAATTATTTATTTGTTTTATGCAGCTCAAGTTAGCAGGTTAGCTCAGGTTCATGTAACTGAGTAGTCACTGCTGTGATAGAAAAAGTTACTTACGCTTGCTCGTGTAACTTGAGTTTGAGGGTCTATTAACCTGCAATTACACGTAGGGAAAAAAAGAAAACTATTTTAGAGTGATTCCTAGTAATTTCAAGGGCCTTTATAATATAAAAGCAGTGACTCCAGCAGTTTTACAGATGAGGAAACATGCATAGAATCAGCTGCCTTAGCTTTGATTGGCAATGTTTGAATCTAGGCTTTGACTCTCAACTGCGTGGCAGGTACAGGTCAGAACACCTTTCTGAGTCACTTGGAAAGGATCCTGAGTGCCTGAACTAATACAAATGCAGAGGGACATAAACATACCGCACCTAAAGGGAATGTCTGACATCAGCATATTCTACGGTGACGCTGCTGTCAAAGGACATTGTTCGGAAAGATTTTTGCATTAAAACAATCATCATTTTGCATCTCTTTTTTTTGTATCTTTGCAGGGTCTTACAGCCCCACTATAAGATTGTCCCTTAGATTTTGAGAGGACATTTTTACAACTTGGTCCGGAGGATCATTTCTAGGTACCACAGAATAAGAAAAGAGGCATTTCTTTCTAGGTAAAGTGACTCTTGGGATCTTTCTTCCTCAAAGGTTTTGCGTCTTAGAAAAACAAAACCAACAATACATAATAAATCACAAATTGTAGGATGAGAACAGAACATTGACAAGTTAAAGCTTTTACAATACCTCAGGTTCTTGCTGGTGACCATGAGGTGGGATTCAGTCATGCGGAAGATGTTGTGAATGGCCCGAGCAGCCAGCACTTGTCTCATGGCTTCATAAATCACCTCGCACGTCTCATCGGACTGAACAGCCATGGACCCTAAAAACCGAACCACGAACATCTGCTGCAGCAGGGAATCTGCAAGAGAAAAGCCACAACTTCCTTCACTATGCTATTTCAATTTTCCAGTAGCTCAAAGTATCAATGGAATTCTTTTATTCACTTTAGAAATTCAACAGTAAGCCTGTGGTTGGTGGCCATCATGAATGGTGGCTTTCTGCCATGAGTCACACAGTGCCCTGACCCAGTTTCAAACTGTGTGAACAGGCAGCAGTATGGAGATGGGGAAGGAAGTTACTGCAGTTGCCTGGAAGTTTTAAAAGTGTGACTGGTCCTTTATGCTTCATTTGATCAGCTAGTAAAATTCCCTTGCCTATTTTGCTATTGGGTGCACATAAACTGTGATGAATTTATGACTGGGCATAAGCCTTGGCTTCCATTAAGCCTCGTACATTCTTCCCTGTCTTCTATGTCCTTCTGACCTTCCATGCAGCTGGGCACAGTGAGGTTTTCACCAAATCCTTCCTTGATCCTTGACTGTCACTAGAAGATTTAATGACAACTAAGCACCCATTATGCAGCAAAGCCATCACACTTGATCAGGCTCCCTTTATGGCTGGTGGTGAGCAAGGGAAAGCAGGGTGAACGTTCAGAGCCGTAGGTACTGCTTTGGTTCTGACAGCACTTTTCTGACAGGGCCGTGGGTTCCAGGCACAGAGGAGAACAGTCAGGGCCACGCCCTACACGAGCTAGTACAGGAAGGCCACTTTACTATGGATCTGTTACTTCTGCTCCACGATGTCAGGTGCTTTTCTTAAGAGACACTGGGTAGCTAAAATCATGACTGATTTTATCTGATGAAGAAGCACTGACCTTCCTCCTCATCTTTGCTGCTGTCTTCAGATTCCCCAAATGGGTTTGCACGTCTGTGAAATAAGAATTAAAACTTGAATTACAGATTCTGGTCAACCCTACTAACAGATGCTGCAATACTTCATCTTGCCTGAAATCACACTGTTACAGTGATGGATCACTGTCTCTGGCCATACCTGCCACCTCTGTTCTGGTCCAGAAATTCCATAGCAGGCAGTACGATATCAAATTGAATTGGTGTTCCAGGAGCAATGAGTTGTGTGCAATCTTGAATGCCAGCTGATCCACTGGGAATTACTTCGTCATTTTCCATATTCTTTACAGTCTGGCTGAAGTGCAAATGTAAAGAAAAAAAAATTATGTTTCTATCCCTCAGTGACATCCTACCTTTGCTCTGGAAGAGAGATAAGATTATTCAAAAATCCAAAGTGGGACTGAACCACTCTGCAGATATGTAAGGTATTTTCCTATTTACCTGTTACTGAGGACTCCAATAAAATCCTTTTTTTAATCTAGCATTATTTAGGACAAAAATAAACACTGGTATATTAAACCTGAATACAGATCAACTCCGAGCGTGGGCTGACTTTCAGAAATAGGTGGCCATGTGTCTCCGTGCCCTGTCCATATCACAGCTGCATTACCAGCAGAGACCGGGACTTGTGTCTACACTTCTCAGTGACGACCCCAACATCTTCTTAAGACTCCTCAGCCCCAGGATCAATACAACTGCACATGGTTCCTGCTCCACACAAGGGAGAATATTACCTGGGGTGCTGAACTTTGTGTTTTTTTCCCAAGCTGGTAATGGGAGTCACTGCTTGCAGGGCTGTCTGATTTAATTTTATTGCAGCTGCCTATGAAAACAAGACAGAACTGTTTTTTTAGACATGTAGATTACCTTACCATGTTGAATAATGGGAGAGCAAGTTGAAGGAATGGATTGAAAGATGAAAACAAGCTCCCACCTCTGGATTATCAGTGAGATAGATCTGTCTGGAGATGTTGTTGATGGCACATATCCACTGGAAGGGAAAATGAAATTGAAGTCTTCAAGCTTAGTTATATGCAAGAATAATAACATTAAGAAAATATTTTTACCTCCTCGTATTCTTTCTTGCTTTCTGCTTGAAGAGTTATACCCCTAAAATATAAACACAGTGTATAAGTGCTAACAGTGGACACCAGGACTGTTTGACTGCAGTGCTTACAGTAATATACCAAGCTTCAGATCTATTAACTGCCAAAGGAACAAGAATCGTGAATAAGCTGCAGCTAAAAGACACCACATGTTTCATTCAGGCACTTGTGGGGGAGGATTGGAAGGAATATGCTTTTAATTTGGAAACATCCTTCTGGAAACCCAGAAAAGCTTACTACTACACCAAGCAAGTTTTACAGGAAAGAGCATCTGAAGGGGTAGGTGTGACTGGCTGTCCTCAAACAAAATCTTTCTCATACGCTTTGCCTGTAGGAGTAGTGATCTGAAAGCAGTATCTTCTGTCTTCACAGTCCACAGCCATAACAGAGCAGTTATCCAGGTCCTGAATCAATCCTCCAGCTACTGCTCCCCTTGGCTGACACATCAAGTTGCCACCTTGAGTGAAGAAATAGAGTCTTTCCCAAGTTGTAGTCACCAGACCTGTTTTACTGATGAGAAGATGCAGTGATAAAGACTCATTACTGTTTAGAAGTAACAGGTATGAAACTGCAAACACATCCTGATACTAATCAGAACTTCATGTTCACCTGGGCATTTTTTTTAATGGTTTCTTTTAAGAAGAAAAAGCAGCACCTGTTCCTAGCAGAAACGAATCCATAATGAAAACTGAAAAATTAAGTTAATTCCAAACATCCAAGTTAAAAATCGTATCTTCTAGCTAAGGAATAAAAGAGTATTGAGTAACTGACATGAAATACTGTGAGCAGTTTTAGCACAAAGAATCATAATATAAAAAAGTATCTACTGCAGTACTATCTGAGAGTCCCTCTCTTGCTTAGCTATAGAGTCCTATTATAGTGTAATCCAGCTTTTGGACTACCGAGAGAAATTATTAGATGTATACTCACAAAGAAAAAAATTACTAGATAAAATAATAAACTGATATTTAATCACAGAAATAGGGTTATTATATGCCACCAATATACCTCACTTCTGTGGAAGTTTATGGAAAATTTTATATGTAAAATCTGCAGAGGTAATTCTACATATGATACACATTCAAAGTTACAAACTTGCATTGACCATAAACCTTTTATTTATGTAAAAAAGGTCATTTATGAAAACACATGTTAACTACAAAGTACAGCTGTTTTTGTAAACCCCATGTCTCCTTTAAGATCTGGGAACAATGTGAACCCAGTCTCATCAGCTTCTAATTTTTAGCCACTTGAATACAGGAAATTTTTCCTGTAGGTACATTCAATCAGAAGCAAAATTCTCTTTTCAGAAAAACAGTCTCAAATGTCCCTAATTTGGTTAAAGCTTCAAAAATACATTACCAAAGATGACAGAGGTACTCAGAGACTGAAAAGTAGAGCTACCAAAGTGATTTAGGACCCTCAAACATCAATACCTGATGAGTCCTTATGATCCTCCCCCAAAAAAAGTAGCCACTAAACAAATCAACAGATAACAAGAATCTTCTTACTTTCTAAGATTAAGGTAGCCAGCCTTCTGGATGAGATTTCTATTGATTGCAGGTGAAATTACATCAGAATCTGGGGTGTAAACAGATTCATTAACTGCAATTAAGTCCTGCTGGGATATTCTCATTTTTTCAGCTTCGGCATCCAGCTCTCCTTGTATGCTGGAAAAAAACCACCAACAACACAAAAAGAAACCCAAGCCATCATTAGCCATTTATCCCAGGATACAGGTAACATCTATAAGCCAAAATGAACAAAAATACCATCTGAGATTACCTTGGAGGGTAGTGCAAAGATGAAATTTATTTTTCAAATAGACTTTATGGGAAATACTGTTCTGTGATACTAAAATGAGCATGTGAGAAATGTTGAGATGTGTTGAGAAAAAAGAGTAAAGTTTATTTTTTGAGAGACAGCTTCTAAAAGTAATGCTTCTATGAATTTACACTGCTAAACACATACAGACATTGCCCTACTATAACAGCATAGTTCAAAGCAGGCTGTACTAGAGGATCTCTTGACTTTCTCAGAACTGTCTAATGCCTCCAAGGCTGTAACACACAGGAATTCCTGCCTTGACACCACCTATTAACTGGTAATGGATTTTAATGAATTCAGAACAATGCAGTAAAAAGACCTATAGCTCAAGTCTCCCTTTAATTCTTTGTTTATAATACTGTGTTCTGCTTTGGTGTGATGCAGAAAACATCAGATCTGAATTAAATTAGACCATATTTTGCAAACTAATGCCTTTTCACTCCATCACTGAATGTCAGAATAACAATTATTTAAAGTCCATTTTTAAATACAATGGAACTATGCTGTCAGTTTTTACTTCAGTGTTATTTCAATCAATCTTTTGATCTGTCATTTGTGTTGCACCACAAAATGCTTTTGACAAAACGTCCCTGGCACCTTAATGGTTTCTGAGGCTATATTCCTCTTTCTAAGATGTGCTGCTCCCATCTCCAAGGCAGGAAGAAAAGTGCTGACAATTCTGAAGTTATATGCATTTGTGGCAATTAGGCCAAAGGGTCACTGAGAATGCGTTAGTGTAGGTATCTCCTGTGTTTTTACACCATTAACAATATTCACTGTATAAATGAAAATGCTTTTAAATACCACTGAAATTCTGTAGCTGCACAATGGGTCACATCAGCTTGTTGTTCCAAAAGAACAAATATGACAAATAAAAAGCTTTTAGCTTGACTAGCAAGCAGATCTGACTCACTGAGGCCTTGTGATTCCCAGCACTAAGGAAGGAGAAGAGTGGGCAGCACAATTTTCTGTGGCTGTGCAAACTGAAGTCATGAAACTCCGTCCTGTGTCAGTAATTCTGTGCTGCACAGTGCCATTCAGAATTTTACAAGCTTCTCTTTTGGTTTTTCCACAGACATCACACTCCTTTACTAGTTAAGATTTGAGTTGTACTTTCAAGCTTTACTGTGTGACAGACTCTAAACACAAAAACCAGACTCAGGAAAATAACTGAGCGGCCTATTATTGTTTCCATTTACTACTGTACACTGTCCAGCACTCAAATTCATCTGACTGTGGAAAACAAGGGCTTATTCTATGGTGAGGATCCAAGAGCAAGATCCTCCCTGCGCCTGTAAGACAGAAGTAAGATGCCCTACACTTTTTAAACAAAACTCACAATTTCAATGGCATTTAAAATCTGTCCTCCAGTCAGTACAAATGTTGTGTAGAGGGATTTATTTCACAACTGAGTGTGAAAAGATGTATAATTATAGAAGTACAAAAAGTAAAGAATCATTTAGTGAAATAATCCACTGTACAGAGCACTTGTTTGTAGCATGGTTCTCAAATTAACAGATATGCATTATTTAAAGTACCACCAGAATGAGAATAAATAATGATTTGGCTACAGCTTGGTATGAAAGGAATGAAGGATTAAAGTCAAGGACTTAGTTGGGACGATATTATCTTTATGGTCCATTCCAACCCCTTAACATTTTATCATTCCATGAAGAATATTCTCTCTATTACAATTACATTTCAAGTGTAAAGTTTACATTTACAGGGACTTAATTATAAATAAACTCTTCACTACAAGTACAAGATGTGGAGGGAGGTGTAAGAAAGATGATCACAAAAGTAGGAGTACAAAAGCAGTTTACTGAAATTTAAAACTTAGTCAAAGTAGGTTGAACTCACTGGACTAATACAGCCTACATTGGATGCAATGAATATGTTCCCTATGGTAAGGAGTTTTGTTTGCCTTGTGTAGCTACACCATCAAACACTTTAGGTCCTAAATTTCAGAGGTTAATGGGTTACTGTTGCTGTATTACTACAGAATACCCAGGAAATATAAATACCTATAATTCAGAGAGCACTTTAAGTTATTTTATTAATACTGTTAACCTGTTTCAAGCCCAAATTCCATGCTTTTCTGTTCATGAAGAGACACAGGGATGTAAGAAAGCATGTCAATACTTTACAGTATATAGTTTCTGACTATACTATAAAAATACTCTCTTCAGTGTACAGACAGGATTTTCTTTTCCATGTACAAACATTTCCTTTCTACCCGTTACTTAACAAAATATGCCCAACAATGCCATGTAAGCATAGAAGGAATCTCATTAGAAAGAAAAAGAGGCACTCTCTCATATGTGCTGAAGGTTAGAGCGCTATGACTCGGACTCCAATGGAATGACAAAAGCACTAGGTTACCTCTGAACCATGTCTGAAACAGATGACAAAAAGCTGTCCATCCTCTTGGAAAACATCTCTGCTCCTTTCTTAAAGAAGGTGATCTGAAAAATACCAAGAAAAAGGGCACTGAAGGTTCTCTTGGCTTTGGCAGACAAGGAGCAGATTGTGGGAGTGTTAACAGTGCTCCCATTATGACTGAACTTCTGGCAGGTGATCAAACACATGGGCAAAACAGCTGCATTGCCTTTCTTGCTACTTCCCACTTTTGCAACTCTACACCCTTTCACACACAGGTAAGCTGCTGGCTGCTGACAAGTACATTTCCAAAGAACTTGCTAAATGACTCAAATAAGGGAACAGGTAGCTTCTCCCACACTAGCACTGGGCAAGGCTGGGGCTCGTGGTGTTAGGAACTGCTGTGTGCAATGCCACCCTATCGAAGGGTAATCATCCATTAGATTTTGCAGTCCAACCTGAACTACTAACTCCACGATGAAAGTTTTCAAAGTGCTGTAATAAAGTCAGTCAGGAAAGTGTAGCTGTACTTGCAGAAGCCTCCAGGGCAATTGGTTTTATCAACTACAGTTTTACTATTGGTTTTGTTCTACTGAAGGAGCTAAAAAAAAAGCTACTAGGGCCAAAGTGCACATGATGTTACAGAAGATTAATTCTATTAGCTGGTATTGCTCAGCAGGCACACAATAAAGCAAAGCACTTGGTGTAGACTTGACCTTGTATTATCAATCATCATTAGAGCCTACTGGCAACTGCATGAAACATGGATACAGATAGGATGTGTGTGCAATTAATTAGGATAAACAAAAATCAGTGATCTACTCTGGGAAGAGATGTAAAAGCAAATTCTTGGATGTTAAGCAATTTATTAGCTATTTCATCCACTTTATCTTGTGATTTCACCTTGGGACCTAGGATTCCCAAGATTCAGATTTCTGCAACCATGTTATAGACCACAGCCTCCCTTTACAAAGGGGAGAAAGAATGGCCTCCTAAAGAATGATTTACCTATTCTATTTCTGAAGCCTGCTTCAAGAGGAAAGAGCTCTAAAATCCACTGATGATAAATGCTGATGCCAGTTTTCAGTCAAAATGAACCCTCTATTAGCCACTGCTTCTTCCAAAATTTCCATTTCACCTACTCATTTGTTGGAAATGTGAAACTGGAGACACATGTTTGAGTAATTAATTAAGAAAATACATATTTGTACTGAAAGGCAGATCACAAAATTTAAGCATCAACTGGCTTCTGGTTATTCAGTCATTCCCATGACAACCCGAGACTTCCCTGTATAAAGCACTGAGATAAAGCAGTTTTGCCAGATGAAATATGGGGAAAGTTCTGTTTGGTTTCCAGTAAAGGAAATCAATGCAGTTCTTTCACTTAGGATAATTACCACAGAGAAGCGGTGTGAACTCCTGTGGTGGGGAAAGTGACTGAATCCTCATTCACTACCTATTTTAAATGAGGCACATGGGCTGCAAAAGACAGGATGATGTAGATAATGATGAGCTACACTACAATGTCAAACAGAGCACCACATCCATTTTTCCTCTTTTCATAGCCCAGTTCTCATTTTCCAAACACTTTCTTTCATCAAAATCAAAGACCCTTAAAATGGGTGATAATGAGAATCAAGTGCTGTGATAATACTGGTTTGTTGATCCCCCTGATATTCTGGAGGGTCAGACTGTCAGAGTTGAGAAATGCTCTATCAAATTGCTGTTAAAATAAAAATTAGAAAAAGGATTTGCCACTCTTATGCTCAATCCTCTCTACTATTCTGTCCTTCCAGCTCTCCAGAGCATGCTCTGTTCCTCATCATGCACACTCCTCATTAGTATGCTGAACATTATGTGCCAGGAAGGGAACTGCTACATAGGAGAGTTTGTGCAGACTGAGTAAACAGTGGAAGTAAATGCTACTGCCTTTAGCTCAGCTGTGAAAAAACGAACCCTAGGCTGATTTTGCATAGAAGAATATTGGATTTTCTTTTCATTAGTGTCTTTCCTGAATATCTAAACATTCAAATATCT
The DNA here is from genome assembly GCF_012460135.2 of Molothrus ater. Taxonomy (NCBI): domain Eukaryota; kingdom Metazoa; phylum Chordata; class Aves; order Passeriformes; family Icteridae; genus Molothrus; species Molothrus ater. The sequence goes on along the minus strand of NC_050482.2, from coordinate 53,773,615 downwards.
GCCACAAACAAAATCTGTTGTTAGAATCTAGGCAAGCTGAATGCAAATTGTTTCCGCACCACTCTTGTTATAATTTGTCAGGTCTCAAAATAAATCCAGAACTACAATGTTTTACCTTTCCCAGGAACATGTCTAAGTGATACAGACACTTTGCTGTCAATACCTGTCCTCGTGTATATCCTAGCATAGGTTCCATCATAGCCACTCTCTTCCTGTACTGCAGAGCATTCAGGGCACAGTAATATTGCAAGGATGAAAGATGCTGCTTTCTTCTTGCATTTGCCACTTCTTTTGCTACTTCCGCCTTAAGCTGAACAAAAAATGATAAAGAGGTTGACAAAGTGTTACTGTGTATATGGATATATTTACTGATCATCTTCAAGTTATTTTTAAATCACTGTCTTTACAGAACTTCTCCATGTTAAAATGAAGGATGAGAAACAAAGAAAGCAAATCAAAACCTCAAAGCAAGTACTTCAAGCCTTTATCTGTCATGAAACTAAAGCATGTGGGGAGCCCCTGTGACTACAAACTACATAACTACCGCCACTAAAAATCTGGATCAGATCTCTGTGCAAGAAATTTATTTGCAGCTGAGATCACAAAACAAGTCTGCAAGTGCAGAATTCAGAGGTAAGTAATTCACAGTATGCTATATCACACTGTGATCTGTAAGGCATTTCCTTTCAAGAACCATCCTGTAGAACAGATTCACTCTCAGGACAGGGCCAGCCATACACCTTTTGACAAAGGGACATATTTCAGAATAGCGGTTCAGTGGGCAAAGAAGGAGTAATGTAGAACAGTCCTACCAGAGAGTTATGTGCACTGTTAAGTGGAATGACAGGCCATACAGAGTAATTAAACAGGAAGGTACATGCAAAGAAATGCAATGCTTTAGGACCAGCAGACACAAGGCTTCATGGCAGTTCACAATGAATTGTGCTCAGTGATACTGCATCACCACCTCAGCTGTACAACTCTAGGCCTATAGAAAGCTATTTATAGTCACTTGGATTGCCTCTATCTGAAAAGCTCCCATGGATCGGAAGGGCTCTAGTTGAGCACAATATTTCACCACTTGCCTAACTTGGAGAAAACAGGTGTAAGTGCTGAGTTGATGTTTAAAAGCTTTGTGTCTGCTTGGAAACAAAATCACAAGTATTCTTGAGCTACTGTGAATTTAAGCAATGAACTCTCTGAAGTTCACAATGAACAAGGATGCAGACAGAATGGCTGATGAAAACATTTTATTTTCCCTTTCACATTTGTTACCTTTTCATTTTCTTTCCTTTTCGGTAACCTGCTATATTTTGCCATGGACACGTCATGTTCTGTAGACAAGGAATATTATTTTTTTTAGAAATGTGATGTGTATGTGTACAGATTCAACATGTCTTCTTTGCTCTAGCAGCTGCACATGAGTAGGAAAAAAACAGGACACATACCATTGCTAGCAAGGCCAAAGAGATCCTTCAGTGTGCTTACTTCTGGAAAAGAGAAATGAAATATTCAAAGTAAAACCAGCTGCGAACACTTTGTTCAACTGAGACCATTTATGCCATATTTACTGCCCAAGTCACTCCAGCCCTTCCACAGCAGAGATGTATACATTGTGCCTCTCTTGAAAATGCTAAACCAGATCAGCTGCTAGAGAAATGAATAATTAAGGGTGGAGTAAGTTTATTTTATTGAGCAAGTTGTCACTCCAAGAAAGAGGCCTTATCTGCCAGTGTCTTTTGTCCAAAGAAGCACCATTTCAGTACGTTTATTCTGACTATAGGCCCACCACTATCACGCAAGATCAGCAGTTCTGAACAACCTGACAGTGCTTATGCGATACTGAGAAATTTAAGACCTACAGATGTATGAACTAAAGCCTTTTTCCTGTACATGAATCTCCCTCAGTGTGGAACATTTTTGCTAAGCTGCTCTGCGAAAGTAAATCTGTATCCAACACACCTGACTGCTGGTGTGATGCCTGCATTACAAATACTGTCCATGAGATTCTTATACAGGTAGAGAGAAGACAGACTGAACAGGCAATGTAACTTCACAAGTGTCAGGCACAAGCTACTCTTAGTATCCTCACCAACATATGCTGCAACTGGCAAAAACTCTCTCAAAAAGCTACAAAGAAAGCACATTTACAAGAACACACATTATGCAACTGTGAAAATACCAAGGGGAAATTGTAGGATGTCATCATGGTCTCTGACCTTTATTTTTAACATCCTATTCATTAATCCGTTTCACTCCACCTTTTTTCCCAGAATGCTTCATTATGACTCAGATGAAGAAAAGACAGAAGATTTCTCCACTTGTAACTAACTTGTATTTAGGGGTTTCTACAATATTCAATATAGATGTAACAAGATGAAGAATAAAAACAATAACACAGTCATTCTTCCTTGCTTCCTTGTTTAATCCCTCTAAGAAATTCCAATGCGGTCAGGTCTCTACTAAAAATGCTGTTCTACAGACTGCATCACAAAAAGTGGATAGAATTTAAAAAAAAATTGACATCCAAGGAAGTTGAAGAAACTTTTGGTTTTTGTCATGCAGCAGCTGAAGCTGTGGTTGCAGGCTTCATATGTGTTTTCATATCTTTTTTAATGAACAAGAGAGAAGAATCCGTAAATATGGAAAAAAAATTACTATCTCTGAAAGTATGAAAGAGGTGAGGAAGTGTTTATCCCATCAACATCTTCCCATCCAAATTCTCCTTTATATTTGACAGTATATGATAAACAACGTATTGTTAACATAGACACCTAGATGTTCTCACAATTTCCAATCAGATCCTATAAGGAACTTAAATCAGTCAATGTTGTGCTGTAGTCATTTTATCTCACACCAAAATGATGTCTACAAGAAGGACATAAGTGGGACTGCAAAAGTGAAATGAGCAGTAGCTTTAAGGACAGAAAGACTGACCCAAAGACCGACATGCTGCTGCAAAAAGTCACATTTCTGTTACATAAGTAAGTAAGACTGTCCCTGACCTTGAATATGAGTTTTTTTTCTTCTTTAATTACATAAAATGTTTGTGTTACTGCCTTGCTGTTTAAGTAATGAAATCCCAAATTTGTGAAATCAGGTAACTTGCGTGGAACTACCCTTGCATGGCAAGAATTTAAAGAGGACTGATTCCTTAAAAAGGAGGGAATATACTATTCTCTGAAGTTAAAACAACATTCTTGCTTGTGCTTGTCAAACAGCCCCAAACTTCTGAAGTGGAATAAATACTGTTTGCAAGCCCAATTCACTGCTAAATTTCCCTTCTCGCAATTACAACATCAGTGACTTCAGTGAAATTACACTAGTATAAAAACACAGTGACCCAACAAAGAACAAAGCTGTGTATTTTTAAACTTGCACCATATGGTACATAAAATGTTACGTGGTGAACTTGAACTGGTTTTGTCTGAGTAAAAGCATGCACCTGCCAATGAAATTCTGTAACAGGAAAAAAAACCTCAAACTTTTCTGTGAGTCAAAAAACAAATTAATACATGGCATTATGTCTCAGTTTGTGATGAAATAAACAAGAAGGAGCATATAAGGGAAATTGAAACTTAGAATAAAATTTACCTGTGAGATCTTTTTCTCGAAATTGTATTATTGGGAGAACCATTGTATCTGCAAGCTGTTTTGCCAGGTCAGAATGAAGAATATTGAGCTGAAACAGAGAATTGTTCTGAGACACAATGTACATAAAAAACCCAAACCACAGAGAACATCAAAATACACCAGCCATTTGTGTCCAGTGGATATAATGTACTTCAATGCTTGAAATACAACTTCTCATGGTATCTAAGACAGATGGGGATGCTCTCCCTAAATGCTTCATTCCTGCCTGGTATTTCCCAAGGATCCAAGAACTTCTCAGTTCCCACATAATGGATTAGGGCAATTCACTTGACCATTAATTCTAATGCTTAACCCAACAGGATTTAAACTCTAATTATCCTTTATTCACCTGTTTTAGTTAAGTCTCAATGCCATGGAGTTACAGTTCCACCACCACAACTACAGTGTCTTTCCATGAACAAGGACTAACAAGGACACAATCACGACAGGGGGCAACTGCAATGAAAGATCGCATTCAAGTATTTTACCTTCATAGCAGTTCCCCATTGCTGTTTTTGTGTTTCTAAACTTCAGCAAACAACTGTTTTAAAGCACCCATGTGGCACCATTTAGGATGAAGGCAAGCAAGGCTCTCATGTCAACACTGGCCTGCTAAGAATATGAGATGGGAGCAGGTAGGACAGCTATCAATCACACTGCTGGAGCACCAGGAGGGTACCGCACGTTGCGGTGACATCCTGCTTGTTTGCTCAGTGTCCTGGATACCTCCAGGCAGCCTCATGCAGGTAAGGATGAACTGAGGATCTCCCATGAGACAATACAATTCAATGCTGATAGAACAGACAACTAAAACAGGCACAAGGGGAAGCTAACACACAGAAAAGGAGGCCAAGGAATGGAACAAGTTCTCATGAGGGAAAATGTGACTGACAGAACTGAGCAGCAACTTTCAGCTTTCTGCCCCCAAATGGCACCATTCTCTTGAACCTGGGAAGGAGAAACTTCTTGTTTTTAACTATTTGGAGGCACATAAGCAATTCCAAGACTTGTGATAACAAATGCTCCTTTCAAGCATCCTGAGAACACACATGCAACAAGAAAAGCCTAAAAAAAATAAACCTTTGGGATTCCTCTCAATACATCCCCAGTTATTCATGGGCTCTAAAATTTTTAACTTACTTTTTGTCCCACAAACTTCTCTCCTCTCCCAAACAGCAGACCTCAGTACAGCCTTTTGCCTTCTTAATCAAAGTTGGAAGTAGACCAACAAGAACAGACTTTTCTGATGGCACAGCACTGCTCACAGCAGAGAGAGTGATTTGACGAAACCTAAGCAAGAAGGACCTAGATACCAAAGCAAGAAGGACCTAGATACCAAGACCATATTGAAATGTTACATGGGCAGGTCTAACAAAAGCATTTACGAACACTTCCAGTACTTAACAGAAACCTCCATGGCATGGGAGTATTCACTGCACACAGATTCACTGTCTTCACCTCACAGTACTGCAGCCTTCCCCAGACATCTTTGGATTCTGCATGATTTCATAGCAACTAAACTGCAACTTTACCAATTCACAGCTGCCCTGCATCCATACCTAGCAAGTTTTGGTTCAAACTGCAGTGTTTAAAGCTTAGAAATGTGTCATTTTAATATGGAATTATATAAAAGATTGCCCTAACCTATATGGCACATCCTGTTTTAGTCTCTCTTTAAGTTCCCCTAGGAAATTCAGCCTTGCTCTGAGGATAGAATATGGGAAGAAGCCACAGAAACAGCTCTAACCATTATGGAAGGGTAGTATCAAACGTCTTTATCCAAAATTAAACTACTCTAAATCTAGCCTTCAGTGGGAAGGCTCTGAATCAAAAGGAGAGACCCAAAGAAAAACCACTAATATTCTGTATTGTATAAAGAGAATATTAGCAATTCAAATTACCTCATCCACAACTTTTGAAAAATAATGGAGGGTAGCTATCACTTCTTCATCTCCTTTACCTAAGGCAAAATGCTGGAAATAGAAAAACACATTTGGTCCATAACTTAATAAAGATGAATATAAAATACAACACTTGTTTTACTGCAAATCTAATGAATATTTCTACAAAATGCAACAAATACTAAAAATAAATGTAAAAACAGAAGCTCATTAATATACATCATTTTACCCTGCTCTTCTTGTGTTAAATGAATGAATTTTGGACAACACTTAATTCTTATTATACCCATTTTAAACTCATAGAACTGGAACAAACTGACTTGTATCTTCATAAATTTATTAACTTGGATTTTGTACCTTTTTGGGTTTTTTCTAATCCAGTTCTTTTCTTAAGATTCTCAGAAACAACCCAACTCCCTTGAACATCCTGGGGAAATTCACAACTGCCTTCACATGATACCAAGTAAAGCAAATGCCCTGAGCGCTTCCAGAAAACACAGTTTACAGACTTCCTCACAAGTGCTGAGGCAGAAAAGAAATCAAAGTCATGTGCTGAACATACCTGCTTTTCATAGGCAAGGAGCTGCTTCGAAAGCTGTTGTGTGGCAAGACACATTTCATTCTACAAACAAAAACGACATGTTAATAGAAATAATGAAAGGTCCCCAGTGCTGTTGTTACCACTACTTTGTTAGGAGTTTCTTGACTGAATCTAAACTACTTACACCATCATTCAGCTGTGTGCGAACAGCTAGTCCCAAAATACCTGCACAGATGTCCTGCTTTCAGTTAGGATAGAGTTAATTTCTTGTCAGCAGCAGTTACAGTGCTGTGTTTCGGATTCAGATTAAGAATAGTGCAGAAAACACACTTATGTTTTGGATTTTTGTGAAGTTGTGTTCATCCTAAGTAAAGGATTTTTTTTCCTTGTCCCACACTTGGCCAGTGAGAGGGCATGCAAAAGAAACTGGGAGGAAGTACAGCTGGGCAAGACAACCCAAAAGGACCAAAGGGATAGTCCACACCATGGAACATCATGCTCAGTAAATAAACTGGGGCAAGTACCCTAAAGGGAGGCCAGTCTGGGTTCAGGAAAGGAGCTCTGGCTCCTTTCAGTTAGTGGGAGGTGAACAGCTGCAATGTGCATCATGATTTTTTTTTCCCTTTTTCTTATCATTATTATTATTTACCATCATTATTGTATTTTACTTTATTTTCAATTATTAAACTTCCTTTATCTCAAAATACAAGTTTTACTTTGATTCTCCTCCATATTCCACTGGGGTGAGGCAAACAGAAATGGGGTTGAGCAAGCCCCACAAATGGCCTGGTAGAATTTCCAGCTGGGCTTAAACTATGACAGCAGAGAACCAGCAGTAAGAGGGACATACTTCAGATCTATAGTTTAACTACTTTGAATAGAGCTAATGTTTGGGGGTTTGGTTTCAGGCTTGGGTTTCCCCCATCACAAGAATATATCAAAACTAGAACAACATCAAAGACGTAGGCTGCCATTACCAGCATAAGAATGTTTCCAACTGGTTAATCATCTCTCCCCAAAACCTACATCAATAAAGTGAAACAGAAGGTGTGCCTCACACTGCATTCACACTCAGGGAATGTACCAATGTAATTACAGCACTTTAAGAGGCTACAAGAGCACAAACCAGTGCATCTGTCTTTTCCTGAAAATACACACACACTTAAGATGTGCTTACATCAGGTAAGATTTGTAGGGAAGTTGTATAATTTTACTTGATGCTGGAAAAACCAGACAAGCACTTGGATTTGTCAATCTTTAATCAATGTATTCCTAACACTAGCGTATCAAGTGCTCTGTCCCTGATTTGTTAACAAGGACTTACAACAAGAATAAAAGAAAAAAGGGAAGGGGGTAACTGACACCCATCTTAATCCCTATCAGATCCTTCTCGTCCTCAGAAAGGCAGAGAAGTAGTAACTCTAAATTTAATTTTAAACCTTAACAAACTATTCCTGTCTCAAAATATATAAGGCCATAGAGAGTTTGTAAAACTAGGAACAGATCCCTGAACTGCTTTAATAGAGCCCTTTTGACTAGGGCTGATACAGAAAACCATTAAAACTGGGACAGAACTTGTGTGCTCTCTTATTGTACCTTATCATCCTAAGCAAGCAGAGCCCAGCACAGTGAACTATCTGGGCCAGAGACCCTGAAACACCCTTTGCTTTGGCCTGCTGCCACCTATGACATACTGCATTATAGCCTAGTACTTCTGCTCCACCTCAGCACACCAGGAACAGGGGTTCATGGGGCAGCAGGGCCCAACATTCAGTCAGTCTTAAAGTGTGCTCAAGTGCTCATTGGAAAAATAAAAAAAGCAAAACCAAACCAGCCACAGCCTAGCTACCAGCAGCTGCATATGAACACAGGACAGGAAAAGCTGAACGAGGTAATTTTGACCATCTTAAAAACAGCATGGTGATAACACTCCCAGGCAGGAGGAGATGGCACAGCAGAGACTTCCAAGGTATCAACATGTTGTCATCTTATTGCAGGGGTTCCGTACAGCCGTCTCCTTATTGCAAAAGTTTCATACCTTCTTGGTGTTTCTCATGAGCAGCTCCTCAGAGTAGGGACTCTTCCTCACAAAGCAGCCAACTGACTCCAATTCCCTTCTCAACCAGCCACCCCACTCTTTTATAGCACTCTTCTTCTCATTGGTTACAGCTGTGGCCTGTTAAAGTCAGGCCTGTTCCTAATCTTTGATAATTGGCTCAGCTGCAACTCCTTAGGGGTAAGATTACTTTCTTCATTATCTTTATTTTCTTATATTCTATCCCCCTACATCAACAGTAGTTCAAAGAGATAACGTGGGCCCATGCTCAGGTCATGCACATCCCATGACTATTCTCACTTCACAGTGACGGATTAGTCTTATTTCTTGTTTCAGCCCAATTAGTAATAAGCACACTTTCAGACAACAATAATGCCAATGGTTCCTCTAAGATTTGCAGGAGTTTTTACAGATTACATAGTTTTTACAATGAAAAAGCTTTATACAAACACTTGGTATTTAAGTATTTCCCAAGCTAGAGGATGGAAAAGGATGTTCTGCCTTATAATAAAAAACAAACCCTGTTAAGGGCTCAGACATGGATAGGAATGAGCCTTAATTATCTGTCCCCAAGCAGTAAGAATACCAGAGAGACTTTGCCACCTTCCAAGTGGGAGCTAGCAAGCAATGAATTTATGACAGGGAGGACAGGACTCCCTGCAAGTATACAGAAGCCATTAAAAGGGTTTGTTTGTATGCATGTGGGAGGAAATTCACATTACAAAAAACAATCAGAAGTTCGCAGACCTGGCATCTTTTTCATAAACACAATCTCAAAGACAGTCTTCTTGCAGTTCCTACCCAGCTCTAAGTCCTCACAAGGCAACTGTGATGCCACCTATAAGTTGGACAGCTGGATCAGGGTGAAAGAAATCTTTTGAAATAAACCAAGTATCAGAAACATACCTCTTTTTGCCATTTCTTTCAATTTACTTACTCCTGCAAAGTCTGCAGTTTTGTGATCTGCTCTGAATCTGGAAAAGACATGCTTCTGGCCTAAATTTGCTAACACTAACAGAAGCTTCAGAATAATGGGCTGATACAAACAAACAAAATCCCCAACCCCAAAAAACCCTGGCCAAAGACATCCTGTTCTTTTGTGTTCACCGTTCACAAAGCTTCTACCAGTTTGGTTTTTAGACTCAATCCTCAATTTCCTCACTTAATATTCAAAGGGCATCACTACTCATCTGTGTGGGGCAGTTTGAAGATGGGCAGTGTAAAGAGGTGTGTGGAGTAAGCATCTTCCAGGCATCACCACTCCCCAGGAGTGATCTCCAGTATGTGAAAGGATAAGGGGAGAACACAGAAACTCTGAGGATCTCAAAGGGGTGTAAATAAACAACACCTTACCAAATACACAACCAGGTGACAACAGTTAATTACAGACCCCATGCAGATATTCATAGCCTACTACTCCAGATACAGAACAAATTGAGAGGCGTGCCTGACACAAAACTTACTTTGGGATTTTAGGCTGATCTGGGGAAAACAGTTCCATGTATTACTCACAACTCACTGCTGCCAGCTGGTCACATTTCTCATTTATTGGCTCAGTTCTTTGTGTCAGGGGACCACAAACTTGTTACTCAATCCCTACCCATGTGGAAAAATTAATCCTGGGTCCTTCATCCTCCCTCCTAATACCTGCCAGACTTAGTTCCCATTAGAGGTACAAAATCACTCATTGTATCATTTGGGGAAAAAAACCCAAACAAAAATCAAAACAAAACAGGCACATGCCCAAAAACTGTAAACAAATCAAATTAAGCTAGCAAGCTGAAACACACTCCATTGCATAAGGAACAAGAGCAAGCAAAATGCTCTGCTGACCTAGTGGTAATACTGCATTGCTAAGCACACTAATCTGGGAAAGTTTAATCCTCCTCCCATTTCTTCCTAATCAGCCTTTTCCCCTCCCCCTACCCTGCTGCCATTCAGTTTCAAGACTTAGAAGTTATTTGCATTGCTTCTGTTGATAGATCCACTAAATCCAGGCAAATTATTTTAACAGGTTTTAATCTATTTCCAAGGCATTTTCCCATGGATACAGCAACATTGATTTCCTTTGTCCTGAAGTGACTGCAATGTAATACACCCTGCAAAAGAAAAACTACAATACATTCCTGATTCCACATCTCTTCCATATTATCTTGACTTTTCAGAATTCATCCCATATTTATGGAGTAGGACAGCTATCAATGAGATGATATATCACGCAAAAACTCAAAAAAAAAAAATCCTGAACGGAAATTGAAGCCTTCTAAAATGAAGGCAAACGTAACCAGTACTGGGCCTTGCAAATAAATTCATTTGCACTAGATGGTTTTGCTTAACAGGTAAGACATCTCTGCAGCATTAATGTAAAAAAAAGTGTAGCAGAAGGAATAAAAAAACATACATAAATAAGTATAATTAAATCAGTAGTGATTACAGATGTGCTGACTTTTTTCCCCCTTTTCTCTAAACCTGGCTTGCATGATAGTCCTAGGAATAAATTTCTGTAAGTCCAGTTTAAATGGATAAGGTAATGGAAGCAGGTCTTGATTCTAGCATTAATCTACCAGAAACGAAAAACAGCTGGTTTAAAAAATATTGTTTAATTTTCAAGTTACTTCAATACCTGACCCAGCCTTCAAATAAGCCAGTGGGAAAAAAAGTCTGTCTTACTTTCTAGCTAGTGCCCAGAGTAAAGACATCTGGTTGATTCCACCTTCTTCATTATCACTTGTATTCACTAAGCTGTTCATATCATCAGAAGAGACTGATTTTTCTCTAACCTCTGTAATAAAATATCCATGCCATTTACAATTTCCCAGTGAGGCAGTCCATCCATTTTTAGGATCTCTGTATTTTTCCAAAATAAACTCTGAGGACTAATCTGCTGAAATCCAAAGATATTTCTCTAGACAGTTGTCTAACAGACTACAGATTTGAAGGCATGTAAAGGATTAAGTTGAGCTATAAATTAACTTCTAAAGACACAGAACTATTCCAGCACACCCAGTTCCAAGAAGCTTTCTGCAAAGCAACTTTCCTATTCCAGCTACAGTTGGCATTTTTTAAACTACAAGTAACTGTAACACAGAACTGCCAAAGGCTGCTTCATATAAACAAACATATTTATCCATGCACTCTGTATGTCCAGAATAACACATAATAAATTTTGGCTTACATCTGGAAAAACTGAATGCCTCATCAAAGAGAAAAAAGACCCAAATATGTGATTTAAGTGGAAGACCCAGGAGGTAGTTCCAGCCTGTCCACCCCTTCAGAACCAGGCAACACATTTACCTTCAAAATCAGGCACAGCACAGAAAGAACTGGGTCTTGATACAACAGTTTTATGCAGTTCCCTTTACATATGCTTATCTTCCTACAAAACAGAATTATCCAGCAATCTAGTAAATGGCACAGACCTACAGGCTTAGGTTTGCATATTAAATGGCTTGGAAACATGAATCCAGGGCTGCAGAAGCTAAGCATCACCAGGGTGCTCAGGCTGCACAGCATTTTACAAGATCAGGCTAACATATGGCTTGCCCTTGTGGTGATTCACAGCATGGCATCCTATCCTAACAAATGGGAACAGTTCAGCAAAGAATCATCCAGTAGCTCCAAGGAATAGAAGCAACCGGTCAAAGCTCTGCTGAAAAACACCAAAAGCAGCTACAGGATGGTTAGTTCAGTACAGAAAGAACCTCTTCTGTCAAAACAATTACTATCAGCAGGGTATCTATACATTCATGCTGCCTCAGATCCCCAGATCCTCCTTAGCACAATGTTAACCTGCTTCCAGGCACGGTGACAACTCTGACTTTATAGGCAGCACTAAACCCAACTCCCATGCCTTTGTAATGGCATTACAAATAATTGTAATATTATTAAATACGTTAGTTCTCGTGTAGTAATCTTCTGCTTATCTCTGTCAGCAATATATGGTGAATAAGCCTCAGGAAGGTAAGAGGTATGATGCAAACTTACAAGTATGGAATAATAACACACACAGTATTTCACAGAAGTCAGCGATGACAATTGTCGTTTATTGCAAATGTTTGTCCCATTCTAACACTCTGTTGAAGCTTCTCTATGTTAAATTAGAAGTTTATAAAATGCTAACTTAATTTTTATTCCATCAAAACGTTTTAGGAAAAAAAAGGTCTTATAATTTGAAAAGCCAACACAATTGTTCCCTTAGACATGAAAAGAAAACAATTAAAAGAAAAGCTGTATCAGTGCTTACTTGCTAAATAAGCAAGAACTCTCAGCACTTGGGGTTAGCTATGCAACATAATCAATATGAAAGTCCATGCAAAGTCTAAAGAGCCTGACACCCAACTACTGAATTACAACCTCCTGAAGGCAATACACAGGAAAATCAAACAAGCAGCACTGTTGAAAAATGTAGACATGAGGAATCATGAATTTGCAGAGAGAAGTGACATTTATAAAGCACTACTTTAAAAATAGCTTGACAGATTCAAGCTGTCCTGACACCCATAATGTGGTACCTATAAACCAAGACTATTCCATAATTGTCAAAAGTTTCTGTAAGAGTCTGGATGTAAAAAGGCAGTGAGCCACAGCAGTTGTTGCTGCTTTGCCCGTGTGCCTCTGGAATCACAAGACAACTGCTCACAGAGACAGAGATGCTGAACAAGATCATGCTTTACAATTCCCATGCGGTTCCCTCTCCAGATATATTGATAAATACAACATTTGTTTCTTTCTACTCCTCTTCTGACATCACTGCCCCTGTATCTAGACAGGTTTGTCAGGATTCGTGAGATTAAATATCTTTACAATGACAAAATACTGCATCTTACTCTCCTCTCACCTGCTCAACTATTTATCTCTTCTAATAGTCAGCAGAGACACAAGAGTCTCCTAAGTTTCCTAAAGGCATTTTGCTTCAAGTGAAGATTCCCTGCTCAGCCATTTCTAGAGCATGATGGAGAACTGGAAATGACAGCAAAGCTCTGAAAACGATTACTATGACAGTGGTCAGGAAGGTAAACTGGGCACACTTTGCACCTACACTATTGCAAGAACCTCAGCATTGTAAATTCAGCAAATTAAATTTTCTAACAGTCCTTGCTTGCTGCTGCATTCTAATATTGCTCAGGTAATAAAACATCCAGACTGACAAACACAACATTCACAGAAATCAGCAGTAATGCCAGATGCAACATCAGGGCTTGCACACAAGAATAAATTCTGTAAGGAAGATCTCCTGTATAAGACCACTACTGTGGTAACTATTCCAGAGTACTACAGCACAGCTAGAAGATCTACAGAAGGAAGTATGTACTCACACAGGTGTGGTTTATTTGATGAATATAAAAATGCTTCACTGTATTTAATCACATCGGTTTGCCAGATCAACAAGCCTTACTCCTCCAGTGCTAGTTTTGGGTTCTGTGACTTCTCCTTAATCAGGGCATCAGTGCAACCTCACTCCTCTAGTGCCACTTTTGGGTCCAGTGACTTCTTAATCAGGGCATCACACACTGCATCTACCTTGTAGCATCACAGCTTCTTTTGCACTAAAGAGTTACCACCTGATCCCATGTGGTGTGGGTGCCCAGGGAGGTGAGAGCACTGTCCTCATCCTGCGGGGCAACCAGAGGCTTGTGAAGCACTGAGGGCCTTGCAGCCAAGGCGATCTGCTATCCATGCATCACCCAGCTGCAGCCCAGGCAGCAGAGCCACTGCTGCACAGGATGCTGCCCATCCCTCCTTACTTTTAAAGTCCTGCTGAAACACATGTAAGTCTGAAAAGATGTTTAAAAGGATTCCTATTTTCCTAAATGTTTTGTTTTTTTTTTTACAATATGGGCAAGTATCTTTTTCACACTCCTTTCAAATGCACTGATCAAAGTGCTTGAAGCAGTTTGAGCTGTCACTTTACAAATTTAGTGTGGCTCTCCACACAGAGCAGCGTTTTGACACAGCTATAGACAGCATGCAGTTGGTACTAATTGCTACTCCCCTGAGACTCTGCACTGAATCTCTTCAGAACCATTAACTATTGTTATTTGATCACAAGCTACAGTGGTTTGAATAACATGAAAATCTGAGTTTTCATCAGAAGAAACACCAAATTTCTAGTAAGCTAGCCCAAAAAAATGTTGAAAACATGGTTAAAACATCTGGGAAATGTTAAAGTTCAGAAAAAACTATGGAAGAAAACAAAATTAACATTTTTTTAAACTGTCATAAGTGTTTTGAGGAGGCATAAACCCTGAATTTTCAGTACTGAAGACTAGTACAACCCACTGATGCTTTGTCTGACTACCTTGACTGTGATCCCAGTCATTTTATGTCCTTTGCTTTAAAGTAGGTCAGTAACTGTAATTCCTACCTTACAGACACAGAAATCAGAGCAGGAGATGACAATGACTTTGCAAAGAGAAAATTTGACTTTGCAGAGTCAAAATTTATGTCACAAAAATAAAAAGGCAAATTCAGAAAGTGGCTTCTCAATACTCAGCTTTTACAGGGTTGGTAACACCTCCTAATATGCTGGTATTGAGGCCCAGATAACATATCAACAAAAGTGCTTTTTCTCTCAAGTTGTGATTAGGCAGCCAAGAAATACCACATACATTTTTCTTAACTGTCAATAACTAACTTTATGTTTAGTAGGCAATTCAGCATTACCCTTCTATTTCTACATCTCAAAACTGCACCAAACTCCAAAGACCTCTTTTAAAGAATCAAATTTTATATCAAATAGTTACAAGCGACTGAATACTTACATCAAACTAAAGCAGTGTTCAGGAAGAAGTGGTGAAAAAGTGCTGGAAAAATGAAGTAGACTCAGTAGTACTGCAAAATAGTGATGGGTAAATGTACTGAGACAATGAGAAGAGAAAGGAAATGTAATTGTGGTGAAACAGAAATGGAGAAGGCTAAAAACCAAGATGAAAAGGAAGAGGCAAAGAAAAGCAGAAAAAGCGCTTTTTTTTTCTTGAATCACATAGAGCAATCACTTCCTGAAATGCCATCCTAAAATGTCATCAGCAGTGGAAAGGGACATGAAGCCCTCAGGGTGGACATTAAGAATCAGATTTATCTCCTGATTCCCTTCTTCATCCATTTCAATCCTACCCAGTCTTTGCTGTCAGATTCCTACCGCACAACATGCCCACACTCTTTGTTACTCTTAAAGCACAGTGACTCTACCAAAATGCCTATCCCTGACTTTTAGTGCTGATATCACACCACCTCTCAAGCCCTTGGCCATGCTCTGCATAATTTCCTATGTACCTAAGCTGTGCTGCAAACCTCTGGCTGCTCTGCATTTGCACAACATCCAAGATGTGGAGACTGTGAAGCTCTCCAAAGCTGGATCTTCCAGGTGTAGGCAGCCAGATCCCGAGCAAATTGTTCTTCCATGTCAAACTATCAGTCATCCAAAGAGCAATCCCATCAAATGGACATATACTTGCTTATAGCAAGACTTACAGCTGAGCTGATTTCTAATAATGTAGAGATCAGGCACTCTTCAGGGAAATTCAAAATACCCCATAGCTCTTAATCTGTGGGCTCCGATTTACTGGTTTAAGAATAGAAAAGTTGTTTCTAGTGAACTCAGGAATTTAACCTACGTAAATACTTGCAAAACTTCCAGGAGACACTGTGTATGTCTTTAAAGACGCAGATATGGAATTTTGAAACACCTAATTTTATGCACATGGGAATCAGCTTCACTGAAAATCACTCAGATTTACATTTTCCAAAGCACTGCATGCAATTTCTTTTACAGGTTTTACTTTCAAAGGGATTTAGTCATCTAGGTCATGTAAACATTCTAGAAAATGTTATTTTTTCTGCTCCTGCTCATTTCTTTCACAACTACTCTAGGCACTTGACTTTAGTATGAGCCAAAGTGCACATCTGCTCTGTAATCAATTGACATGGGCAGTTCCCTCCATGAGGTGAGTCACAGCATCAAAGTTAGGTGCCTAAAGTCAGTGTGCAGACCTGGGAATCGTGTCTGCGTTTTGGCAAGCAATTTTGCCAAGGCTGGCCTCCCAATGTACCATAAGATAAGGACACAGCACAGTTTCACTCGGATTAATTGTTTGCAGACAAAATAAAGAACTTTTTTTTTTTTTAATGAATACTACTTTTCTGAACATCAAGGCAGGAAGAGGTTGAGCTATCAGATGAAAAACACCCACAACTCCTCTTAAACCACATAAGAAACATGTACTTAGCAACTCTAATGTAAATAACAGCATCATAATAGCAATTTATCTTCTACTCCAGATAAAACAAAAAAAATACAAATGAAAAATTACCTGGGCACCATAGACTCGTTGCATTGCCTGAAGCAACTGGTTTGTGTATTCTGTAAGGGTTCCTGCATCTTCTTCAAAGACACTGAGCAAAGAACGAGTCTTCAACAAAAGAAAAAAAAACAAAGCTTTCAGTCCTAAGCCGAAATATTAAAAAGAATCAAACAACTACAAAGAGATGGTAGTAAAAAGTAAAAAGCAATCAGAAATAATATGCCCTTGACTTGCATGATTCTGTTTATTCAGAATCTCTAATCTCTAAACATGTGGAAATAGGTTCTTTTAGTATGGATGGTAAACTGAGGCACAAGGATGCAAACTAATAAAATGCTACAGCCCCATCCCAACTCCCAGGCTCTTGCTCCTACTAACAGTCCTTCCAATAGTCCATAATTAGGGATGTAAAAAATCCTGAATATCTTCCTGCTGACTACAGTAATTCAAACCCTGTTAAGGACTGGGGGTCAAACACCACTGCTTGCTCACTTTACTTCTCCAGTGTCAGACTGCATTGAAAGCACCCCTTTCCACTGAGATAATTTACACTCTGTTATTCACTCCCCACTGTCCTGAGCAAACTCTTAAACTCTTAAGGGGCCCTGGCCAAAGCAAGCTGGACCAAACAACTGAGTGTTCATCTCCAAGAGGCACACAAGGATACACCCACTCAGAGATACCCTGTACTTTCTTCACTCTGCTAATTCATCCTAGCCAGCAAGCAGGAAGGGGAAGGAAGAACTTGTGTTATCTTAAAAGACACAAATTCCCTTGGTTTGTTCAGGCAGAATTGTCAGGAATAAAGAATTATGTTGCTGACACAGCTCTCAGGATAAAAAAGATATTTCAGAATAATGCTGGGCTCTAAAATTTGCTAGATCTTTACAATAATTAAAGAGGAAAGATTGTCCCTTTAACAAACTCATGATCCATACTTAGTTTTAACTTTGATAAATCCAATCTGCTTGAGGCTAACTGGAAATGTCCCTCCATCTGTACAGCTAACCCCTATGATATTAATGAGCTTCATCTGTTTACATGAGGGGCACACATAAACTCCAATACTTTCTTAAACATTTCAGTCCTGTAAAAGAGCAAGGCCTTTATTTATCCCCCTCTTACAGGAATCTCTAATGCACTTGAAGTATCCAGATTCAAATTTGGGAAATTGGTTTTCAAAGTTTTAAGATAATTCACTATTTTGACTGAAGGCACGTGCATTTTCCAAGGCATTTTTTCTTCTCTGCAAAACTCTCTGCCCAGACTTTCTTCATCCTGGAAAACTCAACATCAGCATCCTTCAAGAATCCTGGTCTATGATTAACTATCATTTCATCTCTGCCGAGAAGTATCCAAGTCAGAAACTAGTGCTGGTCAGTGGTTAAAATACATGACCTGAGAGCCACTCTTTGGGTTCTTTTCAGAACCTTCTTCCTATGAGTAGCTTTAAAAGCTCTCAACAGTTCACTTGGCTGATGTGCTGAGCTGCTACAACACCTCCTACCTGAGAGATGCAGGCAGTTTGGGAAGCTAGTTTGAGATCCTAGCATGTAAGCGAATATTCATTACAAAGTATTGTTCTCAAATAAGGTGAACATAAAAACCAGAGAATGGAGAGAAGTCCAAGTCAATGAAATTGATACCAGGAACCCAAATGTTTAAAGCACCTTTGTACAGAACTTCCCTGTAAGGACAGTGGCACGATTTTGAGAGTTTTCCACATTAACATATTATTTCAGTAACTGCAAACATATTGATTTTTAAAAATATCTGGTTTCAAATGTTTTATCTTCAACGATGTAAAGCAAAATAAT
The DNA here is from genome assembly GCF_012460135.2 of Molothrus ater. Lineage (NCBI taxonomy): Eukaryota > Metazoa > Chordata > Aves > Passeriformes > Icteridae > Molothrus > Molothrus ater. The sequence continues at coordinate 53,755,367 of NC_050482.2, read as the reverse complement.
GTCAACAAACTATTTTGTATCTCTGCAGCACTCAATTTGTGTTATAGTGGCACCTGGTTTGTGTTACAATGGCACATGAAAAGTACAGGGCACAAAGATGGTTAAAAAATAAATCTGGGAAAAGCAAAAATTATAAAACTTGACACAATGTTTATCAAGCCAAATCTCAAGCTAAAATTCAAAGGTTATAAAGAAATTGCCTGAAGTAGGCCACAAATCACACACTTCTGCCTGCTGGAAAAGGTTCCCAAATACAGGAATGTCAGCTGCATTTGTAAAATTTTACTGAATTTTTGCAGATTCAGATTTTTCATTTGTCTAAATATGGTTTGAGGTAGAACAGCTCCAGGAACCAACTTCTGAAAGTCTTGGCCTCTGTTATTAGCACATTGTTCAAAAATAATAAAAACAATAAATTATTCAGTCAGTTTGGAAGTTATTCTTAGAAACTTTTACATTTAAGAATACCACATGAAATCACTGTAACAGAATACCAGCATGTATGTATTTTCTTTCTTGCTGTTTTGACAAATGTTGGAATAGAAGCTAATTCTGCTGAAATAAACCAGTAATCCAAATATTAAACTAACATTTAGGAGGCTCCATTATTCACAACATTGCCTCAACTTCTGGAAGGACAGGAAAAAAAATTCTAGTTTCATGTAAGTACTTCCCTTGATTTTAGCATGACTGCTGACATAAATTTTTCTGTATTTTGTAGCCAAACACATCAAAATTAAGACACTTCTTATGGCTTGTTTCAGCCAGTGTCTGGAGACAAATCAAGACAAAAGTACTGTACTGATGGGGAGAGATAAATCAAGTTCCAGAAACCTGATGAAGAAATAACTTTGGCTAATTCTCCTCAGTCTTGCATGTAAATCACATACTTCCCACAGATTATGCTAAGTGAGGTTATATCCTCATTTCGCCATCCCTTTGCACTCCTGTAACTGCAGAGAGCAGGAGAGAATCAGGCTCCTTCTTGCGGAAGTAACTGATCCTATAAAATGCTATGCTGCTTATTTCTGTGGAACAGAGACTAACTTTTTGCCTTGATTTTGTGAATCTAAAGCTCTCCCCAGTGAAAAAAGTAATAAAAATATAAAAGACTGAAAAACCCACTCCTACTTCCTTGCATAAAAATAATATATTTTAGCAACACTGGGCCATTATAAAAAATAAATGTCACTCCCTCTGAAAGCTGTAGAGCTTGAAGAAAAACCAATGACCAGATCAGGCTAAAACAACCTGGCAATACTCAGGTTTATGCATTGCCTGGTATTCCAGTGATTGCAAAGGAGACATTGACAGCCTTCATTTCAGGACACAGGAAAGATGATGACCTCCAAATTCCGTTCATTGCATTGTTCAGCTGCTTTCAGTCAGCGTTACATTTTTTATCATTGAGGGAAGTGTTGACTGAAGAGGTAAATTGGTTCATTTCTCCTGCACGTCAATTTCTTCAGCTTTAGGACACAGTGGGTAGTTTAACACTAAAAATGTTACTAACTACCCATAATGAATCTGGTACATTCTGGTAAACTGTGGAACATGGAAAAGCTCAGGCTGGTAAGGAACTCTGTAGGTCACCTTACCCAAAGCTCTGCTCCGAGCAGGGCTGACTTTGGTGTAACATCACATTACTCAACACTTCTTCCAGCCCAGAGTTTAAAATTCCTAAGGATGATTACACCACATCAAACAGATGATGAAATCCTTCTTACTAGAATGAGATTTCATGAAATTACAAAAAAACCAGGATAAAATGAAGCAATTAAGATAAGACCTAAGGCTCACTAAGTCCTGACAAGTGCATTTCCAATCTTTCCTCCAAAATGTGTCATGACAGACTGTAACACCTTGCAGCAATCTGCTCTACAGCTTACCTAGTCACTCCTCTTCCTGATCCATCAGCACACGACTTAGGATTACAACACAGGGTTACTTGGGAGCTGCACCCATATTGATCCACCCTGCCCTCATTTGTTTATTCCCTGCTTCACCAACTACTTTTGTATCTCGTTCCACACCATGCTTTGTCCCCAGAACACCTTCCGCATCCCCCAGTGGAATTTCCATTCTTTCCCTTTCCTGTTATTTCTCTCTTCCACTCAACCACCCCCTGAACACATAAAGACTCGGCATGTTCTTCTTTGTGGGGCTTCCACAGTGCCAGGGGGGTCCCCTGTGCAGCTGCGGCATATCGCGGCTCCCGGCGGCGGGGCACGGGACGCTGCACTGGGGCGAAAGGAGGAACATCCTCCCCTGCCCGCACTCGGGAAGGAAAGGGAAGGGCAGCGACCGCCTCTCTTCGTTCCTCACAGCCCTTCAAAGGAGATCATCTTCGGTGGTATCCGCCTCACTTATCCTCCTGGAAGCTCCTGTATGGGAACTGCGGCCCTTAAGAATCAGGCACGCTGGTGGTGACTCTCCTCCAGCCTATTCTGCCACCGAGGCAAGGTGACTCACTGCGCTCAGGTGTCCTTTTCCCTTCGGGGGAAGCCAGCGCACCGAGCCCTGCCCACCTGTCCTTCCCCGACACATCTCGGCTGTTCCAGGCAACCTTTATAGCCATCAAGCGCACACCCAGACGGGACGGTACGAGGAAAAAGCCACAGCAGTTTCACTAAGGGCGGTGAGGAGAACGGGCGCAGTGTCCCCTGCGCTGGAGGACGCCGAGGAGCAGACTCTGCCTGCTTTTCCCCCGACGAACGCCCCACCAGACTTCCCCCGCAGCCGCACGGCTGCCGTCCGCCCGTCTCAGCGCATCCCCGCTCCCCGACGGCTACGACCGCCGAGCTCGCCCCGACTACTTCAGCTCGCCCCGACCAATTCCTCGCCCACCGTGCCATCCCCCCGCACCGCCCCCGGCACCCCTCTCTCCGCCACGGGACGCCGCTCCCCGGCTCTCGCCCGCTCTCAGCCCACTCCGGCCCGGCCAGACCCGCCGGCACCGAGCACTCGGGTGCGTCACACGGACGGACGGACGGGCTGTCCCGGCAGCGGCCGCTACCTGCGGGCTGTCCTGCAGAGCTTCTTCCAGGAGGAGCTTGTCGACGACGGGCATGTTGGCGCGGCGAAGCCCTGGCAGGAGAGGGCTGCGCAGCGCAGGCACGCCCCGGCGGCGGGGCTCGGCTGCGTCCGTCCGTCCCCGCGGGGTAGCCGCGGCGCTCTGCAGGCACCGAGCACGGCTGGACGACTCCGCTGGCGGAGCCAGGGCCGCGCACTCCGCCCAGTTCCCGTCCGGCGGAGGAAGCGAGTCACGGGGAGGGCCGGTGGGGGGAGGCTTCCTGCCGCCATTAGCTCGACGGGCAGCGGGACGGAGGGCGCAGATGGAGGGCGGCTCGTGGCGGCCTCCCGCAGCTCCGCTCCGGGAGAGCAGGGTGGCGAGAGGAGGGATGCAGCAGCGGCCCTGGATGCCCCCTCAGCTGAGAGAGGCTGTGAGGGCGCGTGGGTGTGATAAAAACCAGGCGAAGATCAGCTCCTCCAGCCTGAGCTCGTGGGGCTTGGGGACCTCCAGCTGTGGGTGAGCCCTTTGCTGTGCTCTCCTCAGGTGCGCGGCAGGGACACTTCTGGCATCAGCACCGCCGCTTGCTTATCAGTGACCCTCCTTTGTGGCATCTGCGTTTGTTCTTGTCCATGGACAGCTCTGCAAGTGAAACTGTGGGACCTTGTGCTCGAGACCCGCAAATCCCAGCACAGCCATAGCCCATAACACCGTAACCCCATAACACTTGGGGGGTTGGAAGGGATGAATTTTGAGTTACTAGTCCTTCATGTACTGAGCTATGTTTTTATGAGTCTTGATGCTGTCTTAATTGTGTTGGATAACTTCAGCATTTGGACATTAGTTTGGATGCTTGTTAAACAAAATTAATATTTGCAAAGTTACCACAGCTTGATATTTATTTGATTATGTACATGCCTTTGAAGGGTGTCCATTGCTGGTGCCTTAGCTTCTCCAAAAGTCCAGGGTTACGGATCTTGCAGGGAAGTTGCTCCATTCTTGTCAGCTGTAGCTTTTGTTGCTCCAGTGTGCCTTTAGCTAAAAATGGAGATACTCAAAACCAGAATCTCATTTAAGGGGAAAAAAAACCCAAAAACCAACCAACAAACAAAATACAAAACCCCCAAAATAACAACAACAACATCAAAACCAAAAAACAAAACAAAACCCAAACAACAAAAGCCCACTTCTGAAGACTTCAGGAAGAATCCTGCCAATTAAACAATATGCAAACAACCATACTGACTGTAAGATGATACCATCTTCGAAGAAATTTCACAATCTTCAGATAACTCGTATTGCTGGCCTCTATTAAAAGAAGAAAATTCTAAAAAATGCAGCTTGTGTTGTAAAAGAACTCCAAACATCAATATTGGCCAGCTTTTTGCATCTAAGTCCCAGTGGATTTTTCCACTTCTGTTCTTAAGCAATAGGAAACATTTTATATGACAAGGTGATTACTAATAAAGATTGAGGGTTTTTTTTCCTAATTAAAAGACTTTTTGCAGACTGGCTAGATAATTATTTGCTTAATTATGTATGAGAAAGACCACTGAACCCTGCAATTTCGGCTACAGTATTTCTGTGTGTCTGACTTTGATTGGTATTGCTTCTGAAGCTTGAGATGGGACCTTTAACCCAATGTGCCAAGCCATTACAGTGGGACTGCTCCACCAGTCCTGAAGCTGGACTCCCTGTTCCAGGCCTTTGAGTAAGAACAGAGGTCTCACATTCAGTTCTTTTTCCTGCCTGAATAAAGACACTGAACCATAATAAAAATCTCTAGCTAAGACCAAAAATACCATGGATGACAGTATGTATTTACACAAAGAGAAAATAAAAATAGATACATATTTATCATAATAATGTTTCAGAGAATTTTAGAGTGGTGAAAAGAGGCCAGAGATTTTTTTTTTCTACAGAATATGAAATAGGACACCAGTTAGGCATAAGGCTTAAGAATCTGTGATCACATTTGAGCCAATTTTGTCAGTCTGTGTTAAGTCTTATTTTTCTTTCACTAGAGATTTTGAAAGCATTACTTGACATTAATGGAGAACAAGAAAACCATGCTGCATCAGATTTTCTGTATCTGTTAAAGTAGCTTCAGGGCATTTTTTTAATATTTCCCAAATACTTAGTTTTAGTTACAACTCTTGCCTCTTTCTTTCCCCTTCTTGTCTTGAAATAGTTCAGCAACAGCTCTTACCCATTGAGTTGAAGTATTTCCTTCACCAGGAAAGCATTGAGGTGGTTTGTGGTTTTATTTCACATCACTGCAATAACCTGAAAGGTTTTGTGTTCTTCTTTTTGATGTCTTTGTTTAGTCTGAGGTTCAGCAGTGGAAACCTGTTGTCATTCCAAAGTTCAGAATAGTTATTTCCAGAACAGGTTCTACTAGTTTTATTTAAATAAAACAAAAAGCACTTCATTAACTTACTGAAGGGTGATGTTTTTCACTAGTTGCCATTCTTTGTTGTATCATTTCCTACACAGCTATAAACTTGGCAGATTGCTTATTTATAGTGAACAAAATGTTTGTATTGAACTTTACCAATTCAGTCCAGGTGGTTTTGAATTTCAAAAGTTGCCTATAAGTAATTGAAATTAATTTCCCAGTCACTTGGTTTTTTTGGGTCTAAGAAAAATCAAAAAATTCTTCAGTTTTGGTAACTCCAAATAATGTTTCTAAAAGAATTAAAATAACCCACAGTACTACCACCAAACATTTCAACAATTCATTTATGCAGCATTAGCAGTATTATAAAAAGAATATAGGTACCTTGTCCACGGGCAGTCCTTTGGGTAGAGGTGTTTCATTCTTTGACACAAGAAAACACAGTTTCTGGGTTTCCTGAGTTTCCATGTTCGGTATCCAGGTACTGAATGCAATATACTCACCTACTACAAAAAGTCATGCTGACTGAAAAGCACTCTTACAGCCATTCTGGGAACATTGAACATAAGGAAAGAAAACAGGGAAACAGTAGGCACAGTACCCAGAATCAGCCACCTGACTGCTCAAAAGACCTGCCATGGAAGTGTGAAGTGAGCTTGAGATCACTTCAGGAAGCAGCTCAATTAATCTGTATGTGTGTATTCCATAACCTACAGATGACTCAATCATGTTAAGGAAAATGGCTCCTAGAGTGGGAAAACTTTAGGGAAAAAACCTCAGAAAAACTACAATTAAAGTGATCCATACTGCTTACAGAACTAGCAAGAGATCATAGTATCAAGAGATCATAGTATCAAAATCAATAAATAATTGAGAGTTGAGTATGAAGTAATTTATTACATAAACTAATTATCCTACTTCTAAGAAAAGATGATGCTTCCTTCCAGCAAAAGCCTGACAGTAGCCAAAAAATCTCATAGTTGGGAGAATGATCAATTTTAAAGGAAAGAAGAAGAAAGTTTGAATCCATCTGGAATTTCAAGATTTGTCTTCTTAACAAATCTCTTCGCAAAATGATACAAAATCTTCCAGTATTACTGTAGGTCCACGGAAACTGGTGAATCTTCAAACCTGAAATTGGGGTTTTACACAGGACAGTCTTGTTCCTGTTTGAGGATGGTCAGGAACATCCCTTAGTAATCAGCCAGTCAAGTCTGGCCATGTTACAGGACAGGAAGGACCACCATGAGGTGAGGTGGCAGCTGGGACTGTGCCTTCTGCAGGACTGAAGGTGTCAGTGCCATGCTTCCAGTTTGCCCAAGTGCTTTCCCCCTAACTGCCCAGCACCAGCTCAGGGCTGGAAGCAGCAATGCCAAGCCTGGATGGTGCTGTGCCTGAGTTAATAAGCCCTGCCAGCTTTAATTGGACTGTTTGGAAGCAAGGTAGCCATTGTGCATCCTTAGCCTAATTTATTTCCAAATTTGATAATCCACCCAGTATTAATGGAGAGCTGACTGTAATTATATTTTTCTGGTTAGACTAGTTACAGAGTAAGTCATAGTGCACTGTGCTCTCTTTCTCATATGTTCCATTATATCTTTGAAGAACTTACTGCATTATGCTTCCTTTCTGGCTTCGTACCTTATACTTTACAAGAAATTTCCAATCAGTGGTGTGGTAGTCACATATTTGCTAAGTCAGCTGAGTATATTTATACTTTTAACAAAGTGGCTTATATTCTTCTTTGTGCTCAGTAACAGATCTTTGAACTACAGATGACTTTTAGACATGTAATAATTTACCATAAGTTGTGCAACTTTATATAAATGTATATGTAAATATAGAGGATATGTTATATGATAGTAGCAATAAATTGCTTCAAATGAATATAAGTGAAAGATGTGAAAAGGACTCTTAGTACTTTCACTACCAGAAGCATCCCAAAACATTTTTTTTTAATAGTATCTGAATAAATTACTGGTTAAATTAATACTAGGACATCTGATGTACTGGACATCTCTTGGACACATAGGAAACGAGTATCTTGTGATTTTGTGTATGACCCATAACATAATACTGGACTGAAATAAAATTCCACTGAAATTATGAATTGCTTTGTGACCAAGAGGTCGTGTTCTTTGTTTTAACATAAAACACATGGCTTTGTTTATTTCCATTAAACATGTTAGTAATATGCCAAAATGGACATGCACAGATCGACTGGCTGGTGGGATGAATCTAATTAAAACCTCATTGAAGGTGAAGGGTATAACTACCATCTTTAATTTCATGTAATTTAAGGACAATTAAGTGCCCTCTTGTAACCAAGCACAGCAGCAGGTACTCCACACAGATCCAGAATAAAAATATGGTTTCAAATGCTGGAGTCACTGATGGCAATACCAGCCAGAGGTGTTGCCACCACTTCCTCCACACCTGCCTCTGCCCTGTGCTGTGTGGCCTCAGATAGTGTTGCCACGACTTTTTGTTTGGGGGCCTGTCTGATGGAGGGCATCTGATTTAACGATTTGCATTTGCTTTGCAAGAAACAGGAGCATGAGATAGCGGGTAGTTCGTTGGAGAATTAGTGGAAGATTTTAGCTAAAAATTTTATGTTTTTGCAGTGCAAATTCAATGCACAGGCTCCTTCCTCCTTCTAGCTGTGCTTTTTGTGGTATATGTTGCTCCCCTAACCCGCTTCAGGTGATGGTCCAATAGAGTTCAGGGCTGTGTGAGGAGTGGTGAAAAATCTTTGGGTGAAATACAAGAAGTGACAGAAAGAATAATACAGGTACTTCATCAAAGAAATGCATGTCCAATATGATTCTGTACATTAATGTGAGACCACTAATGCCTGACATATGATTATGAAGTGCCAATAAATAGCGTGTTAGACATAAAGGTTACCAAAAGTCAGAAAACCACATTCAAGTGCAGGCTAGATCTGCAGAAAAGACTGTCAGTTCAGTGTCAGAGGGAACCTGCTTTTTTAGTCTTCGCAACATTAATACAATTATCAGAAGCAAATGCACTTAATGTTACTGTGTCTAAAGCCAGCTCCTGGTCTAATTTTTTTATCATGAGATCACATGAACCAATCAAGCCCTGTACTTTGTGTTTCTTTCTGAACACAACAGAAAAATTAATGTGGCCTTAACTCTGATCACTCCCTTTGATTCACTTTTGTTCATCTTTCTATGGCTGGTTAGGCTAAAAAAAGCTGAATGATAATGTCTTAACATTTATATATAGCAGAACATACCTTAAGGCCTATTAGAAGTCCACAAAAGTTTGCCAGCATAATTATATCCTTTTTGGTCTTCCTGTTTTCTGTTTGGACTCTTTTTGTTCTCCATACACCATGTAGCACAACGGGGTCTGGGTACATAACTGAGGCTGCTGGAGACCACAGAAGCCCCAAACAGCTCTCCTGCCTGCTTCCCCCTCGAGCAGAGCCTGTCTGTGCTGCCCAGGGCAAAGGCAGAGCAGGATGTGGTGGTGCAATAGGATGTCATTTTGTATTTTTAGAGAAACAGCAAAAAACCCCAGAGGATGATACAGAAAGCATTAAGGAAACTCTAGGCAGCACCCAAATAGAACAGATACCACAATCTGTTTGTTTCCTGCTGGGCAGTGACTCCTCCCAGCAGGCTGCTGAGACAATGTCAGGAGCACAAGTACACAACCAAGTACAGTTGTACAGGGAAAATGCAGCGCTGCATTGCTGCCCAGGCAGCAGGTCTGTGCACCCCCAGTGCAGCTCAGCAGGAACCCTCTCACCCCTGAGCTCTGTGTTCCTCCACAGTGCTCAGATGCTTCCACTGTCACAAGATCAAATGTTTCCAATTTTTCTTCCTGTGGCGGCTACTTAGAAATTCTTCTGCTGTCTGGAGAAAACCAGATACTGGGAACCCTTTCCTGTCATATGACTGGACCTACAGCTGCAAATGAGGGGCTTGCCAGACAGCTGGAATTCTGCAGCATGTGCACTGAGCACTCCATCCAGCATTGCTGCTGGAGGCAGGGTTGTTGCTGTGGCGAGCTGGTGACTTGCTTTAGGTAGGACCAGTGAGGAGTGTGAGGGGAGCAGAGTTGAATCATTATAGGAGAGGTTGCAAGCCACACATTGTCATTGCCTTTTGTAGCTTTGTAGCTCTTGGAGTGTCTTTTCAGAGGTGTGTTGCCCTTACAGCATGGGTGACAGAGCACAGCCCCTAGGAGGCTGACAGCAGAGCTGTTAGCAAAATAAGTCTTCCAGTTGGCAAAGCTCTCTCAGTATTTTCCTAGGATAAAGGTCACTGTGAGCCAGGTACAAGCAAGGTGAATCTCACTAGGCTATGGGCAGCTTTTTGGGCTATAACCTGCCCACCATATGTGACTACTCAAACACCTGAACTTGTGCAGAATTTGCCTTGCAGCTGAGAAGCTACCCCACCCTTTTGCTTTCCATCATGTGATTTGCCATGCAGGCAGGCGGTTTGTAGCCCTGCAGCAATGCCATATGTTACCTGTGCACTTGACAGCCCAGCTCCAGTCCTGCAAACTTAGAAACTTGTGTTTAGCCTGTCAGATTCCTGGAAATTAATCAGGCATATAAATGTTGGCTGGATCAGTAAATAGTTTCCCAGTTCTTTCAAGTTCATTTATGATAACATATTGCTTTTCCTTGTTTTTCTTTCACATTTTAAAACCAGAACATTTAGTTCAAGAGTCACATACAGTCATTATCTTTAAATACTCTGAAACGTAAGTGCTTCCAAGATCCTAGGTCAGCAAGTATCTCTCAGTTGAAGCATGAAGCATGCAGACAGCATGTACTGCGGTTAGAGTCAACAGCACCTAGTAATGTGCACAGTTTTTTCTTAGAAGGGACCAGTGGTTTCTAATTAGTTTTTCACCCTCTCAAATCACACTTCTATGAAATAGCAAAAAGAAAAAAGCCTCCCGAAAAGAGCAGTATCATATCTGTTACTGGGAGAACATGAATAATAATGCAATGGAAAATGTTCTCATCAGTTTAAACTAACTTAAAAGCTTTGAAAGAAATCTGTGACAGAAGAGAAGTTGCCAGAGTTTTTCATTGCTGCCCTGAACAGAACTGCTTGTGCATACAGAATTTCAGAGGTTTTATTAGATTTGATTTACATTGCGTTGTAGTGTTGCCAAATGGAGCAATGTTCAGTACTTTGGAAACTAAATGAAAAAAGAGTGGCTTTGTTTCAAATAAGTGCTCTGGTCATTGTTAGGTTTGAGTCCAGATCTCTTCTTGTTTTTGCTGTTGTACATCTGGACTGTTGCTGCCAGCACCTGTGGTTTTACCATGTCTCAGCCTTCTAGGGCAGGTTTGCTGTGAGGGGCTACCAGGCTGTCAGCTCCCCATCAGACCTTCCCCAAGTGACACGTGCTTCTTATTATGAGATGGAAGGGACTTGGGATTGGTTGGAAAGTGACTGGCCCATCTCATTCTGGAGGAAAGAGAAAAGCAAGTCCTTGAATCCTAAGTGCTCACTGTCAGAAATCAAAGAATTAAATCTCCACAGGAATTATTTTATTCTATGTTCATTGTTTTCACACAATTCCGTGCATTTTAGGAGCCCCAAGTAATGTATTTTGAAATGCCATGCAAATACTAATAAACAAAATACTAGTATTTTGGGAGTAATTCCAGGTATATATTAAGGAACAGATGGTTTGGGTGTGCTGCCTCCACTTTGCTATTAAACCTGGAATAAATGAACCTAGATAAAGTATTTAATGCAGAAATTCCCAAACTGTCAATTTCTTTGTCTGTCTCTACCATTTGCCTCTATTTGTGGATCCAAAAGCTGAGTCTGTGTTTAACAAAAGTGAATTTCTTAATCTTTATTAATATAAATGAGAGGAGTTTGTCACCCTTATATAGGTACTGAAAGGATGCCTCCTATGAGAAGATCATGTGAGGACCTCATATTGATTGCTTACAGTTGGTTTTATTTCATGGGTACAAATATTCTGCTTTTACAAATATTTGAAATTATGCATACAAGAGCCGTCCTTAAATGCTTTAAAATTGCTAGTACTTTATCTGTCAAGAACTACATTCTGTGTGTTAAAAGTCACCAAAGCACAATATGTACTTGGTATTTGTGGGTGCCTTTTTCTTTTTAATGACCTAACGCACACTGCTTCCATATTGCTAATGGTAAGAACTTCTGTTTACTGTATGCTGAGTATGACAGAAGTTTTGCTTAATCAAAATTGTTAGCATCTTCTTGTGTTAAACCCATATTTATATAGAGAGGTGCTGTTTTGATGTACATTTATCTTTTCTTAGTCTGGCTGGTATTTGCTGAAGCAGAATTCTATTATTTCAATAAAATGGCCCATGCAAGTTATGAAAGTCAAGGTCCATGTGAATTATATATAGCTACTCTAAAAAGACTAGCAAATTTTCTCTAGGTTTTCAAAAGCTAAGGTGTTAATTAAGCAGAGGTAGATAAAGATACAGCTTTGATGAAGACATTTTTTGTTGTGAGGATGTGTCTGCTGCTTCTATAGTCTTCAGGCACACTGCATACAAAAACAAGGCAGAGACTGTGCTGGTTGGCATCATTACCAATATAGGGCAAAAGCAATTATTATGTGTAGAAAACTGCAATGGAAATTTATATCAACAACAGAGGAAGAATTGGCATCTGAAAAAGTATCTGAAAAAGGAAAATAAAACATAATAAAGGAGGGATATCATCTTCCCACAGAACTGCACAAGTAAAAGCTGTGTGTACAGAGGGGCCTCTTGAAATAAAAGTGTGGGACTCGAAACATGAGACGTGCCTTTCTCATACACAGTTCTGAGGCAGAGAGAGTTTCCTCTCATGGATCCAAATGCAGTTGTCTTGCACTACTCGAGTACTAATTTAAATGTTCCATTTAAATTAGTGTGTTTGAGGTACACGTGTGCCTGAAGTGATGCACACACTTTGTTTCAAGAAGATGCAGTGCTGCACTGACATCTTCAAGACAGCGCAGTATAAAGGTCCTTTCTCTAGCATTTGTCAGTTTTTCATATTTTTATTTTGTAATGCTGTCGTTGGAAAAGCTGATTTAGCTGCATCTTGCAAATTAATTTATGAAGCGAGAGACAGGGAAAGAAATTAATCTGTCTGCATAGTATATTAAAATAAGAGAGTAAGATGCTTTTCTCCTCTGGAGTAGAGCTTTGGGAGGCTTTTTGTTGAGATAGTACAATGAAGCTTGAGGCATCTCAGAGGTAAGAAGCAACCTTACTTATCACCTGTATTTTTCTGAAACCTTTAATAGAAGAATCTGATACATCATATATATCAACTTTTTGGGCACAGAAAGGATTCCAAACTGTTTCTTAGTATCTGATTTAAGTGTTTGGCCATTTTTTATTTTCAAGGGCACCTGAAAATAACTCTGAAAAAGAAATCTTTGCAGGGAGGGGGTAATAGCTGAGCTCAATTCTTCAGGTCTGTGTACTAAAATCCAGACTTTTTAGGAACAGATATAACACTGATGTGAACAGAGTAGCATTGAATTATGAATTATTTCTTCCCTGAACATACCTTTGAATGTTTTAGTCTTGAGCTCCATTTCTACCTTGTGAATCAGCTAAGAATCATATGCCCCATAAGCTTTTAAAAACAAAGGGGGTTTCATGACTATGGACAATAATCATATTCAGAAAGAATTATTGCAAAGTAATTGATATTTATTCTGTCAGAGACTGGGGAGGAGGGGGGTGCAGAAATTTCAGTAAAGCTGGCATATCCACTAACAGAATTTTCACATTTCTTTGGCACTTACTGATTGGCCAATGGGTTCCTTGTTCATTGCATACTAGATTTTTTAGGAGAAATCATCGATTTTGTCTCAATTCATGTCTGATTTGGCCCAATAGTGAGAATTTTATTAGTGACTTTCATGAGAGCAGGAACAGATAGATAAATTAAAATATTGACTTAAGAGGAAAGAAAATCCTTGGTACTGGCAAATACTCTATTTTTGCTTTAAAGTGAGGTATTTAAATAATATTTTTTAAGTCTGCTTCCACAGACCCTTATAAACATACATGTTGTACCATTTAATGAGGTTTTTTTTAATAGAAGGAGTCATAATTTTAATTTAAAAGACATATTCAAGACAAACTTTCCACAGTCCCTGCAAGGAGAAAGACAAATTGCTTTTCCTCTTACATTCTTGCAGTTTGATTCTGTTCCTCACTGTGCTAGCATGATAAATAATGCCATATGGATCATTTAAGGTTAGATGGTAGCCGGCCCATCTGTGGGCTACTCACTGTGGTGTGAGCTGAAGGTTAGCAAGACCAGCTTATAGCTCAGAGGAGTGTAGGGTGGGTGCTGAAAAACTCCCATGGTGAGTGTAGGGCTGCCAGGCAGCCAGGAAAGGGACTGAGTGGCATGTAAAAAGCCCTCTACCACATTTTCTCATTGCTGACAAGGAATGCAAGAGGGCACACGCTGCAGATTACAGTAAGTCTATGAGAGGCAAAGAAATGTGGCTGCTCCCTCCATGCAGGGTCCCTCCCCTGCACAAGTCGTATAAATTTGGTATTACTAGCAGAACCTAGTCTCTAGAATGGGGTTTCTAAACCTTTTCACAGAAAATCTCTTTCAAAGTGTTTTAACTACCTATTGATCAACTGCCAGAAAATGACAACTTGCTATCACTGCTGCTAACTAAAGGCGAAGGTAGGGGATATGGCATATTGATTCTTTGTTTATTCTACTATGAAGAACAAAATATCAGAAATGTGTGAGGTGGGGAATTGATTCTTCAATGTTTATCCTGATACAAGGAACAAACCACCAACAGCTGAAGTGGGCAGGGACCAGGCTCAAAGCACACAAAAGTAGGTTCTTCAATTCAATTCAATGTGGCTGGGAGGTGGAACAGAGGATGCTGTGAGTGCCAGGGACTTACATGTGTTCAAGGGTTGGTGGAACAAGCTTATAGAAGAGAATGTGTTAAGGGTTGCTAAATACATCTGCCTCAGGCAGACGGTGACCTGTAAATGCTGGATGATGGGAGACTTTGGGGAACACATACCACATGAGTTTCCTGTGTTCTCTTCAGCTGCTGTCAGAGACAGAATCCTGAATAAGGTGGATCTTTCCTTTGACCTGATATAGCTTTTTTTTTGGTTCTTGTTAGGCACATCCATTTTATAAATAGTAATGCTGTCTCACTGCTTCCTACTTTGGCTCCTCTATTATCTCATCCATCAGCTATTTCTTGTCTTTCTGACTGCCAGCACAGATGAACATTCTTGATGTGTCCAGATAGTACCTTGCACTTTTGGGGTCACTTGGTGCGAACAAGTGCTTCCACAATATAGCCATTATTAGGAAATAGTATAGAAACATGGGGGATTGTAGGTTTTTTTCCTTTTGTTGCCCTCTGTGTTTTGTTATGACTGTCATTTGGCTTCTGTAACCCAAATCAAATTAGTCAACCCTTTTTGTTAAGAATGAAATGTTCCCAGCAATGTAGACATCTTCTCAATGTCTCCCTCTGCAATGTAGTAAGCAACTTCAAGGGCTGTGGAATCATGATACCTTTTACTAAGAAGTTCTTGAGTTCTTGATTTTCCCCCATTTCTATTAATGTAAATAATTTGGGGGTTTTTTTTGTTTGGTTTATTTTTGGGGGTGGTTTGGGGGGGTTTTGGAGGTTTTTTTTTGTTTGTTTGGTTTTTTTTTTTTGGTTAGACTGGGGCATGGACTACAGAATTTTTCAAGAAGAATCATCCTTTCAGGCTTACTGGGAAATTGGGTCATAACTTTCTGTCGTTTACTGGCTAAGTGTTCACAAGCACCATCTATCCTGTATCATAATATTTGAAGAAGTCAGTGAAACCTACAAGCCCAGGTTGCCAGCTATAAAATAACAGTGCTCTAGCAAGATTGTAAAGCTGGACAGGGAGAAACATAATACAAGGTAGCCTGAAAACATGGGAAGTAGAACTTGAAAGCAATGGAATTGAGAATCAACCATAAACAAGGTGGTTGCACTGGCAAACTCTGACCACATATTTGCAGTGTAACTTGCGCTTCTTAAACAGGGCAAGTTTGGTCTAAATTGAATTCCTGTTGTAGATTTGATTAGGAAAAAATTTATCTCATGGTGCTAACTACTGATGAAGAACTGACAATTTTTTCAGGCTATTTGCAATTTTGAGAACATCCATGTCTATGAGACACGGTTCAAAAAATACTCAGAAGATGCTAATTAGCACTATATTTTTTATATAAAATCGTAGAATATCCTGAGTTGGAAGAGACACACAAGGATCATCAAAGTCTTGCTCTTATACTTGCATAAACTGAGATCTAACCTTTTGTAAGCAAATGTTTTGTTAGAAAGAAATAATGGATGCATAATGTTTCTGTGTGGATACTTAAATAAAAAAAGGATTTTGGAAAGTATATATTATTGTGCAAATAAGGGATGTTCCCTAGGACCCAGAAGTAATGGGTTTTATCAATCCTTTCCATAGACTTGCATACCAGCTTGACAGACAGATTGTTTGGATTTTAAGCACTCAGACCAGGAAAAATGTCCAAAAGGGGAAAATCACTGGAATTTCAGATTTAGATAATCCCATCAATTAATCTGTTTTCTCAGCTGGGTAAATTTTCTGTTAATTTAGGGAAGGAATAACAAAATCCTTTTTCACTACATCTTCTGAAATACTTACAGAAGTTTACATCCATACATCTCCCAGTCTTCCTCAGAGGAGATGATGTACACAGGGTGTGTGATGGCATGAGTTTGCTGATGCAAGTAACACATCGCTCCTTTCCCTTAATGTCAAGTGTTCATTTAATTAACTTGCTTAGGTGACTGTATTTTGCTACCAGTTATTTTCAGTAATGAAGTGAAATGCTCTGTTAGTGTAAAACACAAGTAAAGTTGAAACTAAAATGTGTCTTTCCATTTGTAGTAGGAGGCAAGTACAATAGAGCTGCCAAGATAGGGGCTGAATCATTACAATCCCAGACACTGTATAGAGGAATACATCACATTTCCTGTCATAAGTCCCCTGAAAGTGCTACTAACTCCAGCTTTGGATGGGTGTGCTGGAAGTTTCTTGTCTTATTGTGTAGACAATAGTGCAGCCCTTAGTTCGTGCACACAGGGTGCTTGGCTTGTGTGCAATACACTGAACTTGTAGAGGAGTGTGAACATTTAGAAGTTACATCACCTTTCTGTCATCCTTAATACCACTGCAGGTTACCACAGCCTCATGTCTTCTCCTTGTGGCCAGGGCAGTGGCTCAGTGTCAAGGCATCTCCAGGGGAATTTTGCCTCCCAGCTGCCTTTTCTAATATATGAGGACATGACTGGGTTTCTGTGCTCACCACAACTGCTTCCTCCAAGGTAAACTGCATATTAAAAATACGCTCATAGATACTTCAAAATGTGCCAAGCCTATGGTCAGTGTGGGTTACTGGGAGGTTTTTTTTTTGTTTGTTTTTACATTAGAAAACCATGGGGCCTTAAGGAGGATGTTTTTCAGCATTGCTTTCAGAGCACCCTTTCTTCCTTCTTAACTCTGCCACTAAAAATTCTCTTTGAATTGATGCTTGGTGCTGAAAGCTTGGCCTGAGGGTTCATTTTTCAATGTGTGAATTTCAGAAAACTGACTATCAAAAAGAGGTGGTTTTGAACCTTTGTGAGATTTTTTTTTTCTGAAGAAAAATGAACACATTTGCACTGTCTGTCTGCTGTAGGACCAGTGATGGTGAAGAAATTGTGCGGTCAAACCTATGTGCCCATTAGCCCTGTCCTATTAAATTTTGAGCTGGTTGTTCAAGTTCAGACAATTTGTTGGGAAGGTATAGACAAAGACCCTGGAAATACTGACTTTCTGCAATTGAGATGAAAATAGGTGGCCAGTCAGAGGAGGGAGATCTTACACCCTTGTCATGAGGTGGACATCAGTGAGCCCATGTAGGTGTTTCTCCCTAGGGCAAAAATCCATAGGAGACTGGATGTTATTACCTCTACTACTTATGGAGCTGCTTTGTTTTAATGTGTACTTCTTGGGAAACTGGTAAGAGAATTGTGATTTCTTTTTTTCCCCCTTCTCAGAACACACTGCAAGATCAGGCAGCAGCACTTTATATCTGGTCCTTTTGTAGAAGACAATTATCAGTCAGATGCATATGTGATGATCATACTGGTGTATCTGTGACACCCCTAAAACACCTTTCTGAGCCCTTAAACAAATTTGTTGTAGCAGTAGTATCTATCTATCTATCTATCTATCTATCTATCTATCTATCTATCTATCTATCCATCTATCTAGAGTATTTGCAGTTATATCTAGATGTATCCATTGGATTTCAGCTTCCTGCTCATTTGAGGATGGAGGAGGAGAAACCAAGCCATCAAGATTTTAGAGTATTTTACTCCTTTGTGTGGAAGACAAGTTTGGGTTAACAGAAAGTCAATTTCTTTTTGGTAAATGACACAAATGTTGAATGAAAATAATTGCTTGAAGAATTTGTAAACTTATCTTTCACGTTTCTCAGTGCTGCTGATATTAGTTGGGGAAAGTGAATCTGAAGCTCTTCTCAACTCAATGGGTCTTCAGTTTCACCATCATGTTTCTTATAAGTAGAGAAATACCCAAACCAATCATAAAGATTTGCTTAAAATAGTGAACAGGATGTTATTGATCGCAGATACAGAGTTTGCAGCCTGTTCCTGTGGTTACGCCGATGTTCCCCTTGGCGAATTAGGGGTGTCCCAAAGCTCCCGTGAAACCAAGGAGCGTGAGCCAAGGAGCATCTCCACTGCCCGGGGAGGCTCTGGGCTTGTTGCCTGAGAGTGGGGGTCGTTCGTAGTCCTGCAGGCTTGAGCCTGGACTGAGCCATATCTCCGCCTTAGCAGCTCCAGCCCGTCCGGGCGAGGGGACAGCTCGGGGTGTGGCTCTCCCTGGGGAGGAACAGGGGTTGAGGCGAGAGGCCGGGGCTGAGGCCGGGCGGCGACGCTCGGGGCCGCCGGTTTCCTGGGCGATGGGTGGGGAGAGGAGGAGGAGGAGGAGGAGGAGGAGGAGGAGGAGGAAGAAGAGGAGGAGGAGGGGTCCCCGCAGCTTTATCTCCCACCCGGCTCCGCCCGCCGTTGGCTGTCTCCCGTGACCGCAGCGCACCGGCGGGCGCAACGCCGGCCAGGGCAGCGCCCATGGGCTGCGGCAACTCCACGGCCGGCGGCGCGGGCGGGCGAGGTAGGGCGGCGGGGCGGGCCGGGCCGGGCTGGGCGAGCGGCGGAGCGAGCATCCCCACCGTGCTGGGCAGCTCTGCGGGACTGCGGGGGGCGGCGGCGGGCACGCACCCGCACTCGGCGGGGATACAGCCCCCGGCGCGGGGGGTGCCCGTCCGAGCCGCGGGAATCGCTGCCCGCCCTCTTGCAAGAGCATCTTCCTTTCCCGAGGCTGATCCGCTTGCTCAGGGCGAGAGGGTGATGTGGCCTGCCGCAGCACCGGCGGCTTTCTGGTGCCCTTTTGTCGCTAGAGTCACCACCTCCGACAGAAGCTGCCCAAGGCACGGCGAACCCAGGCCGGGAGCTGGACGTAGCGATCCCGCCAGGGGTGTCAGCTCCATCCTCTTCGCTTCCCTATAAGGCCACGAATGCCACTTCTGAAATGAATTTGTGCGACATCTTCGTCTTTTGCTTGCTGGAGAAGTTGGAGGATATTTCATGATTGAGGTTTCATGCATGTTAATGTCTACTGCTGGCTGGTGAGTCCAGCTGGCTCCCTTATTTGTTCATTGCTATTTTCAAAAGAGATAAGATCTGGGAAGATGGTGCTGTTGTGCTCTTCCTCTCCCCTGCCCCCGCAAATAGGAAAGTACATGGAAACTGGTAAGTGGACCTTCACCCTGTAATTATAATATGAGCATTTCCCAATCACTTCTCATCCTAGCTGCACTTGGCAAACATTGCCACCTGTTCCAGTACCTTTATCAAATCTTTCAGATGCACTTGTGAGCTTTCAGCTCTTCAAAATACGCAAAATAATGGTTGGACAACTTAGAATTACTGGGTCCCCATCTCTTACTGTTTTGATTTGATTTGAATTAACCAGAGTTTCAGTGGTGCTTTGGGTGGTGCTAGTCCTGACTTGGTCCTGCCTGTGAGTGTGAGTGATGCTGTCTTCTCTAGGGTGTACATACGTGTGTGTGCTTGTGGGTGCGATGCTGTTCAACTCTGCACTCCACACTCAGAGGAGAATGTGATTCTGCCATTCCTTACTCAGTTTCTGTTGAATGATTATAACTTAGGTTTTAGGTATTATGTCTGTCCATCAGAGGCCTCTCTCACCCATAAAGAACACACTGTGTGAATTTGCTTGAACGTTCAGTGCCCTTACTGGAGCTGTCCCGTTTGCATACGTGAATTCTCTCCCTTCAGTTGATTCCCACATTGCTGTGACTGGACGTTCCTTCTGTATATGACCAGTCTAGCTTCATACTACTGAGGTGATGCTTGTTCACATCCGATTTCTGTTTGCTGGATAAAAGCACCAGAGAAATTCAGACGAGACTGTTGAGTCAATTATTAGTCCATTTGTGGTAGTTTCTAAGTTGATGTTGATTTGACTGCCCTGTGGAACTTGTACCAGGGTACAAATGGGTAAATGTCAAATAGACTAACTCTGGCAGCAGTATTTTTTTGAACTCAAAGTTTGTTTAAATGTGTCCCTTTGCATTAGAGGTAGTTGTCTTGAACAGGTTTTGGCTTGTAGATACATTAAGTATTTTCACTGATGGTCTGACCCCTTTGATAGTTAAACTTACTTATATGTTTTACATATACATTTGAACTTGCATTTTTTGTAAACTTTTAAATGCTCTTTAGAAATATTCCACAGATCTCTAAGGGCTTAGTGCAGGTAAAAACCAACAATGCCACGTAAACCTCATCTTTAGTATAATGGAATTATTACTGTTGCACTGATAGACCTCTCCAAATACAATGCAGCTCTGAAAGGTCCAGTTCACTTCTCACTTTCACCATTGTCAGTCAGGAATTACTCTGTGCAGTCTATGGTCTTAAAATAACAAACAGCTGGTGATAAAAGCAAGATGTCGGATGTCTACTATTTATTTATTTAATTTAACATTCCTTACAAAGTGTGTCTAATAAAAATAAAATTATTTTGTAAAGGGGAAGGAGAAAACTTACCATTTTTGTTTGGAATCCTTGAGCTTTTCAGGAAAATGCAATTCATAATTTCACCAAAAGATGTGAAGACTGTGTAAATACAAATAAATTTTGTGGCATGCACAGCATGACTACATTTTTAATGCTAAAGTTATGACTGTTCTGTAGTCGATAATGTCAAAGCTACAGGTACATAACATGTAATTAACCTGTAACACTCTCTGTCATATCATATGACTAAGAGTTTATTGTATTGTATATTGTAGCATACTTCATAGAACACATTTAATGTGTTACGCCAATCACCATTTTCTTACTCTGGTAAAATTCCTATTGTAACCTAATTTGATTTTTCCTGAGCAGATGTATATATAGTGATAGTTCAGCTAATGATATTATCTTCTGTTGCATGGCTAGAATGACATCAGAGCTTTCAGCTCTATGGTCTGTGAGATCTAAACTAATCGACATGATGTAGAATAACATTTCTGTCTGTGGTGCAGTACTTCAGAACACCAATATAACTCACAGCATTCAAATGTTCTTTCCAGAGTATCAGACAGTGGCAAAATCTCTTCAATTGAGAAAAGACAATTTCAGTTATCCAAGTAAACTGATGTATATACATCCTTCTTAAATTACCTAGCTATTTTATGTATTAACTATGGATTATAGTTATGTATTTCTCAACTTGCTGTTTTCCTTATGTTTTGTTGTCTCATTTTACATATCCTTCTTTCATGTTATTTCCTAGAGTTTTAGAAGCTCAACAATAGCTCTTCTTTTTTTGTGTATGTCTTTTAAAAATATGCTCTTATGCATTAATTTCCTTTTTTTTTTCCTGAGTTAAGGCATTTCCCTTCATTCTAATGATTCTTCACTAAAAATTTTTAACTGCCTCCTCCTTTCCATATCTAGTCTAGTAGCAATGACAGCACCTTAAATTATAGTACTCTTTGGAGGCTGTCAGTCTAGCCTTAATTTAAATATATAGAGAAGCTCTTAGTCTGTGGAAAGCTTCAAGTACAGTCAAGTTATGATGAAGGAGATCTTTCACACCAAGTTTTAACAGATTTATTAACTTTAAGTTTGGTGCAATGCCCAGGAAGTCATCGTGCCATTCTCTAATCTGTGCACTGAACTCCCACCTGATGAGCTGAAGAAATAATCAATGTGAAACAAATTGATGATATTCTATCATCAGTTACAATGGGGGTATAAATAAAATACATTCATGGATGTTAGAATGCGCCTCCTTACTGCTTACTGTTGGAGCACATCAGAAAGAAGCCTGCAATAGAAAACTCATTCTTAACAATTGCATGTATGTGTGTGTAATTTGGAGGGGTTTTATTTGCTTTTTGTAACAATTTGATGTGCAAGAAAATGTCATAGGACATTGTTCATTAAAAAATATCAGAAAAATGTTTCATAATCTGCTCAAAAGTCAGGTCCTGGCATTTTTTGTATCCATTTTATTTATGTGAGGGGTTGCATCTCATGCTTTTTATATTTTTCTGAAGCTTTTGCCTCTCACCTTGACTCATGATGCATTTCTCAGCACAGAAGAGTATCCTCAGTGGCTACAAATGTCTTTCAACCATCTTTTGCATTAGGCCTGCATTTACCAAAATCTTGCAGTATCGCCAAGAGAAGCTGCTGTTGTTCTGAAAGAGCAAAACCCCCTCTCACCTAGTGGAAGATGCTTTGGGATAAATTCATCTTCTTTTTGACTTGCTACTGTTTAAATGCTGTGGGTTTTTCTGAGGGATCACAGCTCCACACTCCTAGACTGAATGTTTTTCTTCTGTAATCACTGAGGCTCAGAGCAATGTGTGGCTGAATGGGCCATGATTATTTGCAGGCTGTACTCTTTCTTCTCCTTCTGCAGCTCTAAAATACCAAAATGCAGCTGTGATCCTACTGTGTAAATGGTGTGAGCAGAGAGGTCATTCAGGACAATTCAGTATTGCCTATTTTTTATGGATGTGGCTTTGTAGCTACTCTTCAATGTCTTGCTGAGGTTTGGTTAGAAAAACCAAGCAAGCAAGAGCCTATCAAGACAAGGCTTATGGGGTCAAGTGCTGCCTTTTCTTAGGCCAGGCTCTTATAATGGGAAAAAATGGACAAGCTTTATATATGTGAGCCTTTTCTCAAGTCATTTATGGAAACCATCATATCTATGAGACCAGTAGGCCTTGCTGCTATGGAGCAAGCTGTAGAGTGTTTGTGGATTGGGAGTAAAGAAGATTCTTTGGCTGAACTTCTGGCAGAAGGAACTTGGGCAGCAGTAAAATTGTGTTGCTCACTAAATGTGCAAGAGTTAGACAAATATGTCGGTGAAGTAACAGGGTGAGGGTGAATGGATTGGACTTCACAAATAAACATGTCTGTATGAACTGAGATGTTTTTGGTTCCTTGAGAAATAATATCTATGTGTAAGAAATGTTCAGGCTCCCTAATGAACAAAAACTTAGAATTTTTTACATAGAGATTTTTTTATTTTACACCTAGCTAAAATTATTTTTTACATAGAGATTTTTTTATTTTACACCTAGCTAAAATTATGTTCATTTGCAAGCTCAGAACTCTTGCAGGAAGAAAACTCGTTTGGTAACTGGAAACACTCTCAGATCTATTGTCAGGTACCTTAGTGATACTTGAGTGAATTTGAACCAAAGACTTGTTTCACTTTTGCTAGTGAAAATGAGAAATAACCCCACTGAAATTAATGGAATTCCATCAATGAAAGTGAGGATAGACTGGTTTGCTGTGCTTATAAAAAAGTAGAAAACAATGTTTTTCTTTTTACATGTATTTTAAAATTTATTGTAAAAGTAAAACTGATTTCTTAAAAAGTGAATCTTTTTTGATCGTACTCAGTTCTCAAAGTTTTTGTGTGAAATACATTTCAAAACACTGCAGTGATTTTTCAGCAGTGTACCCTTGCTAATATTCCAAGAAAACAAGTGCTGCCATATGTGAACGTTAGTGGCATATTTCCAAACATGGAATTTTATAGCTCTTATCAAAGCCCAGGCTGATGGGTTTGAGTGACATCTCCCAACTCCAGAGTGAGGATGTAGTTGTACCATAATGCATTGAAGACAGGCATGGCACTGAACATGGACATGGCACTGAAGTGCACCCAGTGATTGACTGGAACTTGATTATTGCCTCTGGGGAGTGTACCAGTGCTGTTGGCACACAATTTTTCTCCCTTGGTTTGAGGTTTCAGTTTGTGTATTAAACACTGTACTTTTGCTGTACTTCCTGAAAGAAAGACAAATTTTTCAGATCAGCATCCAAGGTGCTTAGACTCAGAAGAGTCTTGGCAAAGGCCTCTGAAAGGGCCATGAACCTTTTTAGAGAAACTGATTTTGATCACAGAGAGTTTAGACTAAATCATAAGAAAGTTATGGCCCTTGTGCAGAATAGACACAGCAAAGGAATAGTTTCTTCTGGAAAAAATTAAAAATCCTGCTAGGTCCAGCTAGGTTTTTCAAAACACATGTTGTCTGTAGTGTTGCCGATGTCTGGGCTCTGTCTAGGGGTACAAGGGGGTGCCCTGAAGGCTCATTGCTGAGCTGACTGGATGAACTGGCCTTGGTAGCAGAAAATGTCTCCTTACATTGACAGAGATTGAGCTCGCACAGCAATGCCAGCCTTCCATCTGGACACAATTAATTGTACAGGTAGTGCTTCATAGATGTGCCTGCAAAGCCGAAAAGTATCAGAGGGCTGCCTGGTGGAGTAAGGTTTTAAAGCAAGGGCCTAAGCTTATTGTGGCTAGAGCTACTCCCTCCAACTTACGTAAGGCTTTCTGCTGATACATGTAGCCATACTGAGATTTTGCTGACTCTGGAAGCAAGACTAACAGAAAAAATGTGTACAGTTTCATACGAGTCTAGTCTGTGTTGTTGCCGGGAAAAGGAGGGATAGTCATGTCATAGGAAATAGGAATGACATTGTGTTCAGGAATTAGCTGTAAAGGGTGATGTTTTCTGCCGTTCAAGCAATCCATTCAGGTAGACAGAGCCAGAAAGCCTTGCAGGTCTATTACTTCCTCTTGTTAAAAATAAGAATGCAAAAGGCATATTCTTACACATCAAAGAGAGATGAGAGGTATTTGCTATTTATATATATATATTTTTAATCAGCAGAAGAAATAAAAGTTTTCCAAAAAATGAAGTACCATGGGAGAAAAAAAAAAAACATACCTCCAAACTCAAAAAATCTCTGGGATTGGCTACTTCCATTTCTTCAGAATGAGCTCAGATCACCTTTTCCAGCTGAGTACTAAGAGGAAAGGAGAAGTGAAAGGTTTTTTCTAATGTCTGCTCTAACTTCTGTAATTAATAGAAGGGATAATTTACTGGTTACTCAGCTGAATTATATACTAGCAAGAGCAACATAACATTAGTAACTTGGGAGGAGCAATAAAGAGTTTGTACTTAGGTAAATGTTTATCTCCCAGCAAGAAACATCTGAGTCACCAAAACAAAAAAGTCAGTCACTTATACCAGGCAGCCATGTGGCAGCTTTTGTCTCTTTGGTTTTTTGTTAAATAGCAAGATGAATTAAGGGGTGGTTGATCTCGTTAGGTGTCTGGGGCTTTGGAAGGGTTGTGTCCCAATGTTTATATTAATTCTGCTAGTCATTTTATAAAACTTTGTTTATCTGGCAGGAAGAATGAGGCAGCATTTTACACATGTGGTGCCAGCTCTACAACTGCATCAAGTGGCAGAATAATCAGGCATTTGGGAGTAATTGCCTGGTTAGTTGTGCCAACTTTGTGGCAGACAAAACCACCAGAGTTCTGAGCAAATGGAAGCATATAAAATTCAGAAAGAGTATTTTTTTCTTATGTTGCTCCCATCTTGAGTGGCTGCACCTGGGCACTGGTCCACAGCAGCATCATTTTCACACTGGGCCACTGAGTCTGGCCCAGATGTGATAGATTTAAGGGATTGTGTGGATAGTCATTAAGGATAAATGTAGCAATCATGAGAATTGTGTTCTCTTACAGTAGGAAATTTTTGTTGCTATTTCTGTGTGGTTTAGGACAGAAAGACAGAAAAACAGTTACTACACTGTTGGTTGGTTTAGAGGATTATGCCATTATCTAGTAAACATGTTTTGTTTTTTTTTTGTCCTAGGTGCTACAGGGACTACTAAAGATGTGTAAGTACTTACTCTTCTCTACTCTTTTAAATATATAACCCTGGACATATTTTCAGTCATACTAGCCTTATACTAGATTTAGTCATACATGATTAATCTGGCTTCTAACATATAATCAACACAACCAGATGTTTACTGTCTTTAGTGACAGCTTTCATCTCCACAAAACAACTCCTTGTCTTGTTTACTTTTCTACAGATTTCTTTGCTTGTTATTTCTCTAACAGAAATTTCTTTTCTCTGCTTCTGTTGAGACAGTTTTCTAGCAGAGCTGATTATGTTAATTCAGACTGCTTTTCCCCATCATGTGCCAGTGCACCTTTTTCCAAAGGCCAACTAATTGTACATTTCCACCAGGCCCAGTGAGAGATTTAGAAAGCCACTGAGACAAATTCCCTCTCTTTTGCATGAGACCCACTAACCTGTCCAACTTCCTTTTCAAAGTACCCACCTTCTCTAGGTATTCTCTGCATTAAAGATAGCATCTATTTTTTTGACACGGGGTAGCAGAGGTAGCCCTACCCATCCCGTTTTTCTCTAAATGTGCAAGGTCAAGTTTTATACTTACTTGCTGACACAGGAATGCACAGGAACAGCTTTATTCAGCCATAAATGTATTTTTCTACCAAAGAAAACCATAAAGAACTCCTCCCGAGGTCTTGCCTTCTCCTATTTCATGTTACTGGTATTTGCCACTAGCTGGGAAAGATTGTTATGTTATGCAATAGGAACATCCTTCGGTTTTATTTACTTCGCTTAGAATAACTCCTCTAATTAGATGGAGGAATCCTGGTGTAGAAATGAGGGCAGTCAAGTCAGATAAACAAGTGGAGGGAAGAGCCTAACAACAGGCTTGTCCTTGCTATTACAGAGCAAGGACAAGAGAACTAACAACAGGTGTCACTTGGCTGATCAACACTGTTGCCACAGCTATTCTTGAGATCTGTCTTACCTCTGTAGTCTGTTTTCTGGGCTTGCAGTGCCAGACAATAAATTACAGAAGGGAATCTTATAAGGAACCTCTTCTTGATGCAGCCTGCAGCATCACTGCCCTCAGTACTCCTGTATTTACAAACCCACTGGTTTAATTTACAGCAGGACCTTATTTGTTGTTCAATTTAGATGATTTAAGGACTGACTTAGAACTGTATCTTTCTTTTTGCTCATCGGTAGTTTTAAATTTCAAAATCTCATGCACTGTTTAATTATGAATGTTGTAGGCATGTTCCTGTGCTTAAAGGTATGGAATATGTAGAACTGTGAGTATATATAGAACTGTGTTTAACTGTGTGTAAGCATTTTTAGAGCCTGGCTGCAGGAGTTAAAATGGGAACATCCTACTTGTTAGTGTGAGTTCACCTGTCATGTTTCAAAATAGTATCAAAATAACTTTGAAAAAATGTGTAGTCTTCAACAAAGTGAAAGGGTCTATCCTGGAGCTATTACTCATTCAGATTAGGGACAGTGGAGCCAGCCAAACAACCCATATGAGTAATAGCATGGTTGAACCTTCTCATTGGATGTTAGAAACACACACCTACTAAAGAGGAATAGCAGTGATGACCCAAAAGGGTCATCACTGATCAGGCATTCTAATACTTAACAGAAGATTTTTATGAAGGAAGTAAACTATCAGAAAAATTACTTTCATTTCATAGAAATGAAAAAATCAGATTTGTATTAACTAATATTATAGATCCACAAAACTTTTTTTACACCTTTTTACTTTCATCAGATAAAGTTTCTCTTTAAATAACCCTTATCTTTTTCTTTTGCTGTCAAATTTCAGTCACAGCAGTTTTGATGCAGAAAAACATTTAGGTGTGTCCATCCTTTCATGCTTTTGGATAGCAAATCTGATTATTCTAACATGAGGTTTCTCATTTCTTGAATGTGACTCATTGCCAAAGCACCATGACTCCTGGAGTGTGCAGCCAGATGGAAGCGAAGAGGGCTGGATCCTGCTCGGAGCCCTCCTGGGTGACTGTGAGGAAGCTGCTTTGCCCTGTGGGGCTGGAGTTTCTCCATCAATTAGATAGGGGTGATGATATGATCTTCCTCTGAAAGGGCTCTTGTCTCTGAGGGCTGTGTGGTGACAAGGACACATGCTCCGAGAACATGTCTGCCCTCTGTGCTCCAACCCAGGATCTGCCAGCCAGCTTCAGCCCATACTCCGGCCGCACTAATAAAGAAACATTCATCACTGCTAATTGGGAAAGCCTAGCTGTAGGAGAAGTAAAGGATATGCTAGAAAGTAATGCAATGCCTGTGGTATTCAGTGTGTAGCTAAGTCTGGGGGAGGATTAGTTACAGTAGGAAGGAAAGGATACAACAGTTCAATTCCATTTCAAAATATTGAGAAGAAATGCATCAAATAGAAATTAAAGGCACTTGTTCCCAAGAAACACCAAGAATCTGAGGAGTAGTTGTCTGTCACTTGTTCAAAGTTCAATGAATCATTACTGGTGGAACTACTGAGCCCATCTAGAAAGAGTCTCTATAATGATCGGAACGAACAGAGCCATAAAAGCTGAGGTAAGAAAAACGTGGATGAAAATAATTGGTGTGAATGCCTGTCATCTGACATTTAAAATATGTGAGAAATAGCAGCTTCTTTTACCATCAAATGGACATAGGAATGATGGATGCTGACAGATGAACAAAGCGTGTTTTTCAGATTTTCGGTGACATGAAGACTCTTGGGACAGACAAAACCTTATCAAAAGAAACACTTATTCAGCTGTAAATAGAATGCCATTTTGTGGATTTGCTCTTAAATCTGCCCATTGGCTCCAGGACTCTGCCCATGCTACCTGCTGAGAACCATGCTCTCAGCTACTCTGCTGATGTCAACAGCATCTGAGGCAGTGACACAGCAGCCAGTCAGCACTAGGTTCCTTGAACTGTTTAGTTCCTTTTGCTTTCTATTCCTGGTGCAGAAAAGCTTATCCTAGCTTGCTGTCCCTGGAGGACTGCTGGACTCCCGTGTCCATATGAGCCCAGGAGATGTGGCAATGGGAACAGTGCCAAAACCAAAGGAGCTTCTCTCCAGTCTCACTCCCAACTCAATATGGTTGAGCATTGCTGTAGGAGAAGTAAAGGATATGCTAGAAAGTAATGCAATGTCTGTGGTATTCAGTGTGTAGGTTAGTCTGGGAGCTTTGCTCCATGGAGCCACCCGTGTTCACTCAGCCTGGGCACAGAAGCAGCACCTGTCTCAGTAGCTCAGCAGACACTAAACATGCAAAATTAGTGGGCACCCTGCAAAAGGGGGTCTTGAGCCATCATTTGTGAAGGTGAGAGGTGTGTGAATATGTGTAGTAAATAAACAGGGGCAGCATTCCTTCCTGAGCCTCCAGAAAGGTGTGTAAAATGGCTCATTCCTTAAGTGCCATCATCCAAAATTTTCTTTCTTTTCCCTCTCACACTCCCATGTTACTCCTATCTCTGCTCATTTCCTCTTTTCTGGCAGGGCTACAACAGTTTGCCCCCAATCATTGCCCAGCCCAAGAGCTGTTGTCTGTACAATCCCAGATTAGTTTTGCTGTCATGCATTTGAAGAAAAAAGGTATTGCAAAATTACTAGTTTGATTTATAGCTAGTGAGAGGAAAGGAAGAAAGCAAAATGTTTAAAAACCCTCTTGTCTGCTCAATCATAGACCTGGATAATTTGTTTTGTGAGAGAATCACAGTAATAGTCTGTGATGCCATATTACAAAACATTTCTGGAACAGAAGAAATTGGCTCTGTTTCCTACCAGGAAACATAAAAAAAAAAAAAAAACCAAAACAAAAACAACATTAATTCCCTGTTGGACAATATTGATTATTATTCTTACAATTCCATTTCAGAGGCTTCAAGCTGTGCCTGAAGTTTTTGGTGCCTTTAAATGACTCTTTTCTCTGGACAGTGGTTAATCTGGATTATAGAAAATGTTCCAAATAGTATGAGAAAATCAAGTCTGTGACACATTTGGTTGGTTCAACAGAAATGACTGTTTGTGATCTTTTGGGATCCAAAGTCCCTTTCCTTAAGTAGAATTTTTTTCCCCCTAAAAATACATCCTCATTTCCACCCACTGATATACACAGGCTTTCCATTTTCTTCAGGAGAAACTGGCCCACACTGTGACAGAGCAGCTTCACAGTCCTCAAGAAAAAATGTCTCTGCATTCTCTGTCAGTGTGTGTGAAGACTGTAAGATGACTTAGGTGACTACATAGGGTTACAGGAGGTGGGAAATGCCTTCTGACATGTCTCTGGTTCCTCCAGGAAGGGATGGCAGGAGGGACAGGAAATGAGAAGTTTATTGATCAGTCTTTCTTGAGTGGTAAGACATAGACAAAGACAGCAGACGAAGAGTGCTATGTCCTGCATAAATATAATTTAGCAAAATTGAAGAATAATAAGATTTTCTCCAAGCCTCAACTATTAAAGGACCTGTGTACCCTTACTCACTGTGATGATGCAGAAAGGATAGTAGGTAATGTCCCTTAGGAAGAAGGTAGATGCCAGAAAATTTCCAAGCTGTAGCAGTATTTTAAGGCATTTGCTCTCCTCCCAGGAGGTTTAAGGGCATTTTCTTGCACTTAAGACTGCATCTTACTATGAGCCCTCTGCTCTTCAGGCCAAAATCCCATTGACTTCAGGGCCCTGTAAGAGCGTAGAGCCCCAGCAATTAAACAGCAGGCACATCAACCTTTTAGAGTAAATAAATTGGTCGGAGACCCAGCTAAAGTGCAGCTGCTGCCCCATCCATACCCAGTCATGGAAGTAGAGCTCAGAATCTGAATATTTAATCAAAGGTGGGTGAGTAATTTGTGTGATGACTGATGTTGGGACACAGTCTGAGACTGCAGCACAGGCATTGCACACTGAAGGAGTAAGAATAAATTATTTTTATTTTTTGTATTACCTTTGCCTTCACATCAGTGCTGGTTACTTTAACTCCTGCTCCCATTCAGCTACACTGTACTACACAGTACATAACTGGGAGGAATCAAACCTCAGTGACTCTGTTGATCTACAGGCTGACCTGTGATTTTGCCCTAAAGTTAAAGGAGACATAATTGCCCATTTATATGGGATTATTAACAGTATTTGGTCTGCAAACAACAGGAATTGCAGTGCCTCATTTTATAGAGAGGCCTTGTAACAGTTTCTGGATTCTGTAATAGCTGCTGTGAAAGTTTCTCTCTCCTCGTCCTCACTCACATGCCAGCACAGACACCCAGTCCCTTTCTTTCCTCTTTTAGGGGAATAGCAGTCCAGGCTTGTTCCTGTTACATGCAGAGTCTTAATGTTCCTTTTATGTGGGGAGTAGTGTGGGGACTCACTCAGGAATAGTGTTAATTCACGTGTTTTGCTCCCAAATCTACTTTCAGATCTCACTGGTGGGGGTCATAAAAAGTAAGCTACATCTTTTCTCAATCCTTTATTTCTTCTGTACCTTATACTGGAAAATTGTCCCTTTTTTATACCTGCGTGAGTACTTTGTTGAATGGTGGATGCCCTAATTTAAACTGAGGTCAGTAATAGTTCTTCCCTTGCTTCTGAATGTACCCAGATGGACATGGAGCACCTGAAAGAAACAATCTGCTAACATGCTTTGTATCTTTTGATGTTGCAGAGCAGAAGAATCCATATCAGATGATGACAAAAGGAGGTAGGTGCTCTGCTCAACCAGGGTTAGCTTTATTTGCAATAGGCTGCAGCGAGTTCTGCCACGGGTTCTGCATCCTTCCTTCCCTCCTCCTAACTCCCAGCAACACCAACAAAGCAGAGGAGAAACAAAAAGAGAGGAGGAAATCTCACACAGAGTCAGGTATTGATGAGTCCACCCAGCTTGTTATTGAGCTGAGGAGGTGGGAACTTGGTGGAAAAAGAGCACATTATCTTGCAGCTGTAGGTGGTGTGCTCAATAAGGGCTGGTGGCCTCTGCCTTCACACCATCAGTGCCACAGAAGGTGACATTAGCGCTTGTGGGAGATCTCTGCTGGGCTGGAAGTTGAAGGAAGTATGAGTCTATCATCAAGCAAATTAGAAATTGGCTCAGACTCCCAGGAGCTGGAGGAGGTGTGAGGTGTTAATTCAGCACCTAGCAGGGCAGAGCAGTGTAAAGGGAGTCTCTGCAGGTAACTCCAGGCACAGTAGAGGCTTTAAGAACCCATTTTTTTACCCCCCCCCCCCCCTTTATCTGTCCCTGCTTTTCATACAGGCTCTTTGGAGCCAGAAAGTATCCTCTGCAAGTCCATGAAGAGAGGGAGAGGGTTGGGCCATGAAAGTACCTAAGACACTCGTGCTCCTTTATACTAGCAGTTTTCTCTAAGTGTGACCCTAAGCAGGGGGAGGCAGGTTGCATTTCTTAATGAGGTAAAAGTGCTATTTAATTGGTGTGCATTGTTTGAAGCGTGGTGCTTTGGTGGTCCCAGTGTCAAACATCAGTGTCAGATTAGTTCTGTCCTCAGCTGGATATACTCAGAAGAAGCTGGGCAGGTGGGGTTTATTATTGTCACAAGACAGCTGGGATCCTGTGATAAACATCAGGAATTTGAGTGAAAAGTAGCTCCTTTCACAAGGAGAAGTGTCCCAGCTGGGCTCTGATGTGCCTGTAATTATTTCTCCACCAGGAACTATGGAGGGGTGTACGTGGGCCTGCCATCGGATGCGGCTGCCATGGCTCCCAGTCAGACGAAAGCTGCACCCAAAGGTACTGGCAGGTTGTAGATTTATTTTCTCTTGCTTTCTAGGGATCATTTTATCTTGTAGGATGTATGTCCTTTAAAAATCAATTATTATTTCAGACATACTGGCTAGCCTTGAAGCCTCTTAATGCTGTGGGGCTATTTATACTTGTCAAAGGGATTGTTCCCTTTTATTTAAAATTTGACACGTTTTTGCAGAAGGATCCTAGAGCAGATGCTGACAGTGTAGGTACATGGTCTTCTGAACATCTTCTCCACTCTCTGACTGCTCTGTGAATTAAAAGAAAACAAAACCCTCTTAGGACTTAGAGGCTGTGATAGATGCACTTGCCGAGCCCCGGCGCTATTTTTAGTTTTGAAGGTATTTACTTGCATTGTGGTGAATTCCAGTAATAACAGTTAGTAAGTGCTTGCTTTCAGGTTCATTTCTGTTCTTAAATGAAACCCAGCAGAAACTGTTTCTTTTCCATGTTATATTTTTGAGCAGTGGGAAAAAGCATTAGATTTATAGCTATTTAATTGACAAGTCATAAACATGTAATTATAAAATAATTTAATATTCTTTTGATTTAACACAAAAAAATGCTGCTGTCACATATGTACAGCATAGTTTAGTCACTGACTCGTGCTTTCAAAATTTGCTGCAAAACAAGAAAAGGAAAAACAGTAACACTTTTAACCAAAATAAAAGTAGCTGGTTTTGGAACAGTACTAACTAAACAAAACACGTGTTTTGTTTTGTTTTTTTAAAGATTTTAACCATCTTTGTCTTTCATTTTCTAATTAAGATTAGAAGGAAATAAAGACATCGAGATGCAAACAACCCGAGGTACAGTATGTTTTGATTAACATTATGTGCTTGGCATGCATTTGTTGAACAGAACAAGGCAGCAATGCTCCCTCTGATGCTCTAAGTTGGTCTGGGAACCACCAAATTACATCTCCAGCTGCATAGTAAC
Organism: Molothrus ater; assembly: GCF_012460135.2. NCBI lineage: Eukaryota > Metazoa > Chordata > Aves > Passeriformes > Icteridae > Molothrus > Molothrus ater. The sequence goes on along the minus strand of NC_050482.2, from coordinate 53,721,916 downwards.
TTCTAAAGGCTGGACCAGGGACCAGTTCTCAGTGGGTGCAGATATAAACTAGACCAGTAGTAAAGTCATCTTCTTGGTGAAAATTGAGAAGCAAGGAAACTTAATTTGGGAGCAAATAAAAATCAAATGTCCTTAGTGGTACTCAGACCTCCCATAAGAGGTGAGGTACATCAGATCAGCATTTGCAGAGACGAAGATTTTTCCAGGAATGAGGATTTTGCAGTTAGAAAACATCTCCATTTTTGGAAGGACCTTGAAGACCATAGTGTGTCACCCACTAAGTAATGTATTGGAGCTTTCCCCTTGCTATGGGAGTATCTGTGGGGGCTTCATTTTCCACCAGCTATAATAGAACATTGAAGATTTATAGGCTCTATTCCTGAGTGAAGAGTTTTGACTAAGTTTAAAAAAAAAGCTTTATTAGTTCACATCTGCAGAAAAAATAAAAACAAAGCAAGTTTCCATTCAGTACTTGAACTAAATAAACATTGACAAATTTTGATATGGAATTGTTTTGATGTCTAGCCAGTGGGGAGCTGAAAACTATTAAGCTGCCAACAATTTCCATAAGAAGTAGAGCTCTTTCCTAGAGAAATGGTTTTGACTGTGCTGGATGCAGGCCTTGTAGAGCAGAACACATATAATAAGTGCCTTTATTATATGAGTGATTAAAGCCCCAGAACTTTTGTAGGAGCAGTCCTAAACAGGGAGATTCAGGTGGTCTTCACAGCTAATTTCAGTAACCTGGCTGAGATGTCTAAGCTAGAAACACCATCACCCTTGACCAGGTCAAGGCTCAAGTAGCATCTTGAAATTGCAGCTTTCCATCTGTGGTTTATGAACAGAGTCTGAGTTGCTTAGGTCCTTGTCTAGGTGCTTTAGTTGAATGCTTGAGGCTGGATATAATCAATCACTTGACTTTTTTTGTTTTGCTATTTAAAATAGCTGAAAGTGTGCTTTGCCTTCATTCATGCAAGATCAGAGCTTAGCTGCTGACTCAAGTCTTACACAGAAGAGCAGCTTCAAATCTGCAAAGGTTCCTCTGAGCTCCACGAGTTTATGTGCGTGTGTGTCTGAAGTTCATGGACTACAAATCTCTCAGCTTCTAGTGACAACCTAGTTCTCTGGTTTATGTATAGAACATTCCTGTGTTGCTTTTCCACTATTGTTTTACCACTCTACCTAAATCTGTTCCTTTTGTTCCTTTTGTTCCTTTTTTTTTTTTTTGGAACAGTCTATTGAGAACAGTTGCCAGTGTTTTGGAGAGAGCTGTCTTTGTGCTGAAGATTTTGATATTTACACAGCCTTCCAGAGAGCAGGAGAGATCAGAGCACCAAAAAATCCAAACTGTTCCAAGTTCCAACAACGGGTAAAGCTTAAAGTACAGCGTTGAATTCGTTTCCAATGATAGTTGCATTATGGAAACCTCCTGCTTTTCTCCAGTGAAAGATGAAATTTGTGAACTCATGGTGGATGTTTCTGCACAAGAGCTAACTTTGATGATCTGCAACTTATTTCTCTGTGGCCATATTGCAGATTCCATCAGCTATCAGCTATGCTTCATATATTTCCTCAAAAAAGTTTGATAGATTTTGTATAGAAGACCATCACTACTGTCCACTCAATAGTTTCTATGGTAGGTTCCTGTAAATTAATTGTTATTTTACTTCAGAGTAATATATTTGACAAGTTTGCATCTTTTTGGGAATATTGCAAATTTTAATATTTTTGCTGTGAAATACAAGGAATAGGATGAAACAAGCTTAAGACCTTAAGGTTCTTTATAATTATTACTATCCCTTTTATACCATGTGACAAATATTAGTGTTTAATTTTCACCTTGTAAAAAGATGTTGCTCAAGGAAATTGATTCAAATAAGAAGGATATACTTCATTGTATTATTTACATGTCTGTTTATATTTTACTTTAGCTATATCTCTTTTATAAAGCATTACATGCAAAAAAATACTAACAAAATAAACTATTATGTGTTCCATTCCATGTAATAATAATAACATGTCCTTGCATAAGGATGAAGTGATAGTATTTTCAGAGCTAGTGGGACTAAACTCCAGTGCTGCATCCTCCTGAACTGTAGAGTATTTTTGATCATTATTAGAGTTTTGTATCCCTGTCCCATCTGAAAGCATCTCCAGTATGGCAAATTGAAACAGAATTAGCATTATTACTACTTTAGCAAATTGTTCAGGTTTTAAAATTCATTAACTTAATAGCAATTGTAAGTTTCACATAGAACATAAAACAGATTGTACATTTACAGATGGCTGAATAAGTATTTAAACTACTAAAGCCTTTTGCATTATTCTTTAGTCAAACTCTTTTTAATGGGACTTGATACACCATACACTTTAAATAATCAAATAAACAAAAAAAACCCCCACCCAATCTGCAACATAATAATATATTACTGTACATTCATGACCATTTTTAAAATTAAAAGAAAACAACAAACCATAAAATTTGGGCATGAAGAAATAAGCTGCCGTGAACTATGACATTCCTGCCCTTTTCACTGATACCCATTACTACCAGTGAACTACCATTGACTATGATTTCCAGTAACTTGAAGCTTTCACTTTTATATAGTGGTAGTTTGATGTGAGGCTTGCAAAAAGAGATATTTAAAAGTATTCCTTGCTTGTCCTCTTTTAATTATTTGTGACATTATTTATGGCTATTCTCTACCAATCTGCTACTTGGGTTATCAATGATTTCAGGCTTCCAGCTCCTGTATCTCATTCTTGACTGTCAACCTCAAACTGAGATGAAATAAGCTTGAGAGAAATAAGCTTGAAGATGTGGTGTTAAAATATCTCTCAGTATGAATGAAAGTCTGTAGATTGTATCTGCAGTGTCTTGTTCTTGCAAGCCAGACTGGTGAGGACTCAAGTGGCCCTGGGTGATAAACATGCAGGCTTTTCTCCTACCTGCTTACCATAGCATGAGGGTATAGTTTCCACTTCACATGTTCCACAAATGACCAAAATGGTTTGCACAAGTTTATTTAGTACAGAGCAATGCCTGACCTGATCACGATTTTTCTTCCCAAAGCAGAAAAAGCATCAGTCATCCTAGAATACATCAGCATTCAGCTTGTGCTCAAAAAGCCAACAGCTGGTGCCAGTAATCAACCCAGTTGTTTATCCAGTTCTGTCCTTCAGTTGCTGGGAAGAATTATCAAAAAGTGGACAGGGCTAAACTCGAACATCACTTGTTCTGCTAGTGACATCTGAAGCTCCATGTGTGGACAGAGGGAGGAAAGAGGTGATTGCTGATGAACAGCTCCTCGCAGCTGGTGGTGGGACCAGTTGCAAGGGGTACTTTCCTTGGTTCACATCATTGCTTGTTTTTCCTGTGCAGAGCTACAGAGAAGCTTGGAGCACTTTGCAGAATTGGTCTTTTAATGTTTCATCCTCTTAATGTGTGGGAGGTACAGTAGTTTCTTAATATTTTTGTTCCTCTGCGTCGTTTAATCTCAAAAGTTTACTGACCAACTGAAAAATGTGCAGCATCACAGACTGGAACCTCTAAAATAGACATACATTAATTTATGCTGTGCAGGCCTGTGCCATCAAACTGAAGAGCTATGGCCATACTCTTGTCTTCAATTTGCAGATTCTTGTCTTTTGTTTTCCCAAAGATCCATGAATCTAGAAACTGTGTTACAGGATGCTGTATTCTGTCCTGGCCAAATTCCACTTAGGGAACTGATTTTCTGCTCATGAAAAGTCCTCTATGGTGAGCCGCCTTTGTTTAGAAAAGCACATGTCATTTCATGGAGAAATGAGTGTATCTGCTCTTTCAAAACTTACAATCTATGGATATTTCTGTTAGGAGGACGAACAAAAAATAAACCCTATATGCCAGCTGCCAGCTGTGCATGTGACGGCATCCTTGGAGAATATTTAGGCACTCAAAAGATGATTCAATGGGAGAACTGAGAACAGAACACAAGGAGCCATTGAATGACAGAGTTATTATTAAGGAATATACTTTGGTTTTGTCAAAACATCTTGAATTACCATTTGGGAAAAATAAACATTTAAATGTTGGGGCTGTAATACCATTTTCCTTGCAGTGATTACTGTTTCTCCAGCCAGAGCTGAGGAGCCAGTGGAAATAATTCAGCAAAAAAAGTTTTTGGGCTCTATAATCTCACAGTCTCTGATCTAAAATTCTTTGGTAGCCCAGAAATATTATGCTTGAATTCATGAATCTTGAAAAATTCTGGAGTAGGAAAACATTGAAACAACACAAAATATCTTATATTGCAAATTTTGGCCTCGTACAAACTGTATCACCTCAAAGCTTCTCTTTTGAATTATGCTAATGAGACAGTGCATTTATTTTGCTTTCTACTTAATGCAGGAGCTTTGTTGTAAGTGCCCAACTTCTCTGTTTCTGGGTATTCCAGATAGAAATAATGCTTGTCTTTTATGTGCCATACACATCCTGGTGTAGTTCAGATGATGTGACAACTCTAAGCCTCTATGTTGCTCAAGGGTTAAATCTTGTCACTAAGAGAGTTGCAGAAGACCTGGTAAAGGCCAGTGTAAGCTGAGTTAGAACTTCATTCACTAGAAATGAAATATTTTCCTAGCAAAGTCCACACAAGGCTGAAGCTGAAGAAAATCATAGAGGTGAAATTTGTCTCTAATGAACACAAAGTACTAATTTACTTGTTTTCATCCTGCATGTCTGGCAAAGGAGACTCTGCTATAGGGGACTATGGTTGAAATGGCATCACTATTCCCTGTCACCCACACAAGTCTAGCAGTTCTCAATAATCATGCTTCCCAAGCAGTCAGTGAGTCACTGCTGATCTGTTTTCTGCAAAGTAGACCTCTGTTTGGTTCCCATGGTGATCAGAAGTGACAGTTATTATGGGCTACTACTACAGATTAGCAGTTGTGTGTGCCCACTAAAAGAAGCTCTTACCTAGTTATAGTCCCTGGATGTTTTGCAGTGCATCATCATTGCTTCCTACTGACAGCAATTTAAATGCTTCAGGTGAATTGGCTTTGTAGAGAACAGACTGAAGGAGGGGGATTTGGGAAGTATTTTTGTTTTGCAATGTATTTAGAACAAGATGAAGAAAACTCTGTAAACTTTCCATATGGTGGTCCAGTATTGCAGGAAATGTTTTGAGGCTGGGCTAAATGACTCAACCCTTGTTTTAAAGATAATCAAGCACAGAACTTAGGTTTATCATAATAGGAGCTATTTCATTTTATCTGATCTAACAATTTTTGCTGAAACTTAGGGGTTTTCAAACACAGAAGAATTTCCTAGACAGCAGAAATCTGTCACCCCTGTTGTAGGATCTTCTGTGTACTGGTCACTATTAAAATACGTATAGCTGAAGATAGGACTCAGCTCATGAACCAGCTCATTCTGTGAAGTGCAGTGAAACTCTCATTAGCTTAGCTGTACTGAGAAAAGTACCACAGGATGAAGCCTGGGTAAAAGTGGGCTTTGTGTGCCAGAAAGGAGAAAACACATAGGAGAACAGGAGAATGGGGATTATTGTGCAGTGAAGAGAGATGTAGAAAGAGGTTAGGAACAGAAAATGATGTAAAAAAGGAAATACCTTAATTAAGTATCCACTGCGTTTCTCTGTGATTCTAATCTCTAGAGCAAGAAGTAGACAGCTGCCAATTGTTTTAAGACTGAAGAGAAATGTGAGTTGGCTTATCAGGTCATTCCAACCCTCAGATGTCTGAGACTGCAAACCTTTAAGGAAATAACTTGTCTCATTTTTATTTGCTTAAAGTCCAGTGTAATGAGCCCATGCACCTTAATGGTCCTTCTGGGTGTTACCAGGATATATAAATATCCTGCTGTCTCTTTCAAAATTTCTTTTGCTGTTTCCTTTAGTTTATGTCTATAGGCAGTCTGTGAAAAAGACGTAAAAACAAAGATGTAAAAACAATTAACAGGGTTAATATAAGAATAGATTACATTGCAAGAATAGATAACATGCAAAAAGGAAGCCAATGTTTAATCTGAAAACCAGTGTAGAGATAAAACCTAAACTTTGGTTTAGTTATGCCATGTATTTTAGATTTCTGATATAATTAATGAATCACTGTGCAAGTGATTCATTTGGGTCACAGCACCTTATTGGTACTCTAGAATTATCTGTCCACTCACAGAATTTTGTTTCTGATCTTTGATTCCTATGTTACAGGAGATGGCAGTAATGTGAAATACTAAATTCCACACTTCACCTTTGTTGTCCACTTCTTGTGTTGTCTGAATCTCAGTGTTGTCTGCAGGATGGCTTCATCTCCATAAAAACTGAGGTTGTGATTCAGAATGACAGTTAATTAGAAGCAAGTCATATTTGATAACAGTTTTGTGGGGGATACCAGACTGCTAGAAAATGCAAGACTTCATTGCAGTTAGGGAGGCATTCAAACTTTGGAGAGTCCACACCACATCACTATCAAACTTGACTTGTCAGTATGCAAATATAAAACCACACACATAAATAAACAAAATCAGGGAGGTAACACACACTTTCAAGCTTATATCCAATATCAGGTTTATGGTTATGTATTACTGGAGTCTGACTGTAACCTGGAGCTGTGAATATTTACCTTACCTACAGCTAGGTTTGCATTCCCCAAAGGATATTGCTGTGAGGAAGCCTTGGAAGGACTCCCACTACCTGGGTTGTTTGTAGGAGCCTTACATGCTTATGGGAAATCAACCAATAGACTTTCTCTAAAATTAAAAGATTTAATCAGATCATAATGTATAAATAATATCAACTTGATCAAACTCCAAGTATCTGGTTATTAAAACAATGTACTTCATATTTGAAGTCTCACATGAAATCAGCTGCCTGCTTCTTTTTCCTCTTCCAAATAGTGAGTTACCTAAATAAATAAATAAATAAATTCTTTTGGCTTTACAAGGAACTGCTTCAGATCATCAGATAGAAACAAACCATTTCTGGGAGGGAATTAATTTCTAATAAGGAAACTGTGCCAGCCAGGAGAGACGGAGAGCTTATAAATTCCAAATTATTTTAATAGGATGAATACTAGTTGGAGAATTTACATAGCACTGTTAAACAGCCTTTTTTTAAGACATCATTGCTTATATAAGCATTGCTTCTTGAGAAACCCAAGACTTCCATTGAAAAGAACGCTGAAAATCACTACTTGAAAAATAAGTTTTGATTTATGATAATATTTTCTCAAGAGCAGCATTATATTTTTTCTCCTTGAATTTCAAGAGGAAGCCAAATTCTCATTGGAGCCAGTGAGTAAACAGCCTACTTCTCCTTGCCTGCAAACAATCACAGATAATTCTCATTCAGAGGTACAAGAAAAAACATAACTGGTAGTAGTAATGTATGTGTTCATACACTTGAAATGAATCCAAATCTTTAACAAATTGGTGTAGATTAGATTAGATTTCATGCTCTTCCTTTCAAGTGTTATCATTAAAACATGATACTTCTTTTTTTTTTCTTGTTGGTTGAAATAATCCCCAGCAAAAATATTTCTTCCATGTTTGTTGCAAGAATGTGTAATTCTTAATAATTTGCAGCACTTCTTGCACTACTTCTTATTTTTATCTAGAGTTCAACTTCTGTCATAAAAACCCTCTGCCACAGGCTACATTTTCCCAAAGGGCTATGCTCATACCTGTGTTCAGCTGAGCATTCCAAGTAGGTGCTGCTGGAGATTTTATCCTGAATGCTTCACTACTCAGCTGTCTTTCTCAGCTTCAGTTGAAACAGGGACAATGTTGCCTGATTGTTCTGCAGGAGAATTTACTGCATGTATGACTGTCATCTTGAGTTTTGCACTGGTACAGTTTGAGGAGTCTTCATTATCCATGAGGATATTGAAACCACATCTTGGCTCCTGCATGACACCTACTTGACATGGTTTAGCCCCAACCAGCAATTAAAGCCCACACAGCCACTCTCTCACTCCCCCCAGGTGGGATGGGAGAGAAAACTGGAAAAGTGAGATAACTCATGGCTTGAGATAAAGCAAAAGCTTCACACACAACAAACAAGCAAATAAGGAATTCATTTACCACTTCCCATGGGTGGGCAGGTGTTCAGCAATCTTGAGGAAAGCAGGGCTCTAAGCATGCCTAACACTGACTTGGGAAGACAAACACCATCACTCTGAAAGTCCTCCCCTTCATTCTTCTTCCCCCAGCTTTATATGCAGGTATGGAATGTCCCTTGGATCACTGGGGGTCAGCTGCCCTGGCTGTGTCCCCACCCAGCTTCTTGTGTGCCCTCAGTCGACTTGCTGGTGGGATGGTGAGAGGCAGAGATGGCCTTGATTCTGCTCAGCAATAATGAAAACATCCCTGAATTACTAAAACTGTTTCCAGCAAAAATCCACAAAACCACAGCCACATCTGAGCTACTCTGATGAAAATAAATTCTTAACCCAGCCAACAGCAGCAAGCTCCTTTAAATTTTGTATTACAAAGTTGGAAGGCACAAAATGGTGGAAAAGTGTCTCCATTACATTTCAGTTTGTGCAGTGATGTGCAGAACCAAGAGCAAGCATTACTGGTAAATTAGTAGGATAGATGACATGGCCACATGTCAGTCTCTTTGGAGTGCCTTGAAATGATGACAAAAGGAGAAACATAAGGAATCAGTATCACAAATACCTGTATTAAACATTGCAAATGCTAGCAGTATCTTGTGTCCTGTCCTGTGAAAATTTCACTTCCATGCCCCTGTAGATAGTAAAGGAAATTACTCCTGGTAGAGTTTTTACCCTAAAAATTAATTCCTCAGAGTGACTGATCAGTGTTCTTGCCTAGGTCATGGGGTCTGGCTGATGTACACAAGGCGTAGCTCTTCATAATCTGGAACCCCCGCTCTGCAGCCTGCCAGTTTTGTCACGCGCTTCTGTAGTGCACCTCCATGCTGTCTGCCCATGTGAATAGTCATATTGGCCTGGAGAAAGAGCTGGTTGACTGCTGAGGCAGAAGGACACATCCATGACATACTCCCTTTGTTGATCCCACTGTCTCTTTGTTGCTCTCAGTGAGGTATGGCAGCTTCATACCAACCTAGGGAGCAACCACACGCTGGTGATTGTCCCCATGCCAGGTGCTGTCCCCACCCAGGCCAGCAGGCCAGCACAAACACTACTGTGCTGGAGAGGCTGGCCTTTGGCTGGCCAAAGTCTTAAGTAATTCTGGTGTTTGTTTTTCTGAACCTCTTGCTCTCTTAGCAGCAGAACCCAAGAAACTGCACTGAGTTTCCTTTTGTGTACCTCCTGGACAAGCCTCATGTTCAGAGCTGTGCTGGTGACAATCAAATTAATCATCATCTGTCATCAGTTGCACATTGCCAGGCTCTCCCAGCAGTCTCAGAGTCTCATCCTAGGCCATAGGCTGAAAAAAAAAAAAATCCTTGACCAAAGTAGGTCAGCAAACCATGCCTGGCCTCGAGCAACAGCTTCAATCAGGGACAGCATATTTCTCACTATTGCTCTTAAGAATTTTCTTCAAAAGTGATACTTTTCTTTCAAATGGGGAAGAGCTTTACATAGATGGCAATGACAGCTCCCTGAAGCTTGGGTCCTCTGCCAGTACTTTACAGAAAAGGTGTTCTGATGAGAGAGAATCCCAAAGCAGGGGATTTACTATTAAAAAAAAAAAAACAAACAAAAAAAACCAAACAAACCAAAAAAAAACCCACCGAAAAATGTGTAAGGAATTGTTTGTAATGAACCTTGATACACATCTGGCATTCTCATTTCTGTAACATTGAATTGCTCGTTCCTTAAAAGCAGACAATATCTGAAGTTTTGTTTCCATAATATCTATACATGTAATTTTAGCAGCTAAAAATTTACATTTTTTTCAAAACACTTATTTCAAATTTTGGAAAAAGTTGCTTTATGTCTACTATCCTGATTCCCAAATTTACCAAATTAATTAACCAATCATTTCAAAGCTTGTGGTCATTTATTTTTCACTTTATGGTTTCATTTTAATAGATAGACTCAAGTGCTGGTTTTAAAATGAGGGGTTATGAAATTTTACAAAATATTTAGCAATGAGAATGCTAACAGTACTACTTTTCACTTTGGCACTGCCGGTAAAGAAGTTATTGTTTGTGGACATAACTTAAAAATCAAATTGTCTCTAAAGAAGCTTTTGGGTTAAGTTTCAAAGATTAGAGTATATAAAAATGATGCATCTGGGCTACTTCAGATTGTCCTCTAAGCCATAAAAATATGTCTCTGAGGTTTTTTCTATAAAAAATATGTCTCTGAGGTTTTTTCTATAGAGAAATTCTTGCTGTTGTCCAGTGATTCGTTAGAGCTCTGGTCTAGCCTCTCTACAGATGTTACTATTATTCTGCAATGAAAAAAGACAACCAGCCATTTCTAGGCACTCTGTAAAGTCTTGAAAGCAATATAGCTTAAAATAAATGTTTGTATCCTGCTGTGTTCTTTTGACCCTCAATGCACTTTGGGCACAACTAAACTATAAATATGATATAAATAAGATCAAAAGATTCACTCTCTCATGCTCAGAAAATTTGAAGAATACCAAAATTAAGCTTCCTGAAATATTTCTATTAGGACACATTTTTTGACAATGGGATCAATATTATTTTTATGCTACAATTGATTAACCTAATTAGAAATCTATGGGAAAATATATTTTTTGTTGAAATTTTGCAAATGCTTGTTTATTCATTTTATAATTGTTTTATCCTTGCTTTGGGCCAATTTATTGCCTGGGATTATGCTTTCTTTGCCTGTGTGCAAGTTTGATAATAAAAATGCAATTGTTTATGTCCTTTCTTATTTTTGGACTACTGGAAGCTGGTTCTTTATTAACCAAAGATGGATAATTGATGAGGGCAACATCTCCCAATAATTGTCAGTTGCTGTCTAAAATGCAGAATGAAAATGTCAATTCTTCAAATTGCTGTAACTCAAATTATTTTGTTTTGCCATTACTATAACTTACTGGGAACTCAAAAGCTTCCATCATGCTGCTGAATGGGTTAAAATAAACTTGAAGAGAAAAAGAAGGATGGTAGCCTTTCTGCTTCATGAAAACTAGTGTAGGTACAGCAAGGTAAGAAAGATTTGAAAAGAGAGTCCAGCACCTGCCTTTGTGTTGACAGTCACTCTTTGGGAGTATGCTGTGGAAGTGTAAAGTTTTCCTAACCACCCAGATGACAAGCCTGTAAAAACAGTTAATCACTCATTTATTCTCTCCATGTCTTTAATTTTATTTTTCCTGTTGTTGCTATTATTACTTAAAAGTAGCTACCTGTGGAAGAAAGCCCAGAGTGCACAACTCTATTTTCCAGCAGGTTCTGCGTTGGTTGCCTGGTTGGTTTTGGTTTTTATTGTTTATCTGATTTTAGAGCTAAAAATAGACATGAGGAGCTGGGAATCAGAAACTCCAGCCTTCCTTATGCCACAGGCTTGTTAGTCTTGGCTGAACCACTTAGGTGAAATCCTTAGAAAACAGTTTTTAAACTTGAATGCTCAAGCAACGGACTTTTGTTTGAATAATGTCTCAATACTCCTCCAGGGAAAGTGGAGCAGAGTTTGTACCCATGATGCTGTCTGTGAGGCTCTTAGGACTACCACCGAGGCTAGGAGTTCACACAGGGCCAGCAGGCAGCATTGGAGAGGAAAGCTAATGTCCTTACAAACAAGTTGATGGGTGAAGGGATGGGTGTTCACATCTTTGAAATGGGGCTTAATGTCCCTACTGACTTAGGGCAGGTTTGCTGCTGAGCCCAGACAGCTTGGCTCCTGGAACAGACAAGGGTCTGCACAAGCCTGAGTTTCTGAACTTTGGGGTAAAATAGTAGGTTCAAGGAGGGATATGTGGTAGGCAGTTCTGGAAGGCTCTACCTTCCCTGTGCCTCAGCCAGCGGGGAGAGGAAGAGGGCAACACACAGCCAGAAGTTTAGGATAAAAGGAGGCTGTGCCCTCCAAAACCTCGAGAGAGCAAACAAACCCCGTGGGTGTGTGCGCCGGTGGACTCTCTCCCTTTATTCAAGTAAAGTTGCAGGACTCCCCTGTCTCCTTTTTGGACATAAACCTCTGGAATTTGTGGATTTTCCCAGTGCTTGCAAAGGGCTGGGTCTCCCTCTCTGCCCTCTCCCTCCTTTCTGCTGCCCCAAAGAAGTTTCTCTGCCAGAAAAACACAGTCCCAATGTATTTTACATCAGCTGGAGAATAAGAGTTCAGCATCTCTAATGTATGTGCTAAAGAAAGGTGAAGGAGGGGGGTTTGGAGGTGAGCAGAAAAGCAAGAGAGTGTTAATTGTGAAAAACGCCAATCATTTGGTTTTGAAATTTTAAAAGTTTAATAGTAATGAAATGGTTATGAAAATAGCAATATAATTAGAGTAATAAAAATTTTGGACAATTTGAATCAGGACAATATGAGACACTAGAAACAAAGAGTTAAGGATGTCTGGGTACCTTTTTCTGGGCAGCATAAGCCCGAAAAAGGACACCCGTTAACAAAGGATTAACCCTTAAAAACTGTTGCATACTCATACATCTCAAACATGATGCATAAATTCCATTCAAACACAGGATTCTGTCTGGTCATCAACACCTTCTTCCTCATAATCCTAATGGTGCCTTCAAGCCTGAGCGAGGCGGGAAGAAGTTTGTTTCTTCTGATAAGAGAGCAATAAATCCTTTTTCTCTGAAATATTTAGGTGTCCTGTGGCTGCTATCTCACTGTGAGTCTTTTCTTTAAAAAGGTATCCTACATAGCATAGTTTCTATTTTAACATTTTGTTATAACCTAAAACTATATTTAGCACACTACTTAAGAGAATTAATACAGCATAACTTTGTAACACAACACATATAATATTAATTTTAATATTTGCGAAAAGCCAATCATAAAATACGCATTTTTCACATTAATGATGTGGGTGAGTTGCTTATTGTTGAAACTCTGGTCCCTGCATTTCTTCAGTGGAAATTACTGTATTCTAGATGGAATAGCAACGAGTAGCTTGACTTCATTACAGATGCCAAAAAACATTACTCATGTTAGCAAAACAGTTTTTTGTTCTGTCATTTTTTCTCTTTAAAATCTCAGAACCTGTTACTGTTTCCAGGAACAGCTTGGAAATGAGAATTAAAAAAAAAAAAGTAGGAAAAGCAAATAATCCCTGATTTCATTCCCTGTTAAAATGAAGCAGTATGGGTCCTTTTGTGAATTCTCAGTCATGTTTGCTGCTCCATTTGAGATGGAGCAGCAGGCTCAGCAAACCATGTGACACAAGCTCTGCACATGCAGAGGTGCTGAGGTGGTGGGTCAATGCTTTTTTGGCTTAGGGGGATGCCTGTGTCTGTGCTTCTTTAATCATTAATTCTAACAGTGCCCACTCTCGGGGCTGAACTCCCTCATGCTGGGAGCCAGTGCACCTGTACAGAAAGCCCTGGAAGCAGCTTGCAATTTTTTTGTACAGATTTTAGCAAAAATCCAAACATTACAAGGACTCCAAGTGAGCTTTTCATCCACTGAAGATCTGACTGAGTAAACAGCTGGGTTTTGTCTCACTTGAAACTGTCATTCCCCCCATATTAGATGCTCTTCCCAGTGATTCATGTGCCTTAGCACAAGTCTTTTCTGACTCCAGGCATCAGTGTTAAATTCGTCACTGCCATTCCTTGCCCTTCCAGAAAAATCTTGGACTCTTTCACTGCAGGGGACACATTTCAGGTGCATTGAGCAGGGCATTTAAGGAATGACATCTTGATTGAGAACAGAGTGGGAAATTGAGTTTTTGGCCAGGGAAAGGGAGCCAGACACAGGGCCTGGTGCTTGCAAAGCCGCTCAGTGGACAGGGACTGGCTGCAGGCAGGTTCCCTGTGCAGCAACAGTAGAGGTGAGGGTAAGAGCAAGACTCACAAGACTCTTTCCACGACAACATGGAATTCTTATCTTCTCCTGGACTTGGCTTGTGTGGTATCTCGTCCAGGGAATGGTTGGCAGCAATGAGAAACACTGAAATCCCAAGGGTATCTCCTTAACTCAGCAATTAGTGGGGAACTAAAGAGTTTTTCCATGATGTATAGAAATCATGAAAGGCCTGAGGTGCCTGAAAGGGCAACAAGATGTAATTCAGTGACAAGACTCCGCTGTATCTGGTTGATCCCCCTGAAAGCACTCCTGAGGCTCTGGGCTTATGATCAGCACAGTGAGAAAGGTCTGGGGGCTCCTGTCGTGCCTCAGAACACTTCTGAAGTACTAAAACATTGAAACCCAAATAGGTAGTGGGGGCTGTTGGAGGAGGTGGGCTCAATGGAGCAGAAATCCAGCTGGGAGGAAGTCAGCTCATGCTGGGAGCCAAGGGGAGACAAATACTCGGAGGATAAATGAACAAAGCCCACAAGGCAGGCAAGGAGGGTTGTGGATGTGACAGCCTGGTCAGAGAGCGAGAAAACGAGGTTAGTTTTCTCAGAGTGGACTTGTGAGACTTTTTAGGGAGTTGTAGAGAATCGATGATAACTTGTTAATATAAACAACCTCTAGGTGGTGTTTTCCTACTCTGTTTTTCTATTCTTCTCAAGGACTGTTTGTGAAAAAAGTGTTTTTATTAATTAGCCAATCAAGTGGAATATTTCGAACCTATCTATAACAAGAGAAGAGTTTTTCACATTAAAGCGCTGTTGTGCAAATCAGCCTTCTTGGAGTCCATGCCACTTTCTTACTCAATAGCGACACAGGGTTGCAGTGTTTTTCTCCTGTGTGTGTGCAGATGTAAGAGAGGCAAAACCAGGAGCACACTGGAGCTTGTGAAAGGGTGACTATTTCTACATGGTGAAATCTGATTTTGCTCTCTTCCTGCAGTGGCTGGAAGGGGATTGTCCGTGTCCGTGTGTTTATATGAGTGCTGTGCCCGGTGCCGCTCAGACACAAGCGTTCCTTTGCACGGTAAGGACACCCAGGGTTCACCGCAGCCCGGGCACGCCGTTCTTTCCCCGAAAGCGCAGCAGGCGCAGCGCCGCTGCCCAGCCCCGGCTCCCCAGCAGAGAGCAGCGTTGCTCCACAGCGAGCGGTGCCGGCGCCATCCCGGCTGCTGGAAGCGGCTCCCGCAGCGCCGCGCAGGGCTTGGACACAGGGCCGGCTGCGGGGCAATGGGAGGGAGCAGCGATTTTCCCCGTGCGGCCCGGGAGGACAAGGGGCTACAAAATCACTGTATTGAGAGTATTTAATGGGGAAAAAACCAAACTTGAATGAAAAGCTTCTGGTCTGCGGAGGTCAGAGCTTCTTTTATTCTAGGGTGCTCCTAAGCATGAGAAAAATTTGAGTTCTTTAGATCAGATGCTTTCCATGAGAAGTTTTAAAACTTCTGGTCCTCAAGCTGTGAGAGCTGCCAGGGTCAGTGCCATCAGAGGTGAAGGTCACCTACAAATGGAACTGAGCCCAGCTGGGGTCTGGCCCACAGACACTGGCATTGTCTGCCATCTCCAGCTTGGTCTCTGCCAGCCTTTGGAAGCTTCTGAGACCATGTGGTTTGTCAGGAATGAGTCTGAGCTGGACCTACATGAAGCCAGCTGCTGATCCCACAGGCTGTGAGCTGGCAAAATTCCTTTTCCCAAGGGTCCAGTAGGTATGTTCAGTGTACACTCAGTGTTTCCTCGGAGCCCATGATTCCCTCTCCTCCAGGGACTGAACTCTAGCAGAGTTTTGGTTTTGCTGCGGAGAGCAAAGCAAGAGCTGTGTGCTATGGCAGGGCTGGTCCTTTGGAGCAGCCCCCCAGCATCAGAGGGGGTCAGCCCCAAGGCCGTGTGTGTGGCTGCTGTCCTGGGGTCCCCAGTGGTGGGACAGGCACTACAGCACCAGGAACAACTTCCACCCCGAACAGCAATAGGAAACACCTGAGGGCACTGAGGGGTCTCAATGCCTTACTTTACCTGGGCACCCCACCCACATCTTGGGCTTGGGAGCTCATTTCAGGCCAGCCCAGGGCCCCTGCCTGTTTGTCCATGGGGTACTGGTGGGCCTGTCTCCATCCCTGTCTGCTTCTGGCTGGACCCTGGCACTGTCTGCCCTTGCAGTGCTGCAGAAGCCCCAAAAAAAGACCCTCTTGCCCTGACCAAAAACCATTATCACTGCTGGCTGCAAAGTTGTGATAAATCCTTTTCAGAGGCCTTTCATTTTTTCATCTTCAGAGGGACAAGCAGGGAATGAGGATTAAGAAAATCTTTCCCTCTCAGCTGACATAGATATGATCTGATCCTAATGACTCTTAACCTTAAAAGGCACTTTTTATTTTCACTGCAGTAAAAAAGTGTGAAAATCAAATGAATTTTTTGCACAGCAGCCTTGAGGGAAATAACAAGGACTATGTGTGTAGTGACTGAGCCTGTAGCATGTAAGCTGCAGCACTCTTTAAAGTCTCATTGAGATAATAGCTCTAGTGCCATGACAGTGATAATTTCTCTGCTGACAAACTGAACACTCCAGCAGTAGCTCAGCTGTAACTCCTGGAATTAGGAATTCCTGCTGAGATCCAGTGGCCATACCCCAGGCTGTGTCCCTACATCTTCCTGCCATTTGGCTGATGTGCTGTCCTCCTCTTGTCAATGCTCTGACTGTAAGATTGGAGCACGATTACTCCTGAAATAGCTGAGGCCTGTTGCACAACCCAGTGAAATTGTTGTCGCTATTTTCATGGATTTCAATAGGCTTGGCTCTACATGAAACTGGAAGAAATCTTGTATTCTGCTGCTTATCATAACTGCCTAAAGAATAAGATAAGATGGGAAATGGCAAGGGTGTGTGAGAAACAACTGCTCACTTTAAAAATTTAAAAAGGTTTATTAAACCTTGACAAAAATACAACAAAAGGACTATATAAGGAAAAATTCACAGCACTGGGAACTGCCCCTCATGGATACCACATGGCCTGTTCATCTTCAAGATGGATGCTCAGTCTTTTATACCCCTGGGGGTTTGCATCAGCCAGCCCTGGCCCCTCCCAAAGTCCGTCAGTCAGCTCTTCTTTGCCATTTATCGGTGGAGACTGCTTTCTTATAAATTGGTTGGAGGTCAGGTGTTGCCACGCCGCACCCCCTAAGCACCAAGCTTTTCCATTCCCAACTGCCTGCAGCAAGGGACACATGTGCAGCCTTCTTTGTACCTGTCCTAGACAACCCAGGCTGTCTGATGGCAACAATACAGGGGGGAGAAAGGGAACTATGGGGAAAACAGAGGATATCTACAAACTACAATAACATAACTGTACATCTCTAAAGCTTTTCCTAATATTCACACAATAGTTATCCCTTAATTGCGAGAGCCATCATCTCATTATCCATCTAAAACGTGTAAAAAAATCAACAACCATTATTTTTAAAAGCTTTATCTGAAATTATCCAAGCTATCTTCTGTATGTGTGCTTTACAGTAAAACTTAATGTAAGTACCAAATTTAATCTCTGAGAGAGTCTCTTGGAACTGGATGGATCTGTCTCTGTCCATTAAATTAGAGTGCACATGAAATCTCTGAGCAAACTCTCTAAAAGGCTGAACCTGGAGTAAAAATTTGGTGTTGAGGAGCCTGCTCCATAGTGCATGAAAGACAATCATAGTGGTGTCACTGACTTCTCTGACCTTTGGCTCTTAACTGCAAGTTCTGTGCTAAAGCTGCTGTATTTTTTCTTTTATTTACTTGTTGTTTTGTTGTACTGTTTCTGTTGAAAGCCACAGTTAGATTTCTGAAAAAGACCACCTGAGCAATTGGGACCTTTGGTGGACCTTTGCTGGGAATAAATTGCCAGTAGAAACAGTGCTTAAGGCACCCAGGAAATGTGGATTAGTAGGCAGTAATTAATGGGCCTAATTTGGTGCCACAAAGGGAACATCACAGCTCTTTGTGCTTTGGCACAAGCTGAATGTTAATGAATCCCCAGAGGTGTTTGCATTTGGGTTCCAGTTACTGTAACCACATGCATGGCTCAGCTATGTGCATTTACCCAAGCAATGCCCAGGGTCTGTGAATCCTCCTGCCTTTCCCTGTCTGTTGTGACAAAGTGTTGATGCTCTGAAGTGTCAGTGCAAGCATTTTAGCGTTAGAGGCCTGTGCAGCAGAGGACTAAGAGTCCCATCATCCCTCTGAAAATACTTGGTTGATTGTGAACAACATGCACAGCAACAGAGGCATCCTGAGACTTTGTGTTATGACAATAAGAGAAAAAAAAAAGGCTATAAGTATAAAGGAAGTAAGCTCATCCCTCTGTGAACTTAAAATGCTAGGGGCAAAGGGGTCCCTAGATAGGGAGAGCTGAAGCTCCTGACCAATTCCTGTGCTGGGTCAGTCTCTCAGAGCAACCTGTCTTACTTAAGGGTACACAGCCACCAGTTTGCTAAGCACAGAGCTGAGGGCTGAAAGTGAGGCAATGTTCACTGAAAAAGAAGTGATGAACACACAGCTTCCCTCTCTTTTCTGGTAGCTCCCTACACACACAGGTCTTGTGTGTGTCACCGCAGGAGCGCAGAGGGGAAACAAAAGGGATGGAGTAGCTTGGCCAGCCAGCATTGAAGGTTGCTCTTCATGGGGGCTTTGCAAACTTTCAAAGGATTCAGCTTCAAAAGGAGAAGGCTGGATTTGCTTTTGGAATTGGACGTGTGCTAAAAAGTGGCTCCATTGCCACTGATGCCTCTGCATACTCAGCTTTTTTCTCTTCTGCCTAGTGCAAATATTGTGAATGTAGGTGGGCTTCTAAGCAGTGTTTTCCTGTTCATTGAATTCATCTTCTAGGACTGGGGAACCTGGAAATTATGTGGCCCTGTCTGAACTGCCTGCTACCCTTTCAAAGGAGCCACTGACATAGGTAGTGTTTGTTACTCATATGATTTTAATATACACCTCCAGCATCAAAATAAATCTTACTAGCATACAGATTTTTGAAAACACTGTCCTTAAGGAACTTGGATTTAAGAATTGCCTGCATTTATTTTTACATTTCAGTAAGATGTGGTGAAAGCTGAGCCCTGCTGGAGCAGAAGAGAAGCAGTTTTGTACACATCTTTTGTGCACACGTTTCTGTGATTGTATAACCCCACACTGGACATGAGTAGATTCTGTTGAGTAAGGTGACATTGCCATCATTGGAGATACTCATCTGTAAGGTCTCATCTGAAAAAGAAGTTCCTTAAACCATTGTTGATTTGACATCTACTAACTGGCTGTCTCTCCCATCAGGAGATAAAACTCTCTATCCATAAACATTCACCAGTAAAAGAAGGTGGAACTCTGTGGTGCCTGACCCACACTGGTCTCCTCAGATGTCAAATAAAGTGCAAATCCTATGGCTCTGGTAAAACTTGGACTAATGCTGTGTGCAGAAAAAGGACTTAAACATCTAGGAAGATGTTCTGAATAATTATCCTTAAAATAAAGCAAGTTATTAAAATTGAATTATTATTATTCAAACTTTCAAATGTTATTATTAAAAAGAGTAAGATGGGTTGTGACTTCTTGGTTTGAAAAGCTATCCACTTTGAGAAAAAACAGGAAGTTCCCTTCAGTCTTGTGTGCCATGTTTTCCTCGGCCATTTGGTATGGACTGAGATGAAGAAAAAAAAGTTTCATTAGGGCAGTACCTGTGAACAGAAATACTGTTGAGATAGATCCCTCAAGCTGGTTTTAGACCTGTGGGCACATCACTGGTTTGAGGACATAAAGGAAGTGGGTGGGGTTCATCAGATCTTAGGCACATGAACATGGCACTGGGATATATAAAAGGCACTTGAAAATATCAACAACTGGATTGTTGTCAATTCCTTTTGGACACTCTTTGAAACCTACAAAAAGATGGAATTATGGCTTTGGTCTCAAGGAATAAAATGTCTTTATAAAAGTTGCTCTAGTTAGAAATGAACATCCTCTAAAAGAAAAGACAGGGCTGGTTAATTGGTGAAATCACAGTGGTGCCAGCCTGGACGATAAATGAAATGCTCTCCTGTTCTGGTAGATGGCAGCAGAGACATACTGGGTCTTCTCCTTGTAGCCTGTGACTAGAGGTTTCCGTGGCTTTGTCTCTCTGGAATGAGCTGTGCATCCTTAGGGCTACAAGAGAAGTGAATAGAGAGAGTGGAACTGCACTGAATAAATAACAATGTGGCAGGCTGGATGGTGTGCATACCCCAAGGTGCACACAAGGTTTCTGTGTAGGGAATGAACCTGGGCTCTCACAAGGATGGAGCGTACTCACAAAGATGGCATGTTTATCTTTCTGTGTTTCAAGGATTCTGTAATTTGAATGTTAATAGACCATTCCTGTGGTTTGCTTTGTTCCATGGAATCTGAACTGTGTTTTCTAAGTCACTTTGGCATCTCTTCCAGTTGGATGAGAGAAGCTGTTCCAGTTGGATGAGAAACTTGGTGGAGGGCTGAAAAATAAAACATGCCAGAGAAAATGCCAGTCAGGGAACACAATGGGGATTGTGGAAAAGTTAATATGCTACAGCTACAGGGTTAATGCTATTACCAGGGGTAAGAATCCCCAGGATGCTCATTTTGAATGCCTTTCTTCTCTGTGAAACAAAGGGCTTGGATCCAAGTCATGACATGTAGGCATAAAGGAGAGGGAGCTTGAAACACAAACTCCTGAACTGGTCCATTCATGTCAATGTAGGAAAACAAGATAATATATATTTACTTGGTGCAAGTATTTGCATACTTGCATGTAGGGCTGTATTCAGTATTTCTTGGGGGGGCCTGTTGGATGCTAACCTTAGGAGCTGGCAAGGGATGGAGCACTTGGCCCCAGTTCAGGACAGCAGAACATTCAGCACTCAGGAGGATTTACTCACATGCTTAAAGCCAAGGACATGTTTAAGTATCTGTTGGCCCAGGGCTCACTTGTGTAGCACCTTGCAGAACCAACTTGAAAATGGTGGAGTGGGCGGAGCATCATTAGCTCGTGTTATTACTCCCAGTGCCTGGATATAACTGCAGTGCTGTAGCCTTAAGCCCTCTCCTCTTGTTGTTGCTATTGTTCTTCTTTTTCTTCTCCTCCTTCTTTTCTTTTTCTTCTTCTTTTCCTCCCCTGGTAACTCTCCAAACTGACTTGGGGAAAGTCCTTGTAGGACCAAACCCTGTATCTTGCAGGCTTGTGCAAAGATCCTGTTGACTTGGTGCAGAGTTTGGTCGTTGCTCTTGAGGGTCCATCCAGCAAGGAATATCTGTCCTGTGACAAGGGAAAGGCTTGGTGGCTCCAACTCTCTATCAGCAGCTCAGCAAACGTCTCTTCAATGCAGTGGCAGATTGTGAGCTGCCCTGTGGCCTCTGGGATGCTGTGCTCTGCCACAGCTGGCTCCTGCAGGCTGCAGGGAGCAGCTGGGCACAGAGCACTGCCCGTGCATCTGCACACAGAGCCCTGGGCCATCTTCCTCATCCCTCCCTGCCTCCCCCAGGCAGTGCCACCCCACCCCTCCTCAGGCAGATGTGGCAGGGCTTGGACTCGGGTGTGCTGTGGCAGATACACTTGCTTGTTCAGCTTAGCAAGGAAAGGGGCTTTTACCGCACTGTTCCCTGTAGAATTTAGAAAGACTGGAGAAAGAAGAGTTTATCTATTTTTTAATGTACAAATCTAATTGCAAAAAATGTATAGAATAATAATTTTTTACTCTAGTTTAGCAGTAGGAAGCAATTTCCCCTTCTCACCTATTTTTCTCTAAATTATTTTAATCCTCCAACATTCATAGGAAGTGTGTGCACAGATCTGCAGAGAAGAGGAAATCCTTCCACAAAGAAAGGGATTGACTTGCTCAACCACAAATGACCTTGGTGTGAGGGGAGGGACTGGAGCTCAAGAAGTCTTGGCTGCCAACTTCTGCAGTGTGAGTGCTAGGCGAAAGTTTTTATTATTCCTTCACTTGCACAACAGGATTGAAAACCCCACAAGAGGCCAATAAAATGAACTGATGAGTAGTGGAACTCAAACATCCCCTCCCTGGGCGACCAGTGTTGAGCTGAGGATGGCAGCAGAAAGCACCCGTTTCTGACAGCTCTCTTACTGCTGTTCAGCATAAAGATTAAGGGGGACCTCAGAGCTCTTTGAACTCACACCACTAAAGTGATGTCAGAATAAGATGCTCATTACCAGGACTATCAAGTAACGCCACACGATCACTTGATGCAAGATCTGAACCTCTGAGAGTACTTCTATCCAATTTCATCAATCACAGCAGCTTTCCCATTCCAGGAGAAGTAGCAGGACTATCTTGCTTTCCAGAAGCTGGAACATCAGAACTAGGAGCAGTACTACAAACCTGATTTCTTCAAAACAAAGTTCTTCATGAAGGAAACCATATCTGTAAGTAGATTGAACAGACTGAAAGGATGCAAAATTCAAACAAACAGCATTTCAGCGGAGGTAAATGAGGTGGCTACTCTGCCAGAAAGATTTCTGTGGAATCTCAGCACATCATTCCTGATGTTCAGAGATGCCAGGAGAACCCTTGGGGGTCTCGAAAATCCTGGAATGTTGCCAGAAGTGTCTGGTGGCTTGATTTTGATCCATCCACAGAAATAACAAGAGTTTGAGGACAAGAGAATCACTTTAGAGTAAAAGGTGTAAAATAGACACATTTAGAAAGTGAAATATAGACTTTAAGGTTTTTGGATACAGGGGGGTTATGGAGACAAGATGGAGGGATCAGGGCGTGTCTTGTCCTTCTTCTTCCTTCTTCTTGTCCTCCATCTCCTGTGGTGATGTTGGCATTTGGGGATTGGTTTATGGTGAAGGTGCACTTGCCAACATGGGTGAAAAGCATTGGGAAATAAAGGTAAATATTGTGTACGTAGATATTAGTATAAAAAGACATGACCGCCCCGTGGGTGGTCAGAGAGTGCCTGTGACTGCTTGCAGATCAGACCTCTGTTGGGCAGACAGAAAATTTTGTAGATAAGAAATAATAAACAACCTGAAGACCGAAAAGCTGAAGAGTCCAGACTCATCCTTTAAAACGCGTGCCACCCAAGAACCACACTACCCGTGTTGGGGCAGAGACAGACAGCCGAACCCGACATTTGGCGTCCCTGGGTGGGCACCCAGTGGGCAGCCGGTGGGCACCCGGCGGACGACCCAGTGAGCTACTCGGCAACAACCGGCGATCCAGCAGCATCCGGCAGCACTCGCTGAGCCACGGTGAGCTCTGTTGTGCACCTCTTGCACAGGGGCAGCCTTGAAGCTCCGAGTGGGCAGCTCCCGAACTGGACTCATTCCCAGGAGAGCACTGATAACTCCTTGGGAAAACAGCCAGAAAGCAGCCAGCAGAATCTGCAGAAGCGGCGGCCGCAGAGAACACCGCACTCCACCTCCACCGAAGAAAGTTCGTAGCAGGACAGCCCGGATCGGAATCGGAAAAGGCGCCTCCGAATCCATCTCCTGTGACCTGCAGGCCAGAGACCAGGAGCCTTCGGACTGCTCTGACGACAGGAATTCGGTGAGAAGGTCAAGAATTAAGAACATGGGGGGTACACTTTCCCAGGAACAAATAGAAATTCTGTCCGACCTACAGGGCGTGGCAGACACACACACAAGGGGGATCCCAAAGAAAAAGCTTAGAGAATTACTGCTGTGGGTGTGGTGTAATTACCCGTACTCAGAAACATGGTTGTTATTTGAGGTAGGCTTTTGGCAAGAAATTAACAGACACCTATATTTTCTAGCCACCAATGATGATAAGACAGCCTTGAAATTGCTGTCTTCAGCAAGAATTATGTTAGAGGCGACCTCGACTCAGTTGAGAGGGTCAGCCAGGCAACAAGTTGTTGCGGGTCCCAAAAAGGGCGGAGGGACCAGAGCAAGGCTCCAAGCAGAGATTGGCTCTGATCTCAATTAGCCCGGGGGGAAAGGTGCCCGAGAAAAGGGGACCGGGAGAAATGTCATTGCCTTCAGTCCCACCATCCCGAAAACCCAAGGGAACCCCAAAGCGCCCCGAAACTCCAGAGAGTGCAAGGGCTTCAGACTCTGACTCAGACACAGATGATGCCATTCTACTCCCTGATGAAATAAAGTTTTCTCCTAGCGATATCGAGGAGGCAGAGGGAGAGGAGGTGGAAAAAGTGGCGGAGTCGGGGAGGGGGGTTCAAAGGGAACAAGCGGGGAGGGGGGATGCGCTCTCTCGCGGCATGCGCGGCGACGCGGAAGCGGCGGCGGCCGGCGGGGGGGGCGTGGAGGCGATGGGAGACACGGGTTCTGGTGCGGCTTTTGCGAGCACAACGCCGAAAGCAGCGGCGGCCCCGTTTAGCGCGGTGCCAAAAGCGCGCGGGTCGAGCAAGGCTCAGGGAACAGCCGGGGAGAGCTCTCAAACCGGCGCGGCAGCGTCAGACACGGGCAGCAAGGGCGGAGCAGCTGCAGAGCTCCAGCGAGCTGCCATGGAGGGACGCAGGAGACGCGCGGTGGTGACGTCAGACCCGGAAATCTGGACCCGGAGATCGGCTCGAATCGCAGCGAGAAAGGGGGCACCCGCGGGGGGGGGCTGCGCGCTTCGGTGGGGGGTGTGGATACAGCGTCAGAAGAGAGCAGGAGAGCACAGATCCCAGAGGCAGAGAAACGAGTACGCAGACGGAGGAAGAAACTCAAGTTGTGAACAGCGACTCGGAAGAGGGACAAAAAGAATAAAAACTTTGGGGGGTTTTTTCCTTTGTGGCTTTGAGTGGGAGCATGACAATGAAATTTTATAAAGGTGAAGTCATGAGCTTCATGATGCTCATGCTTTTATCTGTTGCTTTAAGCAATAGAGCAAATCTACCTGTCAGTCAGCCAAAACAAAATGTTTGGGAAGCGTTAGCCCAGGCAGCAAATTTAGAAAGTATCTGCCTGACACATTCGAAACCAGGGAAACCATTCACAGCATGCATGGTTGGGTTGCCAGTGGGCGAATGGCCAATTCCAGGACATTCTCCAATGGAGATTTCGCAGGTCATCAAAGATCCTGTGAATGAATGGTGTGCTTGGACACATCTTTTACCTGTGGCTTCTACCGAACCGCAGGAACTGGAAATTTTTGGGTCCACAACAATGGAGCTATGCATGAAATTCGAAATTTCGAATGTGTCAAGGGCAAACAAAAGTGTTGATGTCACACCAAATCACGAATATTATAGAAACGCATCAGCCTGGTGCAATCACACAGTGACGACAGCCAAAGGATCAATCCAGGTTCCAGTGCAATTGCCACGTGGGTTGTTTTTAATTTGTGGGGACAAAATTTGGCACGGCATTCCTGCAAATGCCAAGGGAGGTCCATGCAGCATTGGGAGAATTTCAATGTTGTCACCAGATTTGAAAGTGTTAAGAGAGCAAAAACACAAAGAAAAAAGGTCCTTGCAACATTACAGTGCAAACTGTGATGATGAAGTGTACACTTGGGACAAGGCAAGGAGAATTGCAGCAGCAATTTTCTCACCTCAGACAGCGTCGGGGGTGGCCTTGACTCAACTGGACCACATGGGTTGTTGGTTGAGCAAGCATGCTCAATCAATCTCTCTCGCTTTGAGTGATATGTTAAAAGACGTAAGCAGTGTGAGAGAGGCAACTCTGCAAAATAGAGCAGCAATCGATTATCTATTGCTTGCTCATGGACATGGATGTGAAGAGTTTGAAGGAATGTGCTGCATGAATCTCTCAGATCATTCAAGATCAATTCATGAAAGTATTCAAAACATAAAAGACAGTATAAAGAAACTAGGCGAAGTCACTGGATCATGGATTGATGATTTGGCGGGATTTTTTGATCTTTCTCCCTTATGGAGAGGGTTTTTAAAAATGGGATTTTATATTTTAATAATTCTCTTAGTCCTCATGCTCATCGTCCCATGCATCTTTTTGTGTGTGAGACGTGTCATGAGTCAAGTTGCCAAAGAAGTCTTCTTAGTGCAAACAGAAGGGGGAGATGTGGGATCTCAGCACATCATTCCTGATGTTCAGAGATGCCAGGAGAACCCTTGGGGGTCTCGAAAATCCTGGAATGTTGCCAGAAGTGTCTGGTGGCTTGATTTTGATCCATCCACAGAAATAACAAGAGTTTGAGGACAAGAGAATCACTTTAGAGTAAAAGGTGTAAAATAGACACATTTAGAAAGTGAAATATAGACTTTAAGGTTTTTGGATACAGGGGGGTTATGGAGACAAGATGGAGGGATCAGGGCGTGTCTTGTCCTTCTTCTTCCTTCTTCTTGTCCTCCATCTCCTGTGGTGATGTTGGCATTTGGGGATTGGTTTATGGTGAAGGTGCACTTGCCAACATGGGTGAAAAGCATTGGGAAATAAAGGTAAATATTGTGTACGCAGATATTAGTATAAAAAGACATGACCGCCCCGTGGGTGGTCAGAGAGTGCCTGTGACTGCTTGCAGATCAGACCTCTGTTGGGCAGACAGAAAATTTTGTAGATAAGAAATAATAAACAACCTGAAGACCGAAAAGCTGAAGAGTCCAGACTCATCCTTTAAAACGCGTGCCACCCAAGAACCACACTACCCGTGTCGGGGCAGAGACAGACAGCCGAACCCGACAGATTTCTCTCAGCAAAAGGAGAGTTTTCAAAGGCTCATTGGTTTTTTGCATACTACTGTTTCAGGTACTCAGAACTGGAGGAGAAAAGAGTTGGAGAGGGAAGCATCTTTTGTACAATGAGAAGCTGCCCATTGCTTTCTTATCTTCCCCAATCCCCTTGACTGTTCAAGGCACTGTCTTTTCTAAACATCTGGAACATAAGTTAACCCATTATTTTTACCCAGGCAGAAGAGAGAGCTTTCCAAAGCTCACGGGGATTGCAGCTTCAGCTCAGTGTGTATACTGGGTACAGCAGGGCATGGCTCACTCCAGGAGTGCTGACCAGAACCCAGCCACGATAACTTTTCCTCTCCCAAGGGATGCCTGGCCTCTGCAGCTCCCTACACCCAGCAGACCCTGCCCAGGAAAGAGCAAACAAAGGGCGGTCTGCAAAGCATGGGACCTGCTCCATGCACATCTACAGCCCATCTCCCCTAAATTCTCAAGTGGGCCGGGATTCCTACATCCCTTCACTGCACAGGCAGCCTGGGCACCAGGAGGCTGTGAGAAAACTGCTGGGGGATTACAGGAGCATCCCCTCAGCTCCAAGTGCCCTGGGCTACTCTGGCCAGTGCTAATGTGCATTGAAGCAGCCTCTCCTGGCCCTGGAGATGACTTTATCCTCCCTTCCTTCAGGATGGAGCCTTACATAAACATGGGCAAGAGAAGAGGACCTCAGAGAGTGAGGGAGGTCAAAACCACCTCAGCATGCCTTGTTTCCTCCTCAACATTCTGATTTTGCCTCAAACACTGTGCAATGAGTCCCAGGCTTTTCTTGTCCCCTTAGAAGGACCTGAGTGCTGGCAAGGGGACAGAGTGACAGCCCCGATACCATGGCAAGAGACACTCCCTGTTTCTGGGACAGGAAGAGAGGATATCCCTAGAATTTGAACACATGTGAAATTTTTACTACATACTAGTGCATGTCCATGGAATGTCCATGGAATCAAATTCCCTCATTTCTGCTGTAACTTCTTGACCTGCTCTCACTTTCCCAGTCCTCACTGGCAAGATAAAGGAGAGTGTTCTCTAAAGACCTGCTATATCAGCTTTCTGAGGCCCCTCATTATTACTGTTATATAAACAGCTGAAAATAGAAATTAATCTCTTTATAGCCACTTACAGTCACTCAGATTTTGACAGAAATGGGAAATCACAGCTAGAAAATCAAGATCCTGCCTTTCTTCCCTAAACTTGAAACTACAGATTAATTTGACAGATGTCTGAGCCTCATTAATATTCTGCTATTGTCTTTCTCTGAATAATGAGCCTGATGATCACTGTGCTCCTTTGGGACGGGCAGGCTTTAATAGTACCCTCATTACTATGAAAATATGAAGACCACAGTAACTGTGGGCTTTTTCACACAATCATGAAAAATGCATTTGAAAGGGAATTTTGCAGTCTTTCCAATTCTGTTAAAATACTGTAGGGAAAAAAAAAGGGAAATACTTAAAATCTGTTGCAAAGGGATTGACATAACTGGTAATGTTTTCAGCTTATTTTACAGGCTCTGTTCATGGCAAAGCTCATTCAACTAGCCAAGGACCCAGTGGCACTGTGCCTATGTCAGAGTAGCTGTAGCGGGAGGAATTCCTGGGGGAATGGGGCCACAGCCAGTGCTCTTCCATCCTCTGGTGGTTATCGGGTTCCTACAATGGCCTTGTAAAATCGGAACCTGCAGCATGTCTGGATCCAGTAGCTCTTTAATCTCCTTTGTACTACTGACACCAGATCATTTCTGCTTTAAAATCTCACAACTGAGGGAGCTCAGAAAATAATTACAAAATGGAGGTCTATCTTTAAGATCAGTTCAGGAATTTACTGAAGGAAATGAGACATGGCTGGGAGAGAAATAGGAGAATTAATGCAAGATCTGTTCAGGGAGTCCGTTTTGGTTTGGGAATAAGGCCAGTTCAATTAGCTCACTTGAAGTTCCCAGAAGATCTCAGGAAGACAAAGAAAAGATGGCTGATGTAAGATTTTCAGGGGTTTCTGGATGTCTAGATCATAAGGCACAGCTCCTGCTTTCCTGGCACTCCCTTCTTCACTTTTGAGTAAGGGGACAAGAATCATTTCAGGAACTGAATGAGCAAATCAGGGGGGGGAAATCGTCTCTCAGACCCAGTTAAATAGGTTTGTCTAATTTTTCATTCCAATCTAATCCCATGGGAATTACTAGGCTAAGATTGCCACTTTTACCACCCAAGTTACTGACTCCTGTTCCCTTTCCCAGATTTGCCAGAATTCTCCCTCTGACGAAGTTTACTCCATTTCTGTCCTGAAGAGGATTCTGTTAATATCTCCCGTCCTTTTGCTGGCAGCCTGTTCCAAAATGCACAATCCTGATTTCCTCAGCAGGGGTAGAATATCTTCTCTTATTAAAAATACCAAAACACAAGCCTAGCCAGAGGTGTGTTTTATTTGACGTGAAGAGATGCAGTAAAAATGCTTCCCTGGGACAGCTTGTGTTTCAGCCATTCTGCAAGGATTTGGCAAAGGTTTCCAATGTTCTGCTGGACTGTTGGCTTGAGACTTTGTTAACCCCTTTAAAAAATGGCAGTTTCCACTCTTTCTGTGTGGAAATGTAGTGCAGATAGATGGAAATTTCCAAGTCTTTTGTCTGGAGCTATGGCAGAGGCAAAGAGAAAGCCAGAGTTTCCTCTGATTAATCACAGGGGAACAGAGTGGAGAAGGATGATTAAAAGCTTCATTTCTAAAATTGGCTCCAGCAGCATTTTTCAAACACGCAGTGACCTAAGACAGTGGCCAGCAGAGTATTCCTTCCCATCATCATGCATGGGAAGGAGTTTGACCTGCTTGATCTGTTCAGGAGAAGGCCACTGAGATGATCGATGGTCTGGAGCACCTTTCCAATGAAGACAGGCTGAGATATTTGGGACTGGTCAGTCCATATAAGAGAACATTTCGTGGCATTTCAGTCCCTGAAGAGAGCCAGTAAGAAAGATGGGATAGACCTTTTTGCAGGTCCTGGCATGGACAAGGCAGAATAGTTTTAAACTAAATGAAGGTAGATTTAGATTAGAAACAGGGAAGAAGTTTTTTACCATGAGGGTTGTAAAACACAACCAGCAGCTGGTAGAGGTAATGGGATGTCTTCACTGAAGGTGAGGAACATTGATCCCAGGACTCATCCATCACCATAATGGTCAGTTTGCTGCTCATTTCTAGAGCGGTTGGGCCTGCCATGAGCTACCTTACACCACACTCATGTTTACATGCAGCCTTCAGAGCATATCACAGGACTTTGAGTCAGCAGACTTAATAATTAGATAATATGATTAAAGATAGGTTATTTATGGCTTCTGTAGCAAGAGCACAGTTTCCTTTCCCAAGTAAATCAACTCAAAAATAAGAATTGTTCTCAAATGCTGTGGGATCAAAACCTTCACCTAGTGATTATGTGCAGTGCAAACACACAGAGAATTGGAAGCCAGGGATTTCTCTCAACTCAGAGGAGAAACCAGCTGAAGCAGGTTATGTCTCTCAAATCCCAGTGATCATAAAGAGCAAAATTTGAGCTTATCAGTGCTAGAACACATTATTTTTCTATTTAAAATTCTTGAAAAATGGGAAAATTACATTAAAACAGACATCAGCAAATATCATTCTAAAGACACTTCTGGCAGGTAGGAGTCAGTTCCTCCTTGGGTTATCAGCTCTTTGCAGGGTTATACACATGTTATGTGAAAGTGTATCCAGAAGACAGTATTTCCAAAGGGAAATGTCTCTCAGAAAACAGGTTGTGGTTGGCTACAGCTGACAGAAACTCACTATTACATGAACAAAGGCTGTCCTTTTATTAGTAATTCATCGCCCCCACAGTGAAGAAAGAAGATGCTCCAAGCCTCAGTTCCATCAATTGCACTCCTGTCAGGCATAACACACTGCAGGTCAGAGAGCACTTGTGTCGTACCAAAGCAAGCAAACTCCCACTAGACTGAAAGAACGAGAACAACGATCCCACTGCAGCTCATGCCTGCTCCATCAGGAGAGGAAGGGTGAATTTTTGGCTTCAGATTCACAAGATCACAGGACCAAAGACATAAGTGGCTGTCCGCGGGGAGAATTTTAATGTTCTTAGATTCCACGTAAGAGATCTGCCACAGCACACCCGAGTCCAAGCTCTGCCACATCTGCCTGGGGAGGGGTGGGGTGGCACTGCCTGGGGGAGGCAGGGAGGGATGAGGAAGATGGCCCAGGGCTCTGCCTGGCTGCAGCACCTGCGTGCAGATTCATGGGCAGTGCCCAACTGCCCCTTGCAGGACAAGCAAGTTTATCCATGTCAAACTCAGACCAGATCCTACAGATGAGTATCTCCAGTGATGACAATGTCACCACCTTACTCAAAATACTCTACTTGTGTCTCATGTTCGGTTTGGGTTTTAAGTTATGCAATCTCAGAAACACGTAAGCACATGGACATGCACAAACTACCTTTCTCCTGCTCCAACCAGGGCACTGCTTTCACTACATCTTACTGAAAAGTAAAAATGAATGCAGGCAGTTCTTAAATTGAAGGTCCTGCAGGTTGGTATTTTCAAAAATCTGTAAGCTAGTAATCTTTATTTTAATGCTGAAGGTGTATATTAAAATCATATGAATAACAAACACTTCCTATGTCAATGATGCCTCTGAAAGGGCTTCTCAGATTTTCTTTCATTCCAGTTGTGCTTGCAGATGAGCAACATCACAGTAATTCCTGCCTGCAGTTTCTCTGCAAAAGGACCAGTCTAGAGATCTGAACAAATTGAAAGTACTGACACGTATTTGCTTGCCCAATGTCCAGCTTCAGGAGAGACACAGTCATCATGCACTAGACTCCAAAGCTACGTGCACTGAAAGTTAAAAGATCAATTCCAGGTATTCCAACAGCCTTTTGGGCAGCCTTCCAGTCTGGCAACTTGAGGGGATCCATTTCAAAACAAAAAAACAAAGGAAAGACCCATCAGGTCAATTATTTTGAAAGCTTTTTTTCTTCTTTTTTTTTTTTTTTTAATGAGCTATTTTACCTCTCAAACCTTGCCAGCAAGGGAACATACATGAACCCAAAAATGGAGTGAAGAAAGAAGTTCGACAGTTACATTGTAGGTGCAGCTAAAAAGCTACTGCTTGAAAACCCTTGCCTGGAAAATGTGAAGAAAATTTGAAAGAAAAGGTATGACTTTATTGTGGCTATAGTATTTCTAATACTCAGACAGGGAAAGAGTCAAATATGACTGTGGCTGATTAACTGAGCTACATCTCGAGGAAATATAAAAATATTTAAGTCTTCTTAATCTTGACCCCCCCCCGAGGTTGGGGCCTATCACTGAAGTTTATGCCTATTCCCAAACCTCAAACCTGTGAACACAGAACAACACGGATGAAAAACAGAGCCTTATCAATGCTCCTTCCCTTAATTTGAGGTACCCCATAGCTCGAATTTGCCTTTCCAAAACCAAAAGAGGATTAGCAGAGGATTACCAGTAAGAATTAGCAGATCAGCCACTCTCAAAGTAAAGAGGAAAGAGGCAATTGCTGAGTTATGTGCCTGCAAACAAAAGTTTAGAGAAGGTTTTAAGGTTTGGTTTTATTCCAGCTCTCTCTTCCTTCCCCTTAGCTCCACCTCTGGAAACATCACACTACAGCAGGAAAATCTGGCTGCCACTGGACTATCTGCAATGCCAAACTTCACACCACATGTGCTTGTCTGAGATCTCACATACCTGATGTCCGCAGAGGAACCAAGGAGGTGTTCCATTTCTTGTGGCTTGGACGGACCCATGCCATCTACCAGATTTTGGGTGCTTTGTTTTCACTAGACAGCTGGATTCCTTTAAGTTGGGCCAGATTGTGGGAGTCACTCAGTCATATCAGTTTGGGGAACACGGGTGTTGACACAGTGCTTGAATGGAGAGACCTTCAGGGAGTTTAGAAGGTCCTGCCAACACGACTGAAGAAGTGCCAACAGAAAAGGCTTGAGAGGTAAAATAGACAAAGACATGGAAAGGCAGGAGGATTCACAGACCCTGGGCATTGCTTGGGTAAAAGCACATAGCTGAGCCATGCATGTGGTTACAGTAACTGGAACCCAAATGCAAACACCTCTGGGGATTCATTAACATTCAGCTTGTGCCAAAGCACAAAGAGCTGTGATGTTCCCTTTGTGGCACCAAATTAGGCCCATTAATTACTGCCTACTAATCCACATTTCCTGGGTGCCTTAAGCACTGTTTCTACCGGCAATTTATTCCCAGCAAAGGTCCACCAAAGGTCCCAATTGCTCAGGTGGTCTTTTTCAGAAATCTAACTGTGGCTTTCAACAGAAACAGTACAACAAAACCACAAGTAAATAAAAGAAAAAATACAGCAGCTTTAGCACAGAACTTGGAGTTTACACTTTTAGCACTTTTAGAACTTGCAGTAAGAGCCAAAGATCAGAAAAGTCAATGACACCACTACGATTGTCTTCCATGGGCTACAGAAAAGAGTCCTGTTCAGCCTTTTAGAGTTTGCTCATCTATTTCATGTGCACTCTAATTTAATGGACTGAGAGAGAGAGATTCTCCAGCCCTTGCTTGCATGGAACATCCTGGTCCCAAGAGGTAGAATGGTTCTGACAAGCAGGTGCTCTTTTACACACAGAATACATACCAATGTCTAATCAAGTCCCGGAGAAAGGAAGTAATTTCTAATAAAGACACTTCCCCCTTAAGCTACATTCAGTTAGATCACATTGGTGCCAGTCTTTCATATCTCATCTGTCTCTCCCTCCATCTCTCACCTCTTTTAAAGCTGCTTCCCTGACTTCAATTTCTTGCAAGCACAAGGAGAGGGAGAATGATCAGATTTTTCTTTATTACATTTCAGAATGTTTTACCTTTCAAAGGTTAAATGCAAGACCTCTGTCTCCTATAGCAGATCTCCTACCGATCCACTACTCCAGATCTAGTACAAGTGCAGAGGAGAAGGAATGTTTCTCTACAGTTCTCTGGCCCAGCAGCAGAACAGGCTCCAAAACAATTTCCTCTATGGACAGAGAAGCAACATCAGACTCAGCATAACTCTGCTGCCTTCTGTAAAGGATCAGTTTATTTGATGAGGGCTGGATCTGAGGCTGTACAATACTGCAGTAGTTTAATTGACAAAAGTCGTGGAGACAGCCAATCCAATTTGGAAAACAGGCAGTAAGTGCTACAAGCATGACTGACCTCCACAAACATGAGAATTATTCCATCACCCCCTCCAAATAAAAATATCCCTGAACTAAATCACATTGCAATGATTCAGAAAAGTTCTGGGCCTTTTAATCAATTAATTTAATATCAGCAAAATTACATTATTCACTTGCATACTAATTAATTAATTTCCCGAGGTTTTATGCTACATAGCCTTTCCTGACTGTCAATCTCCCCCATTTAGTATACTGCAGGTTTTTAAAGAACTCTTTGTACAAAATATCACATAAATGTGATGAGTGAAAGACTGTAGGAGCATTTTTTTTTACTGAAAGAACAACACAACATTAGACAGCAGTCAAGAAACCTTTAGAAAGCCAAGATTTTATTCCAAGTTATGATTGAAATGCAGGGTGGTCTCCCTTTATGAAGATTTTGGCAAGTTAGCTCCACTCTAATGTGCTCATATTATTTTTCAGAACAACACCAATGCATGAATGGCCATGCAAAGTCTCAGTTCTGCTTCAGTATCCTTTCTCTGAAGGAAACAAGGACCAGCTGCTTTCAGGTAATGGCATACAGCTTCTAGTGGCTTTGCTTTTTTTTAAGGACATTCAGCACAAGTTTCAAGCTAATTTAGATGTCTATGTGTCAGTGACCTCTGAGAAGAGCACAGCCAGGCAGAACTGATGAAGCCATCAAAGTTGAGCCTGGGCCCAGGTGCAGCAGCTTTGGACCTTTCAGGAGAGTAGGCAGCAACAGAATCCATCAGCTCAAGGATGGGGCCAGGCTGGTGGCACACAAGGAACAAGGAACGCAGCAAGGAGCAAAGAAACAGCAGCATGGAAAGACAGAGGGACTGGCAGGAGCAATGCTATGAAAGATGTTTGTGTCTTAGGCAAGCAGTGCTACCCTATGGTCACTTCCATCTCTGCCTGAGCACCAGGCTCAGCTCTCCAGGAATTTGAAATTAGCAAAGGAAGGCCTAAGGCAACTTCTGCTTTTGGCAGCTACCTTGCCTGTGCATCAAGCTGAGATGCCACAAGATGAAAGCTGAAATTTTATGATTCTTGAATTTTAGTATAAAGCCCATATACGCATAGAAAGACAGAGATGTCTATTTCACCAAGTTAAAACAAGGCTGAGGTAGCTTGGATAATTTCAGATAAAGCTTTTAAAAATAATGGTAGATAATCTTTCACACACTTTCTGTTTCATACCTAGCTTGTTTTTGAGCGGCTATGATTACCCTGCAGAATATTAGTTTGGCTGATTTACCAAAGGTTTCTTCCAATTTCATGTTGAGCAAGAGCAATACTGCTGATGCCTAGAGCCAAATCTACTGAAATCCAAAATAAATACTTCAGCAACTTTACTGGGTTGTGCAACAGGCCTCGGCTATTTCAGGAGTAATCGTGCTCCATTCTTACAGTCAGAGCATTGGCAGGAGGAGGACAGCACATCAGCCAAATGGCAGGAAGATGTAGGGACACAGCCTGGGGTATGGCCACTGGATCTCAGCAGGAATTCCTAATTCCAGGAGTTACAGCTGAGCTACTGCTGGAGTGTTCAGCTTGTCAGCAGAGAAATTATCACTGTCATGGCACTAGAGCTATTATCTCTAAAATCTAACAAGATTTTAAAGAGTGCAGTAGCTTGCATGGTACAGGCTCAGTTACTACACACACAGTCTTTGTTATTTCCCTCAAGGCTGCTGTAGAAAAAATAAATTACATTTACACATGACTGTTGAGGGGAAAAAACCCTGAAAGTGCCTTTTAAGGCTAAGAGTCATTGGGGATCCTATCATACCTATGTCAGCTGGGAGGGAAAGATTTTCTTAATCCTCCTTCCCTGTTGTCCCTATTAAGATATAGTAGAAACCCTTCCTCCATGAGAAGGTAGACTTCTCCATGGGATACAGCCATTACCAATGACTGGGAAAACATCCAAGCAGGTTTTACATATGGTTAGACAGCAAACAATAGCAGAAGCACAAGCTCAGAGGACACTGGGAATTCCCTGCAGTGCTCTGTCCCCAGAGAAATCAGCCACTTGTGTGCATAGCAAATGCAGGACCAATTCACCTCTCACTGTGTTCCCAGCCAGCCCAGTAGCTCTGCATGGAACAAGTTCTGCAGTGTCCACATTTCAACACATGGGAAAATTTCATTTTTCTCTCAGGTTTGGCCTTGGACATGTGTTACTACATTTCATTGTCTCTTCTTCAGAACAAGGACATGTTTATTCATCTCCCTGATTTTATTCATCCTACACAGGTACAAAAAAAAACCCCAAAGGTATCTACACATCCTGTAACGCACCACTGGGCAGCACAGCTAAAGCCTGTTTTTCTCTCCCTGTCTCAGCCCTGTAGGAGAACCAAGGCCATGGCATTTTCCTCTAGCAGGGCTGTTTGTGTTGTACTTCTGGGTTTCTTGGTGCATTGAAAAAGCCCTTGAAGTCAAGCTTTGCACAACATGAGGACAGATGGAGTAATGTTAGTGAGTAATGACAAGGGCCTAAAGTGCCCTGGGATGTCTCATACTCACTATACACAAATCACTCCAAAGAGAAACTGGAACAGAGCCTAGGACTGGCAGCACAGGATCCAGAAATGTCTCTAAAGTGCTGGGGAAGGCTTTGCTGTGACACAGTTCTCCCTGCACTGAAACAAGCCCAGAGAATCTCTGTAAGCCTGATCATCCACTTCCCTCCACAGCTGTAAAATATACCAAGACAAGTGACATACTCTGCACTTAGTCTGTGCTGATGTAGAAATAATCCTTCTCTGGAATTCTTTTTTTATTACTATGAAAATAGTAATAAAAAGTAATTACATTAATGCGTTTTCTGTGTTGGACTGTGGAATCCTCCTGCTGGCAAAATTATTTTTCCTAACATAACTAAATATGTATGGAAAACTGACTGAAACACTACAGCTTCTTAAAGAAATTAGAGGCCAGAGGTGATGGGAAGTGTGAGAAGGAGGAACATTCCTGGGCCCACCAAGGAGAGCTCAGTGGGGCAGAGGGATGAGGAACGTTGGCTTTCTTTGCTTCCAGATCCCATTTCAAACCCAACCCAAATGAAGACTAAGCCTGAAGTGGTTGTCCATGAGAAATGAACTGCCACTGCAAGGTAGCTAAGGGTGGAGAAGCACCTCCAGCACCAAGCACACGGCCTTGGGGCTGACCCCCTCTGATGCTGGGGGGCTGCTCCAAAGGACCAGCCCTGCCATAGCACACAGCTCTTGCTTTGCTCTCCGCAGCAAAACCAAAACTCTGCTAGAGTTCAGTCCCTGGAGGAGAGGGAATCATGGGCTCCGAGGAAACACTGAGTGTACACTGAACATACCTACTGGACCCTTGGGAAAAGGAATTTTGCCAGCTCACAGCCTGTGGGATCAGCAGCTGGCTTCATGTAGGTCCAGCTCAGACTCATTCCTGACAAACCACATGGTCTCAGAAGCTTCCAAAGGCTGGCAGAGACCAAGCTGGAGATGGCAGACAATGCCAGTGTCTGTGGGCCAGACCCCAGCTGGGCTCAGTTCCATTTGTAGGTGACCTTCACCTCTGATGGCACTGACCCTGGCAGCTCTCACAGCTTGAGGACCAGAAGTTTTAAAACTTCTCATGGAAAGCATCTGATCTAAAGAACTCAAATTTTTCTCATGCTTAGGAGCACCCTAGAATAAAAGAAGCTCTGACCTCCGCAGACCAGAAGCTTTTCATTCAAGTTTGGTTTTTTCCCCATTAAATACTCTCAATACAGTGATTTTGTAGCCCCTTGTCCTCCCGGGCCGCACGGGGAAAATCGCTGCTCCCTCCCATTGCCCCGCAGCCGGCCCTGTGTCCAAGCCCTGCGCGGCGCTGCGGGAGCCGCTTCCAGCAGCCGGGATGGCGCCGGCACCGCTCGCTGTGGAGCAACGCTGCTCTCTGCTGGGGAGCCGGGGCTGGGCAGCGGCGCTGCGCCTGCTGCGCTTTCGGGGAAAGAACGGCGTGCCCGGGCTGCGGTGAACCCTGGGTGTCCTTACCGTGCAAAGGAACGCTTGTGTCTGAGCGGCACCGGGCACAGCACTCATATAAACACACGGACACGGACAATCCCCTTCCAGCCACTGCAGGAAGAGAGCAAAATCAGATTTCACCATGTAGAAATAGTCACCCTTTCACAAGCTCCAGTGTGCTCCTGGTTTTGCCTCTCTTACATCTGCACACACACAGGAGAAAAACACTGCAACCCTCTTTGCCTGCCTTGCGGGCTTTGTTCACTCGTCCTCGGAGCCTTTTGTCTCCTGTTGGCTTCCAGCACAAGCAGGATCAAGTCTCTGATCACCTAAAAGCAGAGTCCTAGGTGAGATATGTTATGACAAATAGCTGTTTTGACTATAAAGCTTTTAAATAACTGGTGTCTTCAAGGCATAAATGTGGGTTTAGTAACATAATAATTCAAGAAAGCCATGTGCAAACAGGCAGGTGCAGTGGTGTGAAAAAACACCTGTTCATGGGGTTCTCACTTAAGTACCACTTCTGTCTTCCCAATCAATAGCAAGAGTGTGTTCTCTTCTGGGGACTGGCAGAGGTCAGGATGAGGTTTGGTGGTTGTGGTTTGGTGCCTAAGGTTATAGATCAATGGCAAAGGTGGGGGCAGGTGCAAAGCTAGCTGGCTGGGGACAATGGTAACAGTTTGAGGTCAGGTGTCAGACTGGGGTTTAAGGGTCAGGGCTTGGGGTCAGCAGTCACCAATCAGCATCAGGGGCCAGGGGTCAGCATCAGAGGTCCTGACCTCAGGTGTTGGTACCAGGGATCATGGGTCACCGGTCAGAACCAAAACTCAGGCCTGGGGTCAGGAGTCAAGTGCCATGGTTGAGGGTTGGGGGATTATGCCGCTGGGTAGGAGCTTAAACCCCCATTCTAATGAGGTTTTCTGTTTGGCAAAACAGAGATTGTGTTGTACAAACTATAGGCAATCACAGCAAGATCTCTCCACTTTGACCAACACTTGCAGAATTTCTTAGCTTGGAAAATTGCTCAGAAGAAAAGTTCAACACCAGCTGAACTACATCGAAGAGACATCTAAGTTAGGAGTGAGAGAAAGAGCCTAGCAGTTCGTCCCAGTTTCCATTCAAGTCAGTGGAAAGACTCACAAGGTTGTCACTGAGACACAGCAGGAGGCTGAAGTATTTAAACATGGCTTGGGGCTCTCAGCAGAAAAACTTGGCTTTGGGATAGACTTCTCTGGCATGTCACTAACACGTCTTCTTTGGGATAGCCATACCATGGTGCAGAGATCTCATCTATCACACACACCATGTGGAAGATCTGCTTCCTCCTCTCTCCCTCCATGCAGATGACAGTGTGCTTGATGAACCCAGAGCATTGGGTAATCTCACAACACTCCACTGAACGTTTGTGCCTTCCCTGCGCCTGTCTTGTTCCCTTGACCTTGTATAGATGGGGATCCAGGTTTCTCCTGCCCCTTCACAGTGAGGCTCTGCAGCCTTACAAGCTGATGATGGGAAGGAACACTGTGGTGGTCACTTAGTTCAGAGGCAAAATTCACTGCGTGTTTGAAAAATGCTGCTGGAGCCAATTTTAGAAATGAAGCTTTTAATCATCCTTCTCCACTCTGTTCCCCTGTGATTAATCAGAGGAAACTCTGGCTTTCTCTTTGCCTCTGCCATAGCTCCAGACAAAAGACTTGGAAATTTCCATCTATCTGCACTACATTTCCACACAGAAAGAGTGGAAACTGCCATTTTTTAAAGGGGTTAACAAAGTCTCAAGCCAACAGTCCAGCAGAACATTGGAAACCTTTGCCAAATCCTTGCAGAATGGCTGAAACACAAGCTGTCCCAGGGAAGCATTTTTACTGCATCTCTTCACGTCAAATAAAACACACCTCTGGCTAGGCTTGTGTTTTGGTATTTTTAATAAGAGAAGATATTCTACCCCTGCTGAGGAAATCAGGATTGTGCATTTTGGAACAGGCTGCCAGCAAAAGGACGGGAGATATTAACAGAATCCTCTTCAGGACAGAAATGGAGTAAACTTCGTCAGAGGGAGAATTCTGGCAAATCTGGGAAAGGGAACAGGAGTCAGTAACTTGGGTGGTAAAAGTGGCAATCTTAGCCTAGTAATTCCCATGGGATTAGATTGGAATGAAAAATTAGACAAACCTATTTAACTGGGTCTGAGAGACGATTTCCCCCCCCTGATTTGCTCATTCAGTTCCTGAAATGATTCTTGTCCCCTTACTCAAAAGTGAAGAAGGGAGTGCCAGGAAAGCAGGAGCTGTGCCTTATGATCTAGACATCCAGAAACCCCTGAAAATCTTACATCAGCCATCTTTTCTTTGTCTTCCTGAGATCTTCTGGGAACTTCAAGTGAGCTAATTGAACTGGCCTTATTCCCAAACCAAAACGGACTCCCTGAACAGATCTTGCATTAATTCTCCTATTTCTCTCCCAGCCATGTCTCATTTCCTTCAGTAAATTCCTGAACTGATCTTAAAGATAGACCTCCATTTTGTAATTATTTTCTGAGCTCCCTCAGTTGTGAGATTTTAAAGCAGAAATGATCTGGTGTCAGTAGTACAAAGGAGATTAAAGAGCTACTGGATCCAGACATGCTGCAGGTTCCGATTTTACAAGGCCATTGTAGGAACCCGATAACCACCAGAGGATGGAAGAGCACTGGCTGTGGCCCCATTCCCCCAGGAATTCCTCCCGCTACAGCTACTCTGACATAGGCACAGTGCCACTGGGTCCTTGGCTAGTTGAATGAGCTTTGCCATGAACAGAGCCTGTAAAATAAGCTGAAAACATTACCAGTTATGTCAATCCCTTTGCAACAGATTTTAAGTATTTCCCTTTTTTTTTCCCTACAGTATTTTAACAGAATTGGAAAGACTGCAAAATTCCCTTTCAAATGCATTTTTCATGATTGTGTGAAAAAGCCCACAGTTACTGTGGTCTTCATATTTTCATAGTAATGAGGGTACTATTAAAGCCTGCCCGTCCCAAAGGAGCACAGTGATCATCAGGCTCATTATTCAGAGAAAGACAATAGCAGAATATTAATGAGGCTCAGACATCTGTCAAATTAATCTGTAGTTTCAAGTTTAGGGAAGAAAGGCAGGATCTTGATTTTCTAGCTGTGATTTCCCATTTCTGTCAAAATCTGAGTGACTGTAAGTGGCTATAAAGAGATTAATTTCTATTTTCAGCTGTTTATATAACAGTAATAATGAGGGGCCTCAGAAAGCTGATATAGCAGGTCTTTAGAGAACACTCTCCTTTATCTTGCCAGTGAGGACTGGGAAAGTGAGAGCAGGTCAAGAAGTTACAGCAGAAATGAGGGAATTTGATTCCATGGACATTCCATGGACATGCACTAGTATGTAGTAAAAATTTCACATGTGTTCAAATTCTAGGGATATCCTCTCTTCCTGTCCCAGAAACAGGGAGTGTCTCTTGCCATGGTATCGGGGCTGTCACTCTGTCCCCTTGCCAGCACTCAGGTCCTTCTAAGGGGACAAGAAAAGCCTGGGACTCATTGCACAGTGTTTGAGGCAAAATCAGAATGTTGAGGAGGAAACAAGGCATGCTGAGGTGGTTTTTACCTCCCTCACTCTCTGAGGTCCTCTTCTCTTGCCCATGTTTATGTAAGGCTCCATCCTGAAGGAAGGGAGGATAAAGTCATCTCCAGGGCCAGGAGAGGCTGCTTCAATGCACATTAGCACTGGCCAGAGTAGCCCAGGGCACTTGGAGCTGAGGGGATGCTCCTGTAATCCCCCAGCAGTTTTCTCACAGCCTCCTGGTGCCCAGGCTGCCTGTGCAGTGAAGGGATGTAGGAATCCCGGCCCACTTGAGAATTTAGGGGAGATGGGCTGTAAATGTGCATGGAGCAGGTCCCATGCTTTGCAGACCGCCCTTTGTTTGCTCTTTCCTGGGCAGGGTCTGCTGGGTGTAGGGAGCTGCAGAGGCCAGGCATCCCTTGGGAGAGGAAAAGTTATCGTGGCTGGGTTCTGATCAGCACTCCTGGAGTGAGCTA
This sequence comes from Molothrus ater, assembly GCF_012460135.2. Lineage (NCBI taxonomy): Eukaryota > Metazoa > Chordata > Aves > Passeriformes > Icteridae > Molothrus > Molothrus ater. Next base: position 53,680,071 of record NC_050482.2, on the reverse strand, counting down.
TGCCCTGCTGTACCCAGTACACACACTGAGCTGAAGCTGCAATCCCCGTGAGCTTTGGAAAGCTCTCTCTTCTGCCTGGGTAAAAATAATGGGTTAACTTATGTTCCAGATGTTTAGAAAAGACAGTGCCTTGAACAGTCAAGGGGATTGGGGAAGATAAGAAAGCAATGGGCAGCTTCTCATTGTACAAAAGATGCTTCCCTCTCCAACTCTTTTCTTCTCTTCTGCAGTGTTTTAATACCCCTACTCTTGCTTTGGTTGATCTATCAAAGCCTATGGAGTGCAGTAAATAAATCCCAGTAATAAAAGCCTTTTGCATACATATATAAAGAATCCTGTAAAAATTTTTCAACCAATTGTCCAAACTAATTAAAAACAACATAAATACAACCTAGTATTTATAGAAGCTGGAAGACTGCCATATTTACAATCAGATACAGGATCATCAATGAAAAATAAATAATTCTCCTTAGTTTTTAAGTTCTTTAGTATACTGAGGTCATCTGCTCTTCTTCAGCATGATTTCCTGAAGAGGGACACTATTTTTACACATTTCTCAGCTCTAGAAACAATTTAAATGTAATTTTCCTGACAAGCCAAAAGGCATAAAGATAACTCCTGGCTTGCTGAGTTGTTGTCAGCAATCAGACTTGCCTCGACTTGGCAGTCAACACGATTACATTACATTTACCTCCTTTTTAGCACATCCCCAGCTCCACTTCTACTTTGCTAATGGCATTAAAAGTTGCAGGTTTACCATATTTTTCTTAATAGAAATTATTTCTCCAAACATTCGTTTCACAACCAGAACAAGTGAATCCACCCCTGCTATTGATCCTATGATTTAATTACATATCCAGCTAAATAAAGATCCAATAATTTTGCAGCACCAAGTGATCACCTGAGAAAAGTGTTTACACGATTTTCTTGGAATTAAATCTAAAATGTTTCTAAAAATTTTGCCATAAAAGAGGAGTTGTGCCCTGGATACACATTTCATAAAGCAGGATCTGGCTTTGTATAACTGTCCTCAATAGCTTTAATATATCTTGAAATATGAGCTAGATAAGCTTACCTCCAGAAAAAGGCATTTTCAGGAAAATTCAAACCAGGACACCTGTGTTTCAGCTATATTTTGAAGTATTTAAATATTTTGCTGTTATAGCAACAATGTTTGAGCCAAGATGATCCAAAGGTATAAATAAGGTAAAGTTTGTAGGAAGGGACATAAGACTATTGCCTCTCTCTGTGGACTTTGCTCTGTTGAAAGGCTTTAAATTCTGAGTTGTTTCCATATAAGCACGTCAGACATAACCCATTGCCAAAAAGAAGTCTGTACTGCTATTAGGTGACACAGCTAGAAGACTGCAGTAATATCCCTCTGTCCTAAACCATATTGTCTTCCACACTACCCTAAAAAGGATTATCTGAAACTAGCTTTTTTCTGCTATAAGTCTGTACCAAAAGATTAAGGAAGTTGCATTCAAGTACCTAGAGCCCTAAGGAAAAGTGAAAGTGACTTTCTGGTGTCAGGCACACAAATGGGCAAAATTTCAAGCAAAACATGCTTTGTTTCCTCCATCCATATTATTTCATTTTAGCAGAAATCAGGCTTTTTATTTCCCACTCGTATGACATCCAAGTTACTGCTTGGTTGGCATCTACATGTCACATCCCTGTGTGGTGCAATGCAAGAGCATTTTTTAAGATGCTATGATTCATCTCAAGGAGTTGCTTGTGCACAGGGAATCATCAGCTAAGCACACCAGAGGAACTGGACACATACAGCTCTGGTGCAAGGGGAATTTCTTGCTAACTGCACGGTTAAGGCAGATACAAGGGATTTCATCATTAGGTCACTTGACAATCTGAGGATCAAAAGGGAAGGCAGAGTTTTCCAAAGACCTCTTTTTGTTCTCCTTTGTCCACAACATACAAAAATAACCAGGGAGTACAGTTCTTAGAGACTTTCAAGGAAGTTTTTGTTCTTGTGCTACTAAGGGGCAGATCCAAATAGAAAATGCTTTTGTGAAGCTTGTTACCAGTGAGTTTTGATATGTCTCCCTCTATCTGTGTCCTTCAGAGATCCTTGGACACTTAAAAACTGAACTGGATCATGAGCTGTTTGGTGTCATCTATCTTGCTAATCGCTGTGATGAAGTGTCCCCATCCTCCCTGGTCACTCCACAGTTGCTTGTGTTCTACATGACCTTCTTGGATGTGTCCCACAACCCTCCAAGCTGATTCCCACAGGGCATCAGAGTAAACATGCAGGAATGGGCACAGTGATTTATAGAGTGCTGCTGCAATTCCAGGACTACTGGCAAGTGACAAAGCAAGTCTGTTTTAGAGGGAGAACAGAGGCAGGGAAGGGGAATAGGCTTATGACACTTGGGTAATGTGTCATGCATGACCTGTGCTTCAAGAGCTTCTGGCTTAAAATATTGCTGGAATGTCCAAGGTCTTAGTAGGTATGTTAGAAGAGATAGAAGATAGTTACATGTTGGCAGCAATGAAAGCAAGCATTATCTCACACTGGAAAACACACTGAAAAGAGATAATATGACACCTACATGCACTGTAACTGCTTTTGGTTCTTGAATCTGTCTTCAAGAATTCTGTTGCCCTGAGTGAGCTTTGGAACAGGTTCTTTGATAAGGAGACGAATGCCCAGAGCTCAAGGAGAAAGAAAAGGGAATATTAGGACACATGATATTCTGCAGTTTGAATACTGGGGGGGGGGGGGGGGGGGGGGGGGGGAATCTGCTGTGATTGGACTGATAGCAAACTAGACATGAGGGTTTTCTAGAACGGCAATTACTTAGTTGTATATGTAATCCTGAACTTTGGTATTGTCTGTGTCTAGCTTTGAACTCTGCAGCCCAAGGGAATTTCCAATTGCAGGGACCCAATGGTTTCAGTCAAAACATGTCCACCTACTGCTGAAAGTGGAGAGTGCAGCAGATCTTTGTTGAACTGATGTGGAGGATTGGAATCTGCATGGAACCTCTGTAGGATGAATATATATCCAAGCAACAATTAGCCTGAGCACATGAAGAGAATTTTGTGAGGTTGAGGTTTGGCACTAAAGACTATGATGGATCGATTTCTTGTTTTACCTTCTACATTCCTGTGTATTTCAAATGGGGAAGCAAGGGGAAAAACATATCAGAGACCCACAGATAATCACACTTTCTCTGTGCTGGCTGAAGAAAACTTTGGTTCTTACAATCAAATGCAGTGGCCTTAAGCTGGCTTGATGTGTCACAAATTTCCTTTGAACTTCCAGAGTCAGTATTATACTGACATTGATACCAGTTTGTGGTTTTGGTCTTATATTTTTGTATTATCATCAGAGTGATTTGCTAGAAATAGGACAAAAGTTCTTTGAACTGTGAAAGACTGAATAATCTTCTGTCTCTTTACCTCTTGACGGAATAATATCCATATCCAATTATGTGTTAAAGTTCTTCTTTACTTTGTAAAATTACTTTATAATTTACTTTTGGGTTTCTAATGCCTTTGTTTTAAATTATTTTCTGTCTCACAGAATTTGCAAGTCTGCCATAGTTATAGGCATAGCTAACAAGCAAGTTTCAAAGAGACATGAGAAATTCTATGGAAATACACAGAAGTATACTCTGAATAGTAATTGAATTAATGTCAACCAGACAGATGATTTTTTTTTTTTTGCAATGGAGCTTCTTTGCATAAATTAGAAAGGATGTCTCCAGCAGTTTTTATCATATTTTATATTTTGTATGGCACCTCATTTTTTGGCCTCTTGCTGACTTAATGGAAGTTGAATTTTTCCATATATGAATATATAGAAATTGAACTGAGGAAAAATGCACAAATTTACATTTATTCATGTTTCCCCAGCCATGAAGAAAAGCTCTGGTTACTGTCTGTGCACAGAGATGCATTTAGAGTCATTCTTTCTTGAAATGGAGCATCTGCAGTGAGAGTGTGACCTAATTTGAAGCTCACCTAGATTAGTGAATGATTCCATCACTAACACAAAGTTTAAACCAGCAATCTCCACACCCTCTACTTTCCATTTCCTTCCTAATCTTATGGTGGAGTTTCTCTTGGTGAAATCACCATCGTTGGTGTCTCCAGAGCAGCATTGATTGCCTTTCTGCTGGGTCGGCTTAACTCCAGAACTCATTAACTAGGCAGAACATTGAGCTAAACAGGAACTCAAGTGACAGGATCAGTATAGTTCCTTTGAATTTTGAACTTAAAAATATTCACTTTACAGTATTCGTTCATCAGAAAGATCGCATCTCTGGAAGCCCAAGATCCTAGCCATTAGTCCCAATGACATATGCTTCTGATTATTTATTTTAGGTTTCTGGAACTAGCCACACTTAGCTGTATTTTATTAAAAGTGCCATTGCTTAGGGAATCAGAAAACACATTTTCATGATGCATTTGATACCCATGGTGAGCAAGAGAAATCTGTCTCATTCCCTGTACATTTTTAGAAGATAACAGTTTCAGATCACCATGTGCAGTGGGCCAAACTGGTTCTATTAAACATGTAGGAAAATAACATTAAGATGTATTTTTCAGTTACATGACAGCAAGAAATACCTTCAAAGAACCCTTCCTGGAGTTTCTGGTTTTATCAGGGTATTTGGTCTCTCTGGTTCAGTGCCTAGTAAAAGTAGTCCAACTTTAATAAAGCACAGATGTTGACATATTCACTCACCTTCATCATTGCATGGATGCATTTCATGCTGAATTTCACCTAAGGAATTTTAGACTTTACAGATAAAAATCAAAAACACTTCTTGCTTCCCATTGGGATCATTGCTGTTTTTTCAGATCAAAGATACCCCATCAACATAATGACTTGAGATGGAAAGTTGTGATTTTTTTAATGTACTAATGGAAAGATTAATGTGGCTAAAGTATGGTAAGTTTAGCACCTTTGTCCCTTAACCTTGTTTAGTGCTTATGCCCCTAGACCATATTTTTCAATTCCTTCCTTAAATCCTTCTTTGTCCTTAGCTAACAGCAAGCGTAGTCATCTATAATAAGGTTAGGATTCAGTTTCAATATAATTAAATATATTTTCTGGCTGAATACATTCCAAGCATTCCTTGGAAATACTTCCTTTTTCATCTTGAGAAAGCCCAGTATGTTTAAATTTCAAACAGTTTCCATTAGTGTGCAATCCAGTACTTTCTTTCTAGTGATACATCAGATCTGGAAATTCCTCAGCCAGTTCAAGACAGGCAAAGGGGCAAGTGTTCAAAGTAGCAAGCTGGAGGTACATCCTCAAAATTCATGTAATGCTTAGCAGATTTTTATGCTTTACTCTGAAGATTTATCCCTTTCATACTGAGCATGCTCCATAGACCATAAGAGATTGTTAGCACTGATTAAAAATAAATCTCATTCCAAAAGCTTACCAAACTTTAGAAAGAAGAATGGTTTAGTGTGGTTAATTTAATGAACAACTCTGTGAGGAATAGCTGGAAAGATAAAGAGAAATTATCCACTTCTGGAATCATGAGAGATTTGGATGTTTTACTGTCTGTTCTGTTAATCCCTTGCAATCTCTACATACTGAATTAGAGGGGATCCCCATGAGCTAGTGGAACAAAGGAATAAATACGTTAATGACTTAAGTGTGTGGATGTGGGAGTTCAGCCAAAAGAATAAAGCAGATAGTGAGAATTTTTTTTTACAAAAGTAAATTTTAAAAAAAGTTTTGTGGGGGTGTGTGTGGGTGTGAAAGAAGGAACTCTGGTGGAAAGAGTTTCTGTTCTGTTTTACCTGTGTATAGAGTGATTTTGAAGGAGGCCACAGCTGCAGCACTGATGCTATCACTACTATTTATCACTGGAGCATATGACAGCTTTGTTTATTTTCATTATTTATTACTGTTTTTACAAAATTAGCAGGCTCTACTGACTATATCTTAGCTCTTTACAAAATATGATATGTTCTGTGCAGTGTTAGGTTTGTAATGCAAGAGACCACAGAGCCACCAATGTTCAGGAAACTTTATCACATGAACATGGAAATTTTCTTTCTCTCATGCACATTTATCATAAAGACCATGAAGGATCCAGAGAGTCTTAAAGAGACACAGATTCTTTTTAAAAAAGCATTTCTCTTCTTCTTTCACAATTTTGCTGATTAGGAGAAAAGATTAGTTGTTCTACAACTAGCTGAGAGTTGATCTTACTAAATCAAATTGAGAATGTATAATAAGTAGAGTCTTCATAGGGCACAATGTTACATGGGCTTCTCTATATATAACAAGAGGGGTAGACCGTAGTGCTAAATGCAAGATTCAAGTCTACCTTCACTGTACCAATGCTTGACCAATGCAGTATCCTTAAAATAAAGAGACAGATATTGTCATTTTAAGACATTGGTTTCTGTCTTGTGCTTCCTTTAATTTTTCTTTTATAGGCTGAAATACAAAGTAAAACAAAAAAAAAAAGGTCTTAGCCTTCAAACTGTTGATGTAGAAGGTTCTGACACAAATTCTTGTTAATGGAGTTCTCTGGGATCAGTCTGTAAGTGTGGTATTTTGTTTTTTCTACTTATTATAAATTTTTTTCTGCAGTGGGGTCTTACCCCATGGATATGGCATTGCTTCAGCAGAACTAAGACAGCATTTGGACAGCATACTTTCAATATCATACAGCATTGACTCCAAGTATATTCAAGTAGAAATATTAATGACAAATAGTGAAGGCTATTAAATTCAAATAAATTAAAGGAGTAATAAAAAATACAGATCACATGATCTTAGAAGATAGGGTTGTGAGTGCCCTTGGGGGACTCTTTACTCATCTCTCCACCTCTGGCATGACCATGGTCTTCTCAAAAACCTGTGCAGAAAAATACTCCTCATATTTTCTGGCAGGCAGTTCAATGCTTTTCTACCATTCTGTGAGAGATGCCAAGAGTCTGATCTGATTTTGTTGTTGCAGTTTAAGCCTGCTGCATCTTGGTTTAGTATTGTTGGAAATAGAGAATGGGCTTATCCTTCCTGTCATACCATACTCTTTCACATTGTTGAACGCTATTAACATGCAGTATTCTATTCTGCCATTCCCTTCCCACAGTTCTCAATTTTTTTGAATGAATTATATTTGGACTAATGACTTTTGTGGCCTTCCTGTGGACTCCAAAATTCATCTTCATTTTCAAGGGTAGTGCCTAAAACTGGACATAGGAACCCTTCTCAGGTTTCCCTGTGCCTAGCAGAGTAGACGATTTCTATTCTGCATTTTGAATCAGGATATTCAGCTTTTAGATGTTGCTTGTAAATTATTTCTTTTGTTATTTTTTTCAACTGAACAAAACAAAATCTGTGTCCATTTATTTTATCCTGAAAGAGTAGGAAACTTCTAATGAACTGTTAAGGGTTCACATGCAAGAAAATTTAATAGCCATACTCTGTTCCTAGAAAGTCTTTAGAAAATTAACTATTGTCTATGATGTGAACAAGGTTTGGCCCCAAGTAGACATTAGAGCTTGATAAAATAAATTAGTACCAAACTCTGTAATTAATTGAAGTGCAAAGCAGTTTGCAGGCTCATATCTAACCTTTTGTCTTATTCCCCAAGAAGAATTTGAAGTGGGATGTGAATATGTAGCTCACAAAAGCAGGTCTTGGAATAAATGGCTTTCTTCTAGGAAAATTAGAATAGATCTGTTTGAGAGCCGGTCTTTTCTGCTTTGCAATGAAAATCCTAGCCTTGGATCTATAGGCTGTTCCTTGCAAAGAAGCTTAAATTTCCCTGACTGTGTAGTCCTTTACTTTGATCATGTTCCATGTGTACAAGACAATCCAACCCATCTGTCATTTGTGACTTAAACCTTGAGTGTTATAAATAAATGCTGTGCAACCGCTGGCTAAAGGACAAATCAGAACATTAGGATGATTAAGAGAAAGCAAAGCATCAGTCCAACTACAATAAAGCTAATATCATTCAGTCCACTGTAATTTAAAACAGCTGTCAGCTAGTCCTGGCTTGTGATATAACAGGCCAAATTCTTGGACACTGAGTTATTCTTAAAAATATGCACACAGGCATTGGCAACTCATGCTGCAAATTGGCTGTTGCCAGTACCCTGTCAATTATATGTGCCAACAGATATAAAAGCTATTGTTCTAACTCATGAAAAATAACTTGAAGTTTTTAATTTCAAATTACTCAATGATTTTGGGGACATGGGAGCCAATGAATCTTAAACTAAACCTCACACAAATGAGAAATAATTTCGTAAATATTGTTTAATTCACCCCAAAAGGTAAAGGACATTCTGTTTACTCCTTGTAAGGAGTAGTGTGGGACCCAGCCTGGCAACATCAAGTGAGGGATGGGAAAAAAGAGAGAGTAGGACAAAGCTACATGCCCCAAGAATGAAAGGGGAAAAAAAAATCAGTGCAAAATAAGTATGTATTATCATGCTTTTCATAAAAGTCATAATACCTGTTATTTTAAGTCTGGTCTGTTGAAATGTACGCTCTCACCTGTCTCATCTAACCCCACTTTCAGAGATCCATGCAGCTACTGGCATTTCCTGTGTAATATCACTTAGAAAGTGAAAACATAAGTGGAATTTTCAATAAAAATGTTGTTTTGATATGAAGTTCAGTTATTTCCACATTAGACCGTGCTTTTAGCCTCAAGAGCAGAACCACTGCCCTACTGAAAATTTGAATTGGGGGTTGAAATTTTTGGTATATACTAGTCTTCCATTCATGGCAATGTGTGATTCATATCTTTGCCTCTTCTCTTTACTTTTCCCCTTCTCTTTACTTTTCCCCTTCTCTTCTGTCCCATAATTGAATGCCCATACTTTCACAGATGGTGATTAGTGTAGGTAATTTGGGAAAGAAGAATGGCAGGAACATATATCATCATAATGTTCACAGGATGTGTTGATGAAGTAACCCTCTATTCAGGAACATTGTAGCTTTTATTGAATTTTACACGTGAGATGGAATGGGAAACTGCGCTGGTTGTTAAAAAAAAATTGTTATTGCATTTTGTGAGGAGTTCAGACATCTTGCTTATGTTAGGAGTTTCAAAACAGCTCAAGCTCATTCTTTCAATAAACAGAAGAACACAACAGGATCTTTAGATGTGCAGCAGATGGAGTGGAACTCAGTCTTGTCAAGATTGTGACACCCAAGTGCATGTATGAAATCCTGGGAAAGTCTTAGCTCAGAATCTGTGGGGCTGTTAAAGTTTAGCCACCTTCCTGGTAGGCAGTGATTGATTTGTGGTATTAGGGATGCATTTTACATGCCTAAGTCCTCCTTTGTTGCTATGTGTAAATGCCAATTGAGTTGTAATAAAAATTTTATGTCAAAGTAAATAAATGGATTAAAAATTGTTTTCAGTGTACCTAAAATTTGGTGGGTTTTTCACACAGGTCTGTAATTACTTTGTACTCTGATTGCTTTGGTGGTTTAATTGCTCAGAGTTGATGAAAACCTTATCTTTTGTTTTCATCTGTTTTGATCTAGGTTTTAGTTTGAGCACTAGACTTGACCAAAACAACTTACTTGTTTAATTTCATCTGATCTCGTCTTCTGATATAAATATTTTGAACAGCAGTGGTTCTGCAAGAGTCAGAAGTGAGTTTGTGGGTTGTACAGTTAGGCTGAGAAACAGAATAATCTTGTGGATGACTCAGAATTCGGGTGCAAATCAATTAGCTGCTCCTATTGTGCTCATTTTATGGGGCTCATCAGAGGCCTTTGGTTCCTTACAAATTGCAGTACTACATACCAGGGGTCACAAAGAAGCTTATTTTTCAAAAGGCAAGAATTATTCTGGATATATAGCTTGTGATTGAGCAAGATCTATTTGGAGGTGGAACAAATGTCAGCAGAAGTTTAATTATTTCTATTTTAGAATAGGACTGACGATTAGTAAATGGCCATTTACAGTGCTGCAATGGGGAGCCTTACTGCTTCACAAATGTCTTATATCAAGACTCATAGCATCAGGTATTGCTCCTGTTGTGCAGATGGAAGAAGCTGGGGGTATGGCAGTACTCCCACAGGAAGCCTTTGGCAGAGCGAAATAATGAGACCTGCTTCATAGCCTGTGCTATGGTTGCTTGATTACATTTTCCTTTTCTTCTTTCCTTTGCTAGTGAATCATGATAGTGGGTGACCCCAATTCATACTGCAGATGGTAACATTTAAATCTCATGGAAGTCTTGATCTTGTGAACCTTTCTTTTCAACCTCATAATATCTTTTTACAGAGTTTGAATTGAAAAATAAGGAACTTCTGTGTAGAGTATCAGGGTCTACTAGTTTTACAATTTGAGCTTGGCTAAAAGTAAAATCTGGTTTTAGAAGTTGGGAGTGGGTTGTTTTTTTTAAAAATTTTGTTTGTTTGTTTGTTTTTTTGTTTGGGTGTCCCCCCCCTCCCCCCCCATAATCATTCCTGCCTTTGTTTTCTTTCTCAGTTTTTCATATGGAAACCAGAATTATGGACATCTTGTCCTCTGCCCATATAATGTTTTAACACTGAGTTGTCCAATTCACCTTAAAATCATTATCATTCACTTAACAATCACCTTTAAGGATTTGTCTCTTTTTTCCTCAGCTATTGGTGTAGCAACAGTGAACTCTATTCTAACTTCCAGTCTGATGGATTCAGCACTACTAATGACAATTACTCTGATTTATAATTACTAGGTAAGAAATAGTTTTTCATAACCTGTGAGTACCAGGATGGCATCAGAGTTGATTCAGATTGGATCTAAACAAGAAACAATGCTCACTACCAAGATGGAAGCACACAGCACGAACTCACACTATGAATACTTCCTATGAGCAGTACAGGCTCATAGGAACTCACACTGTGGAATACTCATACTGTGAATACTTCACACTATGAATACTTCAATTCTTGAATACTTGAATTCTTGCTGTCAAAATCCTGTGGGTTTCTTTGGTAAAAAGGCGGCTGTCTATTTACTTTATAAAACCTATGAACTTATTGCAAAGAGAAAAAAAGTGGTCAGTGTGGAACATTTCTCAACAATTTAGCTGGAGAGAGTTTTTTTCCTTCACAAAATGTTTTTTTATGGAAAATTGTAAGCCTGATTACAACATAACCACAGCATGGAGTTAGTCTACGGGAATACTAATTATCAGCACAATTCAAACAAGGTGTTGTTTCATCCTTATAGTCTTTCTGCGACCTGAGGGTAAGTTCTTGTTTACTGTGTGTCTGAAAAGCAAAATGAGCATATTGGCTGCACCACAGCTGTGGTGCAAAGGAGGGGGCCACTCTGAAATTACTGTTAATCAGGAATTGCCCCGAGATAAAGTGACCATCCATTTGCTTTCTCATTTTCTTTTTTAAATTTATAACCTTATGGAGAGAACAGTGGACATCAGGATGTTGACTTTCACTGTGCCAAAATTCTACTTCCAATTGTAGAAGATGGGAAGTATTCTGGGGAAAGAGAATTTCCAAGGAAACTTGTGGGTTGGGGACGCAGTTTGTTTGGAAGAGCACTTTTGGTGGGTGGTGAAAAGAGAGCAGGAATCATGTCTCCTCTGTGCCCTTGCAGCCAAGAATTTTAATCACGACAGGCATGACTCAGATTAGACACCAGACAAAATTCTCCAAAGGCCAAGAGACCATGACAGGGGAATGTGGGGAATGGGGGTGTTGTGGGATCCTGTTTGGAGGATTTTTGAGCTGTTGGACAAGCCTCTGTCAGGAGTGACAGTAAGCGTAGCCAATGCTGCCTTGGGGCAGAGGGATGGGCTAGCTGACCTCTCAAGGTCCTTTCCAGCCCATGGGGCTGTGATTGAGAGAAAGGTCCAATTACTTATGATGAGAGTGACAGAGTGAGTTGACAGCAGAGGAAATGCATGATGAATGGTACATTATCTTGTTCCCTTACTGCTTTCTCTGCTCCCAAGCATTTTGGTACAGTATGATTATACATTTGATTATAGTGCTTTATTCAGCCACCATAGTTTTCTTTGGTTTCCATAATTAGAAACAAAAAGTCACCTTCTTTATTTTTTCTGTAAGTTTGGGGGTGATGTTTTACTTTCCATGCTAAACATCTTCCACTGCAGCTGATGTATCATTTACTTTTAAACTCTGTTCCTTGAGGCTATTAGCTGGGGGCAACAGATATGTACAAATTCGTAGCAGCTGATCAATGACACTGAAAACTTTAATTGTTTTTCTAATCCAAACAAGTACCAGTAAAATTAATTTGAAGACATTCAGTTTGCTTCTCTGATGTTATTAATAAACAAGGAAAATACATCCAAAAAACGGGCTTTGCTCTGTAACTGTCCTTAAAATTTCTCTGAAGCACAGTGTGCTTGAGAAGGAGAAATCTCTTTCCTAAAAGAAATATTTTTCCAGCATTTGCAAGATGTCATAAAGTATTTTATGAAGAGAGAAAAATGGAACATCTGTGCCATTCATATTTATTTTCCCAACATAACTTACCAGAAAATAAAAGAGAAGGGGAAGGTTTTATTTTGCAATTTCTGTGCAGCTGTTTGTATGACTGTCAAGGGCTGCCAAAAAGGAAACTAAAAGAAACAATCAAATAACTTCTAAGATTTAAACAAAATGGAGAAAAATAATTTAGAAAGGAAAAGCCAACATTTGTTTTCTAACTTTCTGGTGTGATTTATCAGAGGGACTGCACAGGCCAGCTTAACTGTCTGTAGTGCTTTCTGATGGAGTGTGGAGAGCAATTCTGAGGAAGGTCTCAAAAGAGATGACTGGGTGACCTTGGACCTGCAGATTAATTTCTAATGTTCCCACATGAAAGAATTGTCAGTTTAGTCTTCCCCATGCTCCCCAAGCCCTCACACCTGTGATAACTCTATTACAGGGTTGTGGTGAGACAGTGCCCTCCTTGAAGATTCCTCAAGCCTTTTGATGTTAACTGAAAGGATTCACTGAATTATTCAGCAATGAGATCATCAAGGCAGAACTCATGTTGTGTTTGGCAGTTATATGTGCTGTCCATGGGAAAGTCCTGCTTTCACAGTGACCTAATTCCAACCTGATGGCTCTTATGTCCACCTTCAAGCTGTCTTGCTGAGGCCTCAGAGAAGTGAAGCTCTTACTACTTAGCTCTATGGCAAACCATGGCCTTCAGTCTGGAGCTGGACTCATCCCATCTCATGGAAGAGGAGTCTCTGACTTCTCCCTGGGCACAGACAGGTGAGAAGCTGGCTGCTGTGAATCCCACCCACAAGTCAGACCTGGCTGGAAAGGAAACAGCCTCTAGCATCAGCCCTTTGTTTGGTGGCAGGATAGTGGGACCATGAACACCCACTGGAATAGCTTTAGTTGACAAAGGACAGAAGTTGGAGCTGTGTGGCTCCAGGCCTGATTGTTTCTTACACATCTGTAACTTTACACCTATTTTCTTTCAAGGTAAGGGCAAAGGCAGCATTTACATGGGGTAGGAAATGGCTATTAGAAGTATTTCTGAACATTACTTAAATAGTCTTGCCAACAGTTCAGGAGCTGATTTTGCATCCAATAACACAATAACATTCCTGGGGTACAAAATAGGTAATATCTTGTATAAAAATTGAAGAATAAATAACCATGCCTTGAGAAAGACAACAGCACCTCCTCAGAGGCACACCAAGAAGGACAAGGAGAGGTGGACAGTGTAGAATCCAGACCTACAAAACCAAAGGTGGTAAGAAATAGGAGCAAAAGAAACTTGCTTAGCCCAAGCTAGTGTAAATTTTCAGGAACAGAGAAAGAATGAGGTGACAAGACTGGAAACTGAGAAGCCAAAGTGGGAGTGAGAGACTGTTTCTGCTGTGACTGAAGAAAAGAGTTGTGGTGACATCAGTGACTAAAAAAATGCAAAGGGCAGGAGGTGAGAAAGTGAGGTAACAGGAGCTATTTTAAATTACTCAGAAATGGCGGAAATTAGTGGAAATGTGGAGACCAGATGCAGCTGTACCGCAACAAAACACTCATCAAAATGATTTTTTGGTGCATTAAGGCACCATCCAGTACTCTAGCTGGCAGCAACATCATGGATTCAGGCCTCTCCCCCAGGTAAGTATCTGCCTGAACTGGCCTGGTTAACTGTATTTTATTAGAAAATACAATGTTTCTGAGGCTGACATCCTGAGGGTGAGACTATATATGTTGAATTTCGTACAGCCCTTCTCCAGGGCATAAGGGAGGCATAAAGTGGAAAGTAAAACTGAGACTCAGCATTCTGTTTTGTTGATTTCAGTGAAGAACTTCTGTTAAAAGTGAGGTTTCTGAGAAACTTCAAGGGCCTTGTTTGTTTTTAGGACAGATGGCGGGCTACACAATCCAGAAGGCATGGAGTATATGCAAGAAGCACAATTGCTGCCTGCATCAGCTGCTCCAGGTGCAGGGATGCACAAAAAGGAGGCAGCAGCATCCATGGGTGCCAAGTTTCCTGTAGCTAGAGGCAGAAGAGGGATGGAGAAGAGACAAATAACTGTTTTCTGTTCCCATGTTGTAAGAGGGTTGCAGCACCGTAGGAGATGTGGCCCTTGCACTTTCAGGCACAGGTCTGGTACTGTGATTATTGCTCTCCAAGCAAAGAGCAAAAGCAGGGACCCAGCTCCATTGCTGGCTGCTCAGTCTCTCCCTGGACACTGCAATGCCCAGGGCTTCAGGCAAAGCCACATGGTAGCCCCAGCTGTGCCAGCTAGTTTGCCCTTTGTTTTCATGAGGTCTTCACACAGGTAAAGAATCATATCAGACTACATCTTCTACAGATCTGCTGGTGCTTTGTCTTTCTGCATGGCACTTGCATGTTTAGGCAAAAAAGCTTAAAGAGAATACACAGTTTTTCTTCTATAAAAGCTTAAATAATAGGTCCCAGATGTTTCTGAGTGATTAAGACATTTTCTGCTGCATTGTAAGGACAGGAATAGTGCAAAGCATTTTACAGTACAAGGCAAAACTAAGGTCCCAGCCTTGTAGCTAGGGTTCCAGCACTCACGTGGCTCTGTGAGCTCACAAGAGTCCCAATGGCTCCAGACCCGGCTCTGGGCAGGGAGTGGATACCTGCCTCAGGACAAAATTTGGCTTCAGTTCTCTGCCTTAAGAAGACAGAAATGAGGACCAAGATGAAGATGATGTAAAGGAAAGTGAACCCACAAGCTGTGTTGATTGAAGCCCTGGGACTTATAGAAAAGAAGTGACTGATAGGAGCAAGAAGATCAGCAATGGGAAGAATAAATAATGTAATCACAGTGAGGCTGGGATCTACAAACCACACCCAGCTGCCAGAGCAGTATTAGCCATTCATTCAGTCTTTTGCATCAAAGGGTAATTAATTTCCATTTGTGTTTTCTGAACCCAAACCTCACTAAGGTTGGTGAGGTTTGGGTTTTCTGAACCCAAACCCCACTAAGGTTGGTGATCAGCAGAGTCTTGAGGGGAATGTGTGTCACAGGTGGGAAGAACTTGGTTCGTGAACAAGGCCAGCAGCACCAAGGGCATCTGACCCCAGTCCTCAGTCTCTTGTCTTAAAATTCAATTTAATTTCTCCAAGAGCAGCTTGAAAAGAAACCCAGCAAGAGGTTTTAACACTGTTGTTATACAGCCTTCAAGCTGTTTAGTTTTCAGAATTTATTGTGTGAGGAAGGGGAAGATTAGGTACTGGCAGTCAGCCCTCACCCTGACACAAAAATGTTGTTATCAGTGCTTTTAAGCAGGCTAATTGATCACTTGTTAACAGTGGCCCTGACCATCAAGGTCTGGGAGAGGCAAATTTTTTAAAATGCTGGCTGCTGTTTGATATTTTAAATTTTGGTAGATAAAGCAAATTTGCCCATGACACGGGGTTTAACATGGTTTTGTTTTGAAAAGAGCTGCAGGATTATCGGTGACCTCCAGGGGTCAGACCATGGTCATTTTTTCATGTAGTCTGAAAGGGACAAACCTCATTAACACACAGTCCAGGCAGCTTCTACCCGGATGTTAAATTAATGATGATGTGGAGGCAAGAGTGCTATCTGCAAAAAGGCATGCTATCATTTCCTCAGATTTGTAGTTTCCTTTACTATCTTCTTCACGATTTTCTTTAGCCTGCACACATGTGGCAGAATCTTCAGAGGATATTTTAAAGTTGAGTTTGCACTCTTGTGCTGTCTCTTTGTCAAGTTTAAGGAAGATTGAAAGTTTAAGGAAGACTGAAAGTTTCAATTAGTGGTGGTTTTGCTCCCCTTCCCTCACTACTTCTAATTATCTGAATTGTCAAGTTTGGGATCCTTCAGGAGGGGAGAGTCTTAGCAACTTGCTTACATTCAACTCTCCAGGCATAATCAAATGTTGGGTTTGCTGTATCTTTTACATGTTATTGTTTGACACAAAACAGTAGTCATTCAAGTTGAAAGCAGTGGCTTGAAGACAAACAGAAAATAAGAGCTGTAAACTGGCCTAAATTCCTCTTGACTCCTGGGTCATCCCACCAGCCTCCAGGTGCCATGGGTTGTTTACATTAGACTTAAAAAATGAAGATGAGAGCTTGCAGGGCTCTATCTTTGCATCTGCAACAGTGTTTGACCCAGTCTGAAGCCTCTGTTCCCTAGAGAGAGAAAGGAGAGTGCTTAATAATGCTAGTGGCTGCCTTACACTGCTGTGCCTGTGTGACAAAATGTCTGAAAACCACTAAAACCTTGACAGGATTATACTCAGATGAATCTTATGATAGGAGAGGCCAAGGAGTTGTTCTCCTGCAGTCAGCACTGCCAGCTGCATACAGAGTTTGATTTTTATGCTTGAAGAGGGAAGGTGAGAGGCATGGGGCAGGGATGAATATGCAGAAGTCTGTCCTGTTGTTTCGGGAGCTGGTGAGAAGTGCACAGTTTGGGATCAGTGGCCCTCCTTCTCAGTTGCTGCTGGCTACACAGGTGTGATACAACAGAAAGGTCTCACCCCTGTCAAAGCCTCATGGAGCCTAAATCAAGGAAGAAGGTTAATTCACACAGTTGCAGAGAGGGTTAACAACTCACCTTTGCAGACGAAGTAGGAGTAGGAAGAGAAGGCAAAGGAAAATCAGTTAGAGAGGTAAAGAGAGAGAAGGGAGGGTGTGACTGGTGTTGGGTACTGGGATATTGCAAGGAGGGAGGTGGAGGCAATATGGGGACAGGAGGTGAGATAGAGAAAGAACAGATTAAAGAAGAGATCAAGCTTAGATGGACCAGAAGCAGGAAAGTCAGCATCTGTGGGGCCTTGTTCTCTGTTGCAAGATTATTCACCTAAGGAAAAGTACCCCTGCAGCTCCCTGCTCTTCACAGCAAGGGACAGCACAAGGAGCCTGGCTACTCCCCTGCTGATGACTCACTTAAAGGTCACAGTGATTCCACCTCCAAATGTAATAGGCCTGAGAGGTTATCTGGACCATCCCTCTCATGTTCTGGCTGGAATGGAAAACATTCATTGGTATGCCTGTTTTCTCAGATAATGTTTGAAAAGTTCTGTTAAATACACACCAAATATCCATTAGTGGAATGCTGTATTTGCTGAGCTGTGCTCTTTCAAGAGTCAGTTACCAGTCTGCAGCCTGAGTGGAGACCTTTGTGAGTCATTCTGATGCAGTGTGTACCTACAAGATCACAGGGGTGCTATGATCTTGTACCTACAAGATCATAGCACCTACAAGATCATAGGGGTGCTATAGGTTGGCTATTTCTTTGGTTTTTATATATTGTTAAAAGTTTCTTGATTGAAAATCCAGGGCCATGGCCAGAAACTCAAGCCATCTCTCAAAACACAAATGCTTTAAAGCTTGCTCGATTTACATGGTACAAAAGGGTACACAAAAATATATTAATAAACAGAATAAAGAAGTGCACTTCCATCTGCCAGGCTGTTTGTGTGTATCACGTCTCTTATATCAGGGCATAAACAATCCTGCACGGAAACAGGGGTGTGGTATTCACATGCCCTCTGAACAGAGAGAAGCTGAGAAAAGAATTATCAAAACAATTCTTATCTCATTTGCTGCTCCTGTTGTTGTGCCCATGAGGAATGTTCTGGAAATTGTTTACCCAAGGTGATTGTTTGATTGGATCCTGGTGATGGTGTTTGATTCATTGACCAATTGGATCCACGTGTGTGTGTGAGGACTGTCAGGCAGAGAGTCATGGGTTTTCTAGTTAGTTAGTAGTTAGTAGCAATTATTCTTTAGTATTCTTTGTAGTATAGTTATAATGTAATATAATATAGTTTTAATAAAGCGAGTGTTCAGCATTCTGAAGCCTTGGAGTCAGATGCCAATCATTCACAGATATTGGGGTTGCCCTGCGTTACTATACAGGGGCTCCTTTTTCAATAGGGGATTTTCCACCAGAGCTCTGCAAGACTGTGTGTACTTGTAGTGCTCTTTCTGAACAAGGACTGGCAACAACAGTTGCTAGCAAGCTTGAACAGCTTTGTCAAGGGCGGGTATTTATGTTGCAACCTCTAAGAAGAAAAATGTTACAGCAATGTATGAGAAAAAAAGTTGCAATTACTCTGTCAAACTTGTGCACACACAACAGACTATGTGATTGAAACTGCAGGGTATTTCAAGATGTAATAACTGTCCTTGGTTCTGGAAGACTGGTTGCAAATTTTCTTTTTAGTTCACCGTCTTAAACACAGATATGAAATGGACCAAAACCAGAGAGATGCAGACAAAAAATTGGTGACCAGGAGACACCCCACTCACTAAGGTGCCATTAAAAAATACAGATGGTAACTACAATACTTGCTTTGGTGAATATATGCTCATTACAGTACATTGATTTCTGTGTCTCACTGGACCTCATGACAAACACTGGATATCTGAAGTCTTTTGGGAAGCTCATAAATCACTGAGTGCTGTATTCTACTTGTGAGTCAGCTCTTAACATTGTCCCCCCAGGCCCATCATTATACCTTTGGAAAGACAGATTCTTGATTCCAAAGTCATGTACTTAACCTTTTGTTTAGCATATCCAAACACTTCAGCATCACAGTGCTTTTACATTTTGGGAAGGGTTATTTATAGCGTTCCAAACTGGGCAAATCTTTGTCTGACAGTTAATATTTGTTTTCTTTAAGGAAACATGCTCACAACCAGCTGAATGACAAATAGCAAAGAACTTCTCTACATGCAGATAAAAGTCAAGCTCAGCTCTACAAATGCAAGTTTTTTTTCTCTGGACAATCAGCTCAGTCTAACTATACACATTGTGAAAATACCCCAGATATCAGAGTGACTAGCAATAGACTGAAAATGAAGGTGAGGAGGGGTTCAAGTGAGGAGATTCTGTTCTGCATCCTGGCAGTAACTTGCTATGGGGCAATAGACAAGTCACTTCACCCCAGCACAACCCTTCTCAATCCACCTCCCTCTTGCTTGGACTTTCCTGGGCTCTGTCTCCTGTTTAACACAAATGGCCCCTGTACCTCTTGTGGGAATAAAGCTGACACCATTCATCCTTCTAAAAACAGTTTTTAGGCAAAGAGGAGATGTGACTGGAGGCACAGGCAGGTGGTTGTGCTGCAAGCTCCTTCCACTTCCTCATTTGGTGACTGCAGACACTCACAGAGTCCTAGAATCACTGAGGTTGTAAAAGGCCTTTAAGATCATTGAATCCAATGATAAATTTAAGATGGCCAAGTCCACCACTAAACCTAAGCACCACATCTACACAAATACCTCCAGTACCTCATCCATTCAAGGTCTCAGTGTGACAGAAGAAAGAACATGTTCTATTCTCATTTGTATGTCCTTAATTTTATGGAGAAGAAATTTTGATTCCTACCCTACTTGCAGGTATCACAAGGGGAATATTTGCAGATAACTTCACACAGGCCTCCTTCAAACTAACCTCAAATAACGGAATTCCTTGCAGAGAACAGTCTTCTGTTGCACTGAGGACAATTATGCAGCCCTGCTTGGAGAGGAGAGTGGAAAGTTCTGCTGTCCTTGCTACAGTCTGCTACTCAGGGATGACCTTAATAGGGATGTTACAGGGATTAAAACATGAAAGGATAGCTCTAACTGAGACACTGATAGAAGCAGACAGCAGTCTGAAGGGGTGACAGAGAGGCAGAAGCTTAGTCAACAGAGCAGAGATTTAGGAGAATTCCCATCAGGGGTAGGAGGATGTTACAATTTAAAATGAGGTGATGCAGCCATCAGCTGAAACTTATTCTGGTATAGTGATCAGGACAGCTCTATCAGTAGATCTGTCACAGTTCAGGGTAAGGAACTGTTGAGACAGTGAGGATGAAATGTAATGTCTTGAGCATTGAGATAGGAATGCTGCAAGAATGGAGATAAGGAGAAATCATCTGTGTGATGATGTCTCTTCTCATACAAAAATCTCTTCTAGTCTTAGAGACTTTGATGGTCAAAGTCATTGGCTTACTAGTGAAAACTTGGTAAAAAATATTGGAAAACCCTAATGGATCAAGGGAGAATTAGACTGGATGAAGAAAAATGTCCATAAAGAAGAATGAGGACAGGAAGTATTTAAAATTAATTCCAGCAGAACATCTCATGTGATACTGGAGGCTGAATGTGCTTCATTCATGTGAGAGACTCAGGTGGATCTTCCATGACTGAGTTGTCCAATTTTAGTGTGTGGAACACTTCTACAACACTCCCTCAGACAGGGCTTCATCCTTGGTGCAGCTTTTCTGTCTGGGAGGCTGCTTTAGAGGTGGGATGGCTGCAGAAGTGACCTGTGGAATTACTTAAGTTTTACAGTGGAGGTCAGATTACAGCTTTTCAGTACATTCTTAAAAACCTTCCATTTGAGCAAAAGATCTTTGTTTTTAGAATAACTAAATGGAGAAATAGGGACTGAAAACAACAACTTTTGGTTGCCTCTGGTGAAGTGACAAGTGCAGAACTTTAATGAGGGCATTTGGGGGGCACACAAGCTTGTTTTAGCTTCAGATGAGTTTATGACAGCAACTGCTCCAGTGAAAAACAATTAGGCAGTTGAGCAAAATTTTCCTTGTGACAAAGTGTCTGAAAAGTACTGAAACCTTAACAGGATTATACTCAGATGAATCTTATGATAGGGACCTCTCATATATGAGACCTCAGTAAAGATTTTTCTGTCTTCCCAATTTTTGATGTTTTAAGCAGATTTACGCTGCTGTCATCCCTCTGAGCATGGCTGTGTGCCTCCTCCAGCAGAACAGCTTACACACAGCAGCCTGTCCTCTAATCCTGCAAGGTTCTCAGAGGCCTGCTGAGAGAGAAAATGACTTGTGACTACTTTTGCTCACAACTACCAGTGGAAAATACAGCACCAGCCCAACTACAGTTGAGCCTACAAAGCTGCAAAAACGAGCACCCTGTCTCTTCCCGGGACGGTGCCTGAACTTGGTGATGTTTGTGATATTCACATGCCCTCTGAAGAGAGAGAAGGTCTAGCAGAGAAAAGAATGATCAAAAAAAATTCTTATCTCATTTGCTGGTCCTGTTGTGCTCGTGTGGAATATGTTCTGGAGATTGTTCACCCAAGGTGATCACTTGATTGGATTCTGGTGGAATTGTTTATGTTAATTAGCCTATCAGGTTCAAGCTGTCTCGGGACTGTCAGCACGAGTTTTCTTTAGTATCTTTTAGTATTCTTTAGGATTCTTTGTAGCAAGTATAATATAGTATAATAAAGTCATTAATTAGCCTTCTGATAAGGACTCTATCATGGAGTTCCGCACATCATTCTTCCCAGACATTGGGAGCACCTTGCAAATCCAGTAAGTGGTGACCCCTGACGTTGGCTGTACCCTAGGCTGAAGAACGAGGACCCTGATTATTTCGGTGGAGTTCGCAGCCAAGGCTGAACACGAGAGGATCTGCTGAATCCTCTCAGAAGGCACGTCCGGAGACCCTTTGTGGAGTCGCGGGACGGAAGACGCCGCTGGGACCCTTGCTAGGATCCTGCGGAGCCCCGAGCAGCCTGCTTGCAACCGGACACTGCTGCCTGCTTTCCCCAGAAAGGTACAGCTGACCTTTCCCACGTCTCCCTAGAGAGGAGACCCTATATTTTCCAGCCATATTTTGGCCCTGTAGCCTTAGAGGCTGGGGTGGGGAAAGCTCTTCTGACAGTAGCGCTGCCCCGACTTGAGGTAGCCTTGACTTTGGGAAGAGATGTCTGTAGATTTGAGCACTCGATTTTCTTGGGGAGAACGACTCACTTTGGAACTGTGGAGGCTTCTGCTTTGTGACCACAGGGTTTCTGTGTCCACTGAAGCACTCCATGACTTTTTCGAATGGCCAAGAGGTCATGGCTTCTCCCTGGGCATGGGTCCTACCCATGATCCACGGGCCTGGGACGCCCTGGGTGTTTATCGTTTGGGGGAGTTCGACCAGACTGAGTTCGACTGGGAAAATCCATCGGCAACTACCGACCTGGGTGGTGCTTTTCAGATTTGTGAGGGGGAAGGACGTCCCTTTGAAAAGTGTTTTCTACTCGGTTGGCACCTCCGGCTTGGAGGCGTCTCCCCCCGCGCAGGTGGCCATCAACCACCCCCCCCCCCCCCCCAGCCAGCAGGAGAAAAATCCGTTCAAGGACAGAAACTGCTGGCTCCCATCCCCCCTGCACTGCACAGGTGGTTTTACCCACGGCTCAGAAGCAGCTTTTTTCAGTTCCTCTGGAGCATGCGCAGAAGGGGCTATCTCCACGCCCTCTTCCTTTCCCCGTGAAGCGTGTGAGCTAGCAGAGGAGGGACCGCCACCTCCTCCTCTGTCCTCCCCGGTACCGGGAGAAGCCCCTCGCCGCTCCGGCGGCCCCGCCTCCTGCGCCGCCTGTCATTACCACGGCGGCGGTTGGCAGCTCTGCACTGGAGAGTGCATCCAGTGCCGTGCAGCCGGCAATTAAATTCATGACATCGGTGCCCGCAGCGCCGGCGGAGGATGCCGCCCTCGCCGCCCCCGGCGGCGGTCCCGTCGCCTTCAGAGGGTCCGTCCTCTGTATTAGCGTCTGCGTCGGAGCCTGTGACCAACCCAGCACCACCTCTGAGTTCGTCACACTGTCCCGAGCCGTGCTCTCCTGAGGCGGCGGCTGGGACGCCGACAGGAGATGTCAGCCTGTCCCCCCAGCGGGGGAGGCGCGGCTCAATTGCTCATAGCCGGTGCCTCCAGGCTGAGAATTCTGAAACTCTGTGGTTCTCTGGGGAACAGCATTTTTCTCGGGCGGACACTTGCTTGGCTGGGGCGACCCCTAGCCTGGTGGGGTGCCCGCGGGGGCTTGGGGCGCCTCGTTCCCGCCCGCTCCCGTCTGCGGGGTGGGAGAGGTGGTTTCTGAGAGCGCTGCCGCTGGTCTCATGCTTGGGGAGAAAGGGGGTGGCGCCGTGAATCAGAGAGCTGGGCAACAATCGCTTGTATCGTGGGGGAGGGAGGCAAATGAGACGGTGAGGATCACTCGTTTGTCTTGGGCAGGCATGGGTGGTGTCATAAACCCCAAATTCAGGATGAAAATTCATATTCCCAGGCAAACCTCTCCTCCCGTTCTGGCAGGGGAGGGGTGAGATGCCGGAGGAGTTGCTGGGATGTTGGCAGCATGGTGGGGGCGGACTGTGAGAAAAAGGACCCTGCCCCGCGAGCTGGGTCTGGGCCGGGTCTGGGTGCTTTGGCTCGCCCACCGGGGCCAGGGCTTCCACCCCACTTGCTGCCCCAGGGTCCCACTGTTGCTTCTGGCCTTATTTATAATAGTTATTAGTGACTTTCTTTAGCAAGTTCTCTGTTTCAGGATTTGGCAGTTCTCTGTTTCAGGACCAAGAAGGACCTTCAGCGATACCAAAGATCAATATCTCCAGCCAATGGACCTTCTGAAACTCAGCTGTTTGGTCTTCAAACAATGAGCATTCTGTGCATTGTTGTTTGGGTTTCTTATATTGTAAACCTTGTTTTAGTGATTTGATAGTAGTAGATGTTCTACAGGTAAAGAATCTTCTTGATCATTCCATGTCAGCACTTGATTGAGGTTTTTATTGGCAATGGATAAACCTCTCAAGATGTGTTTGTTCTCTCTTCTGCAAGGGCCCAGCAGAATTGCAAACACAACTCCTTTTCTTTCTATTATAGTAAATGGGGAGATGTGGTATTCACATGCCCTCTGAACAGAGAGAACCTGTGAGAGAAGCAGAGAAAAGAATGATCAAAACAATTATCTCATTTGCTGCTCCTGTTGTTGTGCTTGAGTGGAATGTGTTCTGGAGATTGTTCACCCAAGGTGATCACTTGATTGGATTCTGGTGGAATTGTTTATGTTAATTAGCTTATCAGGTCCAAGCTGTGTCGACACTGTCAGCAGATAGTCACGAGTTTTCTTTAGTATCTTTTAGGAT
Source organism: Molothrus ater (assembly GCF_012460135.2). Lineage (NCBI taxonomy): Eukaryota > Metazoa > Chordata > Aves > Passeriformes > Icteridae > Molothrus > Molothrus ater. The sequence continues at coordinate 53,655,719 of NC_050482.2, read as the reverse complement.
TCTTTGTAGCAAGTATAATATAATATAATAAAGTCATTAATTAGCCTTCTGATGATGGAGTTCTGCACATCATTCTCCAGATGTTGGGAGCACCTTGCAAATCCGATAGATGTTTGTGGAGGGCAAATAGAGACCAGCTGAGTTACTGCAGACTTCTTTTGACTGTCAGTGAGATCAGCATCTCGCATTCAACTGAAAATCTGTTGTGCTTTGCCTTCCTTGTAATTTTCAGTTATCTGTACCAACAACTGATGAGAGCACTCAAAGAGCCTGCTTGGAAAGCTGATATTGTATCTCAGAGGAAGCACTTACGAGATGTGGTATCCCAGCAGAGATCCTGGGATAAGCAGTTCCAGTAAAATGTATCCCCGCCTTGACGGCAAGCAATGGATATACGGCAGGCCGGGGGTTTGCCCATTAGTTTCCTCAAGTGCCACATAAGATTTCAGGGTGAATTCTAGGTTTTGTTCTTGAGCCAGTAAATTGCAATTTGAGGGTCTTGCAGAGATGGAAAGGAGAAGTCTGCCACTAACACAAAGCAGTCAGACTTCCCTGTGCATTTCCCAGGTAAGACTGAAGGAACCAGTCTATGTCTCACTCAAAGCTGGCAGAGCTAACACCTCACTCACTGGGAAGAAACAGTCCTAAATCAGTATCTTTATGTAAAAAATCCCCACCCCACCTCATTGTGAGAAATCGCTACTCACTTTTCATAGTTTAGGAAGGTTTATTAAACCTTATCAAAAATACAACAGAAGCCTGAATAAACAAAAAAGGTTACAACACTGGGAACAAAAGATTTTCCCTGCCATGTGCTCAGCTCCCTCACAATGGAGGTTTTCCCCTTTTTAACCCTTTATCCCCTCCCAAAGTTCTGTCCATCAACCCCTTCTTTGCTGTCCAGAGATCTCTTCCTCAAATCCTGATTGGAGGTCAAATGTTGCCATAGTGACAAGCCAGCCCTCCCAGATGTCCCAACTCTGGCTGTCTCTTGATAGCTCCGTGAGGGGTTAAAACATAACTATAAACCTATAAAACTTTTCTTAAAAAAAAATTATATATATTATTTATCTATTATTGTGAGAGTCAATCATCACATTACTCATCTATTGCATAATTTAACTGTCAAAAGCTTTTACAATCCTGCTCAAGTGTGAACTGTACTATCCATTGGTTAGTCAAAGGAAATGGCATGTATTTTAGAGATTCCATTGTCCTTCGTTCCTGCATTTATTTGCTTTCCTCTGCAAAGCCCTGGAAGAGATGGATAGCTTGACTATCCATAGCTGACTTCTGAACTTGAAGGTAACTTTTTGAGTTGCATCTCATGTTGGAGGAAAAGCATGCAAAGAGGAGCAGAAAAGATTTCAAAGATTTTGTGCAGTGGAGATTAGCAGCAAACCATTGATTACGTGCAAAGGAATTAATAACAGATAGATGGGCTTTTTATTTTACTATTTCTTTCCAAGTTGAGCTATTGATCTGATATGAATAGCTTTTGCAGAACAATTTCAACCCACGTAACCAACTAGGATTTTACAATCTTTGTACAAAGATATTTTAAAAGATTAACACAGCTCTGGTAGGATACGTTTGTATGCTGGGATAACAAGGCTCTTTGGAAGGTTTTGGAAACTTCTTCCCAAGCACCCATCAAATTACCTCCAAATTCTTATTATTTAGAGAGCAAATTAAGTGCACACTATAGATTGTAACAAAGCTGTGCTCCCTGACCCGAAGATTTTACAAGTCTGAGACTTTGATCTAGTACCTACTTAAATCTGTGGAGTCTTTGCCTTGATTTCAGTGTGGGTTGAGTCAGATCCTCGTATTTAATGCGACTTAGCAACAGTTCTTGCTACACTCCAGTACACCCAGTTAGCTCACAGCAAACCCATGAGCAGTTCCCTGCAATGGTGCTGATAAATGCAATGGGGACCTTCACTTAGGAGTGAGTGAGCTCTTACCAATGAGGCCAATGCAGCCCTGCTGGGTGAGAGGACAGGTGGTGATGACCACGATGATCGTGGTGGTTTGCTCCTGGCTTTTTAGCACTAGGAGCAGCATGCATGGCTGAAAACCACACTAGGCTAAAATTCCTTCCCTGTGCTCTTTGCCTGAATGTGAGCTGTGCAGCCAGCTCCTGTGGAAAATCTCTGAGGACAGGATTCCCTCCACATTCTGCCACAGCCACCTTCCAAGTGAAAGCTGTGCATACACAGTCTTTGTCCCAATTTATTTAGCTACTTTGACTCACTTACCAGCTTAACAGAGTGAGGGGAATTTACAGCCACTTTTCAGCTACCACAGCACCAGGCCTGCCAGCATCCAGCCTGTCACGGATGCTTGTGTATGCTTGTTTGGAAAGCTGCTTGTGTGTATATTGCTTCAATGCAAATGTTTTAGGCCTCAGTGCAGCAAAGTAATCAAGAATATGCTTGACTTTAGGTCCATGAATGATCTCTGAATCTGGGCCTTTGTACTCAGAACAAAACCCTTTAAATAAAGGCTGCTTGAAAAAGCAGCCCAGCTTTTTTTGAACAGCCCTCCAATAACAAACCCAAGAGCATTTGCATGGGTTGAAACAAAAGTTGGATAAGGAGGTTGATTCACAGTCTGGCTTCTGGAGACATTTTATAAATAGCTGCAAGAAAAACACAGGAGTTTTTTATTATTATTATTATTTGATAAAACATGTTGACAGAATCCTTTTCAGGACTGTAACTTGGGGGCAGCATGTCTTTTTGGACAGCAGACACATGGCAAGCAATTTATTTGCTGAAGAAAGCCAGATGCTCTGTGTCCTTGGCAGGCGATTTGTAAGATTTAGGAAAATCTTACATGTGACTAGAGTGTGGTAAATAAGTAAAATAAATAAATAAAGAAGTCACATTGCCCACAAGAAACTCTTCTATCCTTTTTGGCAGGACAGCTGGTTTTCAGCTACTTCTCCCCACAGTGTGACTGACAAGGAAGAGCAGGCCACCTGAGGGGAGAAGTGTTTCTTGTTTGTCAGCCACTGCCCTCTCAGCACTGTGCTGCTGCATGAAGCCTCTGTGGACTTCCACAGCATGTCCTAGGCAAGATTTATGGTCACAGTGATGATGGGTTGAGAGGGTGAAAGGCACATACAAAAGCCAGTACAAAGGAGAGGAACATATGTGTTGAGCATCCTCCATCAAGCAGTTGTCCAGCCTCCCTTTGAAGCTGTTCTGCAGCAAGCAGACACCTCTGGCAAACCTAGGATGGATAATAACCCAGAGATCAAGGAGAGGAAAACGGGAAATACAGTATGTCTCCTACATGTAGGGCTCGATCCATAGCTGATGCAGACTGGCATCATGCCATTGGGAGAAGACTCTCTGTATAGACTGAGACCAGCTGAACACCAGAATTTCCAATAAAATAAAGTAGTTCTGTGAATAAACAAAATATTAGCGGAGGAAAAAACAGACATGATAAAGTTTGTGTTGTTTATCCTTCACACAGCTGGTCTTTTCTTAATTTTTCTTCAGCAGATGTTTGTGCTGGCACAGCTTAGAGATCAAAATATTGTACTGCTTTCAAGCCATATCAGGGAGAAGGCAGGAGTGCTGTAAAATATCCCCTGGGCCACTGGAGTTTATGAACCAATGAGCTAGAGAGACCATGCAACAGATTTTTGAATGTCTGTCTGAAGCCTCTGAATTCTGTATGCTCTTACCCCCACTGTCCCTCCAATTATAACATTATTCTCTCCTGTGTACACTTTATAGGTGACTGTATCCAAACACCTTCCAGTAATGCACTGCCATGGTGGCAGTATTGATTACTCAGTGTTATTCTCTTTCCTTCCCTCCCATAAGAGACTTTTGGGTTCAGTGAAGGTGTCAAAGGAAGTGAGAGGACTCAAAGTAAAAGGGAAACTGTCCCCTATCGTGGGGCTGCTCTTTCATACTACTCTTCTTTCCCTTTTGTGCTAGTACAGGCAGCAAGGAGAATTGAATTACCTTAGTGTCATCATATGAAGGTAAACCAGAAATATTTTTATAATTGGTTTTACTATTTGAATAACATGTAGAGGATCCTGAAATATTTTTGATTTAAACAAATAATTCCCTTCCCTGCCCCGACAGCTAAAGTCACTATGGATAAAAGAGAGAGTGACATACATATGATGCCTTATATGGTGAGCAGCAGAGTTGCTCAATGCTGCCTAAATTTCCCTAAAGCACAGGAATTCAGCAGAAAAACGTAGGTGGCCATCCCAATGTGATTTGAGCCTCTTTCTGAGGAAGCTCTGACTGCCTCCACTCCTTCAAATAAGAGATCTAATCTGACATTCCAATCCCTGTGTGTGGGTGGAGACCTCCCTGTACCTCTTCTGGTTTGGCAGGGTCAATGTGTGACCTCTCACAGCTCGAGGATGACAACAGATGAGTAAAGGCAATGAGTGCTACAAATGTGTGGGAGGGAGAGGCCAGTGGCTGAAGCCCTTGGAAAGACCTTCATTTTTTGAACGTTCTATTTTTAATGACTGTAATATTCTATTAGTGTTCAGCGGAGATATAATTAGGACATTGTTTCTATTTTGAGATTGTTTTTGTCTGAGTATTGATTTGGATTGCAAACCACTTCTTTGGCAAACTCCTGCTTTTCTGTATTATGAGGCAGCAGTCCTTGGCTGTACCTAATGAGATTAGGGTCAGCATTGACTGGACATGTTCACCCCACCAGCTCCAACTAGGCACTTGGTGGGATTTTGGGGAGACTGACACCATTTTGTCTGAATCTTAAGTGTTTTCAGTTGCTGGAACCTAAGGCTGGGGATTATGCAGCAACAGATAAAAGAATACAAATAGTCAGATGTTGGGATTTTGAAGTGTGTTTAATGCAACACTTAAAAAATATGTATGCTATTTCATCATTTTCTCTGATTTGTCCACGACTAATCTGGTGTGGGCAGTGTTTTCTTTAACTGTCTCCCAATAAAACCACTCTGCATAATCATGCACCAGACTATTTATTCCTGGGAATGGCTTGCATCACACATGAAAGAATGTAATAATGATACTTGGATGGAGTACTGTTATTTATGGAGGAAAAGGTCGTGTTCTGTGCCTGCATCGGCAGTGGGTGGCTGCAGCCTTGGTGTTGGAGTGCTGTGCTGCCAGTGGATAGGGAAGTGTGCCTCACAGCCGGTTGCTTTTGTCATTGGGGCAGAGCTAGGGCATCATGCTCCTCAGTTCAGGCTTTGTTATTTCAATCACTCTGTGAACAAAACTCCTGCCATTTCCTTCTGATAAATAGTGAAAAAGCCAGTGCAAGCTAACAGGAATGGGGAAGTGAGTGAGTGAGTTTATCATACTGCTGGTATATATTGGTATCCCCATGTCTTCTGTTATGCAAGGGAGAAATTGGTGGCTGATTTTTGGTTTTATTTCTGGAAAGTGATCATTTTTAATCCCCAGTCCTTCTTCCTTTTCATCCAGCTCCCATATTACTTGCCAAGTTTGCCTTTCAGACATTCTAGGAACACCCTCCTGGCTGCAGGAAACTGCAGGGCTGCCAGCCATGCTCTGCTCTGCCTTGTACCCAGCTGGGAGCTCATCTCCCACCATCCTGCTCAGCTGGGTGCTCCCTGGCTCTGCAAAGCAAAACAAGGATGTCGTTCTGCTCCTCCTGCCTTTGCATCTCTTTATACCTAATCACTATCACCATGATTCTGTTTCCTTTTGACTAGGCCTCTAAACTGAACTTCAGCCTTTTCATTTGACTATTCCACTCATGTACATTTATAACACAGGATATCTGATACGCACCATCTCTTATATATCTGATACGCACCATAGAGACACACCATCTCTTTCCTCCTGGTTATTTTTAATTGATTTTTTTTTTTTTTAAGAAAATGAGCAAACACATCAAAGGAGATACTGTGCAGTTTAAGCTTTAGGAAAAGTTCAGGTAGCAAGAAGAACAGAGAGCTCAGTCTTTAAAAAGCTTTAAAAAAAGGAAAAATAGAAAATGTTTACCCTTCTAGAAGTGCTGTATGTCAGTTGTGCTGTGTTGTGGACAGAACAGCAGGTCTTTTGGAAAAAAAATAGCAATGTGGAATTCTTTGTTTACAGGGCATTGCCAAGCCTGGATTAAATGTGGTAAATGGAGAAGGGTAGAGGATTTCTGTTTCATTCCCTATGCTCACTGTTGTCACTGCCAGTCGTGTTGGCAGAGTGCTGCCACTGACAGGAAGGAGTCTACTGGTCACAGTCTTTTCTTGTTTGCAATCCCTTTTTTGCATTTTGGAATTGACTGTTGTGACTCCATTGGCTGTTCAGTGCCAACAAAACAGCAAAAATTAATGCACATATGGTTGCTGGAGTAAGCATGGTGGCTACTGAATACTCAGGGAAAGAAATTTTTTTACAAAGTCACTCTTATAAGTGAAAATGAACTTCTGGGGAAGAATTGATCATCCCAGTTATCATCTGCGGGGATGAAAAAAACCATGCTTGGTCTTGAGCTCTGAACTGACTTACACATTTTTGTGTGTGTGTGGTCTAGACTTCTGTGCAATTCAGTCATAGCCTAGCCTTGATTTTCCCATTGTTCTACATTTAAGGCATGCTCAGAGCTTTCCAATCTTTTTGCCTTTCCTCAGCAATATTTGTAACTTACTACCTAAAAAATAATAAAAATTTTAGAGTCCGTTTTCATCTCTCCTTCACTTCTAGGTGACCTGATGGAGTACAGTCTTGCCATCACCTTATAAATCAGCTGTTTCAGAGGGGGGGAAAGGGACTGTGCAGATAATTACTCTGAAAAACTTGAAATTATCTATGCCTGAAGCAGCTGGAAAGACTGCTAATGCAGTAGAATATTTTGTGTAAGAGAAGCAGTGAAAGATTGCACATATCTTTTCTCCTCTTCCCAAACATTTGCAGGTGCTTGTCAACAGAGAAGTGACATCTTGGAGCTGTCGTGCATCCACATGGGGCCACTGGCCACTGAGAAGTCCTCTGAAGTGTGACAGCCCTTCGGAAATCTCAGGCAGGGAAGGGGGTGCCCCTTTGGTTCCTGCTGTTAGAGCTTTTCAAGGTAACAAACCCTATCTGGCCCCAGCCCCATGCGGGAGTGGTGGGGCTGGGGCCAGATGTCTGGATCCACCTGGCACGCCATCCTTTTGCCCAGCTCCATGTGCTGCCCCTCCGCTTCTCTTTGAACTTTGATCTTACTTTCTCTTTATTTTCTCAGTGATTGAGTTAAGGGTGAGGATTTGAGCTAGGTGGTTTAAATTCAAGCCATATGAGACAGAAGTGATTTTCTTGGACAGGAAAAATAATCTTGGAGAGTTTATAGGACTTACAATTGCTCTGTATTTTCATGGAGTATGAACACAATTTGTCTCTCTACTTCTCAATCTCAATGTCTTATTGGATCTTATTGGATTAGCTTGTTGTTCTTGGAATTTCCATGTACTGGCGTGGGCTCAGCAAACCTTTTTTTCGTATTTGGTTGGCCTGGAGATTGTAGTCTTTCTTTGAAAATATGAAATTGCTTGTACAGATGATCCCTGCTTATCTCGTTCTCCTAATTGTGTTCAATACAATTACATGTCTCTCCATCCATGCTTCAGTCCTCCTTGGACCCAGGCTGACCTAAGCTAAACAACTATCCACAAGGAAGATGCTATTAATACTCTGGACAAGTATATTAATATTAATATACTATTAATATTGGCTGGACAAGCACAACCATCCACAGGAAGATGCTATTAATACTCCTGTCATGTGCTTACTAGCAACAGTTCCATAAAAAACTGGACACTGGCAAGTGAAGAACCTGCCGAAATCAAGAATGGTGTGGTAGTAGGACTCTTTGGGATTTTTATGAAGAATTAAGAAGAAACCTCTGAAGAACCTTTCAGCTTTCTAGGTATCATGGTGAAGAAGCATCTGATCATCTTACTAGACAATTCTATGCTCTTATACTGCATACCTTAAATGAGACACCAGTCCTGCATAGCTGCAGCAATGTCCTCCCCCTATGCCTTGCACAGAAGTCAGACCCTGCTAAAACCCAGATATTCATATTCCCATTAAAATCTGAACAAGGGTTTTTCCATCAACAGTTTCAGACTATCAGTCTCAGCTGTGAATGAAAAATTCATCAGGCAAAGGCTAAAGAAGTCACACCTGTCAGCCTGACACACTGTTTATCTTGAAGACTTTACTTCAGAGTATTTGTTTTCCTTCCTGCCATCTATGAGGTTATGCAGTAATTTAAGTGTGCTCATGCACAGCTTTCATGAGCCAACCTTAATTGCACAGCAATGTGCCATAAAAACAAAGATTAGGCATTATTATCTAGGAACCAATTTTACATTTTTCTCCTCTGACTTGAACTGTTTAAAATACAGGGCACTATCTAATTTTGGCTGTACATAAATATCTCAGTTGTCAAACTGCTCTTACTCAACCAGCCAACTTTTCCTCGTGGTTGAAAATCATAGTGTTTAATTGTGTCAACAGAGGTGAAAAATATTATTGGTTCACCACCTGGCTGCACCATATAGTTAAAAAAGTTAAGAAACAGAGTATGCAATTTAAGGACTGAAAAAAATTTTACCCATTAAAAATGAATATGATGGAAGTACAGAAGGAAGAAAATAAACAGATTATGTGCTTCTTTATCCAGGTGCATTCTCACTTTATCCTTTCTAGCCAACTTCGAATCTTCTAAAGAGTGTGCATATAAATAGGGTGTGATAGGGGCCCAAGGCGTCAGGAAGAGGCTTCTGCCAGATTTCTATAAGCTTTTAATTGGTCTGTGACTGCGCAGTCTTGAAACTGTTCAATAGTCACTGCCACCTACATGAGCAGAATTGACAAGTAAAAAGCATGACGGACCAATGCAAAATTCATTATTCCTGGGCTCAGTATTTACTGTAATTCTGGTGCCCTCATCTGTCTTACAACTGAGAGGAAAGCTGTTCAGTGTATAAATTCATAGCAAACTCCTTGGGTGCAGAAAAAAAAAGTCATGTATTAATTTATAGCATCCACTGAATGCTCTCCACACTGGACAAAAGTTTCAGCAAACAGTGTTGGAGTGGTGGCCGGTAGAAAGTGAAACGCCCAGGCTAGCAAGTGTCCAGCCCACCTCCAGCCAACAAGGCACTTCCCTGACACGAGGTCCGGGCCTTGTGCCTAAGCGATGTCAGGCTTGCGGACGTTTGGCAGTTGCAGGAAACTCCAAAGTCGTGGGTCTGAATGAAGAGGCAACTCTCAGGTCCTTCGGGGTAGGAGGTTTTATTGGCACGGGAAACGAACAGGGGAAGGAGAAGAACCCAGGAGCCCTGAGGTGGAGAAACCCTCAGGTTTTAAGGGGAATGGGAGGGGTGGAGGACAACGAATCGGAGCGGGGAAGGGAAGGATACATTTGGGATTGACACGATGGGAGAACCAATAGAACACAGTTGCGGGTGGGGCTCCGGTCCCTGAGCCAATCACCCGACACCCTGGCCAGAAGATTCCAGAAAAAGAGGCAGGGGTGCCGAGTGACAGGCAGGCAGCCAGGGGAGGGGAACAAACTGATACATTGGGTGACTATAGCAACGTGGGAGGGATTTCTGGGATTGACAAGAACTGGAAACCGGACAGAACCAACTACATAACAGTGGGGGGAAACTAGACAAACATAAAACGAACCACAACACAGTGTAAGCCATCTGCTCCTAGGAATAGGTTTCAAGGAGGTGGTTTATGGTTCATGGTATTTGAAGTCTCTTTTGTGTAACTCTTCATCAATGAAGAGTGCAACTATGACATTAGCTTTCCAATTGGAATCTCACTGAAAAACAGCCTGGAGGGGAGCACTGTCCTGTATCAACTATCATTTACAGACAATTGATTACCTTTTGTGTAATGCACATATGTCCCAGACTGCAAGGCAAGATGTATTCTATTTGCCATCTGTAGGCAGTTGTCTTCTGTTAAGAGGGCAGTTTTCCTTATCTCTTTCACAACCAATCCTCTGTCTGGGGAGACACCTGCTGATAATAAGCTATTGAATATCACTGTATGACTGATAAGAACGATAGCATGCCATTGTGAGATGCTTTGCCCAGAGGGAAGGAACCAAGCATTCTACCGAGATATAATCCTGAGATTCTGGAACACCAGCATGGCTTCTCCACTGGATTTCCCAGAGCTGCCTCTTCCACTGGATCTTCAGAGGAAGACTATACCTCTTCTACAGGATCCCTCCTCCAACAGAACCACACCTGACACTCAAGGAGGACTGCAGCCACAATTCCAATTGGACTGCTACCAACACCCTGAACAACAGGGTGTCAGGTTGTGTTCTGACTCTGTCAGTGTTGTTTTGGTTTGCTGCATTGTTTATTTTATCTTTTTATTTTCTTCCCTAATAAAGAGCTGTTATTCCTGCTCCCATATTTTTGCCTGAAAGCCCCTTAATTTAAAATTTATAGCAATTTGGAGGGAGGGGGTTTACATTTTTCCATTTCAGGGGAGGCTCCTGCCTTCCTTAGAAGACACCTGTCTTTCCAAACCAAGACACCATATAATGTGATGGTGTTTTTATCAGAACAAAAGCTACTGAGCATTTTTTGCTAGGTGAGCTACATGAAGTCTCTCTCCTTTATCCCACATAGATGTCACCAGATGTGCAGGATCTAGCAAATGTAAGGTGAAAAGAGAGAATTAGATAGATCTATTATCCTCTTCTCCTGCAGTGTAGGCTATGATGTTTTCACTCAGTAACTCACACTCTAAACCAAATACTTGTCTCAAACAAAAGCATAAAGCCTCTTTTATATGGGAGCAAATGGTGGGATAGATTGAACTAAGTACAACTTACATTAACATGTGTATAGATGGATGAAGTGCATCCACATTTTCACAGGCTCTTCTGTGTAGGTGGGAACACTGCTGGCTCCTTAGGGAGTTTTCAAATGTGGACCAAGAAGGCAGTAATCAGCCTGCAAGGTAAGGAGAGAGAGCTGTGATAAGCAATGCTTTGGCCAAGGAAGGAGATTTAAGGACCAAACATTGATTCACAGCTTCTGTCAAAAGTTTGCAATGAGGCTCAGCTGTGGATCTTGGAAGAGGGTGAGACACCAGGTAGAAGAGAAATCCCTACAGCAATGCTGCTTGGATGCACAGAACACATTGATTCAAGCTCAGTAGCCACTGGTCTGCTCACAAGCACTCTTTTATTTGAGGCCAGTAGAGAAAAAGAATGTGGAGACTATGAATTGCTATAAGGGTTGCAGTCTTTATCTTCTGCTCAAGAGCTGTGGGCACTGCTGAGATAGCATTCTGAGAATGCTGGCCATACTTTGTGTGTCCAGGGTCCCGATGGACACCAGCTTTGCTCAGAGCTGCCTTCTCCTACAAGGAGCTTGTCTGTGGGAGGGGCCTGCCACAGTGGTCCAGGCAACCAGAAGGGTTTGCTGGGCTTGAGTGTGCCAGTAGAATGACCTAGTGATGTGAAAGAGCAGAGTTATAGTCCCAACTCTCTTATTTCGTAAAAGAAAACCACTTTTGTTTACATTCCCCTGACCTCTCATTGGTAAATTCTTCTTCACTTCCTGCCTGTGTTGTATGCTGTGTGCCAGCCCAGTGAAACAGAAATCTTGTTTTCCAGTCCTAAGGCAAGTTTTGCTGTGAAGTAAAGAGACTGCCCAGCTCTAGTTTCAGCATACTGTGCTAGTAAGAATTCTCTGAACTCTGGCATTCTGCATGGTCAAAGAGCATTTCCTCCTCTCCCTCCTCCTTCCTTCCTTTCCTTCCTCCCTCCCTCCCTGCATCCCCATTAGCCTCTTATGAAATCAATAAACATAGGGTGTTCGTTGACTGGGTGGAGAAATTGCATTCAGATCACATAATGTCTGAGGCCTGGCTAGTCTTTGTGAATCTGTTCTGGTCTTTGCTAAATGGAGCAGGATGCTCTCCGGTCTAGTAGCAAATATCTTAGGGGGAAAAATATCTTAGGGGGAAAAGAAAAAGGCAAAGAAAACTGCAAAGAAAACTCCTCTTTGTATTGCTATTAATTAGAGAACCAGGTCAGTATGATTTGCAGACCCTTGACCCGCCTCTTTTTTCCTTTCTTTTTTTTTTTTTTTTTTTTTTTTTTGGTGTAAGAGATTGTGGTCATTATAATGGCAGAAAAATTAAGTCTGTGTTTGGAACCACATTACATAATTCTCACCAAAACCTGGGAACTTCTACAGGTCATTATAATGGGATAAATATGTTTGGGCCAGGAATTTTCTAGAGTCTTATGGGTATGCACATATCATCCAGTTCCCTCCTCAGAGAGAGATGAATGCATCTGAACGCAGATGGGCTCCCAGGCCAAAAGATAGAAGCTGTAACAGCTCCAAACATTTTTCTCTCTCAGCCATTGCGACAACCTGCAACCTTCTCCTGTAGAAGATCCCGAGCTGTTCAATGTGTCTGCGGTCTCTCCCCAGGCCTTGCCCCTTACATTTGCTGTGCTACTGTACTGGATCAGGTTTCTCTAAGACTTGTCTGTCAGGGCACCATCCTCAGTAGGCCTGACAGGCTATCTCTAAGTAGGTGCCTGGCTTGCTGCTTCTGCCAAACTACCACGTTTCCTCAGGCCACTATCAAAGACTTCAGCAGCACATGCCTTCCTGTTATTTTTATTTGTGTGTGTATGTGTGTGGCTCTTCTGAACACGGACAGGAATTTCCTTTCCTGAGTCTAGACATCAGGCACTCGCTATTTCTGTAGCTTGCTAACAGACTGTCTGCTACCCTGGGCCCTTTGATTTTTCCCATGAGAGCAGCAAATTGGTTGGGCTGATAGAGGAGGCCTTGTGTGATACTCTGGGTGTGCAGCCTGGTTTTTGCTGGTGTGTTTTAACTGTACTAACAGTCCCTGTAAAGCAAACCTGGCACCTGACAGGGGTTGTTTCTCTGCCTCCTGCTACAGGGTCTGGCTACCCTGGTGTTGCCAGAGCACTTCTGCCACAGGAAGAAAGAAAGACGGGGTGATCCCAGCCCAGACTGGTGTGACTGTGAGATGTTTGGCTAGATCCACACTCTGGAAAACGCATTGTCCAGACACCCATCTGGGAGCAGGCAAGTCAAGGTGAAGTTCTTCCCAAACTGATATAGCTGTCCCCTTCCCACTGTGTGGAGTCCCCTCAGTGGCACCCTGGGGATTTCTGTACTGACTTTCAGATGCAGCCACTCATTATGCTGTGCTTAATGTAGCATGGTCCCAAATAAAGCTCTTGATATGCTTTCTGGGTTTGCAGACTCACAGGCTGTGAGCTGCTTCAGAAGACTCTCACAGATTTCAGTGGTCTTTTATAAGTGGCCAAAATTAAGTACTTTCCTGGGACTTGTTGACAGCAACAGATGGAGCCTGGGTACACTAAGCAGTCATTTTTTGCACCTTTCTTGGTGTTTCCTGTTATATGAATTTACAAGGAAAAGAAATCTTTCTAGAAAAGTGGCTACCAGAAAGATAAAAACGCTAGTAGCATTTGTCTCAGTGTGCATCAAGAGTGAGCAGCCCAAAATTTCAAAGCAGAGATTGTAAAGTAGAGGAGAAAAGATTGGTAAGGTGACTAAGGACAAACTCCCATAATACAAATTATTTATCTCCTTCCCTTTTTAGCCTGTGACTGTCCATCTGCATGAGTGTCTGCCTGCCTGTTTCCTCCTCCCCTCAGAAACTTTTGAAGTGGTTGTCTTATTTCAGCCAAAGTAGCTGAAGGATAAAAACCTCAGCATTGCTAAGGTCCTGGGATTATCTGGAAAGCAGACATCTGTTGTGGAGCAAAAGACTCTGCCAGTGCTCCTCATCTGGAGGAGAGGGTGCAGGTCCATCTGAATCCCTGTGACATTTTGTGGGATTACTGTGGGTCCACAGTAGGCATGCATGATGGCAGAACACCAGACTTTAATGCTCCCAGTTTTCACCAATATGCTTATTTGTGCATTCACAGGAGCCTGCTATGAATACAGGTTATATGACACTGTAGCATGAAAGAAAATTAAATGTCTGGATGTGAATACAGTCACTGCTGAAGTGCTATAGCTTTGGCACAGCCATCCCCTGTGCCTCCCCTGTGAAACATGCTGTGAATCTCACATCCCGAAGACAACAGGAGCCTGTGGAGCCAATAAATGCAGACTTTTTGAGAAGTCTGTTTTGGGACTCCATTTTCCAGTTAGAGTGACTAAAGGGCGATAAGGAATTAACAGAAATATGGACATAAGGAAGTAGACAGAAATAAGAATTCATTACTATAAGCTTTCTTTTGTAACAGAGAATATGCTAAGCTTCCAGGTGAAGTGTCATTTCCTGGGAAATACATAGCCAAAGTCAGAGTGGCATTGCCAGTGCTATCCAGGAAGCCCAGTGGTGAAAAAATGTGTTTTTTAAGAAAGAGGAGGAATGAGAGATTAGGCAGATGAGAAATAAACACTGCAGACTGGATGAGGAAGCAGTGTTTTCTGGGAAGCAGGGACAAGGTACAACTAGGCAGGTGAGTGATCAAAGTGGCCTGATGTGGCAGTGGGGCCTGTGCAGTGAGACAGGGCTGGGCTATGTCCAAGAAGAACTGCTCAGGAATAAAAGTGTCCCACCCTGCCCAGTTCTACTGCCTGCTGCACTGGTTTATGCCCTCAGACCAAAGGCTGAGAACCTGAAGAGATTTCAGAGAAGAGTAATCAGAGAGAATTTGGTGTTAAATCCACTTTGACTGCTGAGGATGTGAGCAGCTCCAGGTAGTGTGTTTATCTGAGTAGGAGATGGAGAGGCCTTCTGGGTCTCAGCCTGAAGCTTTGCCTGGCATGAAGGATACTAAAGAGACCTCACTGTGCCTTGACCACAGTGGGACAAAAGACTTAAAAGGTGGAAAATCAGAAAAATTCAAATTGCAAATGTCCTAACCATGAAGACAACATATGTCTGGAATGAATAACCAAGGATGTGGTAAATTCTCCAGAGCTTGGAGTCAAAAAAAGATCCCCTGGAATTCCCGCAAGGTACAATGCTTGATTCAGAGATCGGAGAGTGAAATGCTGTGGTGCATGTTATGCAAGAGGCCAGACCAGGCGATTGGTCTGGCTGGCTCTGGCCTTCAGAAATATGAACCATTGTTGTAGAAAGGATCTAGGAGAATTACCATGAGACAAGAAACAGAATAATTAAATAACTGCAGTATTTTCAAGGGAACATATAAAAGAGTGGACCATTTTTTTAAGCAACAGCAGAGACTGGGGGAAGAGGGGGAAGATTGTGGGGAGTAAGGAGGTTGCTTTTTTCCTATTTGGAAACTTGCCCATCGTATGACTTAGACCCCAGAGATAAAGTTGGTCTTCTGGAGGTTCATGAGCTCATTCACAGACAACATTTATTGGAAGATTAGTGCAGTTTCTATGTGGACTTATCCTAAAGTATTACTGGCTTCCAGAATGCATTCATCAGTCTTCAGGGTGCACTAAGGCATGGTCTTGCACAGAACAGATTTACACAAATGGCTTATTAACAAAATCAGAATTAGGGCCAAACAGATGTCAGTATGACTGATTAGCTCAAAATAAACACAGTTGTGAGATAAGAAATAGCTGGGGTTTTGGTTCATCTTCTTGTGGTTGCATACTCAATAGATGATGGGAAATGACATGTTAGGTATGATGTTAAATGACTCATCCACTCCTGCAATTCATAGAAGGCAAAGCTGAAGAATCCAGGAATTTTCAGTCCATGGGTATAAATTAAACAATGGTCCTGATCCAGGAAACTCTGCCATGGACATGAATCCCCCCAAGGTGTGGAGCCTTCTGTTCTTAGGATTATGCAGGTGTGGGTTTTTATTTTGGCAGCCAAAACTCCCTAAGCACTGAAATAACTATCATTTTCATCATGCCACATGCATTAAAGTTGTGATAGGCAAAAATATTAGAAAAGAAGTTTCTCTCATGAGATCTTAAATGTTAATTGATTTGGCTAAATTGGAATAAACACACTTTTAATGGTTTCTCATTAAAATCTGTGTTACCTTGCTTTGATCTATGTCATCAGCATGTGAAGTACCAAGAGGCGTGCAGACCAAATCTAGTGCTACAGGTCAGAGAATTATATTTAACATGAACCAGCCACGTTCATCCATGCACGTTGAAAACTGGTGATCAAATTCATTTGCTACACTGCTTTTCAGAGAACAAGCAAGTCAGACTTAAGGCACAGCGATGAAAACAGCAGCAACAATTATTTTGGTACTACCTTTTGAACAAAACGTGATTGCTCACTCAAACATGGAAGAAATTCCCCATTTTTTAATGTTCTTAATGAGAAACTGGGATTTGCATTACAGAGTACTCTGCTTTGGTAACTGTATAAATCCATGAAAGCAATTTCTAGTAATTCAAACAACTGCATTTTTACCATTTTCTAAGTGAAGTATTTGGGTTTTTCAGTTTGATTTCCAGTGCTAATTTTTCACTTAAATAATTTAAGAAGTTAGGTGTCCAAACCACTGCTGAACAAACCATTGTAGACAACCTAATAAAATAATTCCTCTTCTCAACATCCATTTTCATTGTGAAAGTGAAGCAGCTAGGGAGAAGGAAGAACTGTTTCTGATCAATTTGAAATTAAAGTATTCTTTCTTAATACTTACAATTTCTACTACCAGTAGGTGAATTACACCAACACAGCAAAAGCTCCTGGGCTTCTTTGAAAACTTGATGCTGCTTTTTGTGGATTGCACTCTAAATAACTTAATTAACCTTTGAAAACCCTGCTAGGATCACTTTGCATCTTATTTTATTCATTTCCAAGCTGAAGATGACTCTACTTGTTTGCAGTAGAGGAGCATTATGAGAATAACATTCTCTCAGTGGTGTCATCCCTCCTGTTATCCAGGCAAAGACATGTGCAGTCCTAATTCTCCTCCTGCCCTAGCCTGATCTGTGTTCTGGCTCAGCTATTGACTAACCTCCAAAATTAAGGGTAACAGTTTACGTATTTTTTGCCCCACTCTGTGTTGTTCTCTGCCATTTTACAGCAGTGAAAGCCTCTGCTTTCCCTCTATGCTTTCAGTCAATAGCAAGTGTTAGGCTAAAAGTTCATTATTTAGCATATTGCCACTTCTTGTTCTCCCTGGAACCTCTAACATTTTCATATCATAGAGATGTTACTGAGAAGCATTTAAATCTAATCTGGGTTCCCAGAAATGCATGGGGTTAATTTTGCATATTTACACTTCATTTTTATGAAATAGTCTTTCCTACAAGTCCAATCTTTGAGCTGGGGAAGGCCTGCTTTCTTAGCAAGAATGTAAGCAGTCTTGACGGGATGGGAAGAGAGATTTAGTAGGATTAGGTTGTAATTATCTCATCCCCTCTTTAGGTATCAAGCTGAAGTGTTTAATTTAAGCGACTTGTTGCTCTAAAGTCCTATCAAATCAAGAGGCATGAAAACAGAACATTCAACAGATAGTTCACTTCTTACCTTGACTCAACGCCATAATTTCAAAAAGTAGTATCTTGGAATACATCTCCTTAGCCAGGTCTCCAGCTTATGCAAATGGTGGGTACCTCTCTCAAGATTGGTGGAATTGTATCAGCTTTTGCAACTCAGGCTCTGTCCTTGCAAACTTTGCTACAGATGAGATTGGTCCTCCTCATTTTTACTCTCCTCAGTCATAGTGTTTTTGCTCTACCAAAGCAATTTTCCCTCTCATGTATGGTATTCCACACTATGATATTTCAAATTCCCAAGTGTCCCTGAAACTGACAAAAGTCATCTGGCAAAAGTAGTGACTTCTCTCCTCCATGTGCCACAACTAGATTTCACTCACCTGCTGTAAAGGGCCGAGCCAAACTCAGGGGCAGCAAGAGTCTTGTTTGGCCCATGAAGGTGGGAGGTTCTTTGGGTGCAGTTACGGCTAAAACATGGTCCTGATGTTCTCCTTCACAGGGTGCTGTCAGAGAGGAGATAAAAGTCACTTTGTGCAGGACAGAAGAAAATGAAAGGCTTCTGAAAGGAATTTGTCTCAACTTTGCAACCAGCAGTGGTAATGGTTTTTGGTCAGGGATTATCTCCATAGTTCTGTGAGTGAAGGCCAATTTTCCTTTCAAGGCACTGTATATTTAGTTATTTAATCAAGCTAAATTATTTCTTCTCTCCTCAGCCACAGTTAGATCATGGCACAAAATTAAGCACAGCCTTTCATTCCACCTCTTCTTGCCTCTCTGTTTGACCTACACTTTGGGGAGCCATTAAGTTGTCTGAGATACTGATTTAATAAGGGCAGGAAAATTAAAAAGGACAAAGAGACACCTGACTAATTGGCATTTCCAAGAGTTTTTTGCAACCAGCCAGTGGGGATTTTATAAGGTATGAAGTATTTGCTTTCACATAAATTTCTTTCACATTCTTTCTCTTATGTTTGCTGGGTAAACTTTCTGGAATAAAGTTCACATCTTCTTTGTAAGCTTTATACTTGGGAGGTAATTGAGTTGGCTCTTTGTTATGAGAGCATGTACTTGTTTAATTGCACATATGTGTCTGTGAACACACTATCCCTGCTTCTCTCCTAAATTTGATTTGGAATGAATCCCATGAAAGGCTGTTTTCCAGCATTAATGGATAAAAGGTCTTTACCAAGGGGAAAAGTAATTAAACACTAGATTTAATAAAGTTACATTTAGAAGTTGCAGTTCTGAGACTAAATAATTTCTCCCCACCATGATTCAGGTATCTTGTACTGATTTTGTGATTTGTAACTAGTCAGTTTTTATTTTGGAAATAAGGCATAATAAGATAACAATTGAGTGGCGTATCAGTAACACATTCATACTGTTGTCAGAGTTACTTCTTATGTCCTGCTTTGCTGTGGTGACCAGCAATGCAAAACTTGGGGAAGATAAGATCCTTACAGAAGATGAAAATAAACACTGTGGTAAACTTTGTCCCATTTCTGCACTTCAAGTGCTGAGATTAAGGTAGTGATGCAAGCAAGTATTCATCTTCTACATGTTGCTATCAGGAATAGCAGAGCAAAGTGCTAGGAGGGAGGTGATGTGAGCATCTGCAGATCTCTCCCTCAGGCTGAGTAGTCACATTACTCAAACCCTGTTAAGCAGCACAGATAACGTAAACTATACTCTGCAATGCAGTGCATCAGTTTGATAGATTATTGTCCTGTGGGCTTTTTATAATTTTCCATTAATCTGGATTTTATTGTATGCCAAGACTTAGCAACTCATTGTTATGAGCTGACAACCTGATCTTTTTAATCAATTTAAACTTAGCATTTGTTTAACACTATGTCAGATAAAATTACCAAGAAGTGAGTTCTGCTTGAAAAAGGATGTCAAGATTAGAGTCAGCTGATTTCTTTATCACCCCCTGACTTTAAAAAAATGCACTGTTTTGTTTTCTGGAGAATTCAGTGTTATTCAATCAAAGACCAGTCTCTTCAAGAACAGCACATTTCTATGTTTTCTATGTTTCAGGACACCAATAAACTGGTACTAGTTGGAATTAATAAGTTAAAGAATTGGTAAGTCGGATTTTCTGAAGAAGATGAGGACCATCTTTTATAGCAGTCTGCTCTAAAAAGAGCTGGGGTTATAACTACAGGACAGGCCATAAGGAGAAAAATGTTTATTCATGACTGTCGTTCAAGGTGTTGGGATTTATGTGCTAGACTAGATTCATGCCTTCTTTGAATCCTGGCTTATATCAGAGTTCTGGATCCATGGTCATAAAATGGCTACTGCTGAGGTATGAGTAAAAAAGCAATTGCACAGGTTTCTTTTTTCAGTTTACCCAGGTAAAATGAATTTATGAAGCAAAATTTTATCAAAATTTTGCTTCATAACTTTCAGCTTTGACAAAAAATTGGAATTTCTGCAATATTTCAGTACTCTGAAGTGTCTACTGTATATGGAAGTATTTTAAATATTTTTTTTGCTCAGAAATAAACTGGAAATGGACATTTTCAGTCATAGATAATACACTGAAGTGTTCAGGTGCTCTGAGTTGTATCAAAAACCAGGGTTTTTTCCCCTCTGAATTATTTTCTATGAGCCCACTTCTGCTTTAATTTGCTGATAAATTTTCTATATGCATAACAAAGAGCAATATCAGCCAAGTGACCTGTACATGGACCTGGCACAATTGTTTGCCTTGTATCAGAAGGGAAACTAATTTGGGAATTAGAAAGTAATTTGGGAACTAATTAGAAACTAATTTGGGAACCACTGCCTTGCCTAGACAGAGAAAAAAAATATAATCACGATTATATACTCCGCCTGAGCAGCCCTGGGATGGCATAGCCTCAGGATAGCAGCAGGTGCAATAGAGTCCTCCAGAACTCACCTCAAGGCTGCAGGGACTGGGTCTTTTCTTTCTCCTGGACTCATTTTCATAAGCTTGATAAAGCTGTTAATACTCATGTCAAATGGCCACAGTTCTGTTTCATTGGAGGAGGCATCTAAAGAACAAGATTTGTTCTTCTCTTTTACAGTGACCGCAAAAGGGCCAAGACAATCCAAACTAACAGTGTCAGCCTAATTACAGAGAATATCAGACCATCAGCTTCCTGAAACCCAACAGTTTTCACCCAGAGGGTTCTGAAGATGGGTCAGATGCTTAGCGAGGGCAAATCCACATTGCATCACAGATTTTGACAGATCAATGTCAATTTACGCAAGTGAAGAATCTTGATCTTCTTCAGTGCTATCAGTACCATAATGGAGATGCAGTAAGGAATTCAGAACACAAGGCAAAACAGACGGTCTGCTCATCTCCTATACAGTGTGCATCTTGTAATTTATGCAGTGCAAAGCCCAGTAACAGAGCTGGGGAGCCAAGTACCTCCTGATAACCGCACCTCCTAGGATTGAGCAGTGCCACAGATAATAAATCTCAGTGATGGCACAAAGCTAAGCTGGGAAAAAATTAAATCAACCACTCAGGCAGCCAAACAGCAGTCTCAGCTGTGCTGATTCACCCAGAATGATGCACTCCATGGGGTTTTCACCGCCTAAACAGATGTTCCCCTAGAACAGGATGCTTTCCATTTTTGTATTGTTCATATTGGATTTGTGTGTTGCAGATCAGATCTTCATCTGCTGTAACCAGACCTGTCTAGTCAAAGGCTGTCAGGACAAGGCTGCGGCTCCCAGACCCTGTCTCCCACTTCCGTCTGCAGTGTGGGCTTCCCAGCTGGTGGGGCTCCGCCAGCTGCAGGGCAGCCCCAGGCTAGAGCAGAGCCATGGCACTGTGCTGCATGTGGCACTGTGTCTCCAGACAAGCTTGCCTGGGAGGCCTGTTCCAGGTGTCCAGAACATTTGCCCAGCTGCTGACACCCATTGCTGGTGACGGTGGGATTGCACAGCTGGTTCCATGTAGTCTTGGTGCCCTGAAAGTCAGTGCAGCACCAGGAGGCAGGACAGCAAGAAATGCCCCCTTTGCAATACATCCATACAGATATTGCTGTCTAAGCATCTGCTAGTTTTATTATTTTGGCTCTTCAACATCCAAGTTGATCCCGCCCAGACAGTCTTTTGCCCTGCTTAGCTCTGCAAAGAAGACATAGCCTTTTTTTACTTTTCCTTTTTTTTTTTTTTTAACAAGTGGGCAAATAGGGCATGCTGAAACAGAAGAGAATGATAAGGAAAGGCAATAAAATTACTGGACAGGTAATATTGCTATGGCTCATTGAATTTATCCTACATAATCTTCAACTTTCACTTCATTCGATGTCATGAGAATGATTTTGTATTTCAAAATTTCACAGAAAAGTCTGATCTTTTCCCTTCACAGTACTATGTTGGATCATTACTGAGAGGTAGAAGGAAGGGAAGAGGATCATGTAGTTTAACTCTTAATGCAAGTGTGAGACTGTACAATGCCAAGTATGCTGAATTACTAATTTCTTTGTGATTACCACTGCAATGCAATAATAGCATTAGTCTTTACACAGTAGCAATTCCAGATTTCTCTCCATTCAGGAGCAATGCCTTTTAAGTCAATGGTATAGCAGTCTCTCCTTGCTTTGGGCTGTGCTGCTCGATATTAGGGAGGTCTAGTCTGCTAGACTAGAGAGAGTTAGGTCTGTTGGGTCCACCTTAGTCCTATATAGAGCACGTGGACAAATAAAATCTTGTGTTAGTAGAAAGTGCCAGGCACAAATTCTGAACAAAATATGAAAGTGCTGTTCTTAAGCTTGGCAAAACATACTTGAAGGTGTTTATATGTGTGAAACCAAATGAAGATCTATATGCTTAACCTTGGAAATCAGCTGAAATGCAAGTTGAAGACTCACCCCTGAGTTTCAGTGTCATGAGAAGAAGGATATGCTACCTATATGATATAGAAGAAAGGTAGAAGTCTACATAGAATAGTCACTATTTAGTAATGGTTATCATACAGTGAGAGATACTGGGATTTTCCCTAGTCTAGATATGGGGGCTAGGAGGGTTTAAGAGAGGAATAAGTTGTACTGGTGCCTTTTAGAGCACTATGATCACTGGCAGATGCTGCCTCAGCTGGTTGCTACTGACACACTAGATGCAAGCTGTCAGTGTCCTGTCCAGGGACTGATGTGCCAGCATAACATTTGTTGTTAGGGGAAGACTTTTGCTAATGAGATCAAAGCATGAAGTTACTGTAAGAGGAGGATTAGACCATTGACACCTTTGCTTCTGATTTGACTATTAACCCATAGGGAGGGGAACTGAGGGAGAAAGTTCTTGCACACAACATCAGTAGAAAATCTCCTGTCCCCCCTACTGTATTAGATACCTTTCTGGCTTCAATGTATCCCAAAACTCAAAGGAAGACTTGACCACAAGTGCAAGGACACATCTGCTCTATATTGGAAGCCAAGGAAAGCCATTAATCATTCAAAATTTCCTGAAGTGTTTGTGAACTGAGCACTCCTGAACCAGAACACAATTTCTAGAGAAACCAGAGCCCAGGTAAGTTTTCTTTTGTTGCTTTTTTTGTGGAAGTTATTTTGCACCAACATCCAATTTAAGTAAGTTCTTATTGGCCAGCCTCTCTGTAGCCATCTCCTATAGAAAATGGAACCTCCTCCTACCATGCAGTGATAGCAGTAAGGGTAGCACTTGATGGTACCTACAAGAGTGATGAAATGAACAATGAATAACAGTATCTGTGAGTTTCCTTGAATCTCATCTCACTTATTGATGCAACTGTTTGCCATATAAAATATTCAGAAGGGATATTGGTCTTTATAAAAAACAGTCATTTCCTGTGCTAGTTCTTGTAGTCTCCTTTTGGTTTAAAGAAAAACACAGAACCTCTTTATTAGTTGGAGGAGAAAGTCAAAAATCATCATATTCCATTCAAGAGAATATTCTGGAGAACCAAAATTTCCATGTCATTTGAAGAAGATAAGCAATGTCTGCAGTGTGCTGCAGGATCCTTATTTAACTTACAGTAATAGAACTAAAGCTCCTTAAATATTATTTTTAGCTGTGGATATTTAACAAGGTTCTTCCTACATAATAATATCCCCAAGCTGTCCAACACTGACAGATGCTGACACATAGGAAATTATATAGTAAAGCCAGTGACCATCTTCCATTAGAAGGGAAAAATGAGGCAATTATAGCCACATATTCAGAGATTTTTAAACCCAGCATAGGTTATGGTCATCCTCTAGTCTGACATCCTGCACGATATACCTACAAATTTTACTGCAGCACCTCATGAATTTTTCTGTTCATAATAATGGACTGCTTTTAGCCTTTCTATAAAGACTGTGAGGCAGAAAATTCAGTTCATTGTGTTCAATCCTTATGCCCTTCACAGTTATGAAAAAATATTTGCTCTAAACTTGCCCTGAATTTTGTCCAGCTTTGCCTTCTACGTAATGGATTTTATTACGCCTTTTACACTAGATATGACACCTACAGTTAACAATTTCTTTCTCATAGTTGTAATAGTTACTCTACCATCTGGGTGCCTGTGAGCTGTGATCATATTACTGCTTAAACTTTTCTGGGATAAATCAGATTAAACTTCTTTAGTCTCAGTCTGATTTCCAGACCACAGATCATTCTTGTAGCTCTTTTCTGAATCCCTTCCAAATTTTGAATGTGTTTTGTAAAGTCTGGATGCCAGAACTGCATGTGGTATTTCAGCAATATTCTTACTAGAGCTATTCACTGACTTTTTCAAACTCCCCTGCTTATTTATCTAAGGATCAGAATTGCTCTGGAGGATCATGTTCAGCTGATTATCTAATGTGACCATGAAGTTTTTGCAAATTTTATCTGAATCACTGGTTATAGTTTTAAGTGTGACATAAAGCTTTTGTTGCAAGATGTATGACTCACATTTGGTTCTGAAAATGCAAGTAATAGAAATTACAAGGAATTAACCCTAACAACAAAGTTGTTCCCCCATCACTTTTATCATCCTACATCCCTTTGGTGTTGCCTCAAACTTCTACCGCATTTGTGTTGTTTTTGTCTACACTGTTGGTATGTGACAGGAGTAGCTGACACGAAGAATAGAACCCCCTCTAGACTCCAGATGGAACACCTCGCTGAATGAGAGTGATTCTGCTTAAAATACTTCCAGAAATACATTCATTAGACAGCTTTTAAGCCATTTAGCAATAATGGATTGTTATGTGGGAGCAAGTTAAACACCTTATAAGATCTAAATATTTTTCCTTATTGCATCTACTCCTGTCAACCAAGCTGTCAATCTTCACCAAGACTGCAATCAAGTCCTGCAGGTTTACAAATGTTGTTATTAATGACTGCTGTTTAACGTCATCACTAATTGCCAGTGGAACAGTAACTATCAAGTGAGACTTTCAATATATTACCCTGCTTCCTTCTGAATCTAACCAGAAACATTTGTCAAATACTTCTCCATTTCCCACATTATGATTGATAATTTTGCTATTCTTTACTAGTATTGGATCAATCCCATACAATCCAAAATCAACTTTTCCACCTGAAAATTATGCTCCTCTGGAACTTGTTGAGAGAATGTATCTGTTT
The DNA here is from genome assembly GCF_012460135.2 of Molothrus ater. Taxonomy (NCBI): domain Eukaryota; kingdom Metazoa; phylum Chordata; class Aves; order Passeriformes; family Icteridae; genus Molothrus; species Molothrus ater. Next base: position 53,630,668 of record NC_050482.2, on the reverse strand, counting down.
CAACAGCAACATTGGCAGAAAACCTTCCTAGTTTGGTAGAGGAATTGCAGAAAAGGAGAAAACGAGTCTGACTCTGGAGATGCCTGATGTCAACTTCTCAGCTTTCTCCAATTCTGGTGGGAGACTGTCTGTGTGGGGGCCTCCATCGTGGGGTGAGAGGAACAGACACACTTGTACATCACTTCGCATGATTATTTTAGCACACTGGCTGGATATGTGCGTTCCAGTAGGTTTCCTTTCAGAGCAAAGGCCCCAGAAGAGGCAGTTCCCACAGAACTGGCTGAGTGCTTCAGCCTCCCTCCCACGCCTGCATCATGAGAGAGAGCTGATTGATCTGCCAGTGGTTAAGAGGTTTCCCTGGCAAGTGTATCCCTAGGTTTGAGTCCTTGCTCTGATTTGGAGTGGGTCCCTGGCTGCCAAGCTGCACTGGCCATTCCTCTTTCTTCCAATGAATACTTAATTGAAATCAGCTTCAAATCAGACAGAGCAAGAACTTGAATCTGCAGCTCCCTTTTATCTCCCAGGAGCTTCCTAACCACTGGACTGCATACTCTCATTCTCTGTAATTATTTACGTAGAGTGGAGGAGTTCCAACAAGATGGGAGCAGAAGAGAGTTAACTAAAAGAGTATGGGGGGTAGGGAGAAAACCTGGCTATCCCTCGCCTTCTGATGGGGGAGTCCAAGATGCCATCCTTCTCCTGTCTGGCAATGCTTGGGAGCTGGGAGCCAGGTTTTCCCCTCCAGAGGGGAATCACTGAGGCACTGGCCTATTTGTTGTTTGGCCTCTATTCTCTTTCCTTTCCGGGCCTTACATGTGAGAGTTTTGGAGATACAGTGGTTTTGTTCTGATATGTAATGAAAACAGATTTTAAATCTTAAAATAAAACCCTCTTTCTTATTCCTCCCTCAGAATTGTGAAACAAAAATTCTTGTTTCATGGCACACCCTGAGAACCAAATCCAAGAGACAGAACTTGCAGCAGAAAGATCGATGGAGTCAAACCTGACAAAACCTGATTGTGCATTCCTTTCCCATTTGTCAGCAGGCTCTTCTCCCTAATAGACAAAGACTTTTTGCACTATGCTCATACTTAGGTTGAGGTATATTCTTTCATTCATCCCTTTTAGTCATGCTGTGGAAACACGGCTCATATTATTTCAGCCCAGTCCACTTCCCACACCTCCAAGTTCCCAGCCTTGTGCCAGGTCTCTTGCTGAAGGATAGATCAGAATATGTCAC